>NW_017728994.1:37921139-37929166 GCF_001723915.1 Gavialis gangeticus | reverse complement strand
TTCCATTACCTCCACCTTGTATATGCATTACAGAACCATCTAATTACATGAGCACATGCTGTTTTTTCTAAAGACTCCCTAACTCAGTTTGCAAACAGGATGGAGCTGCTCTGGAGATAAATCAGGGTAGCAACAAGGGAATCTGTCTGTAGAACTGTCTTGCTTGTTAAGAAAGTGGAGTGAAATTACGTAGAAAGTGCAGAAAGGAATTGCAGGAAAGAACAAGAGGAAGATCTCATGGTCAGGAGACCTTAATGTTGCCCTGGAACACTGGAATCTGTTCCTCTGCCACAGAGTTCCAATGCAGTATCAATCATTTAAAACAAGCATTTCATTATTGGTCACTCTTAAGCCCCTCAAGCCTGTTTTGTAGATGTGCTGAGCTCTAGATTGCTTTCAGTTTCAGCTGTAGAGCTGTCCTTTGAACAGGGAGTAGTAAAGATCAGGCCCTGGCCATGTCAAACTGGGGTCTCAAAACTAATGAACATTTCCTTATAAACTGTTACTCAGCTTCCCATCCAAAATAGGGATCCTACAGCCCCTTAGCTCAGAAGAGCATTATGAAGATTTATGTTTGTGAGAGTTTAGATACTTTAATTATGAGAAGCACAGAAAAGCCCATGAGGAAAATAATAATTCTGTCCCCACAGCTGGATTTGGAGAATGCTATAAATAAGGCAGCACTGCCCACTGTTCAATGAAGAGAAAAAAAATTTTGAATAGCTGCTCTTTAATTAATCATGGTCCTTCCTGTGCACAGAAGGATACAGGGATCCTGTGGAAAATGCGTTTTATTGCATGATAAGTTAAGACTGCCTAAGCAACCTGATTTGATATTTACTAATTTGAGGGCTTGATTTTGCCACACCAATGTAAAGTAATCCCAAACATACAGTTTCTTATGGTTTGCTGTTGGATTTTTTAAAAGGCAACTGAAGCAAAGAAATAAAGAAGTAAAATAACATAAAATGGGATTCTCAGTGTGTATGTATACCAACATGAAATGCTTCAGAGGCATCAGCAACTTTGGAACCTTTAGAACCATTGCACAAATCTCTGCCATTTGAGCTAATGGAATAATTGAGATCAATAGCAGTTTCTTTTCTTTGTGGACACCAGCACTAGAAGGAACAAGACACATGGCAGGCAAATATCTGTAACACCCACTAACCACTTCGGAAGGGAGAGACTTGGGCTCCATCCAGGTTCTGGAGGGGAATGCACCCTGATGACCACAGATGTTCTGTTTGTTCCAGCAAACTTGATACTTTTCATTCCAGTCTAGCCCTTCCCTGGCTCACCGAGTCCTCTTTCCATTTCTGCTCACTTTTCCTACTCAGTCCTTTCTCGAGCTTCCATATGTTCCAGTCATCTTGTACCAGTAGTTCTTATCTTTCCATTCCCTCAGTTCCAGTCTCACATCTCAGAATAGAGCAAAAGCAGGGAAAAATTCCACTTTGCCCCTGGATTAGTGACACTGTGGAGAGAGGAAGCATACAGCAGAGGTGGGCAAAATACGGTCCATGTGCCGGATCCAGCCCACCAAATGATTTTGTGCAGCCCATGGTAAGTCCCTACATCCTGAAGGCAGAAGTGGAAAGAGACCTGATCCTTTTTTTTTTGTTTTTTTTTTGGGAAAGCCTGCCCCACCTCTCCAGCAGTAGGGGGATGAGTTGCTGGCAGGCTGAGTAGCCCCTGGGCTGCAGGGGGCTCTAGTCCTTCTCTCCGTGGTGGTGGTGCCCCCTGGGGTGGTCCAGGTGCTGCCCCAGCTTGGAAGCAGCACCTGGCCTGATCCAACTGTTCCCTGAGCCTGCCCACTGGCACTGCTTTAACTGGAATTTCCCCCCGCTTTTTCCCTTGCAAAGTGGACTTTTTCCCTGCTTTTGTTTTATTCTGAGACATGAGACTAGCACTGAGGGAATGAAAAGACAAGAACTGCTGGGGCAAGATGACTGGATCTGATATAAAAGCCTGAGAAATGTACTGGGTAGGAAAAGTGAGCCGAAATGGAAAAAGGACTCAGTGAGCCAGAGCCAGGCATTGCTTGGGGAAGAATTGGATCAGGCCGGGTGCTGCCTCCAAATTGGGGCAACACTTGGCCTGCTAGCAGCCCACTTGGATGGCCCCAGGGGGTGCTGCCTCCGCGGAGGGCAGAACCGGGGTCATCCGCAGCTCAGGGGCCACTTGGCCTGCCAGCGGCTTGCCCTCTGGCTGCGGGCAGGCTCCAGCTCTGACAAAACCCCCCCCCAACAAAACAAACAAACAAACAAAAGGATCAATCCCTTTGCTATAACACGATAGAAAATTGAAATGGCGGATTTCATTTAAAAACTCACTGTTTCAATTTAGGGCACATAAAATAAAACGCTGAGAATTAAACTCTGTCACATGTACAAGTGCCCTAACGTGGGTTCCAAGAGCTCTCAAGAACTGCGTAAAAACCTTAGCAACTCTGAAGAGAGAAAAATGCTGCAGATTTGTGTTGGGAATATATATGAATAACCTGGTCCTTTGTACTGGGTCATGGAGTTACCAAAATAGCTGATGAAAACAGAGCCCTTTTTGCCAGTGAACCCACATAACAGGTATCCTCACTTCTTTTATTTTATTACTACCAGGGGTATTGGTTGTCTGTCAAACCTGTTTCTTCCTTCACTGTAGATATAATCAGTGCAGCATTTTGGTTGGTATATGCTTCACTGTAGTCAGCCTGCATGAAGAATGTATAGCAAGAAGTATTTCTTTACTTTCATCTGTATAAAATACAAAAGCCTCTACATAGATTTTTCTCAGTTCTGATTTTTCTCACTGGTTAGATAATTATTTATGCAGTTTAATACATTTTCCTGTATGTACACCACTGTAGTATGTGAAGCTATTATCAGAATAAGAGGCATTAATGAGTTTTACTCTCAAAATCAAGTCAAGGTAATTTACTTTCTTTTCCAAATATAATCTCATTTTTTCTGTAGGGTCTTTACAAGTATAGCTGGGTTCTTACAGAACCAAGAAAAAGTTAAATAGCAATACTTGGTGCCTCCCATTCCAGGATCTGTGTTCTGCAGACATTAATTAATTTAAGCTGGAAACCTACCCCCTTCCCACCCCCTCTGAGGTAAGTATTACTTTTAGGTTCAGAGAACGGAAACATGTAGCATAAAATCTTTTTTGGGGGGGTCAAGGATCACAAAAGCCTGACTGTGGCAGGTCTAAGACAACTCACAACTTGTGGTTCCTCAAGCTTGTGTGTTGGGATGTATTACCTTCTTAAAGGGTAGGTGGGAGATCATGCGACTTGTCTGCTTCAATAAAAGCAATTTTATAACAAGCTGCTACTCCCTTTTTATTCTCCATTCAGCGTATATGCTGACAAGGTCATCTGACATTTGATGGATTCAGTAGTAATTTATTCATTTCTGAGAGGGGAAAAAAAAAGCTATTTTATTTTATGGCTTTAATATAGGGACATTACATTTCCCAAGGGGAGCGGGGGGCTGTGTGGGGGGAGGGTTGGGTAGAGCAGCATTTCCCAACCTTTTTGCCCCATAGCATACTTACCTAAATGAAAAAGCACCATGGCACACTGGACATGGAGGGGGGGGGAGGCGGGGCGTGCAGCCAGCTGGACAGCATTTTGGGACAGAGCCACGCCTCCTGCCTGGCTGGAGCCACACCCCCCATCTGTCTGTGCCCACAGCAGCAGCAGGTAGAGGGCGTGGCTCTAGCCCAAAATGCTGCAGCACACTGGTTGGGAAACACTGGGGTAGAGTATAATGGGGCATCTTCCAATACTGTTTTTTTGTAGTAATTGATTTTACTTGGAATTGTTTCTACAGAATTTCTTGACTTTGGGGAAGTCGGAGAAGGGCTCTGTTGTAGCTGCACATGTGCTTTTACTCTGTTTTCCAAGTAGATGATTTAAACAGGGTTCTAGACCATTTTCAAACTACTGTACCTGCCTGAGGTTCTGCTATATACTTAGTAAAGCTTAAACTTGCATTTCTTTTTGTAAAGGCAAGTTGAGTGGATTTAAGTCTTGACTGTACTTATTTCAGTTGCCCCTAAAGATTACTCTTTTAACGTACCTTTGCAGTCTAGCTTTTGTAGTAGCTACAGGAATGTCCTCTGATGGGCAGTTCTGCATTGTACATCAGTGATTTTATTAAAAAGTTCTGTTTTTCTCTCTTAAGTGACCGTTAACATGCCAGTTCTGAGTACTGCAGGAATTCTGAAAGGGCTGGATATAAGAAATGCTCTAGGCTCCTACAAGTTAGACACCATCAAAACCCAACTTTAAAGCAGTGGAAGGCAGTACAATCTGGATCCCTCTGTTAAGCTGCTAGTACTAGCTGCCTAAAGGACAAAAGCCTGGAATTTTATTACAGGAGGTCTCATTTAGCTATCAGGTTTTTCAGATTGAAGTACTTGTCCCACTCTGATGTCTCCAGACGTGCTTGAATCACCAGCTATGGTGCATTAGGTGGAAGGACACACACAGACTTTTGGTAGAAAGGTAGGGCCCCTTTACCTCTGCTCCAGTTCTCAGTACTCATTGGGCAGATTAAGCCACCAGTTGCTCTAGAAATGCCTCACTGCTTAAGTTCAGACCTTTACCTCAAGACTAAATAGGAATTTATATTTTTTGCAACATATTTGGGCTTTATTTTGCAGTGAGACTGCTATCTTTTTTCTTTTTTTCCTTTCTTAACACTTAAATTACAGTGTTGGGATACCAGATTAAGATAAATGTGTCTCGACCATAGAAAGGGACCAGTGCCGGATTTAGGTTTAAGCAATTAAAGCTGCAGTTTAGGGCCTCACAATATGAGGGGCCTCTAAATAAGAAAAAGACCTGGACATTTTCATTCTAATATGACAAAAATACATATATATATGGCTCTACAGTTATTATTCATATTGAGTTCATAAATGTGTGCAGAAACAAGAATAATTCATTTTAAAATTTCATGAAAATCCATTTTCATGGATTATTTTTATCATATGGGGCCTCTTAAATTGGACATAGTTTAGGGCCTCAGCGTGTCATAATCTGGCACTGAAAGGGACAGAATATTAGTATCTTCATGCTGCTCTCTACCCACTATATTCTTTCACACTAAATGAAAAAAATTGACACCTTTCTAAAAAAGGTCACTGAACACTTGAGTTAAATGGATAACCTTGGACAAAACATTCAAACACATTCAGTATCAACAGTATGAAAGAAATTACACTTAGTAAGATCTCCTGTACTGTTTTGATTGCCTTTTTAGTGAATCCATGAAATACTCTAATGCTCTGTGCCCAAGGCAAGCAGCAGAATAAGCCCCCCTCCCTCCGGCATCTGGAGGAAGGGGCTTATTTCACAGCTTGACCCAACAGAGAGCAAGTGGTGGTGGTCGGGGCAGGCTGACCTGGCTGCAGTCCCCCAGGGGCAGTGGTGACAGAGCGGGGAATAACTTCCCTCTCTGCCCCCTCTGCCTCAGGGGCTATACCAAATTCCTGCTGCAGCAGCGAGGGGGAAGCACCTGGCAGACCCGGCTCCATTCCATGCCAGTGGGAGAAGGAGGGGGGAACTAAACTTCTCTCTGGCCAGTTGAGCCAAGGTTACTGCCAAGGCTGGCCTTACCCCTGCCGCTGGAGTAGCCAGCATGTAGTGCAGGTCTGTGCTGATGGGACAGGGGAGGGAATAAACTTCTTCTCAGCTCCCTTCAAGGGCCAGCATCTGGCCAGACTCCTGCCCCTGCTAGTGTCTGCTCGGCTGGGGAGCAGAGGAGCGGGGCCAGCCCTGACCCACTGGAGCAGAGAGTACAGCCCAGAGAGAGTGCTCGGATGCTGGAGGACTCTGGTTTAAGTTAAATCAGGAACTGGTCTGAGACAGATATTGCATACACTGGTTTGAGCTCAATCAGTTAAGTCTGATACTACATTCAACCAGATTTATCTCAAACTGGTTTTCGACATTATGAAACTGGTTTATGTGCACTGAATGCATGTTGTGTTACAGGTTTAAACTAGATTCTGATCTCTTAAACTGGTTTATGTGTAATGCTTGCCCCTAGCCTTCAAGTAATTCTTTTTCCTACACGCCGCAAATAAATGCAGAGTGTTAATGCAGATACTTACATCTAGCTCCTTCAGAGGTTTCTATCCAGACAGTGGGCCACATCCTTGCCCATCTTGCTGTTGGATTCAGGCCTACATTATTAGCTATTTCTCATTGATCAGCTTTTAAAAATCTTTAGGTGAATGTACTGTCTTCTGACAATTCCCTCCAGTTCTGGTAGCTATTAGGGAAGAGACAAGTAAATGCTTACTGCTCTGGAACAGTTTGGGACCACAGAGCACAGTGGAGAAAACAAAACAAGCAAAAGAGCAGAATTGGCAAGAAGAGACATGGACTCACCCCCAAGGGTGAAAGAACTAGGGTTTTCAGTTCTCAGAAACCATTCTCCAAATACTAGAATATTGACTTCCCTATCTTCCAATAGCAGAAAGCCACTTGGTGAATAGCAATGACTACAAAACATTTTTTTAAATGGAGCCTCAACATATCTCTGCATTCTCTCATCTATCAAGCTGTCATTTTCTTGCTGTTTGCTTCAGGTGGCTACTACCTTTCCTGCTAGATCCTTTGTTAGTTAATATTAGTCCACTAAGCTGCTGAAAAAGTAATTACGGAGGAACTATACCAGGATTATATTGTCAAATTATGTAGAGACAAAATCTGTTTCCTCCCAACACCCATGCATAGATTCCCTTCTCTTCAGCCCTAGCCCCCAGTTTTCCCCATCATCAAAGGGGTTGTGTAAAAACAAATGTTTGAAAATAGAAATTGCAGGTTTTTGCCATGGCTGTAGTCTCTTCACCATACATTAGATTGTAAATGCATTTCAGAAGCTGCATAGTACATCTTCTTAAGGAATATATGACTATCTCTGAAGCAGCATACATACTATTTCACATAGCCTTGCTGTTGCTATGGAAATCATCCCTTTTCAAGTCAATGTGCAAATGCAGGTCTTATTGCTGTGCAGAGGGAAAGGTGTGCATGAGTCAAACAATTTGTTGTGTATTATTCTGCTGTGACCCAAGTGCCACAGGGGAAAAAAATAAAAAGGAATCAGTGCCCATAAAGAGAAGGTTTGGAGAGAGTCAGCAGGATAACAGTGAGTCAAAAAACAAAACAAAAAACTAAGACTCTAGTTAAAAGGATCACCCAAGGTTTCACCCATCTTCCGCATCACCTGTAGTAGATTAATTTGGAGACTCTAGCCATCACCATTTTTAGGTATAGAAAAGTACAAGGCAGCAATTTTGTTTAGGACAGTTTCACAGCTGATATTTATTTACAGGAACATAACTAGGGGTGGGCTAGTAGACACCAGCCTTGGGCACCAACTTAGGAGGGACATCAGAATTGCTCCCCCCAGCAGCCAGATGCACAGACTGTGGCTGCTGTAAGAATACCTGGGGCAGCCAGACTATGATGGGAACTGTTTTTGAATCCCAGACATAGGCAAGATGCCTGGCCAGACTCCCTGTCCTCCCCCACACTCTTGTATAGGGTTTGTCCAGGGTGCAAACCCAGTTTGTTACACCTGTGTTTATTGAAAAAAAAACAAAGAAAAGGAAAAAGAAAAGCCATGCCCACCCCCTCAGCATGCTGGGAATGGCCATATTCACAATCAGGGCTCTGACAGCCACCATACAATCAACCCTGACTATAGATCTCTAGAGCCAATGGATAGAATTCCCCAGGCTTTCTATGGAAGCAAAACCATAGGCCTGTGGCTCAGTTAGTCCCAAATGGGGACTACAAGTATAATACTGGGAGTTCTCTAGACAGTCATCCCAATATCACCTAACAAGCTTTCTAGCATCAGACACACACCATCTTAAGGACAGCAGTCTAATAGCCCTGATTTTATACAAGGACTACCAGGTAGTTACTTAGTAACATGAACAAAAGTGTAATTTGGTGTGTCATGTCTGCCATCTAAAGACAGTGACCAGCTTATACCTAA
>NW_017728994.1:37914539-37921077 GCF_001723915.1 Gavialis gangeticus | reverse complement strand
GGCTAGAAGATCTACCAAGTCCCTTCCGACCCTAAATCTATTAAACTATAACACGCAATTTTACAAGAGGCACATTTTTATGACCAATCATGGACCCCACCCTATCCAGTTCATGTCTGAGCCTGAAGTACATTAATTAGATTCTGACATTTAAATCAGCCTTTTTTCCCTCAAAATAAACACAACAAAAGCAATTTGATTTGAAGACTTTTTTAAACAAAATCCTTTTCCACAGTGGGAAACTGAAACAGAGTTAGCAGAAGGGCTTCGTTTAGGCTCAATACAACATCACCTTGCATCATCCTGAGCTTCTGGCTTGTCTCATGAGGTTTGTAGTTCTTTGCCCCCTGTTTTCCTCTAATGCTTACGGCCCTTGGCTAGAGGACAACACCCATGAGACACTACATCCTTCCCTCTGAATATACACAATACAACGTGGCAGAAATAACCCAACAGGGGAGCCTCCCTCACAGAAGACGAACAATAAAGTGCTCTGATTTTCAAATGGAGGGTTTTGGGTGCCTAGATTTTTTTTTAAAATAATTTCATTTTTTTTCTGCACAAAGTAATTTTGTTTGGGGGAGAGAGGGAATTAAATGAAGAAAATTCCGTTTTCCATCAACTCCCCACAACTCTGAAAAGAAAGTTCTTGAGCTTAATGCACAAGTTCAAGGATATTATCCATTATATTTACCACATTTTTTTCTAAGATAAGCACAACCAGCTACTGAGCTCACTCTTAGCCTCTGATTACTAATTCTGTACAAGTAGCAATATGAGGTATCACCAAGCACAGATTCAAGGAAGTCAATAGACATTTTTGCTTAAGAAGTGACTGATGGAGTCAGTAACTTAGAGCAGTCAGGTAGGACAGACACTGGTGGAGGAAATGGAACTGTGTCAAAAGATGAATACTCACACTCCATGCTTTATTATAAAGAAAATGTCCTGATCAACCATTCCTTTGAGAATGAATATAAGTTATATTTAAAAAATAGAGATTCTCTCAGCTATCAACTGTTCTAATCAGCTTCAGCTCTCTCATTCCTGCTACTTTTCCTATGTGAATTACAGACCCTTCCTGTTATCTGCCTACTTGTAAAGAGCTCATCAGCAGACCTCACCAGGAATACCTGTTACTCCAATCAGAATGATCAGCAGAGGGATTTAAATGTAAGCAATACAGATAAAAATATTTTTTATAAAGTTTGTATTTCAAAGCTAATTGACTGGCTTTCTGTAGTTCTGAATTTCAAGGATTTCTGATGGCCATTTTTATATTATGTTGTCTAACCCCCCCCCAGCTGCCTCTAAATGTGATGATTAGCATTCTAGAATTTCAATAATTGTCTCACTATTTAATGAAAGTACAATGCTACATAAATGACAGTGGTTTAAGTGCTTCAAGAAGATATACTATGAAATGAGTGAATCAAGTTAAACCAGGCTTTCATATTAAGGTATTTTATAATCTATAAGTACTGTATGTAAATGATATCATGTTAATTCGGCCAGCAGATAAATGTCTTGTGTTGGTACAAGAAGAAAAACAAATGCATATGAGATGCCTCAAATACTTTCTAACATGTGGGTGGGACACTGGGGGATAAGAGAGTCGTAAGAAGCTACCAGAAGATTTTATTTTATGAATGACTTCTTATCTTCCAAGCTATCGTGGATGAGCAACAGTGTTCATTGTGACTAACTTGCTTGAATGGATGTAGATTAACACAGGGGCAAAATACATCAAGGGGGGTCTGCATAAAATATTATTAGTAATTTCTTTTTATTATTATGTACCAACAATGTGAAAATTACAATTCCTTTACTATTTATTATAATATTAATGATGAATAATTCTGGGGGTATCTGTGTTGAGAAGAGGAATTGCAAAGGGAACTGCATTCTAATTTAGTATGTATGAACTCCATGCATGAAATTCATAAAAGTATATGCTTCACCATTGCTAGACAAGCTGGGAGAAATTACCTGAGCTCCACTTGCCTTCGTGTAGCCTTCTAAATTGTCTAAATTGTCAGATCAAAGGAAAATTTACACACTTAATGACATGTTCTTGAACTTCTTAGCCTTTCAGCTTTCAGCTTCTCCCCAACTACACTGTTTCATTTAAACATCTGCAAATACTCTACTGAATGTTTCTAGCATCTGATTCAGACGGACAGTATCTTTTTTTGGTTTGATTTGAAACTGTCTCACTTCTGAGGTATTTGATATTCCTCTGTAAAATGTAAAATGTGAAAGGAGATGTTAAAATCACAGATCTGTCAAAAAAGAATTGGCTTCAGTAATTCCTGAAAGCATTGCTTCAAAAAAACAAGTCAAACTCACAGTCTATAATGTTCTTATAGACAGTGAGGGCCTTACATTTCTGTAAGGATTATTTCACTATGAAATGAAAGATTAATTTAAATTCATGCAGGAAGTGTGCAGGTCTACAAAGAGAGCAGAAGAAAGGGAGGTAATGGCCCAAATCAGCGATTTGTATCAACTTAAAAATGTTCACTTCCATAGCAGGTATTACCCCAACCCCTGTTATAAGATGCTCTCTAATACATGTCCAGTTTCACCAGAAAGGCAGCTATGTTCCATCTCTCTACAAGCTGTAAATGGGTTTATAGATATAGGGAGGCAAGAAAATGTGTATGCCAATGCCAAATTTGAGAATATATTTAATAGATTTCATAGACATTAGGGCTGGAAGGGACCTCAGAAGATCATTGAGTCCAGCCCCCTGCCCCAGGGGCAGGAAGTCACCTGGGGTCATAGGATCCCAGCAAGATAAACATCCAATTTTCTCTTGAAGGCGTTCAAAGTAGGTGCTTGAACCACCTCCGATGGCAGGCTATTCCAGACCTTGGGGGCTTGGACAGTAAAGAAATTCTTCTTTATGTCCAGCCTGAAACAGTCTTGCTGGAGTTTATAACTGTTCAACCTTGTTGTCCTTTGGGGTGCTCTGGTGAACAAACGTTTCTGGTGGACACCCCTTATAAACTTATAGGTGGCAATCAGATTGCCCCTGAGCCTGCGCTTTTCCAGGCTGAAGAGTCCCATAGCTCTCAGCCTGTCATTGTAAGGTCTGTTTTCCTCCTTTTTTTCCTTAAAAAAATGGGATTTCTTCTTGACCACATAAACTGGAGCTAGCCAAAACACTAAATGCCATTAGCTCCAGTTACCTTAAATAGGAGCTGAAGTTGTTTGGTAGGGGCATGCAAAGCAGGCCCTATTCAATTTGGATTTGGATTCGGCCCAAATCAGGGACCGTGATTCAGATCACGGTCCCTGATTCTATTCAGCCAAATCTGAATCTGAAGATTTGATGTGGATTCAGAGAACCAGCTATTCAGACATAGAAAAGTTTTTTCTACATACCTGGAGCTAGCAGGCACAGCTCATGATCGCTGAAATGCTGGGGTGCATGGAGCATCCTACAGGAGTGTGGGGGGCCCTCCACGTGCTCAGCGGTGAACCCAAAAGTGAACCAGAAGTACTTCTGGTCTGCTTCTGGGTCTGCTGGGGAGCACATGGGGAACCCCCCCCCCGCGCCTTCCCGGCTCAGCGATTGGCCACAGGGGAACCCCAGGTGCTCCCCAGACTCAGGAGGCACCAGTCACCAAGCTGGGATGCAGGGGGACCCCCCAGTGTGCTCCCTGGCAGACCCAGAAGTGGACTGGAAGTGCTTCTGGTCTACTTACAGGTCTGCTGTCGAGCATGCTGGGGAGCCACCCATGCTTCTGTGGGACACTCCATACACCCCAGCATCACAGCATTCATGAGCCCTTGCTATCTAGAGGTATGTAGAAAAAACATTTAAAGCTGTCTCTACGTTCAAATCTCTGAATCTTTCTGATTTGGCGGGTTCCAGTTCGATTCGGAGAGATTAAAGGGTCCTCTGATTCGATTCAGATCTGGAGATTTGGCTACTGAATCAGGCTGAATCTCTGTTGAATTGAATCAGGGACCAAAGCTTTGCTCAGCTCTATTGCTGAGCATCTGGCAAGAGTGACTCAGCACATTGCAGAATTTAAGCCATGTTCTTATTTTATTCACCATTATTGCAATGTGCTTGTTAAGTGGCTCTTAAATGCACAGGGCCTCTCCACACACAAATATATGCCAGTAAATTCAGTCCTCAAAAGATTTGACAAAAGGTGGCACACACTTACCTGGATATTATGCCCACTTACCTTCACTAGGATAGCAATGGAAGCTGGAGTTCCTGATCCGGAATGGGTGTTTTCAGCCTTTTCTATTGTTAATGAAACCAGTTACAAATGTCATTAAGATCCTTCCTAATCCCACTCCTTTGTGTTTGGGATTATTTGTTTTGTAAGCAAGAAATAAATGGTGTGGCTATTTGCTACATGTTTAAAAGAATCCTGAAGGCTTCTGAGACCTGAGCTTGCAAGATGTCAGAAGCATAGTACCCCTGCTCAAACAGTTTGCAGCACTTGCCCATAGTTTTATCTTTTATGGAGAAAGCAAGTGAGATCTTACCTTGTTCTATGAGTTTGTCATCTGTGTAGTTTGTTGTTGTAACTCTTAAAACTTGTCCAATAAATTCAGAATTAGGGCTGAACCATGACAGGCAATTTTATTATTTTTAATACCCTCTCAAACTCTTCACATTGTCTCATAATTTCTTTGTATGATATCTTCAAAGTGTTTTACAATGCATCAGGAAATACATAGCGTCTCTTTGTATTTTTATAACTTTACTGGCAGTATAAATTGGGTTCAAGTAATATTTCCAAATTCTATGCATGTGGTATTTAGTAGTGTGCACAGGAAAGATTTCTGTCCATTTAAACTTGCAAAATATTAAACTCAGCAGGGTTACCTTTTTATATATCATCTGACAAATGCTTTGTATTCTCCATTTGAGTTGAGATTGTCCAACTGGCAGCCCCCAGGCTCCCACCTGGCCACCACTACCCTTACCCTACTCAGCCAGGAGCTTGGGGCTCCCTCTTTCTCCTCCAGGATTTGCTGCCTGATTCAGCCCCAAGCCACAGGATGGGGCAGGGTGGAGCATTTTGGTGAAGCCCACAGTACCAAGGGAACCAGTGATATGGGGAGCTGGTACAGCAGGGGAGCCTGTGCACAGGCAGGCAAAGATGAGACAGGGTGCCATGTACAGTGTAGTGGGGACATCCAGCCACATGCTGTATGGTGTGGGGGGAGGGGAGCACCTATGTGCATGTGGCATGTAGCTTGGGAGACCCATGGGCCCCTGGCCACTAAGTAGTTGGACAGTCATGATTTAAGTGGTTATTTTACACTTCTACATCATAGAAAAAAATAACTTCAGACAAAATCACCTGCCCCAAAGTAAACCAGCTGTTGGTTGAATTTGAACTGGGTATCATTGGGGTGAGTTGATAAAACACCTATTTTTTTATTGGACATTCTGCCTCAGTATGCTGTAGGTATGCTGGAAGATGGACTGACTGATCTGTGACAACATTCTTTCAGCCCAGACTATACTTCGGTAATAAAACTATGGTTGTACCACTAGACTGATTCATGGTAAGGATGGAGTTTTACAGAAGTCCAGTAGATAAGTTCCTCCTGATCATACTTCTGTAACCCAAGTGGTACTCCAACATGTACCCCCTCTCCAGTTGAAGGGATCAGAGCAGGTGCATGAGCACTGTGGGAGGTGTAGGGACCCTCCTTCCCTACAGAACAGAGCCAGATCATCAATAGGGACTTAACCATACACCTTTTAATGAGGGGAACAGAGGTGGGGACATAACATACATAAACCATGGGGGATATGGGACCCTACAATACCCTGAGGGGATGGGATTCAATAAAGGTTAGGCATTCACATTCGTGGACATATTCATCTGGTTAACCATAGACAGGTTTAACAAAATATAAAATACATAAAATGCCAAATAACCAGAGATATAGGGCATAGTGACAGTAACCCCCTCCACTCCAACAAGAGTTTCTCCCCTGTTGCTTCACTCACCCCTACTTAACCCAGCCAGAACTTGAACTCAAATCTCTGATGTAGTGGGCAGAAACTCTACCACACAGCCGGGCCTGTTTCAGCTTGCTGGGGCTTCTGACCTTCTGGAAGCCCCTGCCTCACATCCAGCTGCCCTGCCTCTTGCTGGAGAAACTGGAAGTGAAGCTGGGAGCCTCTCGAGTCATTGCACAGCTTTCTGCTGGAGCCAGGCGGGGGACCTCTCCTGTTGGCTGCAGGCTCTTGCTGGGGATCCTGGAGCCCAGCAGGGAGCCTCTCCTGCCAGCCCTGCTGCGCTGCCTGCAGGTCTTGTTCCTTTAGGCTCTTCTGGGGCAATTGCTCCTACCCCACTGGCCCAGCTCTTGGAAACTCCTTCCTTGTCGTCCCTCACAGGTCCCCCCCCCAGTCAGCTGTGGTGCCCCTTTTATCCCCCTCCAGGTGACCCAAGGGGCCAATCAGAGGACATGGCGGGTGAGTCTCTGGGGCCTGATTGGTGAGGAAAGGGAATCCCAAGCCCTCCAATCATCTTTTACCCTTTCAAAA
>NW_017728994.1:37908624-37914409 GCF_001723915.1 Gavialis gangeticus | reverse complement strand
CCTTTCAAAACCCCTGGGCCAAATCACTGCCAGCTAGCCCATTACACTTCAATTCACAGGTTGCTGAATGACTGCCCCCCACCAGCAAACTATGATTTTTCTAGTGATACTGAATATTACTTTAAAAGCCTTTCAACATGAAAAGCACACGTGAGTTATGCAGTTACACAAATAGTCTTTGGTATGCTGGGATAGAATACACATATTCTAGATGGTTGTTCTAGAGGACTTCGAATTTTGATGCAGATTCTTTACAGTTTTTTGCATAGAAGGTATTCTTATGTATTTAGAAGTGAAAGCAAAAATGAAGGTTTAACAGTAGCATTTTCTATAGTACATTGTAGCAAGAAACTAATGAGAGTTAGTTGCTCTTGGTAGTTGATATACAATATTCAGATACTGCAAAGGGATAGAACAAGGCCAGTAGCAGAATCCAGCACTTGTTGCTCAATAAATGGATGTTCTTAGAAAAGGAGGTCTGCTTTAGACTATGCGAGTATGACAGTTCAACATCCCAAGCAAAGTCAAGAATGCACAATCGTCCCCATGTGGCATGAAAGCTGATACTGTACACAGCACACAATTTTAGCAATTAGATATTTATTATGAGCACCCAGCAGCTGCAGCTGGGAATAGTTTCAAGTGTGAAGTGCTTGCATTCTCTGTGGATACACATCAGAAAGGAGAGTCAGCAGCTGCTTAGGTCATTAGTCTTTAGCCAGGATTCGGTATGGTTCTGACTGCACAAATGTTCCCTGGACTTAGTGGCTCCATGACAATACAGCTGCGAAGTCTGCATAGCTTGTGTTGCACTTGTCTTGGTGGAGATGTGTGGGTAATTAAATGTTTCTACTCAAAGTACATGAATACTCCCACTTGTCCTTGGAGGTTCCAACCATCATTCGAGTCTTTTCTTTCTCCAGGAGGAGTTGTGTGAGGAGCAACTATCTCACCCCAGTTTTATGACTGTTACACATTCTGTCTCTTTCCTTCATCACGCTAGGTCACCCTGTCAGTATTTCGGCAGACAATGGTGCTTGAACACTAGGAAAATCCTACTGAATAAGAGCATCCATGCTTGATTCAAGTAGTGTTTAGAGAGTTTTCAGATAACATGTTAGCCATTGCTGTGGTATTTCTTCCTCCTCACCCCCCCACCCCTCCATAAATAAAACTCCCCCCATGAATAAAACTGACAATTGGTAAAACTTTCTTTCTTTCTTTCTTTCCTGTCAATTAAAAGTAAGTTCATGTGTGTTTAGGTGGCTTTGGACAAACATTTTTACATGAAAGTAAGGGGGAAGGCCTTAGGAAGGAATTGCATTGCATTTAGTTCTTAACATTGTGAGGTTAGCAGTATGTTTTACTGAATCTGACAAAGACTTCCATATTTTTTATCTGATTCCTATGAAACTTGGCTTATGGTCACCATGATCCATCCCCATTCCTTGACAGTTTACTGTCAGAGGAACAAAACTGTTACCAGCGACTGTGATCAGAAGAGAGAAATGGCCTTTCAAGTAATCAGAAGAATATTTCATGCAGTATTTTGAAATTAGGACAACTCTGACTGGACCCTGTGTTCAACGAGGAGCCAGTGTAGAGACCAGAGGGATTGGGATGATGTATTTTCATGGCCTCAGGTTGCTGAACAGCTCCATAAATTAGCTGGAATTTTCTCAGTATGTAGTGCTTCAGTGCCAAATATGCGACTGTTTAGCTTAGTTGATTAGAGCATGGTGCCAACACCAGTCACAGGTTCAACTACTGGTTGGACTAGATCTGGGGTAGGCAATCTTTTTTGGCCAGAGTGCCGAAAAAAAACACTATGTCTATCTTGGAAGGTGCTGGAGTGCTGACATGCCGGAGCCCGGAGCAGCTGGTTGCAGCTTCCCAGCTGCAGCTGGCCCACTGGGCCCAGTCCGCTTGCAGCAGGCCTTGCAACCCCTCAGTTGCCTGCTGGGGGCAGCCTTGGCTCTGTGGCTGGCAGCAGTTGCTTAGAGCCCGGGCTGGCAGTGAAGTGCTGAACAAAATGGCCTTGCGTGCCATGCTCAGAAAGGAACTCAGAAAAAAATCACAGACATGGCAAGCCCCTGTATCACAAGATAGTTTATCTGTTAAAGAACTCATGAACATCAACCAAAGGAGTTCCCTTGCCCAACTTGGGCTTAAAGCTTTCCCTCACCTCTCACCTAATAGAAGCAATATACATATGTGCCACCCTTACATCTCTTGCAGACACATGTGACTATTGGTAGCCCTTAATGGGTGTGTCCAGACAAGCACAGTCATGTGGTATGTGGCACCGCAAACACGTTTGCGGTGCCACATACCGCACAATTGGGTATTCTCCACGCTGCAAGAGCCTACCGCCCATGTGTGCACTGCTCTGGTTTTTTTACCCCATGGTTTGTTTTGAGCCCTGGATATGCCCTGGATATCTAGGGGTCAAAAAACCCATGGAAAAAAGCTGGAGCAGTGCACACATGGGCAGCATGCATCGCTAAAAAGTGAAGCTGGGCTGCCCGGAGCTGCTCTGTAGCTGTCAGCCAGGCTCTGCTCGGCAACATCATGGTTGCTGCAGCCCCAGGAGGCCCCCAGGACCCCAGGTAAGGCTGTTGGGGCTAGCACAGTGTTGGTCCCAGCCTCCCCTACTGCCTTGGGGTAACTTGCCACATACCAAAGTGTGCATGGCATAGGTGCTCCCCAGGGACAAGTAGCTGCAGTGCAAGTTGTGCTGCTGCTACTTGGCCCCAGGGAAAACGTCTGAGCTTGTCTGGAAGTGGCCAATTTGTTTGTGGATATTTTACTCTGTCTACAGTAGTTCTCATAATACTGTACCAACTAAAGGAAAGAAAAGACATGCCCAAGGCGCAGACGCTGCATATTTGGATCTAGCAGCTTGAAAACTATACCAGTATTTATTTCCAGAAGAGTATGTGTCTACATAGCCCCCCTTAGAGCTATCGTACACAGTCCATTGAGAACATAATTTTACCTCTTCAGGGCTATTTTGTCTTCAATCGCTAAGGCTGCCTGCATTTTGGGATGGAGCAAGGAAGCATCTCTGAATGGAGCTGGGCTTTATTTTTCAAGAGTTTTGTGAGGAATACAAGCCTGGATTTGCATTCAGTTTGGAAAAAAGTGAATTGTTTATTTATACGCATCATTTACTCTGATGCACATAAGGGTGCTTGTGGTTTTAGGTCATAGTCCTCAGAACAAGTTATGAGTTCATGCTAGATCCTCAACTATCCATTAAGAAAAAGCACAAGAAATTTTGAGAATGCTGATATAATTGCCACAAGGAGAATGTGTGCATGGAGAAGATCTATTGATTAGGTTATTACTTGTTTTGAGAGAGGATGATGTTTGCTGAGGGTGTTTCCTTGGCAAAGATCCCTTGCAGTTTCTGATAGATCAATAAACTGCAGTTGACCCAGCTGATCTTGTGAAATCAAGGTTCACTTGATGATTGTACTTTCAATCTGGATTTAGAGTGAAAAGAAGGTGGGGTAGATTTGCACCTCAGAGGGCATAGCTACATGTTGCCATAGAGCAACATTGCTATGGTGCTATGCTTTCGTACTTCCCTTTGGAAGAACTAAAGCATGGCGCAGTACGAATGGTTAGAATTCACCACTATGGCGACATAGTGGCATGAAAACCTAGGGAAGCACACCACTATGGCAACATAGTTGGTGATCACATGTAGCACTTAAGCTAAGTCGCTGTGAGGCAATGTGTAGATTCATAGATGTTAGGGTTGGAAGGGATCTCAGTAGGTCATCAAGTCCAACCCCCTTCCCTGGGTAGGAAAGAGCGCTGGGGTCAGATGGCCCCAGGTGCTTGTCTAGTCTCCTCTTAAAGACCCCCAAGGTAGGGGAGAGCGCCACCTCCCTTGGAAGCCCATTCTAGATTCTGGCAACCCTTACTGTGAAGAAGTTATTTCTAATGTCCAACCTAAATCTGCTCTCCATCAACTTGTGGCCATTGTTCCTAGTAACTCCAGGGGGTGCCCTAGTAAATAGAGCATCTCCTATTCCCTGCTGCCTTCCCCTGATGAATTTATAAGCAGCCTGAAGAGATCTAGGTCCCTCAGTTTCTCCTCATAAGACCTTGCCTGCAGGCCTTTGACCATGAGAGTAGCCCTCCTCTGAACCCTTTCAAAATTCTCTACATCCCTCTTGAAGTGCAATGCCCAAAACTGGACGCAGTACTCCAACTGCGGCCTGACCAGTGCCGCATACAGGGGAAGCATTGCCTCCCTGGACCTGTTCATCATGCACCTGCTAATGCATGATAAAGTGCAGTTACCCTTGTTGATCACATTGATGACTCATGTTCATCTGGGAGTCAACTATGACTCCAAGATCTCTTTCTGCTGCTCTGCTGTTGAGAAGGTCATCCTCCATCCTGTAAATGTGTTGGTGGTTCTTTTTTCTGAGGTGCAGCACTTTGCACTTGTCTTTGTTGAACTGCATCCTATTTCATTCTGCCCATTTTTCCAACCTGTCCAGATCTGCCTGGATCCATTCCCTACCCTCTGGTGTGTTAACTTTGCCCCATAATTTGGTATCATCTGTGATGTGCAGATATGCCCAGAGAATAACTAAATCTAGGTTGAAAGAGCAAGACCCTAGAAAATGGTTCTTGAGAAAGAGCAAGTGAGAAAAGATGTATATAAAAGCAAGGACCACACACACACACACACACACACACACACAGAGTCTCTTGAGCTGTCATTATTACCTGAAGATACATGAGGAGAAATATTTGAGGAATCAATAAGGCCGGCCTTACCAGAATGAAAACTGATGGCAGACACTCTAATTATATTACATTTTCTTACCAGACCTATGCCATCTAGTTTCAGATAAGTGACAGTCACGGGCAACAAAGATTCCAAAAAATAAAGCAAAAAAATGGAACTTTCGCTTTATCTCTGTATTAATAAAGAGACATCTTCAGCTCCTATTTTGTTATTGTTTTTCCTGTGAACATAGACAAGTGTGTGTTTGTGAGAATGTCACCTAATGATACACCCCAATCTGTCACTGACTTAGCAGATTCTTCTGGGTAAAAAAGTATGTTGTTCAAAAACCACAATCGTGTACAATTGAACCATCACCTTTGCTTAAGTATGTGGAAAGGAACTTGTTTTATTTTCATGATGCAGCTCTGTGTAAAAGCTTATTGTTAGCAAAAAGAGGAAAGAGAAGAAAGGGAAAAAAAAGAAAGCATATTAGTCTGTGAATGTATTCAACAAAATAAAACCAAAGCCCACAATCTGATGATGGGCTCAGATTACAGTGTGGTAGCCTTGCCCATTGTTCGTTTCAAGAGGAAGAACCTTCCTGGTCTTTGTGTTCAGAGAGGGTGGAGATTCTATAGTATGCTAGTTTTACCTTTCACCCTAAAACCTTTACTTTCCATCTTTCAACAATCCCAGCTGATACCACAAATGCCATATTTGCTTGCACAGAACAGGCTCTGGAATATAATATTCACCATGTTTTAAAGGCAGGATGAGAAAAAAAAGATTTTTCCAAAGTTATGTCTGCATACACTAGGGACAGAACCTATTTTCAGCTGACTCACTCTCCCTTTTCTGCAAAACTAAAGCTCAAACCTGAGCTGCTGCTAAAGACTTGTCTCCATGGGTGGGTCTATGATTCTAAAAATAGCTGGAGTTCCCAAGGCTGTGAAGTAAGAGGAGAGAGACCAGGAGCAGATAGCAGACTGGTGTTGCCCCAGAGGTTGGTCTTGGGGATGGTTTTGTTTA
>NW_017728994.1:37901835-37903624 GCF_001723915.1 Gavialis gangeticus | reverse complement strand
AGACTGGTCTTGCCCCAGAGGTTGGTCTTGGGGATGGTTTTGTTTAATATCTTCATCAACAACTTGGAAGATGAGATGGAGTGCACTCTTAAAATTTTCAGATGACACCAAGACGGGGGAGTAACAGATACACTGGAAGCTAGGGCTAGGATTCAGAGAGACCTTGACAAATTCGATAAATGGACCAAAAGAAATTTCATGAACTTCAACAAGGAGAAGTGTGAAGTCCTAAACTTAGGACAGAACAATCCCATGCACCAGTACAGGCTGGGGACTGACTACCTATGCAGAAGCTCTCCAGTAAAGGACCTGGGGGTTACAGTGGACAATAAGCTGAATATGAGCCAACAGTGTGTCCTTGTTGCCAAGAAGGCTAACGGCATACAGGGCTGCATTAATAGAAGCATTTCCAGCAGATCAAGGGAAGTGATTATTCATATTTATTCTGCATTGGTGAGGCCACATCTGGAGTACTGTGTCCAGTTTTGGGCTCCACAATAAAGAAAAGACGAGGAAAAATTGGAGAGAGTCTATCAGAGGGCAAAAAAATGATTAGAGGGCTGGGGTACATGACTAATGAGGAGAGGCTGAGGGAACTGAGCTCATTTAGTCTTCAGAAGAGGAGACTGAGGGGGAGGTGGGGGGTTGATAGCAGTCTTCAACTACAGTTTCATAGTTTCATAGTTGGTAGGGTTGGAAGGGACCTAAGCAGATCATCAAGTCAGACCCCTGCCATGGGCAGGAAAGGATGCTGGGGTCAAATGACCCCGGCTAGGTGGTTGTCTAGCCTCCATTTGAAGACCACCAGGGTAGAGGCAAGCACTACTTCCCTTGGAAGTTGGTTCCAGCTTCTAGCCGTCCTGACTGTGAAGTAGTGCCTTCTGATGTCTAGCCTGAATCTACTCTCAGTCAACTTATGGCCATTGTTCCTTGTTACTCCCAGTAGTTACTCCAATTCCCTCAGCACTCTGGGGTGAAGATTGTCAGGACCTGCTGATTTGAACACATCTAGTCTCTCCAGAAGTTCCCTGACTAGGTCCTCACTGACCCTGGGCCTGGCTGCACCTCCCCTGGGTCTGTCTGAAATCCCAGTGGTGGGGAATGTCCCTGTCCCTGCTCAGAAAAATGGAAGCAAAGAATCTGTTAAAGAGATTACCTTTGTCATCTAGTGCTACCACCAGATTACCAAGCATGTCCTGCAGAGGCCCCACATTACTTGGTACCTTCTTTTTACCCCCTATGTATTTAAAAAAAGACTTATTATCTTTGATCCAGGTTGCTAGTCCCAGTTCCACCTCTGTCTTAGCATTCCTAACAGCCCCCCTACAGTCTTGAGCAATGGAGGTATAGTCCTCCTTGGTGATGGCCCCTCCCTTCCATTGGGTGTATGCCTCCTTTTTGGCTTTGAGATGTTCCTGGATGCTTTTGGTGAGCCATGGGGGGTTTTGAGCACTCTTGCCCCCTTTGATCTTTGTGGGGATTGTCACCCTTTGGGCTTGGAGGATTGTCTCTTTAAGGAATGACCACTCTTCTTTGCCTCCCTCTGGGACCTCAGTGCCTCCCCGACTAGTCTCCTTACCTCATTGAAATCTGCCCTCCTTAAGTCCAGGGCTGCTGCCTTTCTGCAGGGCTTTGATACTTTGCGCTGGATGGTAAATTCCAGTAGGTGATGATCACTATCGCCCAGGTGGTTGAGCACCTGCAGTCCTCTCACCAGGTCATCGCCTGTGGCCAGGACCAGGTCCAACAAGGCATTTCCCCTGGCGGGACTGTGCACCTCCTGGGTTAG
>NW_017728994.1:37898612-37901746 GCF_001723915.1 Gavialis gangeticus | reverse complement strand
GCAGATGTCCGGGTAGTTTAGGTCACCCATGATGACCACGTCCCTTGACTTAACTGCCTCTGCGAGCTGACCTGAGAATTCCCGGTCCAGCTCTTCTCCCTGGTTAGGTGGCCTGTAGTAGACCCCCACCATTAGGTCCCTTTCCCCCTGACCCCCTTGTATTCTGACCCAGAGCACCTCAGTCTGCCCTATCTCAGACCCAGTGCTGTTTTCTGAGGATGTGTATTGCTTTTTGATGTAGAGTGCCACACCCCCTTCTTTCCTCCCTGTTCTATCCTGCCTATACAGCCTATAGCCCTTGATGTCTACCACCCAGTCGTGCACTGGATCCCACCAAGTTTCAGTGAGCCCCACTATGTCTGGGTTTGTGTTAGCTAGCAAGAGGGCAAGTTCCTCCTGCTTGTTCCCCATACTGTGAGCATTGGTGTAGAGGCATTTAAGGCCTCCTGATGATGTATGCACCTCCCCCCCATCCCAGGACTATCTGGGCCCCTGTCTCTGGATTGAGCTGGACGGTTCTCAGTGATGGCAGATGACACAACAAGGAGCAATTGTCTCAAGTTACAGCAAGTGAAGTTGGGTTAGATATTAGGACAAAGTCTCTCACAAGAAGGGTAGTAAAGCACTGGAACAAATTACCCAGAGAGGTTGTGGAATCCCCGTCCTTAGAAGTCTTTAAGACCTGGCTCGACAAAGTTTTGGTTGGGATGATCTAGTAGAGTATGGTCCTCCTTTGAGCAGGGGGTTGGATCAGATGACTTCCTGAACTCGTTTCCAACCCTAATTTTCTATTATTTTATGATTTAGTCAACTGACTCCCCTCAGCTGCCTGAATATTAACACCACTGTTGTGGAGAAGGAGTCAAAACTGGGTGCTCCTATCCCAAGCTAATGTAACAAACAATGAAATCACCTGACCTGAGACAACAAGGTCCCAGGGTGAGCTCAGCCAGGCAGCAGCATGGGTGAGAGGGGCTCCTTGGAAACCATTTGATACAGGCCAATAAAGCCCTCTCCGGAGGCAGCCATTTTAGAAAGGGGGAAATGGCTCCCCAGAGATCCTGCGATAAGGGTAGATGAAGCCCACTGTGGAGGCAACCATCTTGGGGAAAGGGAGAGCCGTGAGAGAAGTACAGAGTCTGAGGGAGAGCTGGGGCCCAGTGTCCCATATTCACAGCTGCTGGAGCCTAGGAAAGTGCGGGCTGAGCTGTGGTCTGGGGGGTTGGGAAGCCCAGCGCAGCACCTCACTTTCTCCCTTTCCCCTGGGAGCCCTGCCTGGATGAGCACCTGGCCCTTCTGGAGACCCCCAGTGAGGAGGACTCTCCTCCAGACCCCCATGTCATGTGAGGTGCACTAGGGGGAGGAGGACCAGGGAGAGGTTGGTCCAGCTCCCTGTGAGATCTGGGTGGGGGAAGAGCTAGGGGACATAGACCCCCTTACACAGGGCAGGACCCTTGTGAGGAAGAGCTAAGACCCAAGGGAGGGGGTGAACTTTGACTGCCTGGCAAGCGGGGGTGTACAGTGTGAGCAGTGGATTGCCAGAGTCTCCAGCTCCCTGTGTGTCAGGGGACGAGGGTCTGGGCAGGGTAAGCCATCTTACAGGGATTTTGGAGGAGCACCTGCCTGCAGCACAGCCACCCCTGGGGCATGTCTCGTGAGACCCTCACAGCAAGGACCCACCCATGGTTCCTGCAGGAGGGGCATGGAAGCAAGTCCACCTCCCGGGCATCTGGTCCAGGCTACCCGTGTACACAGATCATCCGAGGTCATTGTCATGTACAACGTTATTGACTGAGGGTGTAAATAAGTTTCTGACAGCTTATCAGTTGTGTATTAATTAGTTTCTTTTTCTTTAACCCTTTGTAAATAAAGTGCACATAGTTATGAATTGTGTGGTGTCTAATAGGAGGTCTGGGGATGCTAGGTGCCTTCCTGTGAAGGGAACCTCCCTCACTCCAGGAGAGCGGGGGGCTCCAGGCTGTGGGCACCTCCAGGGATCCAGAGTTTGGTTGTGACTTTGTGGGTAGACCCACAGCCACGGTTACACAGAAAATACATTCACCTCAATTTTGAGGGGTTGATTCATGGGGGGAAGGGGAAGTGTTGTATGTTATAAAATACAATAGTAGCCCTATTGAGAAAATTGCCACCATGTGTTTCTGCCATTGACAGCCAATATAGAAAAACAACATTTGTGTCTTCTTCTTCCATTCTGAAGACTCCATTTGTTGCCCTGTGGGGTCAGGCCAATGCTCAGATCTCAGTATTGCGCTGTTAGACAGGAGGGCGTGGTGTACATTTGCACATGAACACACACAAAAATCAATTAGGTGCATACACACACACTAGGCACATGCACCCACACACTACGGACTCAGGCGCACACACACACACACACACACACACACACACACACACACAATTGCCAGCCTAGGTACATACACACCTATTACCAATTAAAGCTCATACACACTATACACTCTGAAAATTAGACAACAGACAGTTTTCAATACCCACACACAGTACACATACATGGATCACTAATTTGTATATCACACACACGATGACACACATTATATAAATGTTATATATGTATATTCATCAGTTCACACACATACCACCCACCTACACATACACACAGGTGAGTTCCTAACATGGATGGTACAGCATGTGTATGTATGTGCTGGAGGTATTTGGGATACCTAGGGGAAGGTTAAGGTGAGAGAGTTAAAGTGTAGGGAGTGAAAGTTGCCAGAACTGGGATTAGAACCAGCAGACTAGAGAGAGAAGCTGGATGAGGAACTGAGGCCTGGGGTTACTTTAGGTTAATTGACATCCAAAGATGCATCTCAAGCCAGGGAGGTGATACTCCCCCTCTATGTGACATTGATCAGGCTGCAATTAGAATACTGCATCCAATACTGGGCGCTGCACTTTAAAAAGAATGTGGCCAACCTGGAGATAGTTCAGAGGAGAGCCACCCACTTGATGAGAGGGCACTAGGACAGGCCTTATGAGGAGAGACTGAGGGACCTCAACCTGTTCAGCCTTGGCAAGAGGAGGCTGAGGGGGGACCTGGTGGCTGCCTACAAACTCATCAGGGGAGATCATCAGCAAATAGGAAGAACCCTATT
>NW_017728994.1:37888243-37893448 GCF_001723915.1 Gavialis gangeticus | reverse complement strand
GCCTTGTGAACCCAGCATTCATTCCTGCCTGTGGCAGGGAGTCAGGCTAGATGATCTGTTCAGGTCCCTCCTGACCCTAGCTACTATGAAACTATGACAGTAATTGATTAAAGGACAAGGCCCAAAGCCTGCAGAATAAGTGAGCGATGCTGGAGAGAAGCCAGCATACAGGCTGGAATCAGAGCTGGAGCTGCAGGGGAGCCAAAAGTTAGGTGAGGAGATAGAACTGGGGGGAACTGGGGGGGCTAAAGGGTAACTGGGAGCTGGCTCGGGGAACCGCGGGAGCTGAAGAGGGACTGCCAGGGAGCTCAGGAAGCTATGGGAGGAGAGGCTGCTGGTGCTGGGAGCTGGAGAAGGGCTCCAGCTGCTGGGGAAACTGTGGGGCAGCCCGGAGGAGCTGCAGGGAAGTCAATGGCAGGCCAGAGGGCTGCAGGGAAAGCCAGAGAACAGAGGGAGAGAGAAAGGGTAGGAAAGGTTGGGAAGAGAAGGCAGAGAGAGTTAGGGAGTGGGGAGGCAGAAAGGAATGGGGCCAGGAGGCTAAAAGACAGCAGAAATGGTGGGAAAGCAGGAGAGGCTGAGAGGTGGCAGAAAAGGGGAGATGGAACTGAGAGGAGATTGAGAAATGGTGGGGGAGAGGGGAGGGGAGGGGAGGGGAGGGGCAGGCTGGAGCCAAGAGAGACAGACTGGAATTTAAGATTGGGAAAGGACCAGGATTCAGTAAAACATGCCCTAACTTGGGGTTGTAAATGACAGTGGTTTTATTGAACAGGGGAGATAGTGACATAATATCTTATTGGTTCCTTTGCACACCTCCTCCCCCCCCCCCCACACACACACAATGGCTTGGTGCAGGGGCTGAAGTCCAGGAGGAGAGAGAGAGAGAGTCCAAATTGTAGGAGGAAGTGTGCGGGTAATATCTACCTATCCCAGGCTGAAAGTTGGTCCTGGAATGCCAGTCAGCTCACTGTTGTCCAGAGGGGGTCGCTGGCAAGGCCTCTGGGGTGCATAGTTGGTGAGACATGGAGCTGGTCTGGTCCAGATGGAAAAAGACATTCCCACTGGGTCTGTCTTCACTGCTCCCTTTTATAGGGGCAGACCTTCTATGACGCTAGCAGCAGGGGGCCTGCCCAGGCAATGATCATCCCCTGGTGCACTGAGCATGTGCATTCCAGGTCAGGATATGCAGTTTCAGGTGTCTGTAATGATGGCTTGGGTGGCTTCTGCAGCAGTCTTTGTCTTTCAAATCTTGAGCCAGGGAGGGTCAATGCAGGGTGATGTTTGGGTCGTTGAGTTGATGGTTTGGTCATTCAGAGGGAGCTATTTTTAGACCTACTGCCATGGTCTCTCAAGCACCCTCATCCATCTCCATTCATTCAGGAACCAATTTATGTAGGAGGGATAGGTATGAGTCATAGGTTACAACATCAGGGGACACAAGATGGAGGCTTGACATTACAAAATCGAAAGTTGACATTACTTTACAGACACAGGCCTAAACCATACAGTATTAACATAGAGACATAACATGTCTAAAACTAAAAACTCCCCCAGTCAAAAATGAGCATATTTTTATTTGTTTCGAACACATTCAATAAAATAACACATTCAATAAAATAAAAGCCCTTACACTTTGAGATGCTGTCCCATTCACATGATATTCATGGATTGAATTGGAGCTATACGTATGGAGAGGGACATAAATACATCCTCCACCAGTGACAAGCCAGGAGAGTACAAGGTATACAGCATAGAGGAATGCAATAGAAGGACTAAGAATGTCTGTGGTCACTGCCCTCAGTACATTACAGTTAGATCAAATGAAAATAAGACATTTTAATAAGAGCTTAACATGTGGGGTTAAAGTATATACAGCTGAAATGAAAAAAATTATACCTATATTTCTATCTATCTATATCTATATAGATATATAGATAGATATACATCATTTTAACTCATTAATCAGGTGCTAGGATTTGTTTTTAATCTCATTTTGTTATTGGCCAATGGCACGGTCCAAAAATGATTGCTGGCACTACGGAACAAAGGGGGGTTTTCCAATGTCTTGAGACTTTCACATTCAACAAATAAACACTGCCTTTATTTTATGCAAGCATTAATAGTTCTACCACAGTACATTAATTTTCTTCAATTTTAGTCAGTTTGAGAATGACTACATTCAGATGCTTCAGTAGAGCAACTCTGAAAGAAACAGGCAGTAAGGATGATATATTTCTTGGGTGTCTTGCCAAATTTCTATTAGAAGCTTCTATAAGCCTTGTCTTAAAAAAGAAAAAAAGTAAAATTGTATCCATCTGTTTACAAGAAGCCTTTCTCATCTTAGAATGTACTGTATATATACACCTCAGAATGTACTTTATACATACAACTGCTTAGATTTTGCTGCTGTCTAAAGTTGAGTGATGCATTTTAAAATTAAAATTTAGTTCTCTGAAAGGCCAAGAGAAAATGAAGCATTAAATAAAGTGCAAAGTTGTTACAAATGTGGAACTTTTCCCATCATCTTATGTAACATTCTTACAGATTTTTTTTATTACTTGTAGATAACACTGGAAAAAATCATCTGAGTGCTCCATTTCAGCCTTGGGAATACAGGCAATGTGGTCTGAATTTGAGAGTGAATGGGGGGAGCTTTGCAGGTGCCAGATGAGAACCTCAGAGAAAAAGAAAAGGAATTCTGCAATTCTTAGCATTTTGATCTTCATTTACCTAGAAATTCTGTCTTTAACAGGATCAAGGTAACATTAATATCTTAAATTGCTGAACAGCTGGCAGGATTCATTCAGATGTTGTTTGCCAAAGTTTGTGTTAAATCCTCAAATCTTAGAACTGCCTTTCTCCATATTTTCCTAGCAATGGGAAAGCCTACTATTCTTGCTCACTTGGGCAGACAGTTACCATACACATCATAACTAGTTAAGACCTCTATGTTATGTTCAATAATAAAGTTTCCTTTGTAAATGAAATGGCATCAGTTTCTAACGAGTTATTTTTAATTGTATTTCCAGATTAATTTACTGGTGATCACTTCCCGAGATATATACACTTCCCATAATTGTTACTATAAGACCTGAGGGCATGTCCATACATGCTGATATGTGTGCTTGCAGCAGCTCAAATAAGAGCAGCACAAATTTGTGCTGGGGATTTTTGCCTCAGCACACATACCTGAACATGTACTTTGGTGTGGGGCAAGTTGTGCCACTTGGGGCAAACTGACTCTGCCCAGCTCCTACCAGATCTGCAGCCAAGGGGAGCTGGAGGCCACTGGGAGAAAACACCTCTTCTGTAAGAAAGCTCTACCTGGTCAAACCAGGTAGATGTCTCCCCCCTGCATTAACCTGAACAGCTGTACACTTATTGCAGGTGTTGAAGACACTCAGTATCCCACAGTCCTCTCCCTCCCTGACAGCCTACCCAGAGGAGAGTTGTTAGGTAGCCATGTGAGGAGCCTACCTTCTGTCCCAACAGTCAGCTGACTGGCAGCTGTAAAAGAGTCCCAGGAGGGCATCTCTGCTCACCAAGGGACAAGAGCCTCCACCCAGTGCACTCCTCTGGTTCAATCCAGAGTGTGGTAAAGAGCAGAGGCAGGGTTGGAGCCCCAGGAAGGTTCAAGCCCTGAGAGAATGCCCCTGCCTGTACCCCTAATCAGCCAATTGGTTGTGAACCTGTCTTGGTTCACAGCCCCATAGGCTTTAAATTAGGGCTGTCAAGTGATTAAAAAATTATCACAATTAGTTGCATGATTAAAAAAATTCGTCGCAATTAATCGCGATTTTAATTGCACAGCTAAAAACTCAAAATTACGTGCAGGAAAAAAACAAAGTTATGCAAAATTATGCAGGTACTTTGTATAGTTGGGGGTGGGTGTAGTGTGCGTGTGGGGGAGGAATTTGTAAAGGTGTGAGGGGGCTGTGGGTGTGTGTGTGAGGTATGGAGCCCAGGGAGGGGGGTTCCCACATACTCTGGCAGGATGTGGGGTACTGTGGGTCAGGAGTGAGGGGCAGCAGCAGGGCTGGGGTGGCTGTGATTTGAGAGTAAGGGACACACACAGACCCCACCCAGCCGGTAAGCCTGGGGAGGGGGAGGGACATGGTGGAGGGAAGGGGGGGCAGATCAAGGCCCCCATGGTGAGGGGAAGAATGGGGCAGGGGCAGGGGCAGGGGCAGGGACAGAGGCAAGGGATGAGGTGAATGCGGCTTTGGGTCTGCAGCGGGTTATGAGACAGAGCTGCAGCTCATCCAGGGGCATGGTGGGGGGCTGCTCCTGCCACTGTATGCACCCCTGGGGAGGAGCATGGGGGGCACCTGCCCCTGGATTTGTGCACAAGGGTGGAGGCAGCTGCTGCTGAGGGGTGCCTGCTGCTGTTGCCCTGGAAGCTGCATGATGCCATGCTCGCTTCCTGCTACCAGGTGGGCAAGGGAGATGTGGTGCAGTCAGTGCACTACTCCCAGGGCTATGGCAGCAGGATGCAGAGAGCTCCAGCTTGCAGTGGCAGCCCACCTCTGCCCCACACACAAATCCAGGGGGCACTTGCCCCCCCATGCCTCCCCTGGAGGTGCATGCAGTAGCAGGAGCATCCTCCCCTGCCCCTGGATGAGCCATGGCTCCATTCCATGACCTGCCCTGACCCTGGGGCCCCATTCAACCTAGCCACTGCCCCTACCTCTGCCCCATTCCCTCCCTCACCATGGGGATCTTGATCTGCCACTTCTTTCCCCCATGCCCCTTTCCCTCCACAGACTTACCTGCTGGGTGCTGCTCCACATGCCACTGGGCTGCGTTCTTGACCTACTGCAGGCTGCGGCTGTGCGCACCTTCCCTCACCCTCCATCACCCCCTGTTGCAGCTGCCCGGAGCCCATGCAAGGTGCCCTGTAGTCCTTTGTGCTGCCACCACTGCCCCATGGGGTGGCCCAGAGGCAGCAGTGATGGCAACAGAGTGCAGCCTGGGTGCAGGCTCAAAAATCACATGCATTATTAATGCATTAAAAAAAAATAATGTGAACAACAATTAACATATTAATCATGCACATTAATCATGATTAATTGACAGCCCTACTTTAAATGCATTTTAAAAGCTGAGGAGCCAAGACCTAGGTTTGGGGAAGCTGCCCCCAGTCCCACTTCCCTGCACCTCTGGCTTGAAATCTGGCTTGAAAACCGGGGGGGGGGGGGGGGGGGTTAG
>NW_017728994.1:37883082-37888015 GCF_001723915.1 Gavialis gangeticus | reverse complement strand
CGGGTGTTAGGGTTAGGGTTACATGGGCCCTGCAACTCCGCCCACCCCCTTGGGAAAAAGACTGTCACCTGAAATGCATAAAACTTTCCACATGTCCATCATCCTAGGGGCCCCTGCTTCCTAAGCCCCCCCATTCCCCCCCAGGGGAAAATAAAAGTTGGCACTGATGGCAGGAACAGTAATAGAGAGAACTATAACATGCCACCTCCCTGAAAAGTGAAATAGCAGCAGTATCTCCCCTCTATTACCATGCAGAGATAACTCTTCTGACTTCTAGAACCAAACCTCACATACACTCTTGGTATTTCTATTTTCATTACCTGCCAAAATCAGGAAATGCAGAGGTGCATATATAGGTTAAGTTAGCCCAAAAAGTCTCATGAATAATGAATCTCAACATGTTCTGAAGACATTTTTTGGGAAAGATTTGAAAAAAATTGTGTATCATATTCAAACTAATTCTTCCACCCTTTCTGTTAAAGACTTGAGATTCCTGAAGCCTACTTCTTACTAGGTTGCAAAGCATGAAAGCAAGAGGATGTCCAGTGAAACTCAGTGACTATTTATTTTAAATAAAGGATATATCAAGGGTTTGAATCAACACATCACATACTATCTTCCTCTCTCTTTGTCTCTATGGACATTGTTAAATATAGATAAAGTCAAATTACTAACAGTTATTTTCATTTATGCACTCAGACTCTGGCTTTGACCCTCTTCTGTTCTTAGGCTACCTGTTGCTTTCTCTCTCCTCCACATGCCTTAACCTCCATCATTCCTCTTCCTTCTCCAGTCATTTCTGTTTTTTTGTTTTTCATTAAATGAAATAGGGAACCCAAATTCATTATATTACTATCCCTTACAGATTCCTGTAATGATCTGTGGACTGAATATTAACCCTTTGTAGGCCAACCATGTAGACCTAGAGCTGAGTGGTTGTACAGATGCATCTACAACCTATAATAACAACTGAATCCCAAGTGTCCTTTTATAGATAATGTTTGCCTATGATTCAGCATAACAGTGGATCTACTTTCTATCCTCATCTGTCTTGGCATGCATCCAACAGCCAATTATGTTGCTAAACCTGTACTACAAAGTTCTTCAGGGTGTCAAAGCACCACTCTGGGTGACCCATCTCATGACTAGCCATGCTCTGTCTGCTCATATGATGGTTTTACTAACTTTAGTCTCTGCTGTGCTCATGGAAGGAGGCCAGTGTCTCACTTTGACTAGCAGAAAGGCCAGACCCAAGCATCAGAGAGGATCAATCTTTAGTTGTTTCACTTTCTAATTTGAATCTTCATCTATCCCAGCTTCAGAAAGTAGGAAGAGGGAATGGTTTCACATTTTTCCACTCTGGGGTTTCACGCTTAGCTTGGGTTAAAGAAAGCAAAGATGTGAAATGGGACTTTGTACAGCCTTACAATCTCCCTGTCGCAGAGCACTCAAATGCCCTGCGTCTGAAAGCGGAGACGGCTTGGGAGAGACCTCTAGTGGCAGAAAGGGGTCTCTCCTGCCTCAGCTGCCAGTCACCAGGGCTGTGCAGGTGTTGGTTGCTGGGGCAACCAGTAAAACCAGCTGACAGGAAAGGGCAGGGGTTAGCCCTTCCTAAGCCCAGGCAGGAGGCCAAGAGGGCAGTTCCTCTCCAGTGGCTATGGGAGTAGGAACTCAGCTAGGACAGATGAAGGGGAGAACTCTGATGGTGTGAATGTTCCCTGGTTGCTGCTGGGGTTGGGAAGCTCTCTCTCTCTCTCTCTAGTAGGGATTGAATCTTGTTTGACTGGACGGTCTAGCTTTTATGTTGTAGCCCAGGGGCTTTGCGTTCTTATGTTCACTGTTTTGACTGGAGGACCGGGTGAGGCTATTAGGGGTTGGAGAAGGCCTCATAGGAGCTCCATGGTAGCATGGGGACCCTGGTGCCAGAGACAGCACAGCGTTTTTAGGGGTGCATTGACCCCAGCCCCAGAGCGGGGGGGGGCAGTGAGGCACCCTGGAGTGGGGGGTGGGGGCAGTGAGGAGCCCCAGGAGTAAAGGGGAGGGCCAAGATGTAACAGGGCCCAGGTCAAACCATGTCAGCACCATCTGCGAGGCTTGGGCTGTGGTGTAGGGGAGGAAAGGAGCCACAGGTAGTGCCCCCTGTCACTGGGGTGCATAAAATGGGCAGCCTCCCACTGATTACAACAATCTATTAATCAAATAAGATCACGGCATGGCAGGAGAGGAAGCAGGCGGTTGGCCCACTACAGAAGGGTGGAGTCACTCCCAGAAAGGCTCTGATAGCAATACTCCTGTCACACTCCCAAACAGGAGAGGGCTCTTATCTGCTTTTTCTCTTACAGTCTGTGGAGTGAACAACTTACTTCACTTATCACTTTGTACAGTGGTCATAGGAACTGGCTGGCTTGCCTGAAAAAAATGTTTAAGATGAATCTTAGAGAATAGTCATGCTCAATCTCTAGCCCTATGGCCCTGTGTCATCTGGCCTGTGGGGCTCCCCATGGGCTTGCAAATTTGGCTATTGGGGACCAGTGGTAATTAAAGCTGCCATCATTCCCCGGTAACCAAATTTTCTCCTCATTTAGTTCTCTCTAGCTTGATTTTTATTATGTCTGCAGACACAAAATAATTGTGTGAGAAGTGGTTTCTTTTTCACCCAAGGTAGCAATTCATTAAAAATGGAATCAGACCAGTTTGCAGACCTGGAAAAATCAATTAATTGGTCATTCATCTTCTTCCTCTGCATCTCATACATCCTCCACAATTTTGTCTAATATTATAATAATATTATATATGTATCTATGTGTGTGTGTGTATATATATATATATATATAAAAAATATAATAATATTTGTCTAAAATTAACAAATAATGCCCACACTAAGACACCTAAGGAATAAATTTTTTAGCATGAGGAGAAAAAATAAAAGAAAAAAGAGATAACCAAAAAAGACTGATGGTTCTTTTACTGACTTTTCAAAATAAAACTCAAATTGCATTTTAATATATTAGCTACCCCCGGAACCAGTTGAATAAAAAAATAAAATGGAAGTTTGGAAGTTTTAGCAGGCAGCTTGTGAATGCTGCAATGGTGAGGGCGGATGGAGCATCCCACAGGCATGCGGGGGGTCCCCAGTGTGCTCAGCAGCAGACCCAGAAGTGGCCCAGAAGTACTTCCAGTCCACTTCTGGGTCCGCCAGAGAGTGTGTTGGGCCCCTCCCCCTGTGCCTCCTGGCTCAGAGACTAGTGCCTCCTGGATCTGGGGTGGGGGGAACCCAGGGCCCCCCTGTGGCCAATCGCCAGGTCAGGAGGTGCATGGAGTGGGGGGATACCCAGTGTGCTCCCCAGCAGACCCTGAAGTGGACTTCCAGTCCACTTCCAGGTTCATTGCTGAGGCTCCCAGCATTGCAGCATTCACAAGCCATGTCTGGTACCTCGAGGTATTTAGAATAACATTTAAAGCTGTGTCTATGGCCAAATACCTGATTCTCTGAATCAGCATCAAATCTTCAGATTCAGATTCGGCGAAATTGAATCAGGGACAGTGATCTGAATCAACAAATCGGATCAGTTCCTGATTTGGGCCGAATCTGAATCGAATATGGCCCATTTTGCACACCCCTACTGATCACTACTTTTCCCTGAACTCTGGGCCTGGCAGCAGCCCCTCCACAGTCTGAAGTTGCATCCCCTGTTGTTCTTGAAGGTGCCATGTCCTTCTTCAGGCTTCCCCCTTTCAATAACACATCTGCAAAGGCCCAACAGGGGAGGTAATGCTCAGGGGCAACCAACATGGGTTCACTGAGGGCAGGTCATGCCTGATTAACTTGGTTTCTTTTTATGATCAGATCACAAAGTCCCTGGACAAGGGTGTCAGGGTGGATGTTGTCTTCCTGGACTTTAAGAAGGCCTTTGACATGGTTTCCCACCATATTCTCGTTAAAAAATTTGGTGACTGCAGCATTGATGCCTACACAGTCAGATGGGTGACAAATTGGCTAGATGGTCACAACCAGAGTTTAGTGGTTGATGGGTCATTTTTGACTTGGAGGGATGTGGGCAGTAGAGTCCCCCAGGGCTTGGTCCTGGGGCCTGTACTGTTCAACATCTTTATAAGTGATCTGGATGTGGGTGTGGAATGCACGCTGTCCAAATTTGCTGATGACACCAAGTTGTGGGGCGAGGTGGGCACGCTGGATGGGGAGGGACAGAATCCAGCTAGATCTAGACAGGTTACAGAGGTGGGCAGATGAGAATAAGATGGAATTCAATGCAGACAAGTGCATGTTACTGCCTCTAGGGAGAAGGAACCAGAAACACACCTATAGGCTAGGGATCACCCTTCTTGTCAACACAGTGGCAGAAAGGGATCTGGGAGTCATTGTTGGCTCCAGGATGAACATGAGCCACCAATGCAAGGAAGAAGTCAGGAAGGCTAACCTCATCTTGTTGTGCATCTACAGATGCATCACAAGCAGGTCCAGGGAGGTGATCCTTCCCCTCTATGTGGCATTGGTCAGGCCACAGTTGGAGTACTCCATCCAGTTTTGGGCATAGCACTTCAAGACAGGGTCCAGAGGAAGGCCACTCATGTGGTCAAGGGGCAGTGGGGCAGGCCCTACAAAGAGAGGCTAAAGGGCCTGAACCTATTCAGCCTCCACAAGAGAAGGCTGAGAGGGGACCTGGTGGCCATTTACAAACTTACCATGGGGGACCAGCGAGAATTGTGGGAGGCTCTGTTTCCCTGGGCACCACCCAGAGTTACTATGACTAACAGCCACAAATTGTTGGAGAGAAGGCTCAGGGTGGACATCAGGAGACATTACTTTATGGTTAGGGCTGCCAGGCTCTGGAATGGGTTCCCAAGTGAGGTGGTGCTCTCTCCTACCTTGGGTGTCTTCAAGAGGAGGCTGGACAGATATTTGGCTGGGGTG
>NW_017728994.1:37877243-37878082 GCF_001723915.1 Gavialis gangeticus | reverse complement strand
CAGATATTTGGCTCCGGTGATATGACCCTGGCACCCATTCCTGCCCGGGGAAGAGGGTCAGACCTTATGATCTGTTTAGGTCCCTTCCAACCCTAGGCACTATGATTATGACTATGGCTATAACGGGGTAGGGGTTCTGTTATAACTGGAAAGCTTGGTTGGTCATGGCTGTCCTTTCTGGCTTTGCAATCTGTAAATTAATGTAGCCTGTATTGATTCATTTCTGTCTTTCATAAGCCATGGGAAGCATATGATCTCCTGCAGTCTTTTACACATCTATAATACACGCATGCATAATGGACATAGTCAAATCTCTTGCTTCAGGTCATCAGCTGATCATGTGAAGGGGCTAGAAAGGAATTTTTTTTTTCTCAGTGCAATATTGGACAAATGTATTCTGGAGCTGAATGCTTCTTTAAACCCATCAGAAATTAGCCACATCTGAAAGTGAGACACTGGCTCTTAAGTGGTACAATTTTCTGATTTGCCAGATAAAATGACAAAAGGTTTGGGTTTTTTTCACCTTCCTCTGAAGCATGTAGCATAGATCACTTGCCAGGAATCTTTGGGCATATTTCATGTAATCCATTCTCTTACAACATGGTGGTACCTTGTAGGGTTGTGCGAAACAGCACTGTTCTGTTTCAACTTCCATTCCGACATTTTGATAGAACAGTGTTTGGTTTTGAATTTTATTTTGTTTTGAAACTGCTGTTCCATTTCATTTCGTCAAAACTATTTCACTGTTTTGATGCTTCACCCATAAGCTATGGGAAGCACGGAATTGCCTATAACTTTGTAATTTCTAGCCTGATTCAGAAACTTGTAGGGATGGTAGC
>NW_017728994.1:37871609-37876737 GCF_001723915.1 Gavialis gangeticus | reverse complement strand
CTGCAACCAGCAAGCCTCAGGCCTGTCAAAGTTGTGACAGGTCTAGGCTTTCCCCAACCAAGACTGTGTGCATGCGTCTGGTAGCTGGAGGTTATTGCACCTTCTACCTGCCTTTCACCAGGGGGATCCTAGATCCTGGCATTTCCTGGGGCTGCCGTGCCACCAGCATTCCCATCAGTCCTCCCCAAACCTGGCAGATAACGTACGTGGGATCCTCAAAAGGATCTCAGACCACAGTTTCAGTCATGCCCATGACCTGGAGCCTCCTCCTTCCCCATAGCCCCAGCCCATACCTCCAAGTTTGCCCTGGCATAGAAGATCAGCAGGGACATGATCTTCACCTGCTGGCTAGTGATGCAGTGAGTGCCCCCTCCAGCTCTGAGGACGGGCCATTAAATGGCTTTTTAAAAATGAAAAAAAGGAAATAGTTGCAGACAGAGTGAGGAGGGTGGTATTCAGTCCGCCTGCACCTGGAGCTTGGTGGATTCCCCAGCAGTGGGAGATCCGCCTTCAGGAACACTAGCTGCTCCACCAAACCAGGATCCAAGGAGGTACAGTGGGGTGTCACTACATCCTCGGTGATGCTGAGCACCCTCTCATTTGGAACACTGGTCACTGGATGAGACAAGTGTTCACAGGCAACTGTGGCCAGATCCAGCCACACCTGGATGTGGCTTGCCTAGTAGGCCAAGGGGTCACACAGCAGTGGCTGCATGTCCTCAGTGAGATAGGCAGCCACGAAGGGCAGAGTGCTATCTGCCTGATGGTGGGGTGTGGTGCCACTGGATCCCACCATGGAAGCCATGCCCTTGGCCCTTATTGGCATCACCTGTGGTGGAAGAGGAGACTGGCTGGTGGATGGCATGCTAGCACAGGATAACGGATCCCCATCTTCCACATCCCACCGCCTCTGCTATTCTGACTTCCTGACTCCCTTCACCAGCACCTCTGTCCACTGATTCAGGCTTTGGCTGCTGCATACACTGCCCTTCACCCGCATGCCACACATCGCGGCCAGCCCATGGACCGTACTGGACCACAAGGGATCAAGCCATTTCCTCATGCCCTTCTTCAGCTGCCTTACCAGTGCCTGCACATCTGGTGACAGTGGCTTGCCCCAGCCAGGAACAGTGATCCTCTCGAAGCTCTCCATTTGGATCTGAACTTCCCTCACTACAGGGATCACCTGGCTAAGGAGGGCATCACCAGTGCTGAGGGTCTCACTGGCCTCGGGGAAGGGCTTGAGGACCACCCAGATCTGGCAGATGGTATCCCACTCAGCTCTGTTAAGGGGGACACTGATCTGAACCTCCCCGAGCAAGGCCATCTCATGGCTGGCCTTCTGTTGCTCCACCCAGCCTCTTGAGCATCAGGTATGTGGAGTTCCACCAAGTTTCCACATCCTGCATGATTTTGTGCTGTGGGATGTTCAGCTCTGCTTGTTTGTCCTGCAGCATCTTGCCTACCTTCCTGCATTTGGAAATGAGCTTGCTGGTGGTGCTGGTGCCATCACCAGCAGCCCTGTCCCCCTCCAAGGCATCCCTGACAATGAGGTGAAACTTGTGTGCCACACAGCGGATGTCAACAGAGTTGTCATCATGGACCACCTTGACCATATTGGCCCCGTTGTCGGTGACCATGAACCCATGGGTGAGCTTGCCCTGCCTGAGCCACCCCTGCACCAAGTGGTTCATGGTCCCCATGATCTCTGTTGCCGTGTGGGACTCATCCATCACCTTGGCTTGAAGGAGAGCCCACTGACAACCTGCCTAACTTCACCAGTTCCCCATGAGGGAGAAGTAGGCATGATCTCCACCCCAACTGCTCCAGATGTCCGAGGTGAAGTGTAAGACCACCTGCAGACCTGCCTTGCACAGCTCCTCCCTCAAGTACCCCCTGTATGACTCATACAGGGAGGGCACCACTGTCCTGCCAAAGGTGGTGTGTGTGGGCACTTGGTAGCATGAAGCCCTGTTGCCATGAGCCACCTGAACCCTGGTTGCTCAACTAAGGAAAAGGGCTGGCCATCCACAGCAAGCATCTCCCCAGTGCTCTTGATGATATCACTTATCCTTGCAACGTGCACTCCTTTCTGTCTGCCTTTCCCCCACTGTTCCAGAGTGGCCTGCCTCTGCTTTGAGGGGGACAGGGGCTTTGGAGCAAAAGGGGGACTTCCCTTTGGGCACACTTCCACTGTTTCCACACTGGGGAGGAGCAAGGGCAAGGGAGTGGTGCCTGTGGAGATGCATCAGCATCCCTATGGTGGTCATGTGTTTTGTTCTCTTGCCCCGGCTGGTTTTGGCTCAGCTTTGCAGGCAGATAACATACATGGATTATCTGCCAGCTCAAAAGGATCCCAGACCACATTACCCACTCACTTCTGGGGTGCGGGTGCATGTGTGGATGCTGCAATTTCCCCCTCCTCAGCAGGCAAAGGCACAGCAACAGGAGGAGTGGACTAAGCTGAGCTTTTTTCCTCTGCAACCTCTACCTCAGCCTCCTCTGAGGTGCCTTTTGCAGAAGGAGACCTGGCTGTAGGGGAAACTTGAGGGGTGTGAAGCACAAACTCAGCTGATTCCCCCTCCTTTCCCAGAATTTCCCTTGCTAGGGCACTTGGATCCAGCTCCAGCTCTTCCTCTGGCACTGGAAGGCTCAGCATGGGAAATGAAATGGGGGTGGAGGAGACTGTCATGCTGGTGGTGGGGCGGGGTTATGGCTGGTGCTCTTGGAGGGGATGCAGTGTCAGGCACAGGCACTGGTTCCCTCTCCTTGCTGCTTCTGGAAGCCTCATCCCTGCTAGTTGGAGGAAAGAGGCTGCATCTGAGTTTGAGGGGGAGGGGGGAGGAGACTTACACCTCTCCCTCTACCTCCTCTTCCACCCCTCCCTGAAGGCTTGCCACCTGCCTTTCCACCATGCTTCATGGTTTGTTTCATAGTCTTGCTTTTATACAAATATGTAAATGTATCCACATTCGTATATAAATTCTCTAAGGTGTGTAGTCTTCTATGCCACCAGGTAAAAATGTATAGAAATAAAATATAAATATATCTCCCTTCCTATATAAATTAAATTCTATAGTATAATATCCTATCCAATATAATTATAAAATTGAAAAGAATAAGTCAATGAATACAATTATAAAAGTATCTAGAAGAAAGAAAAAGGTATTCTGGAATCCCTCTTGCTAGGCTGGGCTAGCAAGTAGGAAATCATTCAGATCAATGCTAGTAGTAGCCTTCGTTGTCTAACCCTCCTGAGCTGCTGGAAGATAGCTCAGTAATTGTCAGACCCCAAGGCAGAAAGCAGGCCAGTTCAAACAATGCTGCTTTTTATGATGTTTTTCCATCCCTCCCCCAAAACACTGGGATTGGAAGGGACTTCTGGGAAGGATCACAGTCACTGGCCAGCTACACAGTCAATATGACGGCAGTCCTTCCCCCATCTTCCGCTCCCCTTACTTTCTGTTTCCCTGCAGGCAAGCCCAGCTTGAGCTTTGAAATATTTTGACTGCCCTCGTATTGTTTCAAAGCTGTTTCGAAACCCTCCATTTCATTTTGATTTTGCTGTTTCGAGCTTGAAAAGAGTCAAAACAGCATTGAAACAAAACAGATGGTGCATTTTCACACAGCCCTAGTACCTTCGTCTCTTGTTTTTTGCTTGTGGTACAAAACAGCTCAGTAACTTGATGACCGAAACATGTTAGTTTAACTAAAGCAAATGAAAATGATTGACATACAATATAGCACAGGTCAGACTACACGATAGAAGATGGATCTTTAAACTCTATGAAATCTATTCAAGAAATGTATAAATAGTAAAATACAGTTCAGCTAAAGGGGTACATTCTAGAGACCATATGGCAAGAGCACTGGAAAAAAGGCAGTCTTGCTATCTGATAAGAAGGGTAAGTGTGACTGTAGGCAAAGAAATTCTTTCTAGTCAGTAGATAGACAGCATTGCCTTTGTGGTTTCTTCATTATAACAAACTGTTAATTTGATTGCTCGACGTGAATTAGTTTCACTCAGTCATGCAGTAATGGTACCATAATACAATTCAAGAACCTTAAAAAAACCTCATAGTAGATGATGCAACTATGAATTCATGGTTATTTTGGGTCCTGACACCAGATGACTGTGTTGTCAAGAGAAGACTCCTGACTGACAACAAGACTGGTATTCCTTTTTTAACAATTGGTCACAACACATGGGATTTTCTTACATGTCCTCATTGTTGGTTTAATAATTTATTGTGTTATAATTCTGTTTAAACTAACTTCAAGTTCTTAATTGGCATAGGTTGTCATTGATTCTGTTACCTGATATGAATCCCTGTAGTAAGTAAACTTTACACAACTACATTAATCAGTAAACCTTTTTACTGATAACCACTTTAGGAAAAAGTATAATATGTGCTAGTGTGCTGGATAAAACAGGCCAGGATATATTGAATTCTAGTAGTATGTACACCTAGCAGCATGTCTCTTTTATGGTAAAAAATGCCAGTCTGTTAGATCAAGAAATAACCATTTCCTGTCTCTTATGGTAAGACAATAGATGAGAAAAATGCTGTTTAAAAATGTGATATATTGTAATTAAGCATTATTTTGTGCATGTATGCATGCATTCATGCACATACAAAGACCTAAACAAACTAAATTACAATTAGCCAATAGGGCACTAATCCAGCATGAATAAACAAACAATGGTTAACTATGACTAGTGGTGTGTGTGTGGTATATATATCTGTGTATATGTGTGTTGTATGTGTGTGTGGCATAGGCAGTGGAAGACTGGGGCTAACAAGGCTCAGTCCCCACAAAATTGGGGCAGCAGGTAGGGTCGCAAGGCAGCCTATATACAGGCTGTGTCAGCCACCTGCACCCCATACACAGATTGGGGGTCACATGCCCCCTGGGCATCTGCCAGGGTATGCAGAGCGACAGGAGCCCCCTGGATGAGCTGCCCAGGCTCTGATCGTCTCATCACCCATCCCGGCTAGAGACCCATTCACCCCAGCCCCTGCCCCACTCCCTCCCTCACCACTGGGGCCTCGATCTGTTCCCCCTACAGCCCTTTTCCCTCCCTCCACTGCTTCCCCCACAGACTTAACAGCTGGGGGGGGGGGGG
>NW_017728994.1:37869677-37871532 GCF_001723915.1 Gavialis gangeticus | reverse complement strand
GGGGGGGGGGGAGGAGAGGTACATGCTTCCTCAGCTTTCTGCCAGGTCCCCCGGCTTTCTGTTTACCGATTTTAACAGGGTCTTTAACCCCCCAGTGGAAGCTGCAGTCCCATGTTCTATGAAAGTTGAAGCTCTGACCCCCGGCCCCACCACACAAGAGTCTGAGGACACCCCTTCACACTGCAGGAGGTGGAGATCCACCTCAAGAGAACCAGGGACACTGCCCCCAGCAGAGACAGCATCAGGTACAACCTCTTGAAGAAGCGTGACCCAGGCTGCCTTGTTCTCTCTTTTCTCTTCAACAGGTGCAGAGAGTTTCGGCGCACACCCACCACCTGGAAGAGGACCATGATGGTCCACATCCACAAGAAGGGAGACCCAACTGACCCGGGCAACTGGAGACCCATCGCCCTGTGCTCCGTCATCGCAAAGCTGTACGCTAGCTGCCTGGTGGCCCATATCACCGACTGGGCAGTGACTGGTGGGGCCATCAGCTGGAGCCAGAAGGGCTTCATGTCAACAGAGGGTGGCTAAAAACACAACTTCACCCTCCAGATGGCCCTGGACAACACCCAGAGGACCAGGAAGAAGTGCACAGCAGCATGGCTGGACATCTCCAATGACTTTGGCTCCGTGCCTCACTGCCACATCCTCTGCACCCTCTGCAAGCTTGGCCTACCGGACAGCATCATCAACCTGGTGTAGGAGCTCTACCATGGCTGCACCAGAACTGTCCATACCACCGATGGAGAGACTGATGAGATCCCCATCCAATTGGGGGTGAGATAGGGCTGCCCCCTCAGCCCCATCATTTTTAACTTGGCCATGGAACCGCTCCTTCAGGCTGTGGCGGGCAGCCCCGGCAGGCTCGATCTGTACAGCTAGAAGTTGAGCATCCTGGACTATGCTGATGACCTTGTCCTCCTCTCCAACAATGCCACCCAGCTGCAGCAGATGCTGGATGTGACATCCAAGGTGGCCAGATGGATGGGTTTGTGCTTCAACATTGCCAAGCGTGCCTTCCTGCACATTGATGGCAGGCAGAAGAGCCATGTCCTGGACTCTACCCTCATAATCCAGGGCCAAGCGATGAGGCACCTGTATGACAGGAAGGCCTACTGCCACCTTGGGATGCCCACCAGCCACCAGGCCAAGCAGACACTGAAGGAGACCATCAACCAGATCATGCAGGATGTCTACAAGCTAGACTTGTCCTTGCTGGCCCCCTGGCAGAAGACAGATGCGGTGAACACTTCCCTCATACCCAGAGTCGTATTTGTCCCGAGAGCCTCAACGGTCCCCAGGATCCCCCTCAAGAAGGTGAATGCCGAGATCCAGTGACTGCTGAAGAAGTGGCTGCACCTGCTGCTGAGGGCCAGCGATGAGATCCTACATGTCTCCTGCATGGGAGACCTCTGCAATATCATGTTGGTCACCCACACCTTGTGCTTTCTGACCTGCCTGTACCTGACAGTAAGTATTATCATGGCCAGCACCCTTGAGACCACTCACAAGAGGATCATGAGACAAGCCACTGGACATGACTTAGCCACCTCTCTCAGTGGCTCGCTGGAGAGTGAGTTCAGCAGAGACAGCAGGGACTTTGCCTCACTGTGGAGCTGAGCCCGCAATGCCATATGCTGCCTTGGGAAGTGCATCAGCTGTGCCTGGACCTGGACTGAGGAGTGCCGGGAGCTGGGAGTCTTTCTGTAACCAGCCCTGCATGCCAACCATGTCACTGTGACACTCCATACGCTGACCTTTCTGGAGTGGTTCCTGAAGGATGTCATCCATAACAAATACGCTGGCAACCTGAGGGTGAAACCTGACCAGGGCAAGGTCTTCAATGTCACCT
>NW_017728994.1:37860285-37864677 GCF_001723915.1 Gavialis gangeticus | reverse complement strand
CCAACCATGTCACTGTGACACTCCATACGCTGACCTTTCTGGAGTGGTTCCTGAAGGATGTCATCCGTAACAAATACGCTGGCAACCTGAGGGTGAAACCTGACCAGGGCAAGGTCTTCAATGTCACCTCAAAGCGGGACTCCAGCAACCACTTCATGCCCAGCGGGAGTTTCACGCACTTCACAGACTGTCAATTCCTCAACTGCTCCCACCTCACCTGCTTGCCTCTGAACAGGGCAGTCTGCTTCGGCCACTGGGACAAGAGGTGCCAGTGGTGTGGCTGCACAGCAAAGACCCTTCCCTATGTGCTGTGCAGATGCAGGCCGCATGCCAGAGACTGGAAGCTCTGCCACAACTCTGTCCAGGACTTCCTGGTTGTCACGGTAAAATTTATGGTTGTATGCTGACAACACAGAAGAGCTGGAACTGACATGCGCATATCAACTCTATGAATGGAAAATTCCAGGGCTCACCCAGCACGTGCCTCCTGGGTGACCTCAGGACCTGTCAGTCAGCACTGACCTACTTTCTCCACAGGCGCATGCTCAGTTACTACACAGAGCTTGATCCGACACATGCTCAGTTGGCAAAAGCATGACAATTTGACCAGAAATTTCTATATACAAAGCGATCCGATTGGCCACTAAATTCCTATAAAAGGCTAGCGAGCCCCCACCTTGGTGTGGGCGTTTGGAGTTGGTGGGCGTTAGGAGTGCAGGTGTTGGTGTGAGTGTTTTGAGAGACCGTGCTCGATCTGCAAACAGAGGCTGCTTTTAGCAGGGACTGTGAGGCAGAGAGAGAGATTGGGATTCAAACCCCCGGTTCTCTTCATAACCACATACAGCAGTTTAGCTCCTCGATTTCGTTTCATCTCGTATTGATTCCTTTGGTTACTGGACTGTTTTGGCTTTGACTTTGACTTCTATTTGGATCACCCTTACTGCTTCGACTACGGCTTCGTCTTCTACTTACCTGGCATCTGACCTCGGCATTGGCTACGATCATCTCTTCTCTTCATTGTCCATCACTGGACTGGCGTCACGCGTTACAGTTTCTTGTTAGTTTGTTATTCCATCTCATGAGCTGTTGACCAGCCCTGGGACTAGCGAGTGGGCAGCCGCCCCTATCCCTCGTGGGGTAGAAAGCAAGGGTTCACTCGCAAACCCCGTGGGCCAACAGACCCCCTTGTTGTTGTTCGTTCTTGTTAACGCTGTAACTGAACAAGAAAGCAGCTCTGCCTATGCCTCAAAGCGTAAGTTAAAATAAATCCACCTGTTTGAAACCATGCGCTTCTGTGCCACTCAGACTCCACTGCCGCAAATCCCACCTGTTCGTGTTCCAATCGCCAACCCCGGCCCACCGTGACCTTGGGGCCCGATTCCCCGACACCGGTGAAGGCCATCCTGGCTGCAGCGAGGAAGATCTTCATGCATCCTCAGATGCAAGAGCCAGATGTGCCCTGACATTGTCATCACAAATGAGGAGGCCAAGAAAATTGTGATTGTGGACCATTCCCTTCAAAAACCGGCGCCAAGCCTTCACCTACACCTAGGCTTGCAAGCGGGAGAAGTACATCACACATCCTGAGGGGCCGTGGCTATGACATGACAGTTGATGTGCTCATCATGGGAATGCTCAGAGCCTGGGACCCCAGCAACGTGAATGTCCTGCATGCCTGCTGCGTTTCCCACCGCCACACCAAGCTGATGTGTCACCTCATGGTGTCCAACACCATCCATTGGTCCCATGACACCTACACTGAGCAGAGCACATCACAGGCCATGGCCAATGCACTGACCCCTCCAGACTGGCCGCCTCCAGATCGGACCCAGAGGGGACTGCCCGAATCCCCCTCTGTACCTGATAGCCTCTGAGAGGAACCCTCAAAGATGGACCACTCCACTCCACCTGAAGAGGACCCTCATGATAAGACTCTATAGACTGAGAAGCTTTTTCAACATACCCCTTACATCATTGCGGGTTTGTGTGTATCTATCTTCTCTCTCTCTCTCAGCGTTGTGACCCCCATCCCTCCCCTTCTTCCAGCCCCTCCCTTACCCCCGGGCTTAGTCGACTAACATTGTATTTTCTGTAACTTTGTGTTTTCTGTAACGTAGTTGTGTTCCCCTCCTCACCCCCATCCTTTTATGTTTCAGAGTGCCCAAGCAAAGGGACTATTTCCCTTATGGCTTTGTCATCTTTTTCGGTTCCTGATTCTTAACATTTACTAATAAAATGTTATCACTTTTCAACAAATAAGTTTTCATACTAATCTATACTACTTTAGGAGTTATAGAAAGACACAGACAGTCATGGAAAAGGCCTTGTAGAGGGCACATGGCTAGGGCTGTGTGAAACGTCACCGTTCCGTTTCACCTTTAGTTTCGACAGAACAGTATTCCATTTTTAATTTAATTTAGAGAGTCAAAACAGTTGTTCCATTCCATCAAAACAGAAAGGCTGTTTTGACATTTTGCTGGGGATAGGACAATCCCCAGTGCAAGATTGTGCAGGGTCAGCAAGGCAGCCCAGCTGAACTACTTTCCCATCCCCTACATTAGATCGTGCCAGGGGCGGGAGGCAGCCCAGCTGCCTCCCATCTCTGGCGTGATCTAGTGTGGAGAATGAGAAAGCAGCCCAGCTGGGCTGCCTCCTTCCCCCCGCCCCTGGCATAATCTAGTTCCGGGGATGGGGATCTAGTGCCCCCAACCAGATCTTGTAGTGGGGATGGGAAGTCAGCTCAGCTGGACTGACTTCCCATCCCCAGCCTATGTTCAAGATGTTTTGACTAGCTTCGTTTTGTTTTGAGGCTATTTTGACAGTCTTTGTTTTGTTCCAGTTTTGCTGTTTTGACCTTGAAATTGGTCAAAACAAATGTCAAAATGAAATGGCCAGTGAAATTTCACACAGCCCTACACATGGCACCATCTTTGAAAACAAGAGCCAAGAACACAGGTTTTTGGTATAAAGATAGCTTCAATATGAAAACTGCACTGAAAACATAATGATAATACACTTCATGAAACATGGAAATACCTTGTATTTGATGTATAAACTTTTTTTTTTCCATTCTGCCAGAAACTAAGAGTTATTTTAAAATAAATCATTTACAACAGCCAAATATCTTCTCAAGGAGTAACAAGGAATCTAACTACTACTTATTTCTACATCCTGTTGATCTTACTGCCCTTCATGCTTTTTGTTACAATCTTGGCTGTATTCAACTGACTCCCACATTGCAAACCTTTGCTCTGCCCATAGCAGTTTGACCTATGCTCTCCAGAATTCCATTACACATGCCTATCACTGACCACCTGCTATTATTAACTTAAGGTAGGTATGGGAAATCAGTGATTGAAAGATGATTAAGCAACTATAGTGCAGCACTAGCTAATGGATAATTGTGCTACTTCCCCTAAAATTGGAAGATGAGGATTGTGCTAAGGACCTTGGCTCAAGTCTCAGCTAATATAAAACAACGTAACTTTTCTGATGCCAAGCAAACAACGCAGACAAAATTCTAGCTTTGATCATTAAACACCAACTGAATTCAGATTTTACATTCAACCAGCCTTGGTTTAAATCTGTCATCCATTACAGCTATTCAGGCATCTTAAGCATTACAAATATTTATTTTTCTCTATTCCCTCTAGTCATCACGAGCTGGGCTTCTTAAAGAAATACTGACTGTGTTCATTTTTTGTGGTGGTACCATAGGAAGCCTGTGTCAAAGTAGTAGGTTTTGAATTTTCTCTACAGACTGATGGACAAACTCATTTGAGTTCCAGAGCAGTGAACTAGTTTCAGGGAAAGCTCCATCTCTCTTGTCCTTCTAATTTAGGACTTTGCTCACAGAGTTTCATATATCAAGCCCCTTTTAAAGAAATTAAATGTAAAGAAAAATCATGCTTCAGATGTAACAAGATCTCAGACAAGTTACAGGTTCTTAAGCTATTTTTTAACTATTCTGTCAACATGCCTAACATTTTCCTTCCCATGACATTCTTCTACCAGCTTCTGCTGATTATGAGATTGGCTGAAGGGTCGCACTCAGAGGGTGGTGGTGGATGGGTCATATTCGACCTGGGGAGAAGTGGGCAGCGGAGTCTCCCAGGGCTCGGTCCTTGGGCCCGCGCTGTTCAATCTCTTTATCAGCGATTTGGACGACAGGGTGAAAAGCACCCTGTTTAAATTCACTGATGATACCAAAATTTGGGGTGAGGTGAGCACACTAGTAGGGAGGGAAAGACTGCAGCAAGACTTGGATAGGTTACAGGGGTGGGCTAGCAAAAACAGGATGCGCTTCAACACTGACAAGTGCAGGGTGCTGCACTTGGGCAGTAGTAACCAGCAGCACACTTATAAGATGGGAAACTCCCTTCTTGAGAGCAC
>NW_017728994.1:37851362-37855285 GCF_001723915.1 Gavialis gangeticus | reverse complement strand
AGAGACCTTGTTTCCCCTAGCGCCCCCCGGCATAACAAGGAATAATGGCCACAAGTTGTTGGAGAGTAGGTTTAGATTAGACATCCATAAGAACTACTTCATAGTTAGGGTGGCTAGGATCTGGAACCGACTTCCAAGGGAAGTGGTGCTGGCTCCTACCCTGGGGGTCTTTAAGAGGAGGCTTGATACCTACCTAGCTGGGATCATTTGATCCCAGTTTTTTCTCCTGCCCTGGCAGGGGGTTGGACTTGAAGATCTATAAGGTCCCTTCCAACCCTACTTCTATGATTCTATGAAGAGGTGCATGTAACTGCAGATGTTAAAAGCTCAAAAGATTATTCCTCTAGTAAAATGTGGTCCACATTGTGAGAGTTTAAGAGTTCCTGGGCACATCTACATGTGCTATTAATGCATTTTAGGCTTACTGCACAGTAAAATGCTGCTCAGTAAGCCTTCCCAGGGAGCGCATCTACATATGCACCCTGTTGTTCCCACTCTGCTCTGCCCCATTGCAGTAGCCAGGGAAACCTCTAGACTCCTCCAGATGCTAGTCTGGGGGCTGGCAAGGGACACAGGGGCCAGGGTGGGTGCTAATGTGCATGGGGCTGGGAAGACAGTACTGTTGCAGCCAGCAGAGCTCTCCTGTCCCTGTGCACATCAGGACATACTGCTGTCAGCAATGTCCCCTCCCCGGCTGGGTTTCCCTGCCTTGGAGGGGGTTCACTGGGAGCTGTCCCAGGTATGGGGCAGCTGCTAGTGTGCCTCCTGCCAGGCAGGCCCCTCCACTGAGCAAGGGGCTGACCAGGAACTGTTCTGCAAGTGAGGCAGCTGTCAGTAAGCCTTGTGCAGTTCCTCCTGCCAAATGGGGTGGGGGGCACAGGGCTCACCAGCACCTGCCCTGCTTGGGTTCCCAGCCCCTGCCTGCCCCAGAGCAGCTTTGCATCCCCTTGGAGCTGAGAACTCCAGAGACTGAAGAAGGGGGTAGAGTTCCTACCTCCACACCCTGCAAAACTATGCCATAGAGTGAGCGGGGCTGGGTTCCCAGCCCCCACTCACTCTCCAGAGCTATCAGCTTTAGGCTGGGAGCTGGGATTGGGGAGGAGGGGAGAGAGAAGAGAGGTCCCTAGTTCCAGCACTGATCAGCTCCTGGCAGGAGCTGTGCAACACCAGGATTGGGGGCAGAGAGATCATCCCCTGTGGCCCTCCGCTGCCTAGTTTGACCAGGAACAAATTTGCTCTTGGTCAGAGTCTACAAGTGCAGTACTGCATAGTTAATCTAGTACCTGTATTTACAGGTACTAACTGTGTAGTGAATGCCCTGCACGTGTAAACTGTGATGCTTTACTGCACAGATTAATCTACTGTGTAGCAAAATATTTCATGTAGATGCACCCCATGTTATGTCAGTTATAAACAAGGCAAAGCCAAGCCAAGCCAAGCTGGCTCCTGTTCTAGTAAACAAAGCAGGAATACAAATGTATTTTGGAAGCAGATAATAATGCCATGTAGAAAAGCACTTTTGGAATAACATATGGAGGTATTATGTTTGGGAAAAAAGATGTAGAAAGGCTGTCCCACATACTCTGTTTTAGCTCTTGGACTTACCTTCCAATGTCACAAATATTCTAATCAGTAAAAGCAGCACCTGATGTTCAGCTTTGTTTCAGGAAAAGGGAGGGCACAGGGTAGGTATAATGGGGCCTAGCAGATACGTTTGAACATACTCGAATTACTAGTGGATAGTTTAGAAGAGGATGGGCACCTTGAAAGGTCAGCATCACAGGCACAGCACAATATATAAACTTTTAGAGAGCAGCCTCAACGTGTATGTCTCAATCCAGCAAAACATGTATATACTGACTCAGCTTTAAACATGAGGAGTTCCATTGACTTCAGTGAGGAGAAGGACAAGAGATTTCTTGTACAAATTCACCAACTCTAAACTTAAGTTTAACAGATCTTCCCTTCTTCAAGTAAGTAGCATTAGATCCTCTGCGGGTGTTAAAATAGTTCAGTCAGAATCAGTGCATCTAAACCAATTTACATAAGTAGAGGAGCTTGCCCACATATGGTTTTTCATGGTCAGTAGAAGTTCCTTCTGCCTGCAAGTCACTCTTTATTTAATACATATCAGCCTTAATCCATTTGCTACTAGGTTCTCTCTCTTCTTGAAGTCCCTCAGGCTCAAAAGGAAAATATTGTCTGTGAAAGCAGCAGTGATTTTACTTTTTCAGAAAGTAACTGGATATAATTTACTACTCTGTTTATGACTGGTGACGACTTCCAGGAAAAATGCAAAGCTAGCTGTTTTGAGATCTTATACCGATTGTAACTTATCAAGTCATAGGCCTTTTTAGCACTAGAGACATCATTCTGGCTTAGTAATCCCTTCAGAGAATTCCTTCCAACAAATATAGAAGAGTGCCATCATGATGAGAGAAAGCTTTTCCTCTAAACTGTTTACCATCCCAAAATAGATGGCAATGAAAAGAATGGCTTCCCAAAACTTAAGGGGTCATCCACTTATCAGAAAGACATTACCACAAGCACTCTACATGGGTCACTTACCCTTTCCGGTGTCTCATAGTCATTTGAAAGTCGGTAAAAAAAAGATATAATGCAATATCAACAGACAGCTGTCCTAGTGGGCATTGGGAAGTTAGAATGACTAGCATTTCTGAGCTATGGTGTCACTGACAAAGGAATGATGATCTCACATTTCATACCAATTCACATATTCAGTGCGGTTAGACAGTGATACTCAACCTAGCTCCCAACTGACGCCCCCCTTCTCTCTCTTGACACTAGATCTGGCTAGTTAACACGTCTGGAATGAAAATGAACTTACCTCTGAGCTGGCAAATCCAAGGGGCATATCTGGTTTCCCAGGTTGGAAGATTATCTCACCCAAGCTAAGTTCCCCAAAGATATATAAGCTAAGCTAGGCTGGTGGTCTCAGCAGAGCTGACTTGAGCACTGGGTGTCTTATCCATAAAGGAGTACAACTAACAACAACCAGCAAATATGATGATGTTGAAAGTGGAGGATCTGGTAGGTACAAGCTGCCTTTGCTCCTTCTCAATTACTATTATTTCAGGGTTTTTATTGTAATTAGTCAATAACAGTGTCTTTGTTTATTATTATTACATGTATCTGTAGGGTGATTGTCACTGCTGAATCATATTATGCTGAAAAGAGCTTGCTTTAAATTGTCCTTGGGGTTTGGGTTTTCCATTAACCTAATGAAACAGTTGACAATATTTTGGATTGGCATATGATGAACCAGGCAGTTAGGTTCAATTACCTTTGATTTACTTACTTTATTTGCTCAGATGCTATATTTGTTTATAATTATGCACCTGTTAACACCCAGTAAAAGATATATGTAGATGTAGGTATGCACGATTATCTTAACTTTTAAACCAAAATTGAAAGTTGCTACCTGTTCCTATACAAACTGTTTTCCAAGGCCTAATTGACTTCCTGAAAAATAATATCTTAGACAACAGATAGCTTGAATATTCTTCTTAATGTTCATCTTAGTCAAATTGGATTGGATCAATAGACTAAGCAAATGTGACACACTCAGATGAACACTGGAATGTTGTTTGGAAATTTCTCTTCCTCCCAGAAGAATACGTTAGGATGAAAATGCCATACAGCATAACCAGCTAATGCTAGTTTTAAATACTTTGGCAAGACCCCTCTGATTTCTACAGTGCTAAAGACTCCACCTCCAAAGTTGTGCAATAGCATTTGATATCAAAAACATTCTGGATTGTATAATTTCTGTGAAATATATACCCAAATGCACTGTGCCTTCACATAACTTTAACATACTCTCTTAATGGAGGTACTTAATCAAGCTCAGGAAACATTTTTAGAAACTATGCCTATGCCTTGTGGCATTAGATCATTAGCTA
>NW_017728994.1:37836146-37846362 GCF_001723915.1 Gavialis gangeticus | reverse complement strand
TAATCAAGCTTAGGAAACATTTTTAGAAACTATGCCTATGCCTTGTGGCATTAGATCATTAGCTAAGGCAGCACAGCCAACCTGTGGCATGGGTGCCACAAGTGGCATGGACACGCAGACGGGGGAAGAAGACAGGCAGGAGAGCAGCAGATAGCACAGGAAGCAGAAAGCAAACCAGAAAATTGGGCACGGAGCATAAAGCAAAGCAGTAGTTTGGGCAAAGGAAGAGCACTGGAGTGGCACTTGGAGAAGTTGCAGGGCTCATTTGTGCATGCCTGCCAAAAAGGTTGGTTCCCATTAATTTATACGGGTTACAAAAAGCTATTTCATTCCTAGGCAATACAGAACAACTTTGTACTGAGAGGAAGATACCCAGGGTGGGGCGAGGGGTAGCGAGTCTTTCTACCTTTTACTCCAATGAGTTTATGGAGAGTAGTAGACAAGATAAATTAAAAAGGTAAGGTAGAGAAATAATAAACAGCAAAAAATAAACAAACAAACAAAAAAACACAAAAACACCCCAAACCCCGATTCCAGTTTTATAATGAGACTTATTCTGATATTGTTATTATAGTAGCAAGCAGAACCTAGCCAGAAAGACAATTTATGGCATGCTCTTTTATAGTGGGCCTGATCCAGTCAGTGAGAGCTTCTCCATTGACTTCCAAGGTGTTGGGTCAACCTGCGAATTAGTCCTTTATGACAACTGTCATAACAGTTTAATTTGGCTTCAGAGTTTGTGAAAGTGTTGGGTCCCCAGTTGCCACATACACTCTTATGTGGGGACAGACAGACCACTTTCAACAATAAGATGTTCATGTTTTTGCAGTTGGTGAATACTTATGATTCTGTACTGCAGGTTGCATAATATTTCATTCTCTTTTGCAGGTGACGGGGAAGAAGAGTAACAGCAATGAGACTGGAGGTTTCCTCCCAGAAGACTTCAAACATGGAGAGTATGAAGCTACTGTGAGATTAGAGAAACAAGAGGATCTTAAGACACTCCCTGAAAACTTACTGGCCCAAAGAGATCTTACCTATGAACAGGAGAAAAAGCTAGAGGCAGAGGTAGGCTTTTTGGTTTTGTGCTCATTTTTTATCATTTTGTGACAGCTGTACCTGTGAAGCCCTAAAAACTGTCTGTGTCTTTTGTTCTGTTCTAACCAACGTATCTTTAATGGTGAGTCTAAAAAATAAAACTTTGACAGATCTCAACCCAGGGAGAACAGAGTACCTGACACTGAGGCCACTTAACCAACACAAATCATCTCATTGACTTCAACAGGCTTTCAATCATGTTGCTCTGAAAACAGCATTAGATGCTGCTTCATTTTTCACTTCTAATTAAAGAACCAGAAATCTCTCATCTTCCTGTGGCTAGCTGTACAGTAAGCAAAGGGCTGGCATATCCAATTTGTAAACGTAATAATCATTGTTGGCATCAACCAAACAAATAGCAGTTGCAGTTTGGATCTTTCACCATTCCCCAGCATAAATTTAAGAGCATAGTTCTGTCCTGATGTCCTTTCTTTTACCAACCCCAGCCCCCGCAGCATGCTTTCTAGCACACCATGAAGTAGCAGTAGCCATTAAAATGACTCCTGTCAAAACAAATGAACAAATACCTTTTTTGGGATATAGCAGCTTTTCATCCCCCCCATGTTTGTTTACTTCCTGTTTCATAAAGCACTACAACAGGTCTCCCATTCATCAATGCAAATTAGCAACCTGCCACACTCAACACTTACAGCAGTTCAATTACATTAGAAAAATCCTACTTATTGAGAAAGAATCAGCAGTTTAAACAAAATAGTAGAAACAAGGCTTTTATTTACAAGGGAGGGGTATGTATAAGAATATAGAAATATTCATAAACCCAGAAATTACCCAATTTAACTAGGAGATCGTCACTAACCAGAGAATTAATATTTTCACACTCACTTATTGATGGAGTATTCACAAACGTAATTATCAAACAGTTCTTGGGAATTTGATGCCTGACCCATGGCCTACTGATAGTAGGAATCTTTCCATTGACTCAAGTAGCCCACAAATCTGCATTTTTAGTTGGTTAGCAGAATGTAACACTGTTGAGTCAAACTAAAACTGGCATGAATCAGGCTAATTTAAGGATATATTTTCCCTGAGCAGAGTTAAGTTAAAGCTACACAAAAAAAGCAGGAGGAACAAAGTATGCTCTTCATCCTGAAAGGTGCTTAGGACATGAAGCTTGTATTGAAATCAAAATGAATTACAAGCACTTGTCACCTCAGTATTTGACTATACTGAAATGGCCATGAAATGTTACAGGCTGTAAAGCCGGAAGGGAGAATCTTGTCTATTTAGGCTGATTCTCTACAGGACACAGGCAATAGAAGTTCATTCCTACCATCTATGGTTGAACTTCAGCACTTGTTTTAGAAAAAGAGGTTCAATTCTGAATAAAGTTCACAAGTGCTGTAGAATTCACTCTCTCTCTTAGAAATATATTTTATTAATCATCCCAATGCTGTTCATAAACTGCATCTTATTTGCAGTCTGTACTTCACTAATCTCAAATGAGGGAATAAACTACATTGGTGTTTTAATAAGGAAAGGAGTGTTATGTTTTGTCTGGTCTCATCATTATCCTCTGCTTGATTCATTCAGCTCAAGAAGAAAAAGCTAGAGGAGAGACCAAAACTTGAAAACTTGCAGGATCTTGAAAAAATTATTCAGCTGAAGAAGAGGAAAAAATGCAAGAAAGTGAAAGTGCCCATTTTAAAGGAACCTGAACCTGAAGTAATTGTGAGTTCTGTTTTATCAGCATGTACATTCTTCTGGGAAAGATTGGATGGGATTTCTAGAATACTGTATAGCTGTAATCCATATTTATATTCTGCATATTTCTTTCTATCAGATAGAATCAGTGGATGTACCAACCTTTTTAAAAGCAGCACTGGAGAATAAGTTGCCAGTAATTGAAAAATACTTGTCAGATAAAGGGGATCCAGATGCTTGTGACGAGGTACATTTATATTCTTACTTCAAAGCCAACTACAAGAGAGAGCACTATCTGCAATTAAGCAAAATCTCAGTATCCATTACATTTTGTAGGTTCCTGAGGTTTTGTAGTGTAAAATAAGATGATAAGCTACAGGGAAGTACAATTTATTAGGTTTTCTTTCTTTAAAGGAATCCCTGGAAATATAGGAAGTATATTTTACCTACAGAAGTATGTGTGTTTAATGGAAACATGGTGGTGGTCAGGAAACCCTGATTTCCTTTGACAAAAAGCCTTTCAGTACTATCGGATTCAATATCAGTGAGCTGCAAGACAGAAACCTTTCAGCTTAGCTATAAAAACTTGATTCGTTTGTTCTTAGCAACACAGCTTTTTGTTTTTGGTTATGCACTTTTGCCACATTCCCAGCTGAGAAGAGACCGTCCGTCTCTTAGGCTATATCCTGTGCAAAATTGCATTTGCAACATAGTATAAAGACAGACTTGGGAACTCAAGAGGTTCAGAATATTTTTAACTTGAATGCCACATTGCAGACATTACTCATTCCCTTTAAAATATGCTGGGTAGGCAGCTCTCATCTGGTAGGATGCTATTAAAATTTAGCAGATTTAAAGTCTCAAAAGTATAAGCAGTTGAAAATGAATCAGCATAAAGTATGTGTTTTCCATCATCTGGGCTATGAGCGGGAAAAGGATTTGATTTTAAACGCATCTCTTTGTACCCTCACTTAGTATTTGACTTATCACTATTTTAATTAACAGTACAAACGGACTGCACTGCACAGGGCCTGCTCAGAAGGACATCTAGAGGTGGTGAAAAAGCTAGTGGAAGCTGGAGCCCAATTGGAATTCCAAGATATGGTATACACATCTATGGATTTTTTTTTCTTTAAGAACCTGCTGTGTTTTGAATATGCCAATTTTCAAAAAGACCCATACATGTGAGATCAAAATTACTAACCTGTCACCACTGATTCTAGAGACTTGTAAGAGTTTACCTCTAAAACAGGTCTATGGAAAAAAGGGTTCAAAACCATGCTGTCTGGTGTTTCTTAGTCTCATGAAAATAACTTCTGGAAGATGCAAGATGAACAGATTGCCTAGCATGTAACTTGTGTTGCTACTTCCCAGTAGGCCCTGCCCAAGAGCCTGCAATCAGGCTACTCTAATCTGTCACCCCCAGGTGGTGGTGGAGATACCACAGCCTGATTTCTTTACAGCATGCTTACTGCTATACATCCTCTCCATCCCAATGTGCTAGAACAGGATTTCTGTACTGGGTAAAGGTGAGAACACTGCACTTCTGGAATGCTCTCCATGGGTAGCTAAGTATCAACAGCTTTTGCAGCTGTTTCTGTGCTTCTCCATTCCCAGCTCTTTGTCTCATTGCTACACAGCAGGGATCAGAAAAGCCTGTCATCTCCTTGCTTAACACTCCAGAGACTGCTGATGGGAGGGGTAAGAATGTAAAAAGATCTGCAAAGGCAGGAGGATGCCCCTGAAGGGCCCTGGGGAAGGGAGAAGAAGATGGTCCCTCCCCTGAAAAGGCAGAGGCAATAACTAAAATTGGAACTTTGGCTGGGGGAGAGGAAGAACGACAGACGAGGTCTCTAATCCACTTTTTAAAACCTGCAAAAGACCTTGAAGGAATACAACTCCTTTTCTGTTAAGTTTTGAATTTTCCTGATTTTTTTTGGAGTTCAAAAGGCATGAGTCAAAACAACTGTGGTTCAATTTTTGGCATCTAAACACAGGAATTCTCATCCCTGCCCACCAACAACTGTGCTTCTAAACCAATAGTAGGCACCAAAACATCCAAAGCTTTGTGCTCATATGGCCTGATCACCCACTATTTGCCTGACCCCATTAGGCTTTGGGGTTGCTTAGCACTTCTGTAAGATTAGATCACTCAGGGAGCAGACACATGGATTCAGAAGTCTAACTGCAGGTAGCCACGTTAAGATTTGGAACCTCTTCTTGTAAATTGCTATGTAGAAAACCAAACTGCAGTTTGACTAAAACTGTCTCATAAAATTTTTAACTTAAGTTGCTTTGGCCCAGATCCTCAAAGATGTACCAAACTTGTACTGATGACTACACAGCTTTAAGGATCTGGGCCATTGCAAACAAGGCCTACGTAGACCTTGCTGCCTCAAGCACAACATGCAATGGTTGTGAAGGATGACATATCAGTGGTACTAGGGACAATAGGGCCTAATAAAAATGCTGCTAATAGCTACAGCCAATTTGTTTTAGGTCAGATTGTATCAGAACAAACTAGTTTTCATTTATTTTAGAACTTCTATCAGAATTGTTCCATTTGCTATTTTGGGGGTTCAGTAATTTTGTATTTGTTTTTCTTGGTGTAGCTTGAATCTACTGCTATTCACTGGGCATGTCGTGGGGGAAACCTGGAAGTTCTGAAGTTCTTGCTAGACAAAGGAATAAACAGAAATGCTAGAGACAAGGTAGGTTCTTGTGTGATACAAAAGCACTTTTTAACCCTGTCTGAAGAATTGGTCCTTACTCCAAATTATAACTGCTTGGTGGCAGTTCTCAGAATGTTCTGCCTCTTAGGAAAGTTAATTATCAAAGGAAAAAAAACCCTACACCCACTGATTTTTTCCCCCTCCCATTTACCAGCTGCTAAGTACACCTCTGCATGTAGCTGTGAGGACGGGTCGGTATGACTGTGGTGAACACCTTATTGCTTGCGAAGCAGATCTTAATGCCAGAGACAGGGTAAGTAACATACTTCCCTAACATACTGTATTTGTTACTTCTCAATTATAATCTCACAAGGAGCCAACACACCTTTATAATTCCACTTGATTGTAAAATTACTATCTGATATTCAGCCTCGAATGCTGTCCTAGAACTGCAGGCTCTAACCTGTAATCAATCTTGTTCTTTTTTAGGAAGGAGATACACCTATGCATGATGCAGTGAGGCTGAATCGTTACAAAATGATTAGACTCCTGATTCTTTATGGAGCAGATCTAAATATAAAGAATGCTGTAAGTATTAACAAAATGTTACATTAAAATAGTTTTTTCATTAGAAGAGTTTCATAGATTTCAAGGCCAAAAGGGATGCTTACGCTCATCTAATCTGAACTTTTTGAGAATCACTCAGTCAATTAATAAATGGTGAATATATTCTTGGACATTTCAGTTTTTTTTTCAGATTGTCAAAATTGTACCAGCAATAACTTAAAATTTTATTCCATGAATCTTTACTACCAAATGACAGATTTTAAAAGACCCCAAACACTTGATTCTTTGTCACAAACTCTCACACTCACGTTGTATAACCAAGTACCATTTAAAACCCCCAGTGAAACAGCATCTTGTTGAATGGATGACTGGTTAATTATTGACCTGACTGGTTGGCCACATTAAGTCAATCAGGGGAGATCTCAGGCTAAACTGAATTTTAATTTAGGAAGAAATTGACCTTTTGTTGTTAGAAAGTCTGCCAGTGGCAGCTGTGGAACAGGCAGAGGTCTGCAACCAGTTGCTAAAATACAGCAAATTAAACCCTGGCAGGTTGGAAAGTGACCTTTATTGCCCTCAATCAATGATTTTTACAATGAGCAATTTGGGGGTAAGGAAATTAATCTGTTTTGACACCTAGCTTAACACCTTGCTAACATTGCCAGATGCTTTCTTCAGTTCACTATTTAGTCTTTATAACAGTGTCACTGATAGCAATATTAGCATATGCACAGAGACTGAGGGTCAGACTTTGTCTACAAAATGAAACTTGCTCATGTTTGACATACACTATTATTTTTTAAACCTGTTTAAAATGTTGAAAATTCTTATGTAGGTATTCTTCAGTTTCAAAGTGGCTGAGTGTAGCTTAGTGTCAGCCCATTCGTAATCAGTTTAAGCTAAGACAAAATAAATCTGCTGTAAATTCAACATTTAGCTGTATATTTTGCACATGGAATTTAAATGGCTAATATAGCCTGATCCCACTGAATCTAGTGGAAAGTTTGTGATCAACTGGTTATCTGCCCTGGATCAACACCCCAATACTATAGTGATACGTAGCCATTAGGAATCAAAGTCCATACATTATATATCTGTGCTACCCACACCTAGGAGAGAACAAGAATAGTAGATTTATTTTGGAATTCACCTCTTGAAATTAAACCTGTTTTTTCCTCACTCTATTAAATAGGAAGGAAAAACCCCTATGGATCTTGTACTTCAGTGGCAGAATGGCGCCAAAGAAATATTCAACAGCCTTAAAGACAAATCCTATAAGAGCTCACAGATAGACACATTCTGAAGAGGAAAAAAACCTCACTCTCTTCTTTAGCAGTTGTAAAATGGGATTTTAAAAAGGTACCATAACCAGCCTGATGAAAAATAGTCCTGAACATACTGTTTTTACTGTCTACAAATTGCTGGTCCTACTCTATTATTTATACATGCCTTTATTGGAATACTGTAGGAAAACGCAGAAAAAGAATCAAAAAGACTGTTTAAGTACTCCAATTCCACTGGAAGTAAAATTGCTTTATTTATTCTTATTTTTTTTTATTTTTAAAATTTTTTCTTGCTGTCCTTCAGGGGCTATCTACTGTTCATCTTGATCACAAGTAATGTTATACTACTTTTAAATGGAGTTTCAATTACTAATGTGGTCACCTCAGTCAGCACTATTAACCCCCTTGGGCCTCTCCGTCTTCTTGTAAATCTTTACAGCATTTCCAAGTATACTAGTGGCTTCACATCTTATCAAGTCTTTCAGTAGATCTAAAGAGCTAATATTTGTAACTGTTATTCCATCTTTGCCAAACTGTCTGTATTAGAATAAGCTGTTAAACAAGTGCAATATGTGGAAGACTGTGGAAGGCAATAGGTTAGGAAATACCAGGTGGAATTAAAGGAGCAGTTCATAATTGGGTTTACACACTGAACAATCTACTGACAAGGAAGCTCAAGCACTGATGTCAGACGTTAATTGGTTGGACCACTGGGTTCAAATGTCACGTGAAAGTAAGAGAATGAGAGTGGAAGAAACATGCACCTCAGAAGTTCTAGGCATAGCAACGCACAGCCTGACAATTCAAGAATGAAATACAGATGATGTATATTTGTAAAATTTGTACTGCTTTTTATGTACATTTTGTATTGATCCTATTTAAGATTTAATAAACTGTGTGGCTCTTTTTATCTGTTTGAGTAGATCCTGCTTATGCAGTACTGCAGAAGAAGCCCTGTCTCTGTCAACTGCCTTAGATCAAGGCTGTCCAACTGGTGGCCTGCAAGGGGCTAAATTGCACCCCTCAGATTTCCACCTGGGTGTCACTCCCTCATCCATCCACCTGCAGAAGCAGCCAGGGTCTCTGGGCCCTCTTTCCCTGCAGCTTCCATTTCCCCACCACAAGGGCAGGTTGGTGCAACCCAAGAGCCTGTAGTGCTTAAGCTGGGGGAGCCAGCATCCCAAAGCACAAAAAGCACCATGCAGCAGGGGAGCTGGGGGTAACCTGGTGCAGTGTGGGGAAGAGCTTCCATGCCTAGTGCAGCCAGGAATGGGGAAGGGCACCCAATGGACTGGGCGCACCCAGGCATGTAGTGCAGCTGGGGGTGGGGGCATGCGACATACAGGCCTGAGGGCCTATAGATCTCACTGGTGCAGCCCCTGCTGATGTGGGCTGTGTGGCATGTGGCCCCAGGCCACTTAGAAGTTGGCCAGCTCTGTGTTAAGATACGTTTCCTCATTTGCTTAGAAATACCAGCAATAAATCACCCCCTTTGTCACTGTTAGCTAAATGCCTTCTCAATTTTGGCAAATAGAACAGAGCATGGCTCTGTTCTGTACCCTACCCCCTACAGATGCACCAGTGTTAGGAGCTCAAGACCCTCTTTTCCAGAGCAGCATTCCTAGTGTTGTGGTTCGGTGGTAGAATCCTCTTCTGCCCTGCAGGAAACCTGGGTTTGATTTCTGGATGCACACAGAACTTCCATGCACTGGAAGTCCAAACTTGGTCTGGACTTCGGATTCTCTTTCAGTGGCCTGAAGGGGGGAAGGAAGGTGTGGGCAGTCTCCACTCCTCCATATTCCTGCCGAGGAGCATGCAGCAAAGGTCTTGGTGACCTCTCATACACCATGGCTCAAAAGGATCCACAGTTCCCTACTACACAGGCCATATACTACTGTCCAACTCTTAAATGGGAGAAATGCTAATGCCCTTTGTGCCCATGCTCTCCACTTCAGACAGAATCCAGCCAGCAAGCATTACCAAAAGACTTAAGGCCTCACAACACAGTGATGATGATTTTAAGAATCAGCTCTATTTAGATGGGCATAAAGAGGGATGCATATGGATTACAAAAGTGGGATTACTGCACGAGTTAATATAAATAAATGGGACAAGACAACATGCACACAGAACATCTACAAACACACAGAAAATTCTTTGGCAGAGCTGTCCCTGAGGGATGAAATGAATTCAACAGCTGATCCTCTCCTCATGCAGGCATTTTCAAAGCATCACCTAATTAAATCTAGCCCACTCTCTGCAATACCTTACAAACATATATGGGCATTATTTATAATGGTCTGCTCTCTACTGGAAGTCATAAGACTAGTTCCCTGTCACTGCCCTTGCCTGTGGGCTGCAGCTTCTCTACTCTCTTTTGTGCAACTAAACAGCTCACTACAAAAAGCCAGACACAAAACTAGCTGGCAATATATTGCAAAATATGCAAACCAGAGTAACATCAGAGCCTTTATAAAACTGGTAAGTATTGACAGGCTGCAAAGTGCTTAAGGCGATACAGAAAGATTTCAGAAGCTTAAAGAAAAATGGGGTTAAACAACATTTTTTACCAATGCCTGAGGCCTCACATTTTCTTAAAGGCCAAAAAAGAGAGACCATTAGAAAAGGTTAATTGAGATCAAATGAACACAAGCAATGCAACATTGCTTGCTTTGACTTCTTGGCTCTCTCTACCTCTCACTCAGCAAACAATTTCTCACTCCCAGTACACACACTTGTGGCAAAGGCAAGACACAGCAAAGCAATGCCCTGGCTCCTTTCTAGGTAGTAATCAGTTGCGTTTGGTTCCTCTTTTTGGGCATAAGGCCAGAACACATATGATATAAAATCATAAAATGGTATATACACACACACACACACACACACACACACACACACACACACACATCCAAACTAGCCTAGGCACAGGCATAC
>NW_017728994.1:37831405-37836107 GCF_001723915.1 Gavialis gangeticus | reverse complement strand
TATATATATATATATATGGCGTTTCATTTTAATTAGGGAAAAATGTGGATTTTGGGTTACTTTTTTAATCCAAAAATTGGGCATTTTTTTTTCCCCAGAGAAAACCAGGATCCCTGATTATCAGCTACACCGTGACTGATGATGAACTGAACTTGTTCACAAAACTCAGAAGTGACAATAACAAAGGCAAATATTCCAGCACCGCAAAGTAAAAAAATCTTACAGTGAGTATTGCCTGCCATTGCCTAAAGTATTAGTAAGACTGACTTTTGCTTTAAAACAATTCTGCCCAGTTCAGCGCTGAGTCACACTGAGGATCAACTGCAAAAAGATTTCTGCAATCACTTACATATTTATTATTACTTGCATTTCTCACCTTGTTGCCTGAGGAAGTCACTGTTTGCAGCCCATGAGTCCAAGAGCCCATTACAAGCTTGTATATGACTTTTAAAACTTAAAGCTTTAACCAGGACATGAAAGAGTCATAAAAAAAAGACTGGCAGCAGGAGAGAATTGATTAGAAGAGAACTACAATTTGCAGGCAGCTGGACAGGGGAAGGGACTGGTGGAAGGAAGCGGGTAGCAGAATGGACACTCTTGCATACATACTGACCCTGACATATGGTCTTATTTAGCTTTGCCTTTTTTGGATAAGGTGGAGGTTGCTTAGATGAGACAGCTGTTGTACCGTTGTAGTGGCTCATCATACTGATCACATGGTGTTACTTTGGGCCCTTGCAGTCCATCTGCTGTATGCACCTATCACCTCAAATTATTAATTTTCAGCATGTCTACTGAATGAAGGACAGGCCATTACAGACTATTCTAACATGAACTTAGATTTCTTTCCAATTCAGAGATGTTGGAATGTCCTTTTCAGCTGATGATCATAATGATGCAAAATTAGGCAGTGCTATTTTGCACTGTGCAACTGTCTTTCGTAGACCAGCTCCAAGAGCAGGCTGTATTGAATAGCAGTTGTAAGATAAAGTATATGGAAACTTCCAAAGCCTCAAAGAGAAGCATCAGCCAGGTTTCTAAAAGGGCTCATTGGAAAATTATTTTAATATAGAAAGAAACAAAGTCATACAACTTGTGGTAACATTTTTAAATTCTAATACTGCAATGTTTCTTACCCCCATGACTGAGAATAGGGTTGGGAGTAGACCATGACTCTAAACAGGCGAAGCAGCTTAGCCCTCTGAAACCAAAAGAAAGAGCTTTTGGCTGTGGTGAAGCACTGTTAATATATCAGCCCTATTCCTGCATCTCTTTTACTTAAATACATATATAAAAATGTATATACTCCATTCTGAACAGTGAAGTAGTGAATCCAGGAAGGGGTTGGGAGGAAGGTGAGAGGAAGTGCCTTCTGGTTTTGATCCTCATACTTGAGTCTTGACTCTTTTGCATGCTGGAAGGGTCTCTTCTTCCTCCTCAACCAGTTGAGGTTTCTTCATGGTGTATACCACACCACAGGCTGTCTTCCTGGTTTCTGGAATTTAAATGTGAAAACCACATGAAAGCTTACAATAGCTGAGGTATAACAATGCTAATATCTGAAGAGTTCACTTGCAAAACCACCTCCATGCCCCTAAAATACTGGATTGTTTTCTGCCAATCCCAATCCCCCTCACCCCACCCCGGTGTTTGTAAGGGGTGTCAACCCTCTCCCTTCCTCGTACAGAAGGAGACTGTAATGTATTCACATAAACTCCAGAATGTCAAAAAGATGTTCAAAAACAGCAGCAGCAGGACAGCAATGTTCAAACATTAAAGTTATTTCAGTCTGGTAGGCTCCCGGCAAGGTCTCTCCAGCCTTGTTCTGGATATGCTACATTGGGGAAAAATTAAGCTGCTATAATTTACGCTGGCAAGTATTCTGCACTGTGAATAGGCACAGTCCAAAATTTCTGACCCTACTGGCAAAGGAGGACTGAAAGGCCTGGTCCACACAGGACTGGGGGCATCTGCAGGCTTGATGCTGGTGCAGTAAACCCTATTGGGGGAGCTGCACAAGTGTAGCATGTTTGAGTTCCCATTGGTACAATTATGTGCAAAGGCCTCATTTAGACTAGGTACTAGAGGTGTCAGCAACATCAGGCAAAAGAGAATAAGTGGTGTACAGATACCACATGCACAATCTGAGAAAGGCCAAGTATAGAAAAAGGGTTAATGGGCACATTTTGTATAAGATGAACAAGGAGCTAAAGCTGGCTCTCCAAACTCTACAGCCTCCTGAAGTAGGAGGCCACAAGGTGCTGACTGAGAACAAACTGTCCACTGATGCTGATGTAATAATAAGAAAAAAAAACAGTGTAGGAAGAAGTCAGAAAGGGTTTGTTTACACATTTTGTTAAGAAAGCATAAATTCAGGGTTTTCTCTAGCCTGAAGACTGCTGCACCCTAAAAATTAATTAAAATAAACTTCACAAAAGGTAATAGAGAAACATGCACAGATTTTCATCAGATTATTCAAAACCTCTTATATGATCAAGGGACTAATTAACATTTTGGAAAAAGGCTATTTCTGGTAAACATCCTACTCTCCACTTTCACAAAAAGGTATGCAAACTCATAGTGGCCATTCTCTAATAGGCGCTCCCAGCAAACATGCTCTTGATGACTGAAGTACAGTACCTTCCAGGATTTCTGTATAAAGCAGCAGCTAAAATTATCAAACCCACTTTAATAAACAATGCCTACTGCAAAAAAACTCCGCCCCACTTCCCGACAAAGCTGTTAGTAGTGCGATCGTAGCTTTGTATCAGCCAGTAAGCATTTGGTTACAGCACCAGTGTTAATAAACCTCACATTCATTTCTCTTCACTACAATTTCCCCTCTGTAACATATTAACATACTAGAAGTTTACTGGAGATGAACTCACTGTGGAGACAAGACAGCTCATTTCATTATGCTCTAGGCCAGTGGTTCTCAACCTTTTCTGTACCAAGACCCATTTGTAAACACTGATGGCCAGTCCTGACCCACAGCTTGCTGGCCCAGTCAGTGCCCTTCAACTCCAAGCCACAGATCACTGGCCCTGCTGGTGCTCTTACTCCTAGCCCAGATTTCCTTGCCCCCTGGGCCATTATGGTGCCCCTCACTACCAACCCGCAGCTCCCTGCCCCCCTCAGCCATGCCAGAGGGGGCCCCCGGCTGCCCCCATCCCATTTGGGCTGGAGCGTGGTAGCTGCAGCAACTCTGGCTCATGAGGGTGGCAGCAGGGCAAGTCCAGCCATGGCATGGGCTAGAGGGAGAAAAGGCCTGTGGCATCTCCCCCGCACATCTTGGGCTGCGCCACACCAGGCAGCCTGGTCACAGTCCCATCTGCCCCCCAAGCACCATCTCCCAGATGCCCCATTATGGGCACCACCCCTAGTGCCATTGGGCCAGTCATACAGCTGCTCTCTCAACCCCCAAAGGACCCCCCACCATGACGCAGCCTTGGCACCCAGCCATCTTCCCCCAGTGCCAGTAGGCACCTGTCCCCAACCCCCACACCCATCCAAAAACCCATGCCTGGACAGTCCCCAGCCCCTGGACCTCCAACCCCCACTCCCCATACACTTAACTGCATCCAGCTGCTGGGGCTGCTCCTACAACCCTGCCTGGCTGCATGCCAGCCACGTATGTGTGCACACACACATGCACATTTGCCCGCTGCCTCCAATTGCCCCAAGCAGCTCCTTGCTGGCTAGAATGCTGCCAGCTTGCAAAGGGAAACCCATACCTTCCCCTGTTTTTCTGGGATTCTCTCACAACCTATTTAAATTCTTGTGACCCACTTTTGGGTTGTGACCCACAGGTTGAAAAACACTGCTATAGGCCAGGGGTTCTCAAATTTGTGACACCACGACCCCGAGTGTTAGATGGTGACAGTGCATGATGGGGAGTTCACACAGGTCAGCCACTGCTGCCATCCACCACTCTGTGCCACTGCCGTATCCCCGTGCCACTGCGCATACCTCCTGGGAAGTTTACGGCCCCCTTTTAAGTTGCTTGCAACCCACAGTTTGAGAACTCCTGCTCTAGGCCGTACAACAGCCCACAAGAGACCTGCTCACGCAACCTTCAGTTCTGGCTGACAATGAGGGATGGAATAAAGATGGACAAATGAAGAGTAAAGCATTAGCTTTTCAACTAAAGCAAGAGTGTTGAGCCCCCAGGCAGATCTGGCCCATGGTCCTGTCTCATTCAGCCCATGGGATTCCCTATAGTCTGGGAATTTGGTGGTGGGAGGGCAGTAGCTCATGGGGAGCCCTGGGCCCTGCACTGGATTAGGTGCCTGATCCCAGTGTGCAGGGCTGGGCTAGGGTGGCACCGAGTCCCAGGGCCCCCCGGGGTCTAATTCCACTGTGTGCCAGGCTGCCAGGGCCCCATCCCAATGGCAGGGGACAGTGCCCAACCTCTAGGGTACAATCCTGGCCATGGAGGTGGGAGTGGGTAGCGGTGGGCCCTCAGAACCAATTCTGGTGGGAGAGGGTGGTGCTGGACCGCAGGGTCCAATCCCAGCACACATGGGTGGGATGGGGCAGTGCCTGGCTCCTGGAGCCAGACACCCACCCTGGAACTGAGTAGGGATATTTAGCTTCTGACATTTAGGCCTCTGACACTGTTACATTTAAGATGAGATTAGCAGGTTAATCACACCTTAAATAGTAACCCAGCCACACATTTAAGTTAATTTAAGGCAGGGGG
>NW_017728994.1:37808414-37826405 GCF_001723915.1 Gavialis gangeticus | reverse complement strand
AGTGTCCAACCTCTAGGGTACAATCCTGGCCATGGAGGTGGGAGTGGGTAGCGGTGGGCCCTCAGAACCAATTCTGGTGGGAGAGGGTGGTGCTGGACCGCAGGGTCCAATCCCAGCACACATGGGTGGGATGGGGCAGTGCCTGGCTCCTGGAGCCAGACACCCACCCTGGAACTGAGTAGGGATATTTAGCTTCTGACATTTAGGCCTCTGACACTGTTACATTTAAGATGAGATTAGCAGGTTAATCACACCTTAAATAGTAACCCAGCCACACATTTAAGTTAATTTAAGGCAGGGGGCAGAACCAGTCCAAGGACGATGGACCCCTGCTAATGCCAGTTTTCGACTTGCTGGTGCAGGGGTCCCCCTGCACTTACAAGTAAGGCATGATTGGAATCTAATCGCCCATCTTAAAAACTGCATGTCCTAACATATATGTAGCATAGCAGAAGGAATGACTGTTGGGATCATGGAGCAGATGCCATCATGCCTTAAAGACAATGTCTGTCAGAAGCCTCTCTCCGGCCCTGTCTAAGGAAATTGGAGAGTTTAAGACAAATGAACTGAAAGCTTGAAGACAGTGTGCATAACTAAAAGCACATTAACTTGATGAGAGGCACAGATACTCTCAGGAGGAAAGTGGGCTTGACCTCTAAGAAGGGTTAAGCTACCAGCAACTCAAGGCCTCTTTACTCCTAAATGAGAATATCCACATGGGAATTTTAATGTGCAGTAATTTCACACCTGTGTAGCCGATGCACATTAACTGGTCGGTCACAGGAATTAACTGTCATCCATTTGTATGCATGACAGATTTCTCTTACAATGAGAACAATTCAAACAGAAACAGACACAAATTAAAATCAGGCATCTTTACAATGCAGCAGAGCTTTTGGGGCATGTGAAAACTGAAAACTAAAATATTGAAAAACTAACCCACGGCACAGGCTTAGCTAGCTGATTCTGTGTTCCAGTGAATGCAGTATAGTACAACAATTAGAAAAATGTTGATTTCAACTGTAGTAGATAAATACCTCTTGGTCCAAATAATAAAATATTGTATAGGAGCAGATAGGAAGGAGCTGCAGAGTTTGTGTTATATGAAGTGTTACACAGACTTCTGTGCTGAAGACACAAGGATACTTCAGTTTTCTGAAAAACAGCAGAACATCTGCCTACGCGGTAGCATTTCTTACCCAGCAAAGAGTTTGATTTCATATCAGGATTTTTCATATCAGATGTGAAATGGTCACAGAGCTCAAAGATCCCACAGTTAAGATCCATGTCGAGACCAGGATCTGGCCCTTCATGAATCAAATGTTATTTTGCTACATAATGTAATAGAATAGCCTGTGATTTGATTGTGCAATCTGTGCTTTTTCAGAAGAGTCCCTTAAGTGCTATTATGAAGTACTCAAATAAAATTGCCACTACCAATAGGATCATTAATTTGCCTCTTACTCTAGGCAGAAGGACAAGGCAATAAGGGAGAGGAAAAACAAAACCTGGAGAAGCAGCACACATTGATGATCAGAAAAGGCAGAATTCACAATGATTCTCTCTTGATGGTGTTACTAAAAGGGCTGTATTTTTAAAACTGAAAAGCAAACAATACACATGGAAGTTAATATAAAAACAGAATATAGCTACATTATTCACTCACCTCCATGGAGAAGGATGGCTCTGCAGTTGGTTGAAACAGCTGCCTTGGCATCACTTTCAGAAAGGCCAAACAATAAGCCTCTGCCACCTTTGTTAAGGATCTTAATTTGCTTGTTCTTTTTTGCATGTTAAGTGGTTCTTTCCCCTTAAGTGGTCACTTGACAATAGACTGGGAACTATTAAAGCTACAATTCAAAATGGTTTTGCATACCCCTACTTAGAAGAGAAGGAGAACATTTAGCCCCCTTGCAGCAACTCTGCAGAAGCTTGCCTGGAAGCCCCCCTGTCAATTCTACTTTCTTTCAGGCAGGTACTTATTTTGAAAAATCAGTTCTTCCAACATAAACAATTTTCCCCTCAGAAAATGTCCCTTTTCCAGGAAGGATATTTTCTGATAGAAAAATCATTGTGAGAAGGCTCCAGACCAGATCCAGAGGAACCACACCAAGTTAGGTAAACTATGTCCATTTATTTTCGCCCCCCCAACCTTTTCTTTTATTAGTATTTTTATGAGATAAGTTTCTGTACATTTATTGTGTCACATGGCAGTGCCTAGAATCTAAAACACTATCAAACTACACATCCCTAACCCTGCAATAGAGGAACACCATTTCCATTCCAGATATACATTTCTGAAGACAGAAATAACCTGCACCTTTTTTTTCCAGCTGGGTAGAATTGAGGTGTGCATTATATGCAAGAAAAAGGGAAATTTGAGTGGTGGGTAGGGGAAGAGGGAAGGGGTGGAGATGTAACAGTGTTAATTACTGCTGCTCTGGGAGCCACAGCAATTCATGCACTCACTGCATGGCTTGCTTCCCCTGCCAGACCCGTGGGGAGCTAGCCTCCCCAGCTGCATGCTGTGGTTCCTGGAGTTGATCTACAGTCAGACCCAGCATGCAACCCTGGAGCCCAGTGGATAGGGTCAGTCCTAGACTCAGCATGCTAGGTCTGACCCTACATGCTAGCTCCAGAGCCATGTGGTCCCAGACTTGGTGTGTAGCCTCAGAGTCAGTGGGCATGGTTGGAGTCAGTGGGCAGCCACGGCCCTGGCACACAATCCCAGCTCTAGATCCAGGAGGCACAGTTGGACTTTGGCACGCAGCCCTGGACCCAGTGGGCCAGGCTGGATGAGTCTGTGGGCCTATCAATCATGCAGGGCTGACAGCAGGCTTGGCTCCCTAGCTGCTGCCGCTAACTTACCTCAATCAATTTTTTTTTCCCCTTCAGGCTCCTCTTCAGAATGAAGGCGTGTGCTATATACCAGAAAATATGGTATGTGGAAACATTTCCAAAGTTAACTCTTCAGAATATCTTCCCGCTGCCAGGAGTTCTGTTATAACAATCACAAACTCCAACAAACTTATTTCCAACTCAAGAACTTTTAAAAAACATTAGAGGGGGAAGGAAAGAGATAGGAATACTTCAAAGTCAACTGGATGTTTTGTACGTTCTTCTTAATGATCAGATTTGACTTGCAAAAGGATACAGATTAGCTACATCATAAGGACCTCGCAGTTCTAAAGGCTAGAACGGAAAACAGAAGGCTGGATAAATACATGCTGACTGTAAGCAGCAGTGCTTAACCTTCAGCCTGAAGCTGTGTCGTCTGGCCCACAGGGCACCCCACAGGTCTGGATGATATGACCTCATGCGTGGGCATGCAGGGTTGCTCCACAGCCAGATCTGGTGCCTGGGGCTGGGCCAGAGTACACCTACAGATTGACCCTGTGAGCTCAAGTCATGCAGGATCCCACTTGCAGACTGTCCCCACACACCTCATCTAGCCCACGGGGCTGGAAGCTTGAGCCTCACCGGCTGTAGAGTCAGTTTGTACAAATATTATGCTACAGACCATTAGCCATAACTGTCTGTTTAAATTTTACATAATCATGAGATTCCAGAATTTTTGGTGATGCCAATGCGGATTCAAGACAATGACTAACACTCCGGGAAAGCAGAAAGGTCTCCAAGGTGGGAAACTTCATGAGTCAGGGGGCCCCCTGGCCTCATTCCAAAAAAAAAAGAAAGAAACCCAAAAAAACTCCCCTCACTTTCCCCACAGGATTCTCTGATAAAGCAGACACCAGAAGAAGAAATAAGAAACATAAAAGGGTATTTACATTGATGTTTTCACTTATAGCAAGAATTAATCAAAAGTTGTACTTACATTAAAAAGAAAAAAACCTGACTTACCCGTTCAGCTGCACTAGATAGAATTACGTTCTAGAGAATGAAAGAAAAACAAACATTAATCTCTGATAACTTATCAAAAATACCGAATATTCCTTGTGCAAACTTGAAAGCAAAACTCCTATGAGCATCATTTGAAGTTAGAGCCCATTGCCCAAAAGAATTAATTTGAACCAGTAAAAGCAGCTTTGGGCCAGGGAGAATTCCAGAAGGATCTTCACTTCTTGGAAAGAATAAAAGTTGCAAGCTTACTGGGTCAAGGGAATCAATACAAAAGCACCACAGATATGACCCCTCGCTTATGGACAAGAACCAGTCTACAGGGGTGAACCAAAGTCTCTCTTGGTATTTGTTTAAAGCAACCAAACCCCACACCCTTCACCTCAAATATTTTCAAAAGGGTTTTGTTTGAAGGGAACAAAAAAAAAAAAAAAAGAGGTCAAGTCTTATTAACACTAGAAAAAGGCAAATACAGACGTCAAGTGAAGCTTTGCCAAGTATTATTTTACAGATGTAATAGGGAATGCTCAGGTCAGCTCAGAGACAATTTTGGAAGAGAGAAGTTCCAGCACAGTACAAATATGCATCCTAGACAAGGCACTCCTGGGGGATGCGCCAAGTGACAAGGAGTTTGGTGGTGTAAGCATGAAACTGTCTGGCTATTTGGGCGGAAACAAACACTGCCCTACTTCATTTTGCGCTGCCTTAATTTTTAGGCCCAAAATGTTATGGTCTCGACCTTCAAACTTTCCCAGCGCAAAGAAAGGGGCATGGATTTGAGAAGACTGTGTACACTGAGCTTATGTTCAAACTGCAGCAAAGCTATTTACATTTCTATGGTAATGACCCTGCTGTTTCCCCACTACACACAGGGTTTCCTCAGGTGCGGAGGAAAGGGCTGCGACACCCCTGGAAAGCCAGAAGCAGAAATCACTCTCACACACGCATCATGAAGGAGCTTACAAGATTTCTCTTCATAGTTCACTCTTAAAAAGGCTGTATTGTGGATCCCATAGGCTGCCTTCGAGCTTCAGAAGCGCTGCCTGCCAGGGCCTAATGGGAAAAATTTAGTCCGCTGCTTTGAGCTGTGGCTGCCAATACCCATCTTCCAGGCACAGAAAGACTCCCAGAACAACTGTGCAAATAGTCTCCTCTGAAGTACCAGAAGAGCCAGTGCAGGATCCTGGTTCACTTCTGTGCATCAGAGACTTACTCTGGCTGCTGGTCTCAAAAGACAACTTCAAAGGAGGAGGCAGTAAGTGAGCAAGAAGCAAGGGCAGACAATAAGTAAACTGCTGGGTAAAGATGGGGAAGCAGACAGAAATGGGATATCTGCCCATAGAAAGATAAAGGGGAGGACTAATGTGAAGTATGACCACAGTGAGGAACAAACTGCTCAGCTGATTTCTATTTGTGCCAGGCCTCTAGCCAGCTTGTCTCCTGTTTCTTCTGTTTACACAGGCCCCTTGCTCTTCCTGGTTTAATTCTCCCACTTTATATCACATGTAGGAGAAAAGTGAATAGTCTTCCTGGGTGCCCACCCTATAGGTCTTCCCTCTCCCAAACTCTGGAATTTGGGGCTGGGGTAAGTGCCGTCTGGCTACTTCTGTCCCACTGAAAACATTTTCTGAGAAAGGGAAACTGTCTTAAATGTCCAGGTGGTGGCAACATCATAGTTCCTTACAATAAGCATCTTCCACATCCCTATAAAGATACCCTCACAAGAAGTACAGCTCTAGTCCTATCTTTATTATGTCAGTCATCTGGTTGCTTAAACCCCAAGGACAGAGTTGAGAGTGATGGGAACAGTAAGTGCTCCCGTTCCTGCTCTATCAGTAGAATTCAGCCACAAAGAGTACCCTGAATCCTAGGACATAATGGATGGCATGTCTGATGCAAACACACAAATATGTCTAGCCACTCCTCCAAATTTCTGCATTTGACTTTAGACTAGACTTACTGGCATGTGTAAGAAGTGGCTGCTCAGGTGAAACAGCTAGGAGGCTGGCTGCCTTGGACAGATGGACACTGTTACAAGATAGGAGGAACAAGTGTGGAACTCAAAGCCTTTTTCTGAAAAATTTAATAGATTTCATAAACATTAGGGCTGGAAGGGACCTTGGGAGATCATCGAGTCCAGCCCCCTGCCCAAGGGGCAGGAAGTCAGCTGGGGTCATAGGATCCCAGCAAGATAAGCATCCAGGTTTCTCTTGAAGGTGTTCAAAGTAGGTGCTTGAACAACCTCTGGTGACAGGCCATTCCAGACCTTGGGGGCTCGGACAGCAAAGAAATTCTTCCTTATGTCCAGCCTGAAACAGTCTTGCAGGAGTTTATAACCGTTCGACCTTGTCATCTTTTGGGGCGCTCTGGTGAACAAAACGTTACCCCAGTTCCTGGTGAACACCCCTTATAAGCTTGTAAGTCGCTATCAGGTCACCCCTGAGCCTGCGATTTTCCAGGCTGAAGAGTCCCATGGCTCTCAGCCTCTCACCATAAGATTTGTTTTCCTGACCTCTGATCATGCACGTGGCTCTCCTCTGCACTCTCTCAAGCTTCTCTACATCTTTTTTGAATTGTGGAGCCCAAAACTGAATACAGTACTCTAGCTGCAGCCTCACCAAGGCCAAGTACAAGGGGAGAATGACGTGCCGGGATTTGCTTGAGAAGCATCTACAGATGCAAGCTAGCGTTTTGCTTACTTTACTGGCTGCAGCTTCACATTGCAGGCTCATGTTCATCTTGTGGTCAATCTTGACCCCCATGTCGCACTCGTCCATAGTGCTAGTCAGCATAGCACTGCTGAGTCTATAGACATGCTGCAGGTCTTTCCTCCTCAGGTGGAGAATCTTGCATTTTTTGGTGTTAAACACCATCAGGTTTTCATCCGCCCATTTACCGAGCCTGCCAAGGTCAGCCTGGATTACTGCCCTGTCCTCAGGTGTGGATGCTTTACCCTAAAGTTTGGTATCATCGGCAAACTTGGCCAGTCCACTTTTGACTCCAAAAGGTCCACATCAGTAATTAAGAGGTTGAACAAAATAGGTTCAAGAACAGAGCCTTGAGGGACCCCACTGGTCACAGGGCACCAAGATGATTGACTCCGACCCCGGAGCCAATTCCCCAGCCAGTGGATTGAGGTGGACCCGAGGCCGCAGTTGACCAGTTTTGCCAAAAGGTGATCATGGGATACCAGATTGAAGGCTTTTTTTAAAGTCAAGATACAGGACATCAATTTCTCCCCCTGTGTCCAGGTGACAGGTCACCTGGTCATAAAAGGAAATGAGATTGGTCAAGCATGACCTACCCACAGCAAACCCGTGCTGGCTGTCCCTCAGGCTGTTGCCATTTGCCAGTCCATTAAGGATGGCCTCCTTGATGATTTTTTTCTAAGACCTTCCCCGGGACAGACATCAGGCTGATGGGCCTGTAGTTTGCCGGATCCACTTTCCTCCCTTCCTTGAAGATAGGAACCACATTGGCCTTCTTCCAATCATTCGGCACTTCACCAGAGAGCCAGGAGCTCTCGATGATCTGTGCCAGGGGCTGAGCTATGATGCTAGCCAGCTCCTTGAGTACTCCGGGGTGTAAACTGTCAGGGCTGGCTGACTTGAGGGTGTCCAGCTTCTCAAGCTGTTCCTTCACAAGGTCAGCAATGATGGTGGGCAAGGAACCACCCTTGCTCAGGCATCCCTGTCCCATACTGGGCAGGGGCATCCCATGGGACTTGTGAAAGACTGACGCAAAGACTGACCCATTTAGCAAGTTCGCTTTTTCTTGGGTGTCGGTCGTAAGTTCCTCCTTTTGGTTTTGCAGGAGTCCAATGTTGCCCTTGCTTTTCTTCTGGCTCCCCACATATCTGAAAAAGGACTTTTTATTGTCCTTTATATCTGTGGCCAGTTGGAGTTCCTTGGCTTTCCCGTTTGCTCCCTGCAGGTTCGGACCAGTGCAGAGTATTCCTCCTTGGAGGTGGATCCCGTCCTCCATCCTCTGCAGGCCTGTCTTTTTAGATGCAGGAGGACCGCCAGTTCCCTGGAGAGCCAAGGGGGTTGCTGTGCCCTCTTGCTGCCCTTCCTTCGAGACGGAATAGCCTTAGCTTGTGCATCTAGGATCACTCCCTTGAGGAGCGAACACCCTTCCTGGACTCCCCTCCCTTTGGGGTCATGGTCCTTTAGGGCCTCACCGAGTCTCCTGAGCTTGTCAAAGTCATCCCTCCTGAAGTTGAGGACCTCTGTACTGCTGACTGACTTGACAGCTTTTCGGCAGATGGTGAAGGTGATTAGCTCAGGGTCACTGTCACCCAGCTTCCCTTTGATTGTTGGTCGAAGAGAGGAGGAAGAGAAAACTAGGACACCTCTCTACAGTGGAGACTGGTAACCTACATGTCTGCTACACAAATGACAGGTCAGCTGCCTTGGGAGGAAGCAACATGAGAGTAGGTTGGGGGTCTAGGATCTTCAGATATCAAGCTCTCTTTACTCATCCATTTGAGAATCAGGAATAGAAGACAGAACTACCCAAACTAGAAATCTGGCCTGTGACCAGCCAGTAAATACGAATGAATTTTGTGCAATGAAAGTTTACTGACCTGTTTAAGGTCGTTGTTGTTGGGGTTTTTTTTTAATTCTGCAATTCCATCTGCTTTTCTATGTGATGGGATACTGCCACAAACAGGGACCTAGATCTATGAGATGTATTTCTGGTCAGAGGAATGCACTGCCAGCTCATTCCTGGCTAACCTTAAATCTCTAACACTGCTGTTTTAACAGTCTTGAGTCTTCGCAGCTTCATAGCCGCAACAACTAGCATACCGTCTTGAAAAAAAGCTTGTGGCTTAAAAATAAAGCACAAGGTGATCCACAGCTAGGGGTGCTTGTAGTCAGAACAATTACTTCCAAACACTGGCAGGCAAAGGTTCAGGCATAAGTTCAAAAATTATAGAGTCAAACTGCTCTGAAACTGTTCAGCCTACACCACTCCAAAAGGAGTTAAATCCAACAAATTCAGCTTCTCATTTTTACATAGAGGGCTTACCTTTCCTTTGCAGATCTGCACCAGACTGAGTGCATTTGAAATTGTGTATCTTCTCATTGTGGAGTCTTTGATGGCTGGGGTGTAAAGGACTTCAAAGTAAATGCCTCGATCTATTGCCTTCACATGAAAGAAAGAAAACAGTCAAAAAATCAAAAGCAGAGAGGTATAACAATCTGACAAGTACAGTCTATTATTCATGTCTTTTCTTTCCAGTTCCACTGTTTTACGTATGAATCAAATACAGGACAAGAAGAAATATGCTGCATTATAAAAAGTGAAAATAAAGGACTATACATGTACTAATATATATATGTGCACTTAAGACCACCCAGTAATTGAGGCTTACTAAAAAAGCCTTCCCCCTTCTCTCATTAGGCTGCAAATTGTTTCCACAAACTTAGAAATGGAAAAGGCAATCACAGCTGACTAGCAGAAAATCTATAGCTCCACTCATGGGAGAAAGAGCAGATGGAATTATTTTCTATCGAGATAAAATTTATTTAGGGCATGTCTACAACACCTCTATGTCATGCCTAGGAGCAATGGCACAAAGCTTGCCTAGTCCACTCATTACCCCTCTGCATGCTCCAACTCCCCCAAATGCAGCAAAGTAGCCACCTTTAAGAGTACTGACCTTGTGCCAATAACCCTGCTTAAGACAGACACTAGGGACACTCTTAAAATTCTGTAAAGCAACTTCACTGCCTCATTTGGGCACCTGGCATATATTGAGTGATCAGCCAGATGTGCTGAGTGAACAAGACACAGCAGAGGTGGTATACGCATGCCCTTACTCACCTAGCCTTGGCATCAAGTCTATACATCTGACCAGTTACTGCACCACCTCATTCAAGGACTGCCATGCACTTCAGAAATGCCAAAGACCCTCCTTTTTCCTTAAAGAGCTCCACTTTCCAAAGTCAAGGGTTTTTTGTTTTTGTTTTTTTTAAATAGCTCTTATGAATACAAGTTAAGTGCTTGCTGATGGAAGAGTTATCTTGGGAGAAAAGGAAGATTAACAAGGTTTCCTTCTCCCCTAACCCCAGGATACTGTACTACTTGGGATAATTTTCATAGAGCAGTTTCACTGTGTAGTTTACCAGCAGTGGTATTTAAAAACTTACCTGCACAGCATTCCCATAAAACATATTATAGTTTCATTTTTGCAGACAGCAAGAGATTAATGACCTACTTCAAGCCATACAGTAAATTAGTGGAGCTATAATTGAAACTCAGGTTCCTAGGTCTGTAGTCTGTTCATGATGTAACATTTTCTTACTGCTAACTTTAAAGAAGAAACTACAGTATTAGGAAATAGAGTTATTTATTTGATTGATTCAATTAACCTTCATTCCTGTTCTCTGTACTCATGCAAGCATGAGATTTATAAATACAAAAGGAGCATAAACTGACTGCATTTGTATGGCCTATACTGATTTCACTTACTGAATCATGTTTATACCCAGGTGGGAATTCAGCATGGGCCTTCAAGTGCAAAAAAGCAACAGAGAAGATATTTTCCAGGAAAAGAAAAAAACATCACTTTGCAGTATAAAGAATAAGAAAAGGGAAAGACAATTGTTTAAACTCCATATTTAATAGCTAACTCAACAGCAAAAAAAAAGTCAGATACAAATGTACCATGTTAACAGGTGGTCTTCGGAAGTAGAATGGCAGCTTTTCTGTTACACTTATGCAGATGAGATCCACATCTAAATTTGTGCAAGCGACCTACACCAAAAAAATCAAATACAGACAGTTATAAAGCATCAATAAACATGCTACTAGCCTCATGCAAGCAGGTGTTCTTTGCTTAAAGATATTGCCAATGCTGATTTTAAACGCAAGAGCTGCAACATCTTTCAGGTACCCCAAGATAGCAATAGTGCCATTTTTAATGCATTTTAAAACATTATCCAGGCTTGGGAAAGCAATTTTTCCATTAAAATAAATGGATAATTTAAGAGATGGATTGATCAGTTTGCTCCCAATTAGTTACAGGACACCAGAGGTGGCGTTAGTGAAGTGATCCAACCTCCCCAAGACAGGCTGCTAATGAAAAAGAGCCTTTTTAGACAACAATGGTCAAGGAATTCCCTCCACCCAAGCAGCTCTCATATTCCAGAGTGCTGATTTTGTGTTTGAGGTAAAGCAATTTGGCAAAGGACAGCAGTGTTGCAGATAGTGCCAGTTAAGCACAAGGTTTTCAAAGTGACTAATGATTCTGGGCTCCTAAACTGAGACCACTTAAAGGGGCCCAGTTTTCTAAGGACTGATACTGCACATTTTCTGAAAAATCCATTTGAACAGCCAAATAAATTTAAAAAAAGGCCTAAAACTATTTTTTTCCCCCAAGGCAAGAAGAGAGAGGTGAGCTCTCCAACAAATATAGTTAACTACACTTGATTTACAGATAGTCCCTTTTACTTGAGACATTAATTGTACGTACTGGTCTTGTGGAAGCTACATCTGCAGAAATGGTAAAGATGGCAAAAATAGGCTGAAACTCTCCCGTCCAAGGCCACTTGGTGTTGTACTGCCTATCCATTCAAGTAGCCAAAACTGGCTGCAGAGATTTTCCCAGCGCAGGATAATTCTTTGCCATCACAAATCCAAGAAAGGCTGCTCTGCCCCAGCCACCCATCCTTCCTTCCCTCCCATGGAAGGGCAAAAAGGGATAACAGGGTGTGTGACCATGTAGCAAAACAAAGCTCCATTACACTTCATCTTCCACTGATGTCAGGCCCCCAAGGGCCTCAAGCTAGGATCCCATGGCTCCAAAATAGGAGACTGCAAATGACTCCATAAATTAGTCCACTTGGTTCACATGCAACTAGGAAGGAGCAGAGAATCAGTCCACAGATTGCCACCAGACAAGCTGTAAAGCACACACAACATGGATCCCCAGTTAGTGGCTCTCTATGGAGTCCACAGACCATTTCAAAGCTTTAAATCCTGTTCTGTTTCTCTTCCCTTTTTTTTAAATTAGCAACAATGCCCCTCAACCCCTTCTCTCCATCAGAAACCTCACTAAATTCTTTGGAGGCTATGAATTGCTGCACATAAGGCTGACAGCGACGGCTTCCCCGTGCTTAGGGACCTACCGAATTCATAGTGGAAAGGGGCTATGTGGCAGGTCCTTTAATCTTGCAGGTTCCCCCACACATCCCCACCCCCTACCAAGGCAGAGGGGCACCAGTGAGCTTGCTGTTTGCGGATGACCAGCCAGGAGGTAAAAAAGACACCTTATTTAAAACTGCAATTTTCACTTCCCTGGCAATCAGGAGTGTGTGGTGGGGCCCCTCTACCAAATTGGCATAGGGTGAGGGGTGCGGTGGAACCTACAATATTAAAACAGCTGCTGTGCAGCCCACTTCTGCTGTGAATTTGGTAGGTCCCTACCCATGTCCCATAACTCTTACTAGCCCTGTGTGAACTTGCTACTCCAGCACTGAAAAGAGCTCCTCAGGAGCCTCCAGAAGAGGGAAGCGGCTGGGACCAGTCTCTGAAATCCAAGACTGTCCTGGCTAAAACGGGTCATATTGTTGGATGTGGTCTGTAACATGAGATCCCTCCTGAGTATGCACACACTGGTCAGAGGTGGGAAGGGTCTAGCATAGCTGAACTTTCCACCTCGATGATGTAAGTGACCCCCTTGAACCTGGGAAGCCTGCGCAGTAGCGTGGTCCAGTTGAGTGCCGTGTGCTGAGCCCCAGTGCCGAGAGCACAAGGGTAGGGTATCATGTGCACGAGTGTGACTGGTGAGAAGAATGACTGACACAGGTGATATTTTGGTGAGTATTTAAGGAATCCTGAGGCGTGATTCAGTGCACAAATGGAATATGGATGCTTGAGAGTACCTGAGGTTTGAATGGTGCGCGAGTTTACTTGGTTGGAGATCATACCTGCATGTCTGAGGCATATGAACAGTGACTGTAGCAGTGAGAGAGAGGTGACCTATCGCCCTGGATTATAATTGGATACTTACCTGTAAAAGCTTTATTGCATCGGGACCTAGATCATCCATTGGACGGGTAATTATCACCCTTCCCTCAATCTCGGTCCGAGACCCTCCGAGGGAAAGGTCACGGCGGCTCGGTGAGCCTGTGAAGGCCCTCACGCTGCCCTTCACTGGCCTCTGGCAGGCCTGGTTATGGGGCACTGCAGTTAACCAGTGTACATAGTTCATGCTTGATGTTATGTACATTTCTTACTGTTAATCTTGTTTGTTGTAATTGTGACTTTTCAAAAGTATATTATACTTTATTGGAGCTTCTGTGTAGTTATAGGGTATACGAGGGCGAGCTGTATGTGTGTGTATCCCTGACCCCCAAATCCACCCCAATAGAGATAACACATGAAAGGCTCTGCTGTCTGAGGAGGCCTAACAACCCTCCGCCCCTTAGGTTTCTCAGAGGGGGTCAGTGTCCAGGACACCCGGCGGTGTCCACTTCCAGTACGGTCTCCCTACATATACAAGATGACTACCAGACACAATGAGGAGGACTACTGGTGTTTCCAAGTTTAGGCTCCATCTGGCCTGTCCCTGAAACAGTTTAAACAAAAACACCTTAATTACAGTTCTAGCTTAGCCAGTTTCCAATTGGTCAGTCAAATGGCTACCAACTCATTTAGCTGAAATATTGTCTCAGCTGAGTTTAAATACAGCTCCTAACCTTGATTATAGCATGGACATTTAAATCTCCTGTATCCATGGAACAATGCTACCCAGTAGGAGATGGCAACTGATGTTAGATCTACAGGGAATTGAAATGATCACCTGGGCTCTCTTCAGCTGCTTTGAAAACGTCATTTGCTACTAACACACTGGCTAATAAGCTGTCATCAGGATACTGGCAAAGATTTAATTTGTAAATGCTAGCACTGACACATACATCCCACAAAGCAGGCTATGAATCATGCCCTACATGAGATATTAGTAAGGGTGCAGGAAATGTAGAGAAAAAGCCTCAAACAAAGGAAAATAGAAATTGAAAACAGAAGTCAGAGTGCAAGTCATATTGTGGGATGGGGGTGGGAAACAGATTTTCCACTCATACCTCTTCAGATTTTCTAGGTATTTTATTTGATGAACTGGCTACAAATACCCAAATTCCAAGACATAAATGAGGATACAAGGATGTGACATAAGAAGCCAAAAAGAAAAGAGAACCAACTACAAGGAAGTGGAGGGTTTCTCCTTGAATGAAGAATTTCTAAGCTGCAGTGAATGTTGGAATATCAAGTGAGATTTGCTCTACTGCAGTTATCACTTCACCTTTGGTTGCCAAGCATGTTATATAGTCTGGGTGCTCATTTTGCTTAAAGAATTAAGTACAACAACTTAGTGCAGAAGAAAAAGCACCAACTAGGAGGGCTGTGAGAAATTTCACCCACAATTTCATTTCGAAGCTGTTTCAATGCATTTCAAGCTCAGAACACCAAGAATCAAAATGAAACAAAAGCCTTTGAAATAGCTTTGAAACAAAACAAGGGAAGCTGAAACATTTCGAGTTTCACAGCCAGGCTTACTGGCTTAAGCGCTGGTCCCAGCTAGCAGCACCTGCCAACTGTTATCCGGCAGGCAGATTGGGGGCTCGCCCGCACCCCTGGGAGGACTGTGTGGGCTGTGCCAGACTCCTCCTGGGGGTGAGGGCCCCTGATCTGCCTGCCACATGACAGACTGGTGCTGGGCATTGGTGCTGCTGCTGGCCCCAGGCAACAGCACCAGTCTCCTGTCATTCGGCAGGCAGATTGGGGGCCCACACCCCTGATTTGCCTGCCTGCTACCTTTTACGATTCCCCATTATAACCTATGGGTGAAACAACGTCGAAATAGGAAAACAGCGTTGGCGAAACGGAACAGTGTTTTCGAAACGACCCACTGTTTGGTCAAAATGTCGAAACAGAAGTTGAAGCTGAACGGTGCCGTTTCACACAGCCCTACCGGCTAGTCCCAAAGCACTGCTCACATTCTGCACTCTCAAGAGAGGTAGCAGTGCCATCTGGTGGAAGAAACAGGAGACAGTTGTAACAGGCATAGGTTAAAGCTCTTGAAGTTCCTGAAGCCAAAAAAAACAGTGGCAGATGCATCTGGCAAAGTAGGCTGTCACCTACAAAAGCTTAAAGCTCTCCGAACCAGATGGTTTCCAACATGCTCCCCTGCCCTGGCTGGCAGATGTGCACACGACTGATGAAAGACAGGATTTCGTTAAGTCTAAAAGCAATACTTCAGAGGATGATTTTGTAGGGGGTTAGTAAAATGCTAACTGCCTGTGATTGGTAGGACAGTCAGGGCTCTAAAAATGAAGCACTGCTCCAATTTTTTTGTACAATTGTCATTTAATCATTTGAATAATAATAATACAAGATAATCTGCAATTATTTAGGCACCCGTAGCAACAGTTCTCCAATAGAAAGACAGTTATTTGGAGAATTGTGGTATGTCTTTCAATAAGACACTAGCATTAGGCATGCTGTGCATGGAGTCCATTAGGCTATGTTAAAATACTGTCTGCCTACTGGGTGTGTTTTGAAGAATTTTTGCTATTGTTTAATTCAAAATATTTCCTCTCAAATGTGGCAAGAAAACTGATGCTCCAAGGACAACAAACTACATCTCCAGTTTTGGTGGATGGAGCTGTTTAGCTAGTTTTTAAATTTACAGTACGTAGTCATAATGTTAAATATGAAGTTCATCTGTGAGGCAAGATCAATCCTGAAGAACTTCAGGCCCAAAGAAGAATTTTTCTGGAAGCTATTATAAAAAGCAGGGGGCTTAAACTGAGATCCCATTCATAACAGCACCTACCATATTAGTTGTGTGTGATCTCATCTGCTACAATAAGCAATGCAGGTCTCAACACAGAACGTGGGAAGCCTGGAGACTCAATTTTTTTTTGTTTTTTTTTTGTTTTGTTTTGTTTTGTTTTTTTTAAAGACATACAGAAGTGTCTCTGTATCTTAAATCATAAGAGTCCTTTCTGCCAAGCAGCTTGCTGGATGAGCAATGGGATCCCTTCTCCAGATAAAAAAAAAATGTTGCCAACTAGAAGTAGTTGAGGTGTGCTCTTGCACAGGATGGGTTGCCTCCTTCCTAGCATATTGCAAGCCAAGAAGATAGGCTAAAATCTTAATACCAGTTTCACACAGTTCCCAATGCCTCATGAAAGGATCTTGAGAGCTGCCTTGGAAAATTTCCTTGGCATCTATTTGCCTCTTTCAAACTCTAGACAAGAAGCTGGGAGACTCAACAAAGCAGGTCAATAATCTTGTTAAAAGGACATTCAAGTAAAAAAAGAGTTCTATTAACCTACAGTTGTTACTGGTGACAATTAAGTTTGCTATGGCTGAAAGAACAGGACACACACAAAACTTCTTATCCAGTTTGCCCACTTCATATTGCCAATTTGTAGTTTCCAATTCTGTTAGTTTCTTTTTGGTGCTTTTGTGATTCTCATAAAGGAAGAAGAAAACAAGGGCAAGAGGTTAGGAGAACATTTTTTAATACCTCCCACCATAGCCTGTTTTAAGGGCTGTTGTAGTTCCTGAAAAGAGTTTAATTTAAACTCAAATTTCAAAGTGAACAGAGTGCCTTTGAAAATAAATTCTGGTACTCCTACAAAGAGAATCAAGTTTGCCATTTGTTAGTCCATTGCTTTCTGCATTAAAGATCAATCTGTTCACTGCCAGGAAGGCCAAAGAGGATGCTAGCACAAAAGGGTTACAACTGGGCAGCTAGTGCAGAGGAACGATGAGTTTCCCACATTGCAGCCACGTGACAATTCTGTTTTTGCAAGAAAAAGATTTCTGACCAATGCTGCTTTTATTTGATTCTTACTTTGATTGGTACACACATCCCTATCTGCCTGTGTATTCCAAATCAATTTAAATCCACATGACAGGAACAGCAGGATGCAGTCAATATTTACTACTGAACCTCATGTAGGATCTCCATCCTTTCCAGAAATGCCACAACGTTCAAAACTCTTCTTGAGCCTAGCAGCCCATTGGACTAGCATGGATATGTTGCACCAGTTTCTATACCTAATGACACACAGGGAAGCAATATTCCCCTGCCCATTTACAGGTAAGGGGGATGGCCTTCAGCATGAGTCCAGAGTAAGGCTTAAACTCACAACAGTGAATCTAATACTTAATTCTTTTGCTACTCTACCCATACCATCCTACAGCAGAGGCTGTTCAAAAATGGGTAAGTTTTGGCAGTGGGAAGCAGAAAAAGTTAAGATGCAATATAGTGTCCAATACGATCATTATTAATTGGCTGAAGTATTAGTGCATATTAAATAACAACATCAGTAAAACATTTTAAGACATGATCCCCAAAAACAGTTGCTGGCTGAATAGCTCTGAAAAGATATGGTGCTGCAAAGAAAAAAAAAAAATTGTATGTTAATTCATTTCCCTAATAAGAAAGGAGATTTTCTTCTGTTGAGTGCTAAAACCAAGTCGAGCAGGCTTGTGTTCAAACACAATGATCACTTTCTGCTGTTGTCTGGTTGCAAGAATGACAATTCATTTTTGTTTAGACGTATAAAAGTATCTGCATTGTTATTCTTGGCAATCAAAGCAGGCCTCTTCTTGCTTATATTGAATTGCAGGGATAGCATTTGTATTCACAAAAAATACAATTTTCCCTTAATTTTTTACCTTCGTTTACTTCAACTTCATACAACTTTAGTCCTTGGCAGCAAAAGTAAAAAACAGAAGTGGTAAAATTATGTAAGGTAGTCCCTGACTTCACTACTGCTGACCTTTCTGTGCTTATATTTGGTGAGAACAGCCACACACTGCCAAGAGGCATTTACAAATATGATAGGAACAGTCTCCCATGTTTGGAGAATGTCAAGACTTCCAAAGTAAATGTCTTCCCCTCCTCCATCCACTTCACTTAAACAAAAAAACAAAAAAACAAAAAAACAAAAAAACAAAAAAACAAAAAAACAAAAAAACAAAAAAACAAACAAAAAAAAAAAAACAAAGCTGCTCTTTCCCCATTTGATTTCCAGTAAGAGCCACAAGTTTTGTGGGTGTTAAATCAATAAGACAGACAGAGAGAATAACCCATAAAACCCCACTGCA
>NW_017728994.1:37785600-37803414 GCF_001723915.1 Gavialis gangeticus | reverse complement strand
CAAACAAACAAAAAAACAAAGCTGCTCTTTCCCCATTTGATTTTCAGTAAGAGCCACAAGTTTTGTGGGTGTTAAATCAGTAAGACAGACAGAGAGAATAACCCATAAAACCCCACTGCAGACATCTTACCTTCCATCAGTCAGTCAACACACAGCCCCAATGAGTCCTGAGTTCTAAAACAACTGCTGCTCATTGAAAAAGCAAACATATGCTGGGGAAGATGTTAGAATTTGGAAAGTTCCTGTTTGATGCAGACTTTTTAAATTCTTATGCCTTAATACAGCCAAATGGATGTCTACTCCACACCACCAGTTATACTGCAAGAATGCTCAAAAAGCATACTGGAAATTTTTAGATGAAATCCAACCAACACACTCATCCACTCAAAACCATCAAACTATTTCAACATTTACAGTTGTACTTGCAATTTCAAGAAAACTCATCTACTTACATGAAAGAGTTTCTCTGTCTTTGGAAACACTGCTATGATGTCATATAACCTTATATTTGAAGATGTTGCCCTCTAACAAAAAAAGGAAGAAAGAATGGCTTAAATTATGACAGGTAGTGGAGACATGCACTAGCATAACTTCAGAAAGAACAAATAGGTAAGAAAAGAAAAAACATCCCCAACTATGAGATAAAACAAGCCATTCCTATTAATACTCTAACTGCTGCTGTTGACAAAGTAAACTTAGATTTATGAAAGCTTGCTTTCATACATATCTTATTTAGCTATTCTATAAAGATGAGTCTCTATCTTGCCTTTCAAGCATTTCACTGCTGTCATTCTGGGTGTCATCCCATTCACAAGTACAGTGGTAGGAAATGTTTGCCTTGTAAGTCATAGGTATCCCCTTATATTACTGTTACTATGCTTTGTAAGTCCTCTTCCCACCCAAGATAAGAACACCTAGCAAACCTTCCCCCAATTCAACGTGGCATTTTTCAACAGCAAAAGGAGAGGCTTTGAAATTTAAGCTGAACAATGTTAAGCAAAAAAAAAAAAAAAAATCAGTCTTACTGGTATTATGCCAAAACTGAACTAAAGAGCAGGAGTGATTATTTCATGTTTTAACACTTCTTCACCCACTCTGTCACAAGGATTTTCAACAGCATTCTAGCATCTGCTATAGGCTGAGAACTCAAAAGTAAGAGCCTGGGAATAGAATCAAAGTATCTTGGCAGCAGCCTATGCCCTTAGTAAATTGCCAGTGCACATTATATTCCAGTTTACTAAAGTGGTATCTTTAGAGAGCAATGTAATCATAAGATGTCAATCTCGGAAAAATTTAGTGCAATGTTTTTCACGAAAAACGTAAAAGTTCCTGTAAAATATCAAAAAAGTTACATTATTTCAATGTGAAAATAAATAAATAGATTGCAAACTATAAAATTATATCACGAGTTTTCAATACTTACCAACACATTGCAGTGAGACGGATCAGAAACTACAAGCGTTAGTCGGGTTACAATTTTGATTGGTTTCAATTTTCCCTGTAAGCAAAATATGTCTAAGTGACTACTGAAAAGGGACACAGCAAAGATGTAGCTGATTGATTTTTCATTCCCGTTACTATAAACAGAGAATGCTACTTTGTTCATTTCTTACCTATACTCATTTATTTCTCATTTGTAACTAGACCAACATATTTTTACCTTTCTAATTTTAATATTTTGTTGACATACTCCACGTTGCTTAGAAATTGATGACTTCTTACATTCCTTTGAACTTTATTTCTGTTTTAAACATCACACAGCAGAATAACTGAGCATATTCTGGTATCCAATTAGGCTGTGCGAAATTTCGGCAGCCGTTTTGTTTCAGAGGTGTTTTGGGCCATTTTGGTGCCCAAAACACCAAATCGAAATGGAAGTCTCCAAAATGAATTGGAAGGCTCTGATTCATTTCGGAGTCGGGCTTGCAGGGAAACAAAAACTAAGAGGAGGGAAGGGAAAGGGGGGGCAGAATTGACTGCTCCGATATTGACATCTAGTTCCCGGTTCAATTCCCCAGCTCTCCAATCATTTCCCTAGCTCTTCTCAGGGGGCACAGGCCCCTGATTTGCACATGGGGATTCAGCAGGCTGCCACTGAAGGCTGGGGCCAGTGGCAGCCGCTTGGCACGGTCCGCACTGAGCATCAGGAAAACTGCGGTCTTGCCACTGGCCCCAGCCTTAAGAGGCAGCTGCTGAAACCCAGCATACAGATCTGGGGGCCCACGCCCCCCGCCCCCCCGAAGAGCTGGGGGAATGATCAGAGAGCTGGGGAATCCCTGCCGCATGACCTGACTCTGCAGGGAGCAGAGATCCACACTGGGGTCTCCTTGCCACAGCTGCTCACCCCGCACAGCCCCATGTTGCCAAGGCAGCGCAGGTCGAGCAGCAGCAACAAGGAGACCCCCAGAGCAAATCTCTGTTCCCTGTGGAGCTCAGTCACGCAGCAGGGACCAGCAGGCTTGCTCGCTGCTCTGCGCTGCTTCCCTGCCCCATGACTTGGTGTGAGAGGTATCAGATCTGCACAGGGGTCTCCTCATCTGCTCAGAGGGCAGCAGCCCTCCCACGGATGAGCCAGCCATGGCCCCATCCTGCTCCCTGCTGGGGCCCTGCAGCCCCCAGCCCGGCTAGGTAGGGCTGTGCAAAGCTTCCCTGGCAGCCTGTTCAAAACAGATTCGGCCAAAACGAAACAGGACTGCGAGACATAACTTATCACTGTCCTCCGAAATGGCATCAAAACAGCTGTTTTGCACAGCCCTATATCCAGTTGCCATAGAATGACCACTGTTCTACAGATAAGAGTAGTTTTGTTTTGTTTTGTTTTTTAATTAAAAGTACTCTGTGGATATAAAAAAAAGTTTGGTAATTTAACTTGGGAAATCATCCCTAAAACTCAACCTCTTAAAACTTCAACTATAGAAATGTTTAACTAGAAGTAGCTTCCAAGTTCGGCCTGAGCACATTTGTTCCCATATCATATAAACTATATGATGAAAAACATTAGAACGTACTGTACATTAGATTGTATTGGTTTTCTGTTGCTGCAGAGTTATTTTAGTAAATCAGACATTGAAAAAGGTTCTCTCCAACTCAGGCATGATATGAGAACTGTACACACAAACACACTAGAATACAAATATATTCCATAAACCATTACACGTAGATGGCATTTAAACTGACATACCGGTATTATAGGCAAAGATGGAAGCAGTTCTGAAGGAGAGATCGGTTTAGGAATTTCCTGGAAATGAAAAACAAGTGTTTAAAAACTTAATGAGCCAACTTCTCAATATAAATAAAAGCTGCATACATTTTTCTAAAACAGGAACCTGCACTTCAAACAAACAAAACTAGAACTTTATGGACAGTTCATGCAGTGTACTGAATTTATGGGAAGCAAAATTTAAGTCCAAACAGAAGGACTAGTAGAAAGATGGAGTTCTAAACTGGTACTTCGTAATGAACAAAAAGTTTGTATATACATGTAGATGAGTACTTTAAAGAGAAGGCTATCTGAGGACAAATAATTATGAAGTATGTTACTTGGAAAAATAAAAAAGAATAAAATACCAAAACAAACATTTACCTGTTTCTTTTCTTTAAAATCAATGACATGGTTAACTGCAACAGTTGAGTATCCCACTAGAAAATATAAACACTTTATAAAAACTGAATCAAGTTGCAAAATATTAACAATTTTATAGAAAGAAATCAAAGTAGAAACATTTTAAGGTTCACATACATTTATCATTTTGATTGTACAAGGATGATTGGGATACATTCTCTTTTCTGGAAACAGAAATTAAAAAAAAAAAAAAATTATACGGCACAAGCACACCAGTGAGGCAAGTGCTACTGCAAGAACATGACCTACCCCATTTTCTTGTTACCTAGTTTAGTGGTTCTCAATTTTTGATACCAGGACCCATTTGTAAACATCAATGGCCAGTCCCGACCCAGTGTCCCTCACTCCTAATCTGCTGCCCCCAGCACCCATCCCCCCAGTGTGCAGCAGGGGTGTGGGTGTGAGGGGTGGAGGGGGGACCTCACAGGCCAGAACTCTGCCAGCAAGCAAGGGGGGAAAAAAAAAAAGTCATAGTTTCCCACGTTTTTCTCCTTTAAAGAAGAATCCATTTTTCAAGTTTGTTCACGACCTTTTCATCTCTTCTTGCAACCCACTTTTGGGTCACAACTCACGGGCTGAGAAATGCTGACCTAGCTGTTTTGGGTACATTATAGAGTACCACATTAGTGGCAACTACATGACGCTTTTTCAGCCTGTGGTACGTATAGAGTGGAAGAGGCAGTAGGGGCGTAGTCTCACAGCAGCACTCTACTAAGTCCAACGCAGCGCTATCATGTCCATGATGCCTCAAAATGAAAAAAATTCTACTTGCTGCCAAATACAAGTAGAACTAAAGCTCAGGCCTCCAAGACTCATTCAGAAGCCAGACCTGGAAAATGCATAGTCCTATACAAGTCAGATCGCTCAAACTTTCTGGAATCCTTGCATAAGAACAAACACCTATGAGATTCTGATATGTGGGACTCAAACAAAACAACTTTTGAGACTTTCTGCCCCCATGAATACAAGGGATGTAGCTGGGGGACACTGTGCCACTCAAACCACCCAACTGTGCCTATAATGACCTGGGTGGCCCTGCACTTAGACAGAATCCTTCTTGCTTCCCACAACTTGCATTTCCACGTACTGGCTTCCCCTAAATGCAGAAGTTCATTTAAAAATTAAAATAAAAGCAAACCCTAGTCAAGACTGAGAACCACTCTGGGGCAAGCAGAGGGCTTCAGAGCAGGTCTCGCCTCCCATCTGCTTCCAGCAAAAACGTGAAGTGGCTTTTGCTGTCCCCCTGCTACTGCTTTTAAGGACACATATTGGACACCCTGCACAAGCCTCAGTCCTGCTCCATTTCCTGCCTTGCCTCCAATTGCCTGGCCCTTATGAATACAAGAGCCACATATGCATCTGTCACACTACCTGCCAGCGCTGCAAAGCCCAATGCTCAGCTAGAAAGGACCTCAGTGCTCCACGCCCATCCTACCAAGTTCGTAAGATCACAGAAAATGAGGCTGGAGGGGACCTCGGAGGTCACATCTAGTCCAACTCCCTGCTCAAAGCAGGGCCATCCCCCCGCCCGGGACTGGCCTGGCTCAGCCCTTCTGGGGGCAGCAGCTGGGCCCTGCCCCGCGCGGCACAGCCCGATCCGGGCGCGGCCACCGAAAGGAGCCGCCTGGAGCTCTGGTGGCCGCAGACGCCCTGTCTACACCACGGCCGCGCTCTTCCGGACGGGGGAGAAGGGGCCTGCCCCGAGCGAGCAGGAGACGGAGCCCCCGGAGCCGGGCCGATACTCACGCCGCGCCGCCGCCTCCAGTACGCCCCGCAACACCTTCCTGTCCGCCAGCGCCGGCACGTTCAGCTCCGCGAACCCCGCCATTCCACCTGACCGGCCTCACCGCGCATGCGCCCTTGAGCCCCGAGGCATGCTGGGCTTTGTAGTGTCTGGGCTCTGCGGGGGGTCGGGGACCTGCGCGTTGCCTGGACTCGCCCTTCGCACCAGGGGCCTGGGGCGGCTGCTGAACGTGTGACGTCACGAGTCAGGACCCGCCCCTGTTCCGTGATGGGGGCGGGGTCCCGGGCGGAGCGGGTGCTGGTGCCTTGCGCCCAGGCTCAGTGAATGGGGGCGGGGGCAGCGGCCACGGCCAGTCTGCAAACGCGTGTCATGAGCTTGGCCGAGACCGCTTGTATTCAGAACAGGGCTGCCTGCACAGGGGCGACGTGGTCCAGCTGCAATAGTGCTCCCATCGCATCACAGAAAATAAAATGTGGGTTGGAAGAGACCTCAGGAGGTCACTTCTAGTCCAACCCCAAAGCAGCACCATCCACAGCTAGACCATCCCAGCCAGGGCTTTGTCTAGCCGGGTCTTACAAACGTCCAAGGATGGAGAGTCCAACCTCTCTAGTAACTCATTCCAGTGCTTCACTGCCCTCCTGGTGAGAAAGCTTTTCCCTATATCTCACTGAGACTTCCCTTGCTGAAGCTTGAGACTGTTGTTCCTTGTTCTGTCATCTGTCACCACTGAGAACAGTCCAGCTCCATCCTCTTTATAACCACACTTCAGGTAGTTGAAGGCTGCTATTAAAGCTCCTCTCAGTCTCCTCTTCTGCAGACTAAATAACCCCAGTTCCCTCAGCCTGTCCTCAGAAGCCATGTGCCCCCACCCCCAAACCATTTGCATTGCTCTCCGCTGGACATTGACACCATCGCTGGATCAGAACTGTGTTGGCAATGGCAGGGAATGGGTGTAAAATGTCTCACGTGAAGGCAACATGTGAGGCAACACATACAGAGACTGCCTTTTCAAAAGGAGAAGGCAGGACACATGTCCACCTTCCTCCTCCCCTGCCCCCCACTGCTGCATAACCAGAGCCAAGCAGAGCAGAACAGAGTGGGGGGCAGATGTGGGCTGCGCACTGCGGGTTCGGGACTCCCCGCCCTGCTGCCTTTCCCTCGGGATCCCCATGCCAGCCACATGCCCATTGCCTGCCTGGCAACAGCAAGGGGCACAACTCTATGCTGCCGCCATCCCTGCTGCTGCCAGGCAGACAGAAGGCACTTGTCATGGAGGTGCAGCAAGTTGGGGCCCCCAGAGGCAGGGCAGGGAGCCGCAAGCACACAGCAGACAGTCCACATTCATCCTTGTCCCATACACAAATCTGGGGGGCATATGCCCCACCACCTTGCCCCTGGAAAAGCCGCCCACATCTCTGTCCCGCTCACCACCCTGGCACCATGCACTGCCATGGCTGGGCAGTGCCCCCAGCCCCTGCCCTACTCCCTCCCTCACCATGCGGGCCTCAGTCTGTCTCCCCCCCATATCCCCTCCCCCACATAGACTTACCTGCTGGGAACTGCTCTCCAGGCTGCCTGGCTGTGTTCCTGGCCACATGCAGGTGTGCACATGCACGTGACATAGCACCCCTGCATCCCACTCCCAGCAGCCTCTTGCAGGTTGGAATGCTGCCAGTCTGCAGGGGGAAACCTGACATTTCCTGTGGATCTCTGCATGAGACTTAACATCCAGGAAAAATGATGTCCTGAAGTCATGCAGCCTGGGACCAGGACTTGAGGTTCCCATTGTGGGACTGTCCACCCAGTTGGGGATGGATGGATGGATGGATGATCACTCTAGCAACACAGCACCTAGAAGGTGACCTGTAGGAATCAGGCTCCATGTGTCTTGAAGCCAACTACATTTAAGTTATGATTACTTTGTGCTGTATTAAATCATACTCTGTACGTAGGAGGCAAGAGCAGTAATGCAAAGGAGCCACATATGGCGATGAGGATTCCTTTCTCTGTATTTGTGAGTTTGAGACTCTGCCTTCTCAATGTTCCAAAGAAAGAAGAAAATTTCAAGGGCAATCTGAGACGTGAATCCCAAGACTTTCTGGAATCCCCTTCATGATGAGATGATTCTTAGCTCTCTTTAATTTGTACATAAATGCCTTAGGTGCTAATAGGAGGATGGAATTCTTTCACAGGCCAAACTGAAATAGAATCAGTGAATGAGGCATTTGTTTGCTGGAGAGAACAACATTATATCCACTAGATGGAGTACCAATATCATATTACTATCTTATATTACTCAACTGAAATATTACTAGATTATTTGAGACAGCAACTCAGCATCGACAGTGACAAGAAGAGAAAGGATATTAGATTTAAGGCTTATTTGCTGACACCGTTTAGCTAAAATAACATCTCATAGTTTTTTCATACTCAGTCAAGGCAAAAAGGATATTTTTTAAAACAGAAAGGGATTTTTTTCCCCCAACAGATCTGGGGGTTATAGTGAAACCCAGACTGACTATGAGTCAACAATATGATGCTGTTGTAAAAGCTACAAATCTCATTCTGGGATGTACAGACAAGAGAGTTGTACATAAGACACAGGAGAAAATGACTCCACTTTTTTTCTTTTTCTCAGGGTCTATTATGATGACAATGACTTACAGGAGAAGTGGAAAATGGCAAGGATTCCCTTTGTCTTCCTTTAGGAGAGCATTCCAAGACCTACGGCTAGGGGATAGAGACATCTTTCTTCCCTGCTACCTCAAGTTTATAGCCAGGTTTAAGACAGAAGGAAGCTCTTGTGGTATCTAGGTGCAAAGTTCAGTAACGTGTTCAGCAGGATTCAAAGGTTGAACAGTTTCTTAACCTGATGTAGACAGGTTTCTTGAGGTGCTCACCAGCTCTGTGAAGAATGCCTTCTTCCAATAAGGGCTCTTAATTGAGTATTTCCCAAACTTTTCCCCTTCATGACCCCACATACATTCAGATAATTTCATGCAACACAATTACCACTGTTAGTGGACCCCTCTTCAGCTGGTCCATGACAACTGTCCCTTGTGCCCACTATTGTCTTACTATGACAGCTAAGTCAGACAGGTTACTCCTGAATGAAATGGAAATGCATTGACCCAACTTCTCTATCATTTACTGTGAGAGGAGTGGGCATACAAATAGGTTTTCTGAAGCAATTGAGATATTCCCATCTCTTGTTAATTCCTGCTTTCTCTTAACTGTGGTCACATAGGGTAGCTGTGGGTTTGTGGGGAACTAGGAGCCCTGTGCAGATTGTAACTCTACTTAGGGTCATTATTCCCAGACTGGGAAATGGTCTTAGGTTTTTCTTTGGTTCAGGTTAAGCCAGCTGTCCTTCTTTCAGACTCCAATCTCCTTTTTACTAAAGTAAAAATCTGTTTACACTGTTGTTTAAACAGTTGTGAACTGCTAAAACATTTCTGGGTTTTGCCGCCTGTGTCAGTTTACAGCATCCTGCACGTTAGATGAGAGCAACAATGACACGTCTTGGGGAGGGGAAGAACCTGCTCAACACACTTGTCTCAGAGCACAACGAATAGCCAGCTTATGGCCATAACATGTGCTGAATCAACAATGGTTTGTCCACAATGGTATCAAAGCTACTGCCAGATCAGGAAGTAACAACAGAGGAATTTAGCTTCAATCTATTGCCATAAGATGTCTGCCCATCAGTTCAGCCAGTCATTCAGATCTTGAGCCTTTCAGGAATTTCCTTTGGTATGGCTGAACACAGAAGAGCTGTAGGCTATTTCAGGTTTTCTTGGGTCAACATTTACAGCCGAATTTGGTTCAGTTTCTCTTCACGCATTTATTAAGAACTTAAAAATATTTATTCATTATGTTTGCACAGTGATAATGCAGTAATGCTCAGAGACTGCAGTCAGAAACAGGCCTCTAATGAACTAGATACTGTACAATGCAGAATAAGGGACAGTATTTGACTGAGTCACTTATACTGCAAAGACTTGATCAGCTAAACTGGTGCTTATGAGTACAACCCAGACCAAAATAGAATGAATCCCCATTGGCTTTAATGAGATCCTGCACTGGTATACTTGTCTACAAAAATGGAACAGCTCACATAATTAGAGATGTAGACTATGATGGGAGAACCATGGCCCTTCATGGAGGCTCATTTCCTGGGCTATTTATTTACTCCCCCTCCCCATAACACACACTTTTTGGGAGAGCCCAGTGATCTATTTGAAACCTGCGTGTGTGTGTGTTTCAGTACTGTTAGATACAGACCTCTAATATGTCTTGCTTCTACCCTTGCAGTCCCTAAGCCCCTCCTGTGGAACCCACATATCCCCTCAGCTGGTTACTCTTTTGGTCCTGAATACTGAACAGTTAGGTCCCAGGCTCCCTTTTTTTCATGCAGAGCCATTGGGTGCTCACATCCAACCACTGTCTGCCAACAACTCTACTTTCAAAGGCCAGCTCTTGGCAGCTACTGAGAGATTTGTCTATCACAGCTCTGCATTTATCCCTTTCATGGAACATATCTGATTAGGCTCTACTACCTTAGTAATTCCAGAACAGAAATTTCCTAATTACTTTCACCAGCATTGTTCTTTTTTTCTTTTTATGGTCCAGGATGAATTTTGAGTGATGGCAAAATCAGTCTGAGTGACAGCAGATTTACCACCTTCACTGTTTGTCTTATTTTCAGATGAGAGTTGTAGGTTACCTGCTTTTGTCAGTATTTGTTGGCACAGAAAAAGGGAAAACGTAATTTCACATTTATTTAAGTTGCATAGATACTGGCACTTATTCTGACAATGAAACAAAATGCTAAAGAAATGAATGTTTACCTTTCTGTTTACTGCCATAAAGTGGTGATGATTTATTTCACAAAGCCAGGAAAAGACAGTAAAGAAAATTGCAGCTGCAACATCTCTGCTGCAAGTCAAAGAAGAGTATTATTTACTAAACATTACACACTGGGAATAGAAATCAAGGTTTGAATAATATTTAGCCTCAGAAACTTACTTGGGCTGTGATAAAATATGTTAAACATTTTGACAATATGTTCTTCACAGGCAGGAGGGACATTTACTTACATCTTATTTATTATTCCCAGTATGTTACTGCCCAGAGTAGCAGTACTTATTAGACTTTTATCAGCATCCAAGGAAAGGAAATGCTGATTTTCAAAAGAAGAAAAAGTAAAAGAAAATAGAGTGAAAATAGTAAACAGAGTGGATCAGACATGGAAGGAAACTAAAAGATGGAAACAAGGAAAAAACAAGACAACTTTTCCATTAGTGTATTTTTTTCTCTTTATTTTGTGGTACATCCCTGGCCTTCATCCAACATTTAATATAGGAACCAGGGGTGTGATCGCTCTTCTAAGCATTTACATTAATATCATTGCTCTTGTATTCAAGTTGTCAGCCAATAATTGGGCCCTTGCTGGGTCATTTCCATTAGGAAGAGAAAATGATGCTGCAAATCAAGTAAGCACTCCTATTTATTTAGAAAGAAAGTATACATAATCCTGTTTTCTAAACAGAATAGGAACAAACAACAGCAGGCTATTTTCTTCCTTGCAGTTTCCAAGCCTACCTTTTTTAATAAGTCCTGTGTCCAAGACAGCTCCATCTCTGGTCCCTCTTAGGTTATTTTGCTGCAGAAGCAGGAGTCAAGCCCTGCTTTGAAATGGTGCTTCCCAGGCTTTCAGGCTCATGGCTCCATCATGGAGAGCTTGGAAGGTGAGGCACAACTTGCTACTGCTTGATGTGGACCCTGGAGTCCCATCAAGCATATGCAAAAGACCTGCCAAGCAAGCAGTCTGCTGCAGAGCTGGGAACCCAGTATTTTCAAGGTCCTGTCCGAGGACTGTCACCTTGTTGTGGTAGAAAGTGTTAGACCTCACCTCCATGTGATGCCCAACAACTAGGGAGACAACGGATCAATGCCATCATGCATCACCTGCACACATGATCCAAGAAAAATGTCAGGAGCAAAATCAAGAACTGTTCCTCGCCTTCATTGACTTGACCAATGCGTTCATTTCCTTAAATTGTGAAGCTCTATGAACCATCCTCCAAAGTGTTGGCTGCTCACTGAAGTTTGTCACCATGCTGAGACTCCTGCATAACGATATGACTGCCACTGTCCTGAGTGGAAGATCTGAAACTGACGCCTTCCACATCTGGACCAGGATTAAACAAAGTTGCGTGATTCTACCTGACTGTCATCATCTACCTCATCCAAGATGATCTACCATCCGGCATCAGAATCCAGTATCAGCTGGGCGGGAAGCTTTCCAATCTTGGGCACTTCTGAGCAAAAACGAAACTCACCAGTAAGGATATCCATGACCTTCAGTTTGCGGACGATTGCTGCATGATGGCTTACTCTGCACAGGATGTGCAAGCAACCCTAGATCTCTTTGATGCTTCATATAAGAGACTTGGCCTGTCCTTGAATGTTGCCAAGACAAAGGTTCTCCACCAAGCCCCTCCCCCCGGCCAGAAGAACATCCCTTGCACTATCTACATAGACGGGGAGGCTCTGGAGTACGTGGAGCACTTTCTGTATCTCTCCAGCCACTTATCAACGGGCTACTATCGATGAAGAAGTCCAGCACCGGGTCAACTGCACCACTGCCGCCTTCTTCAAGTTGTGACAGTGTGTTGTTGAAAATAGAGATCTTTGAAGGTCCTGTTTATAAGGCTGTCGTGCGGACCACCCGCCTCTACTGCAGTGAAGCCTGGACTGTCTACCGATGCCACATTAAGATCCTTGAGAGCTTTCTATAACGGTGCTTGCGTTGAATCCTGGGGATCAAATGGGAGGACTGCCGGACCAGCGTAAGTGTCCTCCATGAAGCTGCGTCTACCAGCATCAAAGCCTTGCTCTTGAGAAATCAACACTGATGGACAGGCCACTGCGTCTGGCAGAGTACAGCCTGAAATAAGATATGTGTCAACTTTACTCATCTAAAATTTAGTGGCACCCCAGAGCTATCCACTATATCAGGGCTGGGCAAAATGGCAGATCCAGCCAGAAGCCAGACTCCATTTCCCAGTACCCCCTGCCCCCGTTGCTGCGGCTGGCTTCCATGGAGACCCCAGCAGCAGTGGGGCCCTGAGGGGGGGGCAGGGGCGGGGCAGGGTGTCAATGGAGACTAATTCCAACAGCACTGGCAGAGCATGCGACCAATCAGGGAGCTGCTCCAGGGCTGGGGTTGGGATCTTGCAGTGGTGACAGCATGGCCCAGACCTGCTCTGGTGTTCAGGCAGCAGATTGCAGCTGTGCCCTGGCTCTGGACCATGCTGTCAGTGCTGCAAAATCCCAGCCCTGGAGCAGTTCCCTGCCCAGCTGCGTGTCTTGCCAGCATGGCTGGAGCCAGTCTACATAGAAACCCTGGCCCCACTCTGTCATGGCATGACACTCCTGGGGTCCCCATGGGAACTGGCCTCAGTGACATGGACAGGGGCTGCTGGGAAATGGAGTCTGTAATACGTCCAATCTGGCCCGTAGGCTGGACTTTGCCCATCCCTGCGCTATATAGAGAAGTGTCCATTGATGTATTTTTTTAAACATTGCCTCCTGTCCCCTAACTCCAGAACAAATAACAGGTTTCATTTTCTACAGTAGAGAAGGCTCCCAGTAGGTTGAACAATTCCTTACCCTAGAGTGAAGTTGGAGGAAAGGCCCCTCAGCATTTTAAGGCCTGTCTGTTCATACTGATTTAATCACAGTAAAGATGTTTCTGGGGAAGAACTGAAATTCCTTCCACAACTTAGTAATGCCTACTTTAATGGCAGCTCTTGGCGACTTCTTCATGGTTCCACATAGTGCCACATGGAGGAAAGACCATAGCTGAGAAATCAGTTGAAAAACCCAATGGAAGTTTAGGTATGTTTTTTCTTCAACATTAGTCAGTAAGCCTTGAACTTTATTTACGTAAACCACACTTAAATCACAGAAAATTAAGACTTGTAATTGTGTGGCTTCCATTTGTCACAAAAATTATTAGTTTACTGTTCTTTTGGTAGGAGAAAAAAACATTCTACAGAGCTTTTTTTTTTGGAAGTTGAGGCTTTTCTTCAGTACAAAAGTCTAACTGCAAAAAGAAGATAAGGAACATATTGAATTAGCTGAAATAATTTTACTTTAGTGAGTTGCAGAGAAAGAGGAAGGGCCTTAAGAATCCAGGATCAGGCCCTTCAATATACAGAGGGACCTCTTTGTATATATGAGGAGTCAATGTTATGTTTAGAGAAGATAAGGTTTAAACTTAATCAAAGATTGAGCAGTATATTATTGTGTTTCACCAGAAGAGCAGAGGGATGGTTGGATGGAGCTTTCTGAGGTCTATGTTTGGGTGAACAGGGAACAGTTTATTGTGCAATGTCAACCTATGTTATTTTTGACTTCTGGTGAGTGACTTGCTTACTTTCTGGACATTTCCCAAAACAGTGAGTGGTCACAATTTAGATGCTGATAACACAATATTAGCCATTAATATTGTGCAGGAGGTGAGGGTGATCAGTATCTTGCAGGATTAGCTCCTAAATTCATGTGAGATTAGCTCTAAGTGCATTTACTAAGCTCAGTCCTTTAAAGTCATGCATGCCCTCAAGGGGAAATGAGGCAACTAAATTCTGTAAAAGGTGCACAGCAGGTTTAGGCCTGTCAAGTGGAAATTTGGGTTAGAGTGTGACAACAGTCAGGCAGAAATTGCGGACAGCCCTGGTCCCAATGCCAAAAATGGGCTGCACATGCAGTTTTTAAAGGTCTCCAGTGCAGAGGAACCTGAGATCAGGGAGTGGCTCCTTGGTCACAGGGTCTAGTGCCCTAGGACATCTAAAAAACTGCTAGTTGTCCCCAAACCCTAGGGCTGCTCATGGCTGGGCTGACAATCAACTGATTGTTGGGCTTGGTTCCAACAGCTTCAGGTGTCAAACAGGACCGAGGGCTGTCTGGCGTCAGGGCTGACAATCAGCTGACTGTCAGCCCTGCGTGCAGGACTGTGGGCACCTGACTTTCAATTTGCCAGTGCAGGGGGAGTAGAAACTAGCTGATATTGGGATCTGATCCCTGATTCTGAAATCACACCATCTGCCATGGACACATGGCATGGTAGGAGGTGTGATTGTTGGGATTGAGAATCAAATCCTGTTGTACCATTAAATTAATGTGCGCCAGGGACCTGATTTAAATAAATCTTTGACTTTCTCAGATGTCAAATTATAAGATTACAAAAGGACAGATTAATAACATGATAACATTACATGTGGAAAAGAAGAAACAGAGATCATATGCTGATGCCAGATTACTTGTATTGGGCTTTGGGGGTACATAATGACTGTAGGAATTAGGTCTAAAACTACGATAAAAATCTCCCTATATTCACTAAATTTGTGCAAAGTCACAAATGGCTTGTTAAACCACTGAATAAACAATATAGGCAGGGTTTCAATTACACTTTGACTCTTGGGGGGCGGGGTGGAAAGGTTCTGCAAAATAAATTGGGCTGCCCATAACAATGCCATAATAGAATCAGAGCCCCAGCCAGGTTATGATTTTCAAATCTTACAGAGGGCTCTCATCTCTTATGGGAGGGCTCAGCCCCACCCCTCGCCCTCTCTCCCTCCCTCCAAGCTCTCCTGTAATTCAAACCCTGAATATAGGGAGTTTGCAGAAAACACTAAGGTTAAGGCATGCCCTGAGCCAGTAACATTGTAATCAGCTGAAAAATTGCTTTTAATGCTAATATTAAGCCACACAATGTTTTCAATGTTTAAGATATGAATCTTTTTAAACATGATTTACCCAGTTCCTGTTCCTAGAACTGCAATTGATGTACTCTATATTGGAAAACATGCATTAATACAAATGGAAAGATTTTCACCCTTTATAAGGTATTTTTTTCTTCTTTTTTTGGTTAATGCTTTATCTTATTTTTACCTTGTTCTTGCTATATGGAAAGATAATTCTCTTCATGTTATTTGTTTAGCCAAGGGGACTGACAAGAATTGCTTTATGAGACTGGAATTTTAAGCCACCTGCAGGCTAAAGTTTTGTGAACAGATTCTCAGAAGTTAAACAGGGAATGGAAATAGTGAAGTAGTTACCATGAAGGTCAAGGAAAATGTGCAACTTTGGAGGAAAAAACACTAGCAGCTGATAATGGCCAAGTAAGTGGCTAAGTGGGTCTATTGCTTGTTATGCAAAATATACTTGTTTTACTCTTGCTTTGTAGAAAGCAATAAATGGTGGAAAAAGTAGAAAGCAATAAACAGTGGAAAAAGGAGTGGCATTTTCCCAAACCGTAATCATACACTATGCTGTGTTTGAGATGCCAGCCCCAGTGGATGGTGATAACGTTTAAAACGTGATCACATATGCCCTTCTGGCTTCCCCTCTGTCCAATGTAACCATAACCCACATATGGTTATGAAGAGGATCTTGAAAATAATAATCACAATGCCATGTGATGTCTGTCTGAGTCTGCAGTCAACCTTAAAGAGAGGAAGGAACAGCAGTCATTAGAAATGGGGGAAACTACCTACCATTATAGCAGTCAAAGCCTTGCTGCTATAGGGTAAGAAGCTGGCTTTAATTAATCTCTGCTGAAGGGAAAAAGACCATTACTGCTTCTCCAGGTATCAGTGCATACAGGTCCTGGAAGGCCCAGAAAGTATTAGGAGGAAAATTGGATGCTGCCCCCAATTTCCTCTGAGTAGGGAAAAAAAGTTGTGGTATTCCCCATGATTATGTGGACATCCCAGGAAATGTACAACTAAAATGATTGGAGCTATTGATTTCAGGCTGTCTGAAGACAATGGAAGATATTGCTGTATATTGCATCAATTGTACTTGTTTCACAATTTAAAGGTTTTCTTCATAAATATAATTTTTAATGGAAGCTGAGATTCTGGAGAGCCAGACGGCAGCCTCAGAACAAAAGAAATAATAATAAAAATATGGCAGGAGCCCAGATCTGCCCTTCCCAGTCACTTTTTTGTTTCAATGTGTTGCTTTTTGTCAGATACTGGGGTGACTTCTGGGGCAAAGGCCATCTTGGCACACAAGAATTCAGAGACCCAGATCCTAAACTGGCCAGAAGGCAGCCTGAAACAGTAGGACTAAGAGGTGCGCATAATGACCCATTCATCTCGGTTGTATATTACCTCAGACCAGTGGTGTTCAACCTTCTGAGCCCGCAGGCTGGATGAGTGGCACGGGGCTAGAGCACAGGCCAGATCTCACAAGTAGGGTTGGTCTATGGACCAGATCCAGCGTGGGGACCAGATCCAACGTGGGCGCAGTTTGCAAGTGAGATCCAGAGCCAGATTTTTTTTTTTTTGCAAAATATATATCTCCACCTCCAGCACTCTGCTAAGTGGCCCTTGTGGTCCACTTGGCAGCTCAAAGACACTAAAAACCTGCTACACAATTTGCATCGCGCAACCGTGCACCAATCCCTATACCCGTACCCCTACCCACTGCCCTCACCCGTACCCCTCTCCACCAGATGAGGCCTGCCATTTATTTCCTGTCATCCTCTTCTGTCTTTCTGCAGTACTAGTACATTCCACTTAGTCCCATTTTAATACAGTCCATGACTGTGGGGTCAGGTCTGCACTGTGGAAAACCGGGAACCTGCTTACAAACAGACACTTGGACCCTGCATGCCTGATCCAATGATGGACCAACCCTGAAGGCTGGATGTGGAGTACCACTGCCTCAGATGCTAATGGGGCACAGCAGAGCACAGGCACCTAGGGCCTTGTTACACCTACAGTGAGCCACACCAGCGTTGATTAGTGATGGTGCTGGCTCCAGTCTGGAGGGAGCACTGGCTCATTCAGGCCAGCAGGGGCCAGGAGGACTGAAAGACAAGAATCCCCCCACCCTGCCCTTCCAGACAGCATAACACCAGCTCCCAGAGATAATCCTGTCCTGGCCCAGGGCAACTGGGCACTTGACAAGTGCTTAAAACTAGTTTCAGGTGTCAAGGGACAATCCCGGGTTAAGAGCTCCAGCAGCTGCCCCCAGTGACTGTGTGACAGCCCTTAATCCATCCTTCCTCCACCGAGGACTTAAAAGCATCCTGCCCCTGCCACGGTGTGAAGGAGAAGCCCGCGGCAGTGCAGGGGGTGGGGACAGACAACCCGCCTGCTTGGAGGAGCGGGAGCCGGTTCCTTTCCTTACCCCCGGCCCGTTTCCAGGTCACCCTGGCTCGGCCCGGGGAAGCAGGCTGCCGGCAGCGCCTCAGCAGCGCGGGGAAGGGAGGCTGCTCCGCCTGACGCCCGCAACCAGCCGGGAACCAGGAGCGGGAACTGGGAACCGCCTGCAGCCGCCCCCGGGCCGGGCTGGAGGAAAGCCCCGCGGGCTCTCCCGAGTGTGCGCCCGGCGGGACCGCCTCAGCCTGCGGCGCCGGGCGGCGACC
>NW_017728994.1:37775327-37785399 GCF_001723915.1 Gavialis gangeticus | reverse complement strand
GGGCCCCATGGGCGGCGCGCCCCGCCATGGTCCTCGCCGGCAACAGCAGCCCCGTGTGCGGGCAGCTGCGGGCGCTGAGCGGCGGGAGGATGATCGCGGGCTCGCTGCCCCCCCGCCTGGTGAAGCTGGCCCAGGAGGTGGGCGCCAGCCCCGCGGGCCCCGCCGGCTGGGGGGGCGGCAACGACACGGGCTGCGGGGAGCAGATCCTCAGCTACGGCCAGGCCGAGAAGGTGGTCATCGGGGCCGTGCTGTCGCTGCTCACGCTGCTGACCATCGCGGGCAACTGCCTGGTGGTGATCTCCGTCTGCTTCGTCAAGAAGCTGCGGCAGCCGTCCAACTACCTGATCGTGTCGCTGGCGCTGGCCGACTTGTCGGTGGCCGTGGCCGTGATGCCCTTCGTCAGCGTCACGGACCTCATCGGGGGCGAGTGGATCTTCGGGCGCCTCTTCTGCAACGTCTTCATCGCCATGGATGTCATGTGCTGCACGGCCTCCATCATGACCCTGTGTGTCATCAGCATTGACAGGTGAGTGCAGCCTGCGGGCCCGCACGCTGCGCGGGGGCCACCGCTTCTCCGGGCTGTCACTTTTGTTGCCCCAGCACTGGGTGGGGGGGAGGCCCTTATCCAACTCCTGCATACTTTCAGCACACCCCACCAGGGAGGGGGGACTGAACCCCCCACCTTTATAGGCCTCCATCTCCCAGGACTCAGCTTCTCTTTGCCTAACAGTGGCTGCTACACCTGAGAATTTCTTTCCGCTCCTCCCATGTAACCGGCTAACTTGCTGGGCCTGGCTTTCTGCATGTGGAGACTTGAGGAAGAATGTCTTGCACTGGAAAGCTTTTTACCCCAGTCACGGAGTTGGGCGAATACAAAGATGTCACCCTAAGAAATCCTTGCCTCTCGCACTGGGTCGCTTGGGAAGCTTGCACGCTGGGGTCTGGGTTGCCGGGTTGGGCTGAGTAGGGCACTTCCAGTAGAGGTCTCTGGTGCTTGCTTATTTTTGCTTTGGGAAGCCGTGAAGACAGTCTGTGTAGAAAAGCCGAGGGTAACTTTAAAAAAAACCCCAAAACTCCAACCAAAGCAAGTTATTTGAAGTAAAGCCTGGCAGGATAGGTGCACAGGAGTGAAAGAGTTCTTCTGGGATGTCATTCAGCAATGACACTATTGTCCCGTTGGGAAGCTTTGCTGCTAAACTCTATCTTTGTAAAGGAAAAAAAAATCATCAAGACTAACACAAAGGACAAGGTTTACGCAGACTTTGCTCAAGTCTCAGTTTGCGTGACAGATTAAGCAGGTTTGTATCAATAACAAGTTTACAGATGTACCATAGCCTCTTTACTGAATACAGTTACGAACATAGACCCCTTTGGGCCTGATTTTCCTCACGTTTACATCAGTGCAACTCAGCTGAACTCAGTGGGATCACTCTTGATTCATTCAAGTGTAAATGAGCAAAGAATGAGGTGTCTAGGCTTAGTTGGCTTTTGGTTATGCTGGTGCAGCTCTAGGACTGCCACATGCAATGTGGATTAATGCAGCTGTGACTGAGAACAGAGTTTGGTCCCTTCTTTATGCTTTACTAGTGCTTTCTTCTCTGCCAAAGAGCCAAGCTGCTCCTCTTCTGAAGAAATAATTTGTAAAAACTTTGGATGCTGAAGTGATCCCAGTCAGTGTAATGACTGCTGAAGGACTTAGCAGTAATTCATTTCTAACGTTTTAAGAACCATTTAAGACCTATTCTGCCAGTACCTTAGCTCTCCACAGCAATAGGGAGGGGAGGCTCGCTTCTCTGCTTGTTCCGTTTTGACGCAAGTTAGTCCGTAGATTATACTTCATGCCTCAAGGTACCAAAATAGCAGGGCCAATGGAGTGAAGTGGAGTGCTGTTTCACCACCAACGTCCCTCTTTCCATTGGGATATCCACTGTGCTGAGTGCCACAGTGCTAGCTCCATAAATCTTGTATCACCTGGGATTTCCTATGTCCAAAATGGTTTCACCAAAGGGCCATTAAAGGCTTGTGTGTCCAGGTAGTGTAATGGAGCTGGAGCAAAAGAAATAATTTGGTTCTTGTTGGAGCTAGTGAGATTTTTTGCTGCTTCTGTCAAAAAACCTTGGCCATATCACATTTTTAGAAAATTCAGAAACACACAAAATATTCTATCACAGAAAAATTGTTATGTGTTTTCTGTATGGCTCTGAAACCCTTAGATAATCACATTGGAACTGCAAGTTGATTTTATGAAACATCTGTCCCTTTCATCGGTCCCTTTCACAGCTGCTGGCATTGGTAGGGATGCAGGAATTGCCTTACTGGAGCAGAGAAATGGTTCATTTAGTCTCACATCCTGTCTGAAATTGGCCTGTTTCAGTTACTTCAGAAGAAGGTGCAAAAATCTTGCAGTACACATTTATGATTAAGGTACTCTCCAGAAGAGTTTCCTGCAACAATCGGGGTTTTTTTATGTCCCAAAATGTTAGGATTTATATACATTCCAAAACACTTTATCAGAATTTGCTGTTGCAGTGCTGCATACTTTTATTAACCCTATAGATGGCCGGTGCTTATTAGGATCCTGATACAAACCTGGTGGTAAGTTCTATAAGCTAGCTTTGCCTGAGCCATAAAGTATTTTTTTTCATCAGTTTTTTAAATTTTCTGTTTTTAAATTTAATTCTTGTAAAGAGCAACTGCCTGATCTCCCCTCTCTCTACTGTTTATTGTTCTGTACTTGTTTCCAAGGTGAACAGTCCCATTTTTTCAGTTTCTCCATATGGAAGCTTTCCACATCTCTAACCATTCCTTGCTTCCCGTCTCTGAACCCCTTTTCCATTTATTTCTGCTCTCTTTTTTTGAGATAAAATAATCCAAACAGAACAGTCCAGGTAAGGATGTGCTACTGATGACAGTATTATGGTATTTTTCACACCATTTCTTATATCCTATCATTTTATTTGCTGTTTTTGGTACATTGAACAGATGTCTTCATTGAGCTATCCACAATGATGCTCTCCCATCCTGAGGTATTATGCCTGTGTATCTAAGAAACAGTGTGACCCTTTAAGAATGAAGGCAGGGTAGATTTGCACCTTACAGATTAACTAAATCAGAGATGCATAAACTTTTGTAAGCAACACCTTGCTTCATCAGTGCTGTGAAGGACCCTTACATGGGATTCAAAATGCCTTGAAGAGCATTTGATGGAAATGTCCACATATTTTTTTTATCTTGCTTAAGGAAGAAATGTTGCTGGAATACAGAACTTCCATTATATCACGAAATTATACACTAAGGCAGAAAGTGGTTGAAACTGATTAGATGGGAGATAAAGCAAAAGACCCAGAGATGCCAGAGGATCAAGTAAGATACTAGTGCAAGTCTGACAAGGTCCTGTACACCGTGTTTAAGAGTACCAGCAACACCTAAATAGTGCCTCAAGCTTTCGGTGGCCTATCTGGCCCTGGGGTGAGAGGAGTGAGTGAATTTTACCCTCTCCAGGAATAACTGTAGTATAGACTGAAGCTTGGCACTGTGGAGCAGTGCCTAGAGCCTGTGTTGTTATCCAGTTTGTCTCCCTGCTCGGCAAGGGGGGCTAAGTTACGTTAGGACCCTTCTTTGTTTTTTTCATTTAGAGAACTCTAACTTTTTCTGGAACAGAGATGGGAAGAGAGACAGTCCAAGGGAAATATTTGAAAGAACTTCAGCTTTTAATGTATAATAGTTTTTTGTTTTTGATTTTTGTTATGCTTTAAAAAAATCAGGAAGATTTCTGAGTTAATTTAGAAGGCAGGGAGAGGGGTTGGGATGTGAAATTACCTCCGTGTATCAGCCAATCAGTAGAAGATGCTTGCATGACTTAAATCCCACTGAAAATTAGAAGATTCTCAGACCTTGTGTTGGCTCCGTGTGCAGAGGGAAATTTCACCCTCTGTTGTGATGCACAAGAAGAGTATGCTTGCAATTGTGTCAGCTCAGCTGAGTTCATATAATATGACTGAAAATGCCTGATATGCGGCTAGTGGGTACTTGCTGCATAGCCAGCTCCCATGGCTGGAAACCTGATTGCCTGTAATGTAATGTAGCAGGGATTTTCAGGTATGTTAAACTAACTCAATTGATAAGCACTCTCATTTGCTCCTTAAGATGCATATGTTAAGATGGCCGTGTCCACATGAGCATGGACATTTGTTTCCCTGGGGACAAGAAGCAGCAACACACCGTGTGCATGGCAGGTTACCCTGGTGAGGTAGGGGAGGCTGAGGCCAGCGCTGAGCTGGCCCCAGCAGCCTTACCTGGGGTCCTCCTGGGGCGGCAGCAGCAGCAGTCCTGCTGCTTAGAGCCTGGCTGGCAGCCGGAGTGTGGCACTGGCCAGCCAGGCTCTTGAGCATGTAAAATGGGTATTTGTGCCTAAATACTGACTTCAGAATTCACATGCAGGATGCAAGAAATTCACCCGTTGGGTGTAACTGAACATCTAAAGTTGTTTAAAGTTCTTGAACCAAAAAGGTAATCCATATCACTGCTCCAAATAGTAGTAATGAATGTCACGTTTAGACTGCCGGGCTGAAGAAAGCTCCCCCAGCCCTGAGCAGCACTGCGCAGTGTGGCAGGAGCTGCTGGAGATGAGGGGAGAAAAACAGCTATGCTGGGCCAAGCCACTTTCCCCTTGCCTGCAGCAGTTACTCCCCCTCCTGTTCCTGCTGCTCCTGAGCCACTCCGGGAGGGGGTGGTGGGTAGGGGAGCTTCAGCTCAGCAGCTTGTGCCCACACATGGAGTCCAGCTGCAGCCCCCGCCTGGGCACCTTCCGCCCTCCAAGTAGGGTGGCCACCATAGAGGACATTCTGGTTTTCTGCTACTCTGTCCTCCACTGATACGAAACCCGTTGCCTTTATATCATAAAAGCACCTGGTTTCTTATCAATAGAGGACAACCAGGCTGTCCTCTATGATGGCCACTCTACTTCCAAGGCATCCTGGAGCTGGAGCTCCTTGGGTAGGGCATAAGCTTCTCGCCCTCCCACCCAGAGCAGCACTGTGTGACATGGCCATGGTAGCAGCAGCTGGGACATAACAGCCTCCTGCCTTGGCCAGCCTGCAGCTGCTTGTGTAACTGCAGCCCTGGGTGCTGCACAGGGCAGGGGGCATGGCAGTGGCTGCTGCCAGGCTCGGGGCCCACCAGCACCTCCAAGCTAGCTGGGGAAGCCTGCTCCCCAACCAGCCCCTACCTGGTGGGGCCAGATGCCAGCCAGCAGGGCCCCTTGGAGGGGTGGCAGCATAGGCAGTGGAAGGGGAGGCTAATGGGGCTCAGCACCTCCCAACACAAGGCAGTAGGAGGCATTGCCTTAGGGCAGCCTGGCTGCAGGGTCCTGAAGCGGGGGATGGGGAGGGGCAGGCACGCTAAGCTACCCTGCATGCTCGCAGGCAGGTAAATTTCTTTTAATCTCTCTCTTTTTTTTTTTATTTCCATGGGCTTGGAGGAAGGGCAGATAGAGACCCCCACAGTGCAGGAGAGAGTAGGGTAGGGGAAGGATGAATCATTCACCCCTGTGACTGGCCCGCTTCCTCCTGCACTGTGGGGATTGTCCTGCGACCTGGCTGGGCCAGGGCCCCATTTGCCCTGAATGGGGTCCTGGCCTGGCTGGGTTGTGAGACGATCAGAGCCTGATGCCTCCACCAGAGGTGAAGTGCTAGGCAGCCAAGGTGTGGGGCGCGGGGAGAGGGCATGTGGCCCCCTGAACTTTGCACGGATGAGGGTGGGCCACAGCTGTGACCTGGGCTCAGCCTCTACTGCACGTCTCCATACCTCAAAGCCTGGCACTACACCTCTGGCTCCCCACCCCTTGTCTGCACACACACTGAGGGGACAGGAGGGGACTTATTCTGCCGCTCAGCGGTGGCGACGATCAGAATGGGCAGACCCCCAGAGGCAGTGGGGGTAGAGGGGAGAATAACCTCCATCTTTGCCCTGCTGCCTCGGGCCACCTGGCAGCGCCTGGCAGACTGGGCTCAGGTCCCTGCCGATGGGACAGGGAGGGCGGAATTAAACCCCTCTCTGGCCAGACCCCCGCCCTTGCCTGTTCCTGCCCAGGCTGGGGAGCAGAGAGGTGGGGCCAGCCCTGCTGGGCTGGAGTAGTGTCCGGGTCCAGAGCATGCCGGGATGCTGGGGGACTCTAGTTTAAGTGAAACCAGCAAGGGGTCTGGGACAGACATTGCATAAACCTGGTTTGAGCCAAATCAGTTAAGTCTGATATACTACATTCAGCCAGGTTTATCTCAAACTGGTTTTAGCCATTTTGAAACTGGTTTATGTGCACTGAATGTCTGTTCTGTTACAGGTTTAACCAGTTTCTTTCTGTACACAAACCGGTTTATGTGCAATGTTTGTCTCTAGCATTCAGCATCCATACAGAAAGCAGTTCATCTAAGATCTGTTGTCCATTTCTACAGTAGTGTCACAGTACTTTTTATTTATAGGGTTCTTCAATTTTATGCATACTGGATAAGTTCATAATTCATTGAATTAAATAACATAGTGCTGGTCCCAGCATTTGCTTTTTTCTTTTATTAATTTATGTGTATACATGGCTTAAGTACATAGCAACTTTCATCCTCAATGTCTGCTTTGTAATGCTATGGTACTCTAGTTAACTGCCTAGTAGTCTTGAAAGGGAAGCAGCTGTCAAAGGGCTGTGATTAGAACTCTTGGAAGTGAAGGGAGCTAGTTACTTTTGGAGCTGCTATTACCAGAGCACCTGTAGTGCTGTGTGTGTAATGGGTATTGTCTACATTAAGTGTGGATTAACATCTAGCCTTTTTTAGGCCTGGGTCTATACATCATAATAGAGTGCACTGTATGCAGGATTGAACTGAGTGGAGAATCTAGGTGATTCCTTTGTAAATATCAAACATTGGAATTTCATGCTTTTTTCAGGCCACACCATCCCTTCTACATTCACAAGATCTAATCCTCTATGGATCCACTTCATGGAGTACAGAAATAAGAAGTCTCACCTCAGTGGCAACTGTCCTTTATGTTGTGGGCATACCTCTGTAAGAACAGAGATACTTGCCTAGAGAAAGGTGACAAAGGATGGGACTGATGGAATTGAGCTTCATTGAGCTCCAGGAGGATTCCAGATGCTGTATTTCATGGTGTATACGTTGGGTTTTGAAGCTCAATTTTAGTCTTAAAAATCTAACTGGACTCATACGCTGTGCTGGTACCACTCACAGGGGTTGAAACTGTGCCAGTTGAGCACCAAGCCTGTCCTTGTCTCCACCCCTGTCCTCTGCGAGTAGCCCTGAGCCTGGCGCTGCTCAAAGGGGATGGGGCTGGGCTGGGCTGCTATTTACCCAACCTTTGGTGCGGGACCTGTCCCCCCCCCCGGAGCGTTTTGGAGAAACACACTGGTTGTAGAGACCTTGGCAGCATGGTTATCCTTCAGGAAATGGTAGTTTACTATAAATACCTAATATTTTTTTCCTGTAAATCTTCTCTTCTGACCCTTCAGCATGGGGAATTACAGCACTTGAGCCTGCACTCGAGGGCATTTCCAGATGATGTCGTTCCTTGGGGACAGCTAGCAGCGGCACAGTTTGGGGCCCCTGCACATGTGCTCTGGAGTGGGGCAAATTGCCCCAAGTCAGGTAGGGGGAGAGTGAAGCCTTGCCTGGGGTCCTGAGAGCTTCCTGGGGCTGCAGCAGTGGTGATCCAGGCATTGAGACCCCCACAGTGCAGGAGAGAGTGGGGTAGGGTGAATCATTCACCCCTGTAACTGGCCCGCTCCCTCCTGCACTGTGGGGATTGTCCCATGACCTAACAAGGCTGGGGCCCCACTTGCCGTGAATGGGGTCCTGGCCTAGCTGCATTGCAGGACCTGACCAGTAGCTGGACAGTGGCTCTAGCTAGCCAGGATCTGGTTTTGCTCAGTCTGCACTTTACAAAGAACAATTTAGAAATATGTTTTACTTAAATTACAAGTACAGTTCTGTGCCTTTTCAGTATGTGTATAAGGCAGAGACTGAATAGATGTATGGCCTAAAAGACAGTAAATTGGCAATTACATACTGTTTTGTCAGCATCGACATTTTAGGAATAAGGTGAAGAACCTTCTATTGAAGCCAGGAGTGTTTTGTCATTGACCTGGGTGGGAGCAGAATGTGAACCTGCATGCATCTCATGATTGCACAGTAGAAGCTGATGGGAGGGAACCTTAGGAAGACTGGAGGATGCAGTAGAAAGAAATTTATGATTAACATTCTTTTGTTATTGTTATGTGCATTACTCGTAGAACAAAAACAGAATGCTCCAAATGGAGAAATGCAAGAAAATCTGTAGCTTAGAGTCTAAAAATTGCTAGGATGACCAAATTCTCCATCAATGGCTAACTGATATTAGGACATAACCTTTACATCTGTGCCTTTCATTGCAACGGTCTTGTTTTATTTTTCATCTGAAACTATCCACTGATGCCTGTTCCGAAACTCTTGTTGCCTAATTTTTCAGATGTGATGAGTGATTTGGGGTACCTCAATTTCTGGGGGTTCAAGTTGACACTTCAGAGGGGGCCTGGTGTTCAGAGAGGGAACATCACCTTTTTTTTATAGCAGGGCTCCTTAAACGGTATGTGAACACTGAGCATTGTGAACATAGCTAGCTATTTTTGAAAAATACAGTCTATACATTGAAAAGGGATTATTCCCTGTTTTCACCTGCTGCAGAGGAGGAAAGGGGGAGGGGAGATGGGGCTACAGTTCTAGATGTTGTTTAATATCTGGTTCCTGCTTTGATGTAATAGCAAGAATATTTTTCTTAATGATAAAAGATAAGTTACACAGTTTACATCAAAGCTGTGAAGACATTTAATGGGTAATAGACATTTGAAAATGGACTTTGGTCATCATAAAGATTTCTGTGAGTGAAGTCTGATTGAATCTGCTTCAACTTGACAAAATGAAAGAGATGCTAGAATTTTTTGCTTTATACATTTTCTAATATACAGGTTGGCAGTCTATGGTCCATGGGCTGGATGTGGCCCACAGCAGCTCAGGGAATACACAGCCCCCTCTAGCCACAGCAGAAGAGGTGCCTTTTCCAGTATCCTGTTGTCCGCTGTGCCTGCTGCAGCAGAAGAGTCATCCCTGGAGTTCTGGGGCCTGCCTTTTTTTCTCTCTATTCCCTTCACAGCATCTGCTGGTTGCTGGGGAGGTGTGGGGATCCAGCCCACAGCAGGAGCTGGGTTGTAGGTAGTGGCCTGCAGTGGGAAAAGGTTGCCAGCTCTGTTGTAATGCATTAGAGCTATGCCTTATCGTCAAATCTATGCATCAAGTTAGAAACCAATCTCTACCAGCATTTAACATGCTTGGAATAGAGGAAAATGGAGTATATTTGAATTGATTTGTATATCCATGCACTGTAGCTTTCAACTGAATCAATACTATATTATTAAATATTGAGGCATTTTGTAGTCCATTAGGGACTTGTGAAGCAATTGTTCTAAGGTTTGTGTAGGGGAGAGAACCTACAGCACTACATTGCTGGTGACATACTGTATATCAGTGGCTAGGGAATAACATTACACACAAACCGGTTTAAGTGATCAGAAACTGGTTTAAATCTGTAACAGAACAGATGACCAGTCCACATAAACCAGTTTGAAAATAAATCTGGTTAAATGTAGTATCAAACTTAACTGACTTGCATCAAACCAGTTTATGCAATGTCTGTTCCAGACCGCTTGCTGGCTTAATTTTAAACGAGACTCCCCTAGCATCCTTACATGCTCTCTGCACTGGGCTCTCTGCTCCACAGCAGAGCTGACCTCTCCACTCTGCTCCCTGGCTGGAGCTCAGCAGAGACTGCAAGCATCTGCCTGGTTTTCCCCCTGCCCCCCACTTTGCCTCTCCACTCCCTGATAATTAGGGATTTTCCTGTCCCCACTGCCTTATGCAGACACCTCTCAGCATTAGCTAGCAGATCACATGCTGGCTACTGTCCGAGATGTGGCAGATGGCACAAAGGCAGAATCAATAGGTAGCTGGTAATGTCCTTCTGTTGTTTTCTTAATGTG
>NW_017728994.1:37759566-37770327 GCF_001723915.1 Gavialis gangeticus | reverse complement strand
CTGTCCGAGATGTGGCAGATGGCACAAAGGCAGAATCAATAGGTAGCTGGTAATGTCCTTCTGTTGTTTTCTTAATGTGGTGAAAAACAGTGTTATCAATTCCCTGCTGGGCTGGTCAGAAGGAGTGGAGGAGACCGCTCCCTAATCAGCATCCTGCTGGGGCCTGGTCCCTCAGGTCAGCACTCTGGAAGGGAAGGGAGGGCTGCTGTAGCACACCTGGATTCTAGCCTGAGCCACTGCAGACATGTGCCTGCATGTTTGGGATGTCTGCACAGTTACAAATTTATTTAGTCTAGTGAGGTTAGACTAACTTGCAAAGATTTAAGCAATTCAGGCTCAGGCTTTTTGAATGTCTTTCCATAGCCAGAAGGAAAAGTTTCTCCAAATACACTTCTTACAGAATCTAAAAGTTAAAAATAAGTAAAAGTTTTACTTCTTATAGTACATTAAATATTTTTAGAATTACTTTGCACATTAATGACATGCTACATCATGGAATTGTTGTGGCAACTTCAATCAGATATAAATAAAAGAAAATCCAATGACACAGTTTAGTATTATGAGTAGGCATATTCTTCAGCTACCATTTAAATTAACCTTGAAGTCTGTGCTTTGTTCTTGTGGGCTCAGTCTTGCATTCATTTGTTCCCGGAATGGAATCAAGGATCAGTCCCTTAATGTTAAGATATTAATAGAATTGAGGACATTTGGCTGCTTTAGGACAGAATAGCTTTCTTATTCTGAAGAAACTTCTCTGCACACAGTATCAGTGACTGACAGTAAGTGTATTACAGATTTTGGTGTTAGTGTCGGTCAGACTGCCACCTTAGTCCATGAATACTTGTAGTATTTTTAGAATTTGGTTAACATTGCGGAAGCCTAAGCAGTGTGCCAAACAGGTCCCTGCCCAGGTTACATTTCACGCACTACAGAGGTAGATTCTGTCTCTAAATATGTCAAATAATCTGTATCTGTTTTTCTGATGGATGCCACTCATCTTGTTGATTTAGATGAAAAAATTACAGTAATTGGCAGGTTACCATAGGCTGGAGCTTCCTCCCCAGCTGTTTGCTTTGATGTGCTGAGCAGTGGAAAGCTGCTCTAAAGGGAGAAACAAAAATTCCTGCATCTTTGGAAAATCTGTGGCTTTTTTTTTTTATCTCACCTACTGTCTTCCATTCCTCCTAGGGGCATGCTGAGGATTGGGCAGACAGAGCAGGGAGAGTTTTGCTTGGTCCCTGATGAACACTGTCAGTAAGATTATTTCAGTTAGTACAATTTAGAGCAGCCTCTACGCTGCTGACCCAAGGGTGTGGAAAGACGGCTGAGAATCATTTTCCCTTTCCTTGCTGTGCAAAATCAGGATCTGGCCCACTATATTTGGAATAAAAGACCTGTGAAAGATATCAGTTGAAGGAAAAGTGACAGCTTTTGCCTGAACTTAGAAGGTCTGGAATAGGGCCTGAGTGAGTGGGGCCTGCCAAGGGGTAATTGTCACAAAGAAAAGTATGCACTGCAATTAAAATTCTGAAATAACAGTTTAAAATGAAGATTCTAAACTATTGCTAAACTCTGCCATTTTAGAAGTGTTTTGTAAAATGCAGTTTCATTCAGTTGCAAACTTCCATGTCTAACTTCTCCTGTTAATGCAGAAAACAGTCATTTTTATGAAGTGGCTGGCTTTAAACAGGCTTGTTTTTATGCAAACAGAACATATTATCACCTCCCAGAAAGAGAGAAAGTTACCAGGCAGCTCAAAACCTTGGTGAAAATTCTTGCTACTAAGCATATGTTTCTTGCCTTCAAAGAGATCCATTAGTTAAAATGCTAGGTGTTATGGAACATAGAGGATCTTGCATTTTACATTCAAGCACTATTTTAGCTGTTTAACAGAAGTGATCTACTCTTAAACTGTTATGGAGCTGATGAGCTTCAAATGTTAGAGATTTCAAATGTCCCGTTTCTCTTTTTGGGGTTTTTTGTTGTTCTCCCGCCCTGGCGGGGGGTCGGGCTAGAAGATCTACTAGGTCCCTTCTGACCCTTAATCTATGAATCTATTTGTCATTTTTAGAAACGCTTAGATCGCTAGGTGACTTTAAAGCTTTAAGAGACATTTCAGTTTCTACTTCAAAGTTTTTTGAACTGGGCAAATCAGATTTCTGGTATTTGCCCTAAAATCTTGGTCGGGTAAAAAGCTTATTGCTCCTTCAACCTACCCTTAACTTGAAAAGCCAAAGCCTGCCTGATTTACAGTCCAGCTCTGGACTGACTATAGCACCACTTGGGGTTTGCAGTTTAGACTGTTTTGCAGAAGGAAGTAAAGATTATGGAATAACACTTGCCAAAACCCAAAGGAAGCCCAGCAGGAGGAGCAAGTGTTCCTGAACTTGCCTGTTTTGTTACTGCTGAAAACTTATGGTAGTATAGGCTGCACCCTGTTTCGAGAAACTGGTTCACTTCCACTCAATCTATTTTCTCACCTTTGTCTTTTTGGCTAGAGACGGACATTCAAAAAGCCTAAGCCTCAATTGATTCAATCTTTAAAGCTTAGTCTAACTTGGATAGGCTAAAACAGTTTGTAACTGCACAGACCTCCCAAACATGCAGGCACATGCCTGCAGTGGCTCAGGCTAGAAGTTGGGGTGGTGCTAGAGCAGCCCTCCCTTCCCTTCTACAGTGCTGAGCTGAGGGGGATGTGGCCAGGCCCTGCAGGACTCTGTGATTAGGGAGGGGTTCCCCACCCCCTCCTGAGCAGCCCCTCAGGGAACTGATAACTGTTTATCACCCCTGATTCATTGTTTATCACCCCATTAAGAAAACAGAGTGACATTAGAAGCTACCTGTTGATTCTGCCTTTGTCCTGTCTGCCAGTGTGGACTGTAACCAGCATGTGGTCTGGTAGCTTATACATAGACACCTCTCAGCGAGGCCAAGGGTAGGGGGGAATTCCTGCTTAGCAGGGAGTGGTGAGGGAGAGGAGCCTGCAGTCTCCACCAGAGCTCCAGCCAGGGAGCAGAGATGAAGGGCCAGCCCTGCAGTGGAGCAGGGAGCTCTGCTCAGCCTGGAGAACATGCCAGAATGCTGGGGGAGTCTGGTTTTACTTATGCAAGGGGTCTAGAACAGACATTAAATAAAATAGTTTGACCCAAATCAGTTAAGTCTGATAAACCTGGTTGACTGTAGTATCTCAAACTGGTTTTAGCCTTTTTCTAACTGGTTTATGTGCACTGAACAGCTGTTCTGTTACAGGTTTAAACACGTTTCTGATCACTTAAACTGGTTTATGTGTAATGTGTGTCTCTAGCCTTTGAGACCTAGCTCTTATAGTTAGCGGTCAAAGCCATAAGGAATATCTATTACTTCTCATCCCCTTGGAGGAAGAAAATTAGAGCTTTATCTCCTCACTCCATTGTTCTTATTCACTCTGCTACTGCCTTATACAAACTACTACTTAGTTTGTAGTCACTAGTGGGATTCAGACCCACAGTTCCAGGGGAGACTGACCTGAATGCATCATAGCTGCCAGGTTTTGGCAACATAAAGGCTCTGATGTGTGTCAATCAGAGGACAGTCAGTGCTGCATTTGGGAGAAGTGTCACATTGAAGAGAATGGCTGCTTGTTAGACAAGTTCTTAGTGACCAAGTCCATTAATCCTTCATAGTAATGTTGCAGATTGGAATGGTGAGGTGGCTGCTGGCAGTGAATTTGGGCTTGGCACAAGTGCAAGCTGTGTTCCTGAGAGGGCAGGAGAGGGGGAGTGGAGCCAGAGGGGAAGGGAGATCTGAAGAGGTATTCTTAACCGTGCTTGAACATCAGGTCAGCAAGAAGTGCCAATTAAACATGGTCTATACTGGCCTAACTCAACCTTTTGAGACTTGGAGACAGATCAGACTTTTCCACTACAAGGAAAGCTAGATTGGTGAAAGATGACAATTTCAGCCGTCACAGATGGGCAGAAGAGATTAGACACCTACATTTTGTTTGTCTCTATATTTACAAAGTCATGTGAAATAACAGTTCAGGAATGTTATCACGTACCTTATGCTTCCTGAGATTCAAAAGCTGACTTTTTTTTTAAGCTGTACTCAGCCTTAGAAAATGAACACTGTTTAACATTTTAAAATAATTTTGACAATATTAGAAGCCTGTGCATAATATTAGTACTATCGTGAAACCCAAAGTAAAAAACAGGACAGCTATAGAGGTAGTTCTAATCATTAATAATTGCTTGCCACTAACAATTTCACCCTCGTGCACTTTTGTTGACTTTAATAAAAACTGCACACACTCATCCACCCACCCATTTTGGGCAGAATTTAGCTTTTTCTCCTTGGAGTTAATATGCTAGTGGCTTTAGTTTTCTTGTTTTGTTTTCCTTTTCATTCAGATAATTTCACAGAAGGCATCCAAATTGTTGGTATATGCAAATTACTAGCGGTTTTAGAAATGTTAGAATATAAACAACCCAGAAAATGAGTCACATCTCTGCAATAAACCACATTCCTTGGCAAGGGCACAAGCAAAGACTGAAAGTGCTAATAGCTGCAGCAGTGCTAATGCACACAACTGACGTTTACATTTTAAGGAAAGACAAATTACTTTATGCTGGGCTGCTTAACCTGTGGGCGAGATCCAGCTCGCAGAGCCATGGCTTCTAGCCCACTGAGCTTCCCATGTGGTGGGAAACTTGGGGGCAGGGGAGCGGTGGCAACTAATACTGCTACCCTCATCTCCTGCTGCCAAATTTCCAAGCTCTGCACTGCTAGGTTGGGGCTAGGCCAAACACCCTTCACTCCCTTTCTCGCAGCTGGATCAGGGCCAGGCCACACCCTTCACATCTGGCCAGATTTGGCCCACAGATGGAGTGGATTAAACCACATGGAATTGCTCTATGTGTGTTCCAGTCAGGGTGCTAGGAAGCAGAAGAAAAGATAAATTTATTGAAATTTGATGTTAATAAAATCATTTTATTAATACATGAGATGACTTCTCAATCAATAAGCCTGAGGAAAAAGACTTATTTCACTAAGGAAAATATGCAACTCTAGGCTTAATCCTGAATCTGCCCATAAACAAGGAGCAGTGCTTTCCTTAGAAGAGGCAAGGAGAGACCCACACCGTTTACCACTGCTCTGAGGGAGAAGACTCAACATTAGGTTTTAACCCAGCAGAGCATTCTTCCCCTGGTGCACTTGTGTAGCTCTACAAATGGGTGCATTGTGGGAGGTAGAGACAAAGCCTAACTTTTTCCCTAACCTTTCCATACTACCTTTCTTACATGGAAAGCAAAGAAATCTAGTGGGTCTGTGGATTCTGAAGCAAGGAGGGATATAATACCCCCTTAGTGGCACCTCTTTTTAAACCAGGTCATGATCTGGCCCTCTGTATCCAGAAAAATGAAGTAGTTTGAAAGTTTTTCCATGCTTATACTGCTAGTCAATCTGAATCTTCTTTACTACAAGAACTGGGTTAAAGCAAGTTAAGTACTGGGGTTGGCACAGGTTAAAGTAGATTAAAGAAAGGAAGAAAGTTTGCAATCTGTTTATGGGAGGTCTCAGAGCCCAGAAACTCCCAAGCGAGGCCTCAGCTGCTCTTATTTCAGGTTCTTCCATTTCATCAGCCAGTACAGGAGCAGAGGAGTAAAAGCTGACCTCTGATCTGCTTCAGAGCAGATGGTACAGAATGGGGGTGACTGATGTCTCCTGAGTTTGGGGAGGGCACAATTTGTGGGTGGGCCCAGGGCAGGGCAGGGCAAAAGCGCCATATCCACTCCTATAAATCTGTGGCTTAGTGCCTCCCCCAGCCCCCCCAACACACCACCAGCCCATGTGACAAAAAAATTTGCCTTGTCCTGAGTGGGGCCGAGTTGGGGGCCAATCTTGGGGGAGGGGCATGTGCCCCCCGTCCCCCTCTTACCAGTCACCTGTGGTACAGAACCTCTTGCTAATAGTACATGTTATCTAGGTGAACAGTCCAGCAGCAAAATCTTTTGTTTAGTACAACAGTAATGCTTAAGGTTTGCCATAATTTTCTTGAGAGTATTTGAGTGCTGCCAAAAGGCTGAGATTATGAAGGGAAGTTAAGATAAAATTTTGGTCCCAATTTAGCCACCCATGCTCATGCTGAATAGTATTCATCAAGGTTAATGTTAGTAAGTATGGCTGGATCTTTGACTTGTGCACTACATAGACATAGCCTCATTTTGTCATATAGGTAGCTTGAAAACCATTAGACCTAGTCCAAAAAATTCAGCACTTCTTAATGAAAAAGAAACTGATCTTTGAAATAAAGTACTTAGTTTTTATTGACCTTTGATGTCTATGGGATTTGTTTCAGGAACAGCCATTTACAAAGGCACATTATGCAAGTAAACCACTTAAATAGAAAAAAAATCTTCATCATATAAAACTGCTGTCTTGATTTTTCAATAGATTACAACAGCTCCTGAAAGCTAAGTACATTGTACATCCATTTATGATATCCAGATCTCATGTAATGAATTTTACCTGATGACATGGCCCTGAGAATAAATTTGTCACAGAAAACAGAAGTTCATGATTTCAACATATTTTGAAATTTGGAAGGTACTATCACTATTAAAAAAATGGAAACCATGAAAACGTGGTGTGATTATTGTTAAATTCTGTGTATCTGGAAGCAACAGATGCTGAGAGGATTCTCCAAAAAAATCCTTAATATGGGTTTCTAATTTTTTTTTCTTATGGTTTGTTTGTAGTAAAACTAAACATTTAATAAATATTTGAGGAGTGTAGATTACTGTGGAGAAAATAGATGATCCATGAACAGACTCATGGTAAGTTTATCTGTGCAAGAAATTACATGGAAATACTTAAGAACAAACCCAAACAGCTCCTGCTATTATTTTGATGCATACTTCCCTTTAATAACTAATTAAGGGGTTTTGCTGCTGCATACAATATGGTTCCTCCAGTTCTCAAGACGTACCATCTTTGTGTGAAGTTACAGTACATTAGTTTTCATTTCAGTTTAGGAGTCTGTAATTGGACGAACCCTTTTTTGGCATGCACAGCTCTCAGCTATGCCACCATCTTTCAAGATGGCATTGTCCTGTGTGTACCAGCCTTATTTTTGCTAAATTGATTGCTAGTACAACACAAGCTTTGTTTTTTTTTTAAAAGTGGCATGAGATAAGAAGTTAAAATGTCAGACTTTTCCTATGAATAAAAGAAACCTAAGAAATGGGGCTAACTTCCAAACATGGGTAACTGATGGTAGGCTCCTAAACAGTGCCTACCACACAGCGTAGAGTGTGGGGCAGAGAGAAGACCTGCCACGTGCCAGTGGGAAGTATAACCCCCAGTGGTGTGAGGTCGGAAGGACTGCCTTCTGCTGATCCTATTCTAACTGCATTGAACTCAGTTTATAAATGTTACATTTTTCTAGATTTAAGATAGATGACAGCCATCACTATATATGTGTGGACGTCTGCAGTCCGGATTAAAATTGGCTCCAGTCCGAATGAACTAATCCTCACTGAAAGAGGATTAAAATTAATGCAGACTAGGGAAGTCCAAATTAGGCAATTTAAACTGCATTGATTAACATGTATATACAACATTGCTTTTAGGAAAAACAGTCCTTAGGAACTCAGATAAGCATTGCAAACATCAATCCCCTCAAGGGAAACTCAACTGGGTTTTTACAACACAACAGAGGCTATCAGACACAACGTAACACCTTCACAAAGTCAAATATTCAAACAACACCTATCCTGACTAAGCCCCTAGCCCTGCCCGAGCATACTGACTACTGGTCTGTGAAGGGGGCAACTCCCTTTCATCATCTATTAACCCTTAATTGAATTGAAATTTAATTTGAACTGTGTGATGCGAATCCATATAACATAGTTTAGAAAACAGTACACATGTTTACAAGTGGCCATGGAGACCTGCAGGGTGCAGTGATCCTTAAAGCAGGTGAGACAGAACTGAGATGTTGGGGAAAGGAGAAGGAAAATCTAAATTACCTTTGAGGGGATTCTAGGGGAGGGTTTTTATCTTCAGCTGCCCTACAACTACCTTAAAAGAATCATTGCTTCAAAAAGCTATTCTGGCTAGCAGTTCAGAAGTGTTCACTGTGCTATTGAGGACCATTCACTGATAATTAGGTTTGCCCATAAGCCACTAAGTTATCTGTTAACCATCTATACTATAAACTTAAATGCTTAATACCAGAGCCTGACCGGAAGTTTGGTTAAACTTTTGGGTATGAGGTCAATGAATCTGGTGCCCACATACTAATCCTCCTTTTTCTGCAGCATGTTTGAAATTTACCCAGGTGTTTTCAGCCATTAGCACAGAAGTCTTCAAACACTAAGATCATTCTTCCCAGCTCCTGACGTCTACCCAACTTCCACTCTTCTGAAATTACAAGAGCCTGCAAGGGATCCTGGGGTATTCTGCTAGTACCATGTTCCAGAAATAAGCAGCCAATATGAACAGCTGTGATACAGGGAAGGGTGACTCAAATGGCTTGGGCTGGTTGAGGCCAACCTCAAGTTCAACTCTAAATTTTAATTTAGACATACTTAGTGGCTACTTTAGAGCTAGACTTAAAAGCAACTGAATTTAGGACCTAGCTTTGCTACATCTAATTTTGTTGTGTTTGACCCTGTAGTGCAGGGGTTGTCAACTGGGGGTACTTGGCCTTAGGGGTATGCAGCAGCAGCACGTAGAAGCAGGGGTACTTGGGAAGTGGTGGCACAGGGGGCGGGGCCACCACCGCCATCTATCCCTCTGTGTTGCTACCATGTGCCATTTCCCTGTGTCCAAGTACTCCTGCTTCTTTGTGCCGCTGGCTTTGCGTCCAGCCGACCGGGGGGTAGAGGGGCGTTGCTGAAGGCCAGCTGCACATGAAGCTGGTGGTGAAGAGAAGTGGGGATACTTGGGTGCAGGAAAGTGGCGCGGGGTGGGGCCACTGCCCCCATCCATCACTCTGTGCCACCGCCAGGCACCGCGTTCCTGTGCCCAAGCTTTCCCACTTCTCCACGCTGCCAGCTTCACATGTGGCTGGCTATCAGCACCCCCTCCCCCTCTGGTGCGTGACAATGGCACTGAGTGCATGTGCAAGCTCCCTGCACCACTGCCACACGCTGATGGGGGGAGGGGGTGCTGACAGACACGAAGCTGGCAGCAAGGAGAAGCAGGGGTACTTGGGTGGGGGAAAGTGGTGCCCAGTGGCAACACTGAATGTATAGATGGCAGTGGCAGCCATGTGCAAGCTCCCTGTGCCACCAGCTCCATGTCTGGCTGGCTTCCAGCACCCCTCCCATGCTCTGCATCCAGAAGGGGTACCCACCAGAAGAGGTACCCTGTTTAAAAAATGTTGAAAACCCCTCCTGTAGTGTACTACTCCTTGTGTAGGAAACTGAAGCTCCCTAACAGTCCACAAGGGAGAATTAAGCACTTTTGAATGAGTAATGAGTAAAATTCAAGAGTAAATTGGATGCTTATCTTGCTGGGATCCTATGGCCCCAGTTAATGTCCTGCCCTTTGGGCGGGGGGCTGGACTCGATGATCTTCTGAGGTCCCTTCCAGCCCTAATGTCTATGAAATCTATGAATGAGATCCAAAGAAAACAGCCTGCTGAGTGGCAGCCATCCAAAACTAGCCAATATAAAAAAAGCTGAACACAGAAACATTTCTCTGGGGCTTAAGTGCCTTACTCAGTATTTTAGGGAGCGATGTCCTCCCACTTAAACTCATAGCTTTAGCACTCTTGTGAAGGTAAGATAAGGTAATCCATTCCTTCAAAGGAGAGCAGGCATAGTCATTTTTTTAAAGGATGGGGGGTAACCACCTGCCTTCTGTTTAAAGAATAAGTCAGTATTTAAATTTTTTCTAGGAACAAGGAAACCTGGGTTCAGTTCCCTCCTCAAACACAGGAGATTGCCATCACTGAATGTCAGGGAATGAAATGATGTTGTAGAATGTTGCATTACAAAGTCCTGGAAACACATAGTGGCTGATAGTTCTCAGCAGGCACCAAGCAGGAAGAAGCCTGGCATCCCGGATACCACTGTGGTTGCTTCCTTTAGTGTTGCTGAGGCTCCAGTGTCGCTGCTTTTACTTGGGTGCTTGGCAGCACAAGAGCTGCAGCGGTGTAGCCCCAACAGCACTGTGGTTTGTTCCTATGGCAGCAGACAAGCTCCTGGACAAAAGCAGTAGTGCTGGCACCCCAGCAATACTGCAGGAAGAAGCCTGGTATTGTGCGTTTTTGGTTGCTTTTGTGGGAAAAGACTGTCAATCTGGACTTGTACCTGTGGTGCAGCTGGGGCTCAAGCACTAAAGCTCTCGCCCACTTGCCTGTCACAGCAGAAAGTTTCATAGTTTCATAGTTTCTAGGGTAGGAAGGGACCTAAGAAGATCATCTAGTCCGACCCCTTGCCATGGCAGGAAAGATTACTGGGGTCAAATGACCCCAGCAGGGTGTTCATCTAACCTCTTCTTAAAAACCCCCAGGGTAGGAGCCTGCACCACCTCCCTTGGAAGTTGGTTCCAGACCCTAGCCGCACTGACCGTGAAATAGCACCTTCTGATGTCTAACCTAAACCTACCCTCTGCTAGCTTGTGACCATTGTTCCTGGTCACTCCTGGCTGTGCTCAGGGGAACAGTGATTCCCCCAATGCCTTCTGATCCCCCCTGACCAGTTTGTAACAGGCCACAAGATCCCCCCTCAGCCTTCTCTTGTGGAGGCTGAACAGGTTCAGGTCCCGTAG
>NW_017728994.1:37748908-37754566 GCF_001723915.1 Gavialis gangeticus | reverse complement strand
CCCCCATGATTACCACATCCTTAGCCTTCACTACCTCTGTGAGCTGACCCAAGAAATCCTGGTCAAGCTCCTCACCCTGGTTGGGAGGTCTGTAGTAGACTCCCACCGTTAAGTCTCTTTCCCCTCGACTACCTTTCACTCTAACCCAAAGCACTTCAGAGTGCCCCTCCCCTGACTCCTTGCCAATGGACAAGGATGTGTATTCCTCCTTAATATAGAGTGCCACACCCCCATCTCTCTTTCCTATCCTGTCCCTCCTGTACAGCCTATAGCCCGTGACATTCACCGCCCAATCATGTGATGAATCCCACCAGTTCCTCATCACATGCATGGTCAAGGTAAAGTCTGCGGGCTAGATGACCTGGCTCTATAGGTCAAATTCAGCCCATGGACCCTGTTTTCTAATTTTTGGTTTTTCTCCGCTGAAACCAGGTTTTGAAATACTTCCTGAGACAGAATTTCTATACTGCACAACAGAATATCCAGACAAATTGTGGCTTTAGTCAAAGACAGCTAAATCTGTCCCCAGTGATTGCAGCAGGGTTCTTGTTTGCCTGAGATTAATTTGTTCCTTCTGCTCCAAAGTAATGCTCTAATAGTATTTTAGTAATAAATGTTTCATACAAGTTAACGTTGCCCACAAATACTTATTTGTTCAGTGGAGAGGAGGCATGCATAGGTGGTATTTAGAAGTACTACTGACTGAGAACATTCATCTCTCAGTCTCCAAGGTGATAGTCCAGCACCTTATTTCATCTTGGATTTTGTCTGCAAATTAGAATTACTGGGACTCGTTGAGAATGTGACTGTCAGCAGCGTTCCCTCTAAGCTCATGCTGTGCTGCCGGGTGCACCTGTGCGGCCGCACACTCCACACAGGTTAGAGGGAACGTTGACTGTCAGTATAGATCAGGCAAATTATTTAGGCAGAGGGGCCACATAAGGAGTTTTGGTGAGCCTATTGCAGGCCAGGTCAGTACCATTCCCCACCCCCTAGCAACTCAGTAAGATTCCCTATAGGGTTTTGGGTGGGTAGTGAGCAGTGTTGAGGAGTGGGACGCACATGATCCACTCCCTGCGCACTCTGCCCTGCAGTATTTGAAGTTGGTATTGAGCTTGTTTCCAGTCTTGTCAGCTTTGGGAGACAAATGCAGTAGTAAAAAGGAAGTTTTAAATTGAACTGTAAATACAGAGCCTCTTTTATATCTCTTAGGCAGGTAGCAGAATTAAACCCAAGGTGCCCATTTTTCCTAGAAAATAGGTGCCTTGGCACCAAGACTTGAGAAATTATTTTTAAGGACTTTCAAACATGCCTTGTCTAGAATTGAATGCATTCTACCATGATCTATTAACACCCTGTCTTTCTTTTCTACTAAAATAGGGTGAAGAAGTTGAGCCTAAGGTGAATGATTACTAATAAGTAAATAAACAAGTGTTTGGGGCAGCTACATTATAACTTAGAATTAGGTTAGTTAATACACATTAAGACAATCAACACAACCAAATGACTAATCATTTCAGAAAAAAAATTGTCGACACAGGCCATAGTGGGGTTCCAGAAAGTTTAGCCTGAGGTCCACGCATATGCATGTGCAGCACAGCATCAATTCCCACTAGAACAACTTTGTCTGCAGTCTTTATATTCAAATTGTTTGCTTCACACAGTATGCAGGGAAGGAGAGAGATGGAACATAAATAGCATTGCTTTTAAATACTATTCCCTGAAGATATTTTGTTTTATTACAGCTGTATTATCTGTACAATATGCTGTGATTTTTTCATTTCATTCATCATTTATACACTCTGGAAGTTTTCGAAATACTTCACTTAGCTTTAACTAAGACATCAGTCATGGTTTTCAAAAGTTGTAGGAGGCTTTCATTTTGAAACTCCATTAGAACTTTTAAAATAATTCCTTTTGGGCTGATGTTTAGTGTCAGCCCAAGTATGACTCACTTTGTAAAAAATTTGAAGAAAATTAGATAAGCCATTTTTGGGTTATGGAAGAGTAGCAAAGTTCCTTTTAATTTTTAAGACACTTTCTTAAACCTCAAATTCAGAAGTGATTTTTTTACTTGCAGCTTTTCCATTCATTTAGTCTTCTCTCAGAATACACAGGTTTGGAGGAAGGGCTAAGCTACCATTCTGAGGCTCTGAAGAGCAGGAGATTGGTGTTCAGATTACTTAGTATTGCTGTACCTGCAAAACAGGAATAAGGTTCCCTTTCACTCATCATGCTGCTGCACCTCACCATTATTTTTAGTGGGTTTTTTTGACACCAGGATTTCCTAGTGTCAAAAAAAAACCCCTCCCCACCCCTCAACCCTCCCCAACAACATTGCACTGCTAATCAATAGCATGGCAAATGGGTGCACATGCACTGCATGCAGTTTGTAGTGCATCAAATGGCTTTGAGGCATCACAAACTGCACATGTGTCTTGCAGGGATGTGCCCCTTGAGTCTTACCCTCGTGTTTTCCTGGGCCTGGGCCCAGCATTCCTAAGATCACTGAAAGGTTGTGTAGAAGAACACGATCAGTGCTGAAGCTCCTCTGGCAGCATACCTCTGGGCATATCTATATGTACAATTAATATATTTGAATTTTCTTTGCAGAAAAATTATACTCATTAATGTGCTCTGGGGTGCATGTCTATACGTGCACCCCTGTTGGGAGCAAATTGCACCTAACAGAAGCAGCCCAGTCCAGGGCTTCTTCTGTACTTTTCTGTTCTCCTGCAGCAGCCAGGGGAAACCCCAGCCTCTATTGGGTGCCAGCCCTGGGGCTGGTAGGGGGCACAAGGGCCTGTTCTGATCCCATAGCCAGAACCATCCCCTGCCTGGTGGGGGGCTCTCTCTGCCAGCCACGTGGGGGGGGGGGGGGGAGATCAGGAAGGTCCCAATTCATGGGGCTGGCAGGCAGCAACCCTGCCCAGCGGGGATGGCTCTCCCGGCCATGTGGGGATTGGGTCCTGACCCAATCTCCATGTGGCTGGGATGCAGCAATCCTGGTTACAGGGACAGCTCTTTTGACCATGTGGGGATTGGGATGCGTCCTGATCCCCATGTGGTGTGGAGATAGCTACCCCTGCAGCAGGCACAGCTCCCCCAGCATTGGGGCTAAGCCAAGTATCATCAGGCCCTCTGCTACTTAAGTTGACTGGGAGCAAGTTGCTTCTAGTCAGCATCTACACATGCGTCACTGCACAGTAGCTAAAGCACCGTTAATCTAACACCTGCATTTTGTGGAACTAGCAAATGGCACATTAGCCTAATTAAGTGTGTAATAAGTAACTAAGAGCCACACAGGATATGCACCAAATAGTGACTACATTGCTCTTCTTGGGCTGTGGTATGCACAGAAAGGGCTTACCAGGTTTCACTGTGTTGCTCTTTAGCAACTGTACAAAGGCAGTATAGACCTGTCCTTAGTCTTTTTCACATAGTGTGTAATTAAAATGTGGAACTCATTGCCACAAGATGTTGTGGAAGCTGACACTTTAGCCAGATCCCAAAAAGGTATTGGACTCATTCTTGGACGAAAGGGGCATCAGTAGCCATTGAGCGTGGGAATTACAGATACAGCCTCTGAATCAGAACTTCCTAGACCTTAAATGCTGGAGGCTGCAAGTAAAAGGAACAGTGGGGGAAAAAAACCTCTAGTAATATCAGGTTCACTCTCCCTTTCAGAATCCACAGACTGCCACTATATGGCACAGGATATTGTGCAAGATGGACATATGGTTTGGCCCAGTAAGTGGCAGTTCTTATGTTCTTATGAAAGTGATAGAAGTAAGTAAGTGTGCCTCTCTCTGTCACTTGACTTTTTCCAATTTCAGCCAAGTTAGACTATAGCTGCAGAATTAATTGGTTTCTTTTGCCATACTGTGATGCAGGGGTGGCCAGCCTACAGCATGCATGCCACAAGTGGCATGGACAGCCCTGGGAGCGGACAAGCAGCACTGTGGCAGATTGGTCAGGAAGCAGAGCAGCAGATAAAGTAGGGAGCATGAGGCAGGAAACAAAGCAGGGCACAGATTGGGCAGGGGAAGGGGAATCAGAGTGGTACTCAGGGAGGGTGTAGGGCTAATTTGTGGCACTTCCGCCAAAAAAAAATATTGGCTGTTCATTGCTGTAATGTATCCAAAATTGGAGAAAGTCTGAAAAGTGGAAGTAGCAAAGGAGAAACCCTTCAGGCTCTAGACATCACGTATTACACTCAGTGGGACCAACAGGGAAAATGGAGACAAAGGAGAGAGCAAGATTAGAATGAAAAGAAGTTAGAATTTTAAAGTAGGAGTTAAAAATAAGAAGTTGTTTCCCTTTAGAGTCTACAATTACCACACATTTGCATTTCTTTGCCAAAACTGTTTTTCTGTTTTTCAACCATCTCTAGTTCCAGAGATGCTGGTGGACAATGGAGTAGGCTGGCCATTAGCTCAATACATCTGATTTTTATTGCAGTTGTATTATAGTAATCGGCAAGGTCCATCCCCCGCAAACCCTACTCCTGGGAGGCAGTGGTGGCACAGGGTGGTGGCCCCCCGTCCCGTCCTGTCATTCTTGATGGGCAATTTGCTAGTTACACTAATAAAATACAGTTGTCTAAACAGGCCATCCCCTAAAAATGTCTACTTTATAATGTCAAACACAGGTAGTTGCTTGATACCTGACATAAAAGACACACCAACCAAACTTCTTATCAATGTTATAAGGCAGGGGTCGGCAACCCCCGGCATGCATGCCAAGCATGACATGTGAAGCCATTTTGCTTGGCACGCCACAGCCAGCCCCAGCTCTGGGTAGCTGCTGCCAGTGACGGAGCCTGGGCTGCTCCCAGCAGGGCTTGCAGCATCCCAGCTGCCTGCTGGGAGTGGTCCAGTCTCCTGGCTGGCAGCAGCTCCCCAGAGCTGGGGCCAGCTGCAGCAGGGAGGCTCCAAACAGCTGTGCCGGGCTCCGGATTCCGGCATCAGCTCTGCACCGGTGCAAGCACCCATGCATCAGAGTGGGCGGTGAGGGAGGGGCCTGAGGCAGTGCAGCCCAGGTCTCTCCCCTACTCCCAGCACAGAGGTGATGGCAGGCTTCTGGCATCAGGCACAGCTGTTTGGAGCCAGCCCAGGCTCTGGGCAGCTGCAGCAAGCAAGCAGGGGGCAGGCTTCAAACAACTGTGCTGGGCTCTGGAAGCCTGCCATCACCTCTGTGCCAAGAGCAAGGGAGAGACCTGGACTGCGCTGCCTCAGGCCCTTCCCTCACCGCCTGCTCCAATGCATGGGTGTACGTGCCAGTGCAGAGCTGATGCCGGAGCTTGGCAGCTGTTTGGAGCCTCCCAGCTGCAGCTGGCCCTGGCTCTGGGGAGCTGGTGCCAGCTGGGATCCTGGGCTGCTCCCAACAGTTAGCTGGCATGCTGCAAGCTCTGCTGGGAGGAGACCAGGTTCCAGCAGCTACATAGAACTGCGGTAGCTGCTGACAGCCACAGAGCCTGGGCTGGGGGCAGGGGCTTTGGTGGGGGGCACGGGGCAGTAGGGCTGGGGGCCACAGGGCAGCAGGGGTGGGGGACAGGAGCTTTGGGTGGGGGCAAGGGGCACAAACAGGGCATCCTGCCATGTACCCCTTGCCCTCATTTTGTTTTTCTGCCATGCCAGCTCTCCGGCACCTTCTGAG
>NW_017728994.1:37733933-37748858 GCF_001723915.1 Gavialis gangeticus | reverse complement strand
CCAGAGCTGGGGTAGCTGCTGGCAGCCACAGAGCCTGGGCTGGGGGGCAAGGGGCAGAAGGGCTGGGGGCAGAGGCTTTGGGTGGGGGCAAGGGGCACAAGCAGGGCATCCTGCCATGTACCCCTTGCCCTCATTTTGTTTTTCTGCCATGCCAGCACTCCGGCACCTTCTGAGGTAGGCATTGTGGTGTTTTTCAGTACTCCAGCCAAAAAATGTTGCCTACCCCTGTTATAAGGTAAAAATGAACAGACCCATTCTATATAATCCATAGTGACAAGCCAAGGGTGGCTGAGCTAGTGTATCTGGGAACTAGGAATGGGTTGGTGAGGCTGACAGGTAAATAGATTGACAGGAAAAGGGGAAATGAAGGGCAAAGGTGAAAAAACACATCTGCCAAGTTCTCAATGTTAAAATGAATAAAATTTCAGAAATTATGAATGGGTTAATAAAGATCAAATGGAAACAGAGAAAGTATCCTTATTGCCAGGAAGAGATTATAAATGGTTTAGAATAAAAGCAGAAGATATAAGTCCTTTAAGGATGTAAAACTATAGGTCTATAGAGAGAAACAAAGAGTAAAAGGTACAAAGATAAAAGAAATAAAAGAGCAGTGTTTAGAAAAATGGAATAAATGAGTGAGGGAAGGAATGGAAATAAGTGATTTATACAGAATTTATACACAGAGAACACGAAGCTGTAAGTGCTTGAACAGGAGTAGAAGGAGACCTATTAAAAGGGACCAAAATAAATGATGAGCAAATAGGAAACTGTTTGCATTTATTCATTAAATTAAAATTAGTAAAGGCTTATATGTCTTTGAATCTCAGGAGAACAAACAGTAGGGGTGTGCAAAATGGGCTGTATTCGATTCGGATTTGGCCCAAATTGGGGACAGTGATTCTATTAGTTGATTTGGATCACAATCCCGATTTGATTCGGCCAAATCCAAATCTGAAGATTCAACACTGATTCGGAGAATCAGCGATTCGGCCGTAGACACAGCTTTAAATGTTTTTTCTGCATACCCCAAGGTACCAGGTGCAGCTTGTGCACACTGCAGTACTGGTGTGGATGGAGTGTCCCACAGGAGCACAGTGGGTGTGGGGGGGGTGGCTTCCCCGTGTGTTTGAAGGCAAACCTGGAAGTGGACTAGAAGTCCACTTCCAGGTCCCCTGCCGAGCACACTAGGGCCCCCCCGTGCTCCCCTGGCTCAGTGATTGGCTACGTGGGGACTCCTGGTGGCCCGCAGACCCAAGAGGCACCAGTTCCTAAGCTGGGGGGGAGGGGCGGATCCTGGCGCACTCCCCCACGGACCTGAAAGTGGACCGGAAATGCTTCTGGTCCACTTCTGGGTCTGCTGCCAAGTGCACTGGGGACGTCCCTGTGCTCCTGTGGGACACTTCATTTGCCCCACCATCTCAGCATTCATGAGCCACCTGGTACCTTGAGGTATGTAAAAAAAACATTTAAAGCTGTGTCTATGTCTGAATTTCTCCGAATTGATTTGGAGGGTTCAGATTCAATTCAGAGACATTAAAGGGTGTCCTGATTCGATTCGGATTTAGAGATTCAGCCACCAAATCGGCCAAATCTCCGCCAAATCGAATCAGCAACCAAAGCTTTGTACAACCCTACTAAACAGGACCTTACATTTACTTTTGGAAAGAGTCAGTATCTTGATCAGTTGTGGTGTCTTTATAGTGAATAGAGGAAAGTGTGAAGAAATTGTTGTCAAAAAGAAAGATTCTCAGGACTTAATTACAATCTAAAAGAATAACTGATTAAGGGGGAGTATTCACACTGGTGCAGAAGTACAAATATTGCATTTTTCCTATGCATCATTTTGAAAAATTTTCATTTTTAACTTGAATTAGTTTCAAAGCTTGTATACAAGAGTGAAACAGAGGGGAACAAATATTTCTGGTGAATAATGAAGTATAACAGCTTAATAAGAACATTAAGCCCTCTTCTTGGCATTAGTGAGGATAAAAAAATAGGGGAAAGAGTTAGGTCGGGGTGTCAACCTTAAGGTCCAAGGGGTGGGTCCAACCTATGATGCCACTCCATCATCAGATAGTGGAAATTGGGAGCATGGTTAACAGTGGGCGTGGCCTGCTGCAGAATCTGGGGCACTATGGCACAGGTGGACATGGCCTTCAGTGGTAGAGAGGTGAGTGAAGGCTATGCTGCTTGCCTCACAACTGTTGCTGTGGCTGCCGCTGCTGCTACCGCATGCCATATGGCAGTTCTGGCCTTCAAGGAGCCCCATGGTCTGTATTGACTTAGGGCCCCAGCTAAGTTCGATGTCCCTGAGTTAGAGAATATAATTAAGCCAGCATTGCACAGTTTGGACTTCTCACAGACCACCCCTTAATTCACTACAGAATTCAACTGTTTAGCTATAGAAAGCATTGAGTCAACTAGACGAGGTCTTTACCCTTTCAGTTATGAGGCCACCCTACCCCATGCCATTGCAGAAATGTACTTATATTTAGGCTGAATGCCTAATGTATTGCAGCATGTGCAATTAAATCAATATTGTCCTCTCCTTGGGCAGTGGAAACAATTACATTATATACCACCTTTCTTTTCATAGGATTCTCTTGTTTTCATGAGTTGACAAGGATCATTATATGCCTACAAAGATCATTACAGTGCTACAAAGTAGCTTACAAATAAATTCTGTAATACTAGAAGGTGAACTATTATTGAAGTAAGATATAAAAGATATAGGTTCAGTCTGATTAGTCACTTGGTGTTAGATGTACAGAAGCGACATAAGTGCTGAAGTCCATTTCATTGTCACTCTAAGCACTACAATCCATAACTTCAGTTCTCAAAATCCTGATTTTTAACCCTAGAGGCACCTAAAGTCCATAGGCAGTTTTTGTTAGTAGAATTCCCAAGGTGCTCAAAGGTCTGGGCACTGACAGAAATGACATTTATTGCATGATCAGCCTCTTGAAAGTGCTCCACATGCCCTGGCAGAAGTGAATAGCTGCAGAGTGCTTTAAAAGTGTCTGATCACAGGACAAATTAACCCTCATGTAATGAGGGTTCAGATGAAGGTGTTCCAAAGCAGAGCACCATCATTAACTTCTGTAAGTCCCTGCACCCGTCAGGGCTGGGTTGAAGCAGCCCAGCCCAGCCCTGCCCCTAGTGCTGTCTGCAGGAAGGGAGGGGGAAGTAGCTCTAGGCTGGGGTTTGCCCAACCTAAGTTGGAGGGAGGGGCAGGGTGCATGGATTGGAGCTCCCTTCTCTTCTTTCTCCTCTCTCCCATCCTGCAGGCACCACCAGAGCTGGGTGATGGTGGAGGGAAGCTAGGGAAAAGAGGCTGCAGACAGGCAGCTCCTCCTGGGTCAGCTTCAAACTGGAGCTTGAACCCCTACTTCCCAAACAAAGAACGAATATCTGTTGGGTCAGGGGGTCACTGTAACTCGGGACACTTTCTGTGATGCATTGTGAGTTAGAGAGTGGGGAGATGCATGTCTGTCAACACACTGTTTCTGGGAATAATCCCCATCAGGATACACAAACCAGGTGAAAGAACACTCCTCTCACCTTCAGGGCCCATTCTGGTAATAAGCCCCCTGGATCAAGCTCTGCAAATAGTACAGTTAGATATTGCACTTTTATACAATAGCTCAGTAGTAAGAAGACTCATGTAAAGTGAAGACCATGGCTGAAATTCTTTTTCTTACCTCAAGGGATTAGAACTACCTTCTCCCTCCTCTCTCTAAAGATGAATGCTTTAACCACATCATATTTAAGATATTCTGAAGTGAGGCTTGCTCCATCCTTCCTGATGAAACTGTTCTGTTGAGTGTAGAAAATTAAATATTCATTGGGACAGAGTAAGTGTGTTTATTGTCTAGATAAAATATGATCAAGATATTATTATTGCCCCTATATATGAATCTGTCGGGGGAGGCCTTGGCTTCAGAGACTGTTTTAGTCTTTAGTTCCCCCTTCGGAAGATCCCAGTGGCTGTGGAGCAACCCCCTGCCCTGCTCTGCCACATGCCCTGCCAGTGTGGCTGGGGATGGTCTCCATGACAACCCCAGCCTTGAGCTTTCATGCACAACTGGGGCTGGGGTCTCCATGGAGACCGGCCCCAGCCATGCAGGCAAGGGCTGTTGGGAAATGGAGTCTGGTTTCTGGCCAGATCAGCTATTTTTCTCACTCCACTTTAAAATATTCAGTGGAGTTGGGACTGGTTCTTTTCTTGCCAGGCATGCGTCCTAACTAGAGGTTAGAGTTTCTCTCTCTTATCCAGTTGGTAATTACTGGAACAACACCAGCAGAAAGGATTAAGTACCCCACTCAAATACACATACCTTGCTAGCTAGAGTATTTGCTTAGGGACATGAGCAATGCAGGTTCACATATCCCTAAACAGAGGCAGGTATTGAATCGGAGTGTGCCACATCTTGAACAAGTATCTAACCACCGGACTTTCTTTTCCTATCATAAAGAAGGAAAGTAACCCTCTGTATGCCAGCTATTTTGTGGGAAAGGGCTGGCGTAGATGTCCGACTTCAGGAAAGGAACAGGATTTGTTTGATAACATCTTTTATTGGACCAGGAGAGATGTTTGACAAGCTTTTGGCCACAAAACACCTGTCTTCAGCTCTGGGAAAGAAGCAGATACTTTAAGTTAAGTGCCAGTTAGAGCAATCACTTTTGTTTAATTCCATTATTTAACTAGGGAAAGGGAAATAAGCTGTACACATGCAGAACAAAGTGAAGTTATCAGAAGTACAGACCAAGTAAGAAACAGACAAAACTGATAAATCTAAATTATTATGTGAGATGATTTAAAAAAGTGTACTATTCCTTGGGGAGCAGGTAAGTTATAATGAGCTGTAAAGCTACTGTATACTCTAAATCCATGTTTTTTGGGTCCAGTAGAGTTATGAATTTCTGTTCCCAGGCCCTATTTGTATGGATTTTCCTGAGGACAAAGACACATTTTTTTTGTGGGAGAAAAAAAAAAACAAAACCAAAAAGATTCTTTCACTAGTGCTTGGGTGTTTTTCCTTTATTGTTTTTTTGTAGGTTCATTCTGGATCATTGTGGTTGTTTAGTGTCACCCACATAATTTCCACAGGAGCATTTAGTGCATGGCATGTCACAAACATATATGGGATCCCTGGATTCTCACGGTTTTATTGGAAGGCGTATTGACTGTGGAGGTGGTAGAGGCAAGCTCACAGGTTTTGCAGTTGTTGTTTCGGAAAGGTCTCAGTCTATTTAATGTTTGTTAATCAACACAGTTTGCTTCCAATAAAGTTTGGCAAGGTTGAGTTGGGACTATTTTCTTTCAAGGTGTGATCCTCTTAAAACATAGGATGTAAATGTTTAATGATTTTTCTTATAAGTTCTAGTGTGTGATGGTAGGTGACAAGCAGGTGCGTGTAGTCAGCAGAAGGTTATCATCACCATCACTGCTGCTATTTTTATCATTAGTTTGTGCTGGGCATTCAGGTGGCTCATTCATCAGAGGAAGACTGCATCTTTGTGGTGTCCTTGTTGGAGAAAGGACATTTTTTGATTGGTGTAGTATATCTCATGAATATTCTCCTCAAAGCTGATGCTGTGGCATTTTAGAGCCTGACTATAGATGACAGCTTTCTTGGTATATGTGGGGTGTTTACTAGTGTCACGAAGTTAAGTGCAAGTGGTTTATGTTTTTTGTGTAGTCATATGGAATGTGCTATTCTGGACGTGACTCATGGGACCTAGAAAGCTGATGTTAGTGTAAGAATGTTCCAGGGGAGGATTCAGGATTATGCATCTCCCAATAAGAAATCTGCTTTCCTAAGTCCCAACAAAGACTCACAGTTCAGAGAGGAGTGGAGCTAAACAAACACTACCAGCCCTCACAATTTCCTAATGGCTAGTTTAGGCATCCCTCTGTTTGGCACATGAGCTTTTGTGGATCTCATTCTTAGGTACTTAATTCTCCCCCATGAATTTTGTAAGACACCCACATCTCTCACTCAGGGCTAAAGATTTCATTAGGCAGCACAGTCCTCAGCATTGCAATGCTAGGTTCCTTTGTGGGTCTAAAACTTAATCTTGCTTTGCTTCAGTTACTTATCCAATGGAAATGACATCTTCGTGCCCCCATTCTTTGTCTGTCTTGTCTATTTAAATGCAAGTTCTTTAGGACAGTGAGTATAATTCTAGCTGTATTTGCAGTGTCTAGCACTACAGGACTCCAATCTTAATGGGGCTATATGCAATACCATAATAGAAATAGATAGATTTCATGTATTTTAAGACATGCTGTTTAAGTAGCAGAATGTTATAGTAAAGGGTATTCATGGAGAAGCAAAAAAAATGGCAGAGTCAAGATATAGGTCATTATAGTAGGAAAAAGTTGTGTAAGTGCTTTTAAGAATTCTTGTTAGATTCTGCTTCTCTGTTTACCAACTATGTCTTAATATTGCATTGACCTCAATAGAAAATTTATGATGGATTAGTGAGAGGTGAGAACAATTTAACAGGGACCTCGAAGCAGAGGCAGCAAAAAGTTAAAGAAAACCACACCCTTAGATTTGCATCATTCTTTAAAATAAACTTATTGTGGGTGAACTATTAGACCAAATTCCATAGCTGTGGACCAAAGAAGACCTGCATATGATTAGATGGATATTAATGCCAGAAAGCTGATGAAAGAGTACACATCAGATGCTTATTTTCAGAAGAGCTTAAAAAGAATTAAAAGCAAACATTCATACAAATCTTTTAAAAGAAGTATATCTGAGTCTTGGAGCTCAAAACAGCCACAAACCAAGCCAAAGGCCTATTCAAGGTTTAATTCAGTAGTTCCCAGTATTTTTTGTGACAGTCCCAGCTCCAGTCAGCTTGCTATCCTCACTTTAGGTCTAAACCTGACTGTTATAGTTTAATTTCTGTTGGAGCTCATGAACTACTTGTTAAAGAGTGCAACAACACATTATTTAAGTAATAGCTAAAATGTGGATTTGCAGTAAAAAGGGCAGTAACATTTATACCACAAGTGCTGTGTTCTCTGAATCTTTTCCATTTTTATTCCATGCTCATCCATCCATCCTTTTGAAAAGAAAGCTAGACTAAAAATGCTGTGTTGATTTTGGCTTACTGCTGGGATAAGTCAGATTGGTGAAAGTGACAAGCCAATGCAATGCAAGAGTTATAACAGATAAATATGAACTGACTAAATTGAAATCAGTGCTTAGAAAATACTTGGAGACCAGTCTTAAGGGGGCCATGTATGTGGATGTATGGCAGAAAAGCAATACAGAACAAAAGGTCTCCGAATCCTGCTACGTTCAGAGGAGACATTTATTGCTGAGTAGGCAGGAGCCCTCAAAATGGCTATGGATAATTTTCAGATGTTATTTAGCAGTTCAGTTTTTTATTACAGAAAAAAATATTCAAAACGGAAGAACAAACTTGCCTCCTCCTATTCAGAATACAGTATCTTTTTTGCAGGATAGGATTGCTTCTTCAGCAAACATACTTACATAATTTAATGGTTATACGTGCTGATGAATGTGATGGAGTTTGCCTGCTTACCCTTAGTGTCAGTTTGGCTTCTGCATGTCTCACAAGAGAGGCAAGAAATAATTCTAACTCCATGTAGTGGGATGTAACAGATTACTCTTCCATAGTGTTATCATTCCACTTTGATATTTATCATTGGCATACAAGTGGCAGCATCCTTTGTGACAAACCTTGATATGAGATGTGTGGTTCCAAATATAGCTATAACCCTTTCAGAGGTGCACACAATCACACAGGAACAAGTACAGGAAAGGGAAGGAAAGCCAACCTTTCTACTGCTTCAGAAGTGAGGCTGCATTTATGTAGAGGTAAATTTAAAACCTTGCTTACCACGCATGCTCCCAAGGCTGACTTAGCCTAAGTTTGGTGCTTGGGACTGAATAAAGAGTCAGGAGCTTATACATACATGGAACGAGCAGATGCATCAGGCTCACATAGGAGGATGTTCCAAGGGATATGAGAAGAAAGTTCTTTCTGAAAAGTCTTCTGTATCTGTACAGGATGGATGTCTACAAACACTTACTCATGTTCTGCTACCCAGAAAACAGCCTCCCCTCTCTAACCATTTGTCAATTTAGGGGATACATATCTATTCTGACAATAGCAAATATAATATACTTTTATAATTCATTAGCACTTTGGGCCCTCAGTGGAGTCCATGACTCCACTCTATTGTACAAGCTCATAGTGAAAAACAGCACTGCCTCAAAGAGCTTAAAGTAAGTGAACAAGACAGATAGATTGGGATGAAGAAACAGACACAGAAAGGCAAAGTGACTTGCCATAGGTCACATGGCAGCTCAGTAGTAGAGCCAGGAACAGAAAAGAGGTCTTACAGATTCTTGTCCAAGGACCTGTTCATTCAACTATGCTATTTTCTCTGTTCATATTAAGATCCTAAAATGCCAGCAGTATCACTAAGCAGATAGCATTTAATCTGCAGTCAGTATGAAAGCAGAGAATACATTAACATTGTGGGATATAACTTCTCTAGAGACACTGCAGTGCATTAATATCAAGAAAGCCAGAGTGTTCCCCTGTAGTTGTACCCTACAGACATAATAACAAAGATTGTGAACAATATGTAGACATTATGAAAGAATATTGGGTCACATTAAGCCAGAGTTTTACTAATGATATTGAACTAAGCCATGCCAATTTAGCTTTTCTTTCTTTGGATTCCACAGAGCCCTGATGTTTACCAGTAGGTAAATGTGGCACTTGTGATTGATTGTTCAAGTTCACTGCTATATTTGCTGAAAGCAGTAAAATTGGAGATAATTTTACTGTCATCTCCAGATCTGTCATTTGTGTGTGGGAGTAAAGCAACCATAAAAGGATGAAAGAGCGAACATTATATTGCTTTTGAAAATCAGTTAGATGGCATCAGCTTCTGTTGCTGCTGTGGTGTGTTGACACTATGGAGCATTAAAGCCTGTAGGCTAAGTTCCTGGGGTAAAATGTCTACCTAGGGCAGCCTTTTCTCACAGTACAATTGTCACTCTTTTCTCCATGATGAAGAGAGCCTCAGTGTGTGGGGATGGCTATGAAGATTGAAAAAAAAGGGTATTCAATCACTATTAAGTCATTTTACAGCTCAGACAACTCAATCCCACTAATCTACAATCATTTGTCTGCATCTCAAAATGGTGGTTCACCTTCTGAAAGACATTTACAGGGACAGCATGTAATCCTCTGTGCTAGCAGTGATGAACAGCATGATGCAGCTATTGCATCATGACATGCTTATATCAGTTCAGTCCCTGGCTTTTCAGCTACTCCAAAAACACCTTCTGTTGCCTGACTTCAGACCTTTATGTGCCTTGTGAGTCTATTTCTAAAAGCTGAAACAAATCTTTCTTACCGTTTAAAGACTAAAAGTTAAGTGTTCATTATGGCCTCCATTATTGAGAGAAAGCCTAGGGCAATTATGTTGGGACTTCGATGTGTACCTTAGAGTAGTGATTTCCAATGAGAGTACCATGAGCTCAGTATTAGGACTCCTGGGTGGGAAAACACTGAAATCCCCAAGTTTATCTTGTGAATTGTTAAACAGAAATCCCTAATGTCCAAACCATTCTGACCCATTGTGGTCTTTCTGAGTTCTTTGCAACAGAAGAATTGAGCTATTTTTCTGTCGTCAAAAACTGAAAGCAAGGCAAGAGCTGAAATTTTCTGAGGGATGCCATGAGTCTAATAAAATGATCGAGGCGGAAACGATTGAGAATAACTGCCCTAGAGCAGTGGTAGTGAACCTTTTGACCCCATGGACCAGATGAGTGGCATGGGGTTGGTTGCAGGTCAGGCTTCACATTGCCTCAGCTTAGCCCCATACACCCAAATTTTAATTAAGGCTGCCCCACTTCTCTGCCACCAAATTTCTGGACCTGTGAGGAGTCCTTCAGATGACACAGCTCTTGATGTACCCTTACCTTAAAGAATTATGACCTCTTCTTTCTCAATTGTATTTGATTATTTAGGGCAGGGGTCATCAACATTTTTGGGCTGAGTGCCAAAAACACTTGCAGCCTCAACTTGTAAGATGTTGGGGTGCCAGGGGCAGATGGTGGGGGAGCTATGAGGGGCCTGATCCTTGTTGTGGCAGCAAAGTCCTGGCCCCTTTTCTGCCTCAAGGCACACATACCAAGCAAAATGCATGTGTGTGCCACGTTCTGGCATCCACGTCAGAGGTTGCCTACTCCTGCTCTAGGGGTTCTGAAATATATTCAAACAGCCATGGTTTCAGACCCATGTTAAGGACTGTGGGAAAGGTACAGTATAATAGCACAAACATGGACATTAACCCAATTGTACCAGAAACAACATTTCCAGTCCACATACAGAAAGCTGCTGAAACACTTGCATTTCCTTTGCTGCCTGGTCTCTTAATGATTCATCTGTTTTCTGACTTGTTACTCATGCACAATTAACTTTTAGTACAAGGTATTCTCTTTCTCTCTTGATGGCACTCTGCAAGGTGGAAGGCAGACAGCTAGCCTTAAACTTGTAACCCCATGAAGGTCGTTGGGGTGAGGTTTCAGTCTATGGTGATATGAGTGTTTTCGTTACTGACAGGCCATACACTTGCACTTTCACCTTCTCTGTCTCTCTGGATAGGACAGAAATTACACAAACTGGTATAAGTGATTGGAAACTGGTTCACAGCAGTGTAACACTGTAACACAGCAGAGATTCAGTGCATATAAGCCACTTCCAAAATGGCCCAAACTGGTTTAAAATAAATCTGGATGGATGCAGTATCAGACTTAACTGATTTAGGTTAAATTGGTTTATTGAATTTCTGTCCCATATCCTCTCCAGATTCAAGTCAACTCACAGTCCTCTGGCATCCCAGGATGCCTTGCATCTCCCCTGCAAACCTCCCCCCCAGGGTGGGCAACCTAGCCTTGACCCAAGCTGTCTGCTGCGCCCAAGCCGGGAGGCATCCTTTAGCACCTGCTGGCTTATGGCCCGGTCTACTGCAGACATGTGGCTGCATTTCCAGAATAAAAAATGAATGTCTGTTCACTTGCTTATTACTTCAATCTACATAGTTTAGACTATCCTGTGAAGATTGAATTGATTCAGCTTTGGGCTTTTTGACTGCCTGTACTTAGCGTCTCTTTCTCCCTTTGTCTCTTTCAGAAGGGTCTGCCGAGGCTTGCTACTGTACTATATTGGTCAGACTACCAGACTTTCTGTTCTTGGTGCAGAATAAATAAATAAATACATTTAAAAAAGAGTCTCTTCCCAGTCTCCCTGACCTCAATGAGAATGGGCTGCATGGACAAGGAGCTGCTCCTCCTGTGGGCAGTTATTGGATTGGCTGTTATAGCAAGTGAATAGTACAGTCAAACGATTCATGGGCCAAAGTATAGAGGGAGCAAACGAGAGAAAGGAACAAAGCACGTACATAGTTACTGTGGTTTTCAGTCAATATTTGCAGGGCAGAAATTCTTGCCTGCCTCACTTCTGTAAATTTCCTTACCAGCCCTTTTAAATTGGGGGGAAGCTAGCATTCTGTGCCTTTCATATGTTCTGTTGCTAGAAGACTGAATCTTCAACTGAGGATGCAAATGAGGAAGCAAATTCAGTCTTGCATCCTATATTTCACAGGCTTTCATGCAAAGTCAGTGCTGAACTTGGACCAGTGAGACCAATAACCGACATATAAGTGTGGTCCTATGTTAATTATGGTATTGTCTAGAGCAGTGGTTTCCAAACTTTTTTGATTGCACACCCCATCAGTAAAAAATTTTTGAGCATGCACCCCCAGTATATGTATATTTATATAAATAGAAATAGAAGTTCTAATATTTTCTTCCCACACCCCAGTGGATCATCTTGTGCACCCGCTGGGGTGCACATACCCCACTTTGGAGACTACTGGTCGAGAGAAGACCCAATTGTGCATTGATTGGACACTCAGTAAGGAAAAACTGTACATTCCTTCACTAAAGGGTTGAGTAGATTAGACAGAATAGTGGCAGAGAAAAGTAAATATAAGCCTCATATCACAGCCTTTAACTGAGCTACAGATTTTTCCAAGATCATACAGGATGACTATGTTATGGAAAAGACGTGAACCCCAATATCTGGAGTCCCAATACACTGTCATAACCAACAACCATTCTTCTTTCTGGTGCAGTGACTGAGGAATCATCATTCAGAGTAGTGTGTCCTTTCTTTATACTTGGCAACCAGGTCTCAAGAAGGTACAGATCCTCTGAATAATGCATTTGTCCAATTAATATTAAAAAATAACTGCATCCTATAATAGCTTTTGGAAGGTAATTTAATCATTAAGTAATGAAAAGCGTATTTTCTACTGAGTTTGACACAGTAATTCAGAAATTCATGAATTTCTGTTAAGCCTTTTTACAATCTCCAGTGAATTAGATGACAGCAGTGATTTAAATTATTTCGGAAGTTGCATCTACATTTTCAAGGGTAATGGATTTCATTTAGTGAGTTAAGATGTGAAACTTCCTTGATTTTCACCCGTGCAGTTTTTCCAGTTTAGCAGAAGTAGATGGGGTGGAAAGGAAGCCAGTACATATTTTTATGTAAATCAATATATTTTAATTTCAGATAGCCTGCTTTGTGGAACTTCATGGCTTTGCATTGACACTACTTTTTGAAAACTTGATGTACTTTAATTCATGCCAGTATATTTTTGTTTATTTTTTTTGTTAAATGTAGATGCCTTAAGGTATACTATTGGGCATTCATGAAAACAAAGTAAGTAATGTATAGAAACATTAACCCCTCAAGCTGTATAAAGCTTACCTCATAGCTGTATTATTTGCAAAGACAGAATATGAAATAGTACTACAAGAATTAGAAATGCGTGACTGCTGCTTCGATTCATATTCTTCATGTTCAAAGTTTTCAGAAAGACCATATGGTATTGATTTTATGCATTTTAGTTAATATTTCTTAGTACTAATAATTTATTTACCCTTTTTTTGGTATTGCCTGGTACCTTTACAAATGGTCCCTTTCCATTCACTTTATTCTGAGTGTGCCACGTTGTACCACAACTATTTATAGTAGCAACACCTTAACAAAAGGATGGCGCTAATAGCCAAGACTGGTCAACAGTTTCTGGCCAGAATTAATTGAACTCTGCAGTATTAACTGGTTTTCTACATGCTGGACTGCTTGGGGAACTTGGTTCATTCAGTGACACAAGTGTCCTGTCAGTGATTTTACAGACTAGAACATTCTAGGATTTTTTCTGTTCACCCACAGGGCTGAGCAAGAGATTCAATTCTAATGCAAAAGGGCAAGACAAACCCACAAAATTCACTGTGTCTTTTCCTAAGATGCATGTCACTTACTCTATACACATAACATAATTCCACCCAACCAACCATAACAACAGTTTCTAGCCCAATTCCAGCCATGGCTTTATAAGCAGAGGTTATACAACTGCTAGACTGACCATAATTGGCTTGTATAGGCAGTCAAGGTTGAGATACCATAAGCAAAGACTGCCCATGACAGTAATTGCCATCACTTCACAATCAACTTGGATGACACTTTGACTTCCAAGCTGGAGTTACACCCAGGTTCTTACTTAAAGAACTTGTATTATTAGCCATGTTTTTCTAAATTGCCATAAGAACATGTATATGGCATTTGACAGAATAACTATGCTAATAATTGGTTTTGTTGCCTGGACAAGAGGACCAAAGTCTCAGGTCAAACCCCAAAGTATTGGCAGTTTATCTTCTTTTAATTTAAATTTAAATATTTTTTGAAGCAGAACAGTCTTAAAACTACCAAAAAACACCATACTATGTCTAAAGCTTTTCAGATAAAGTATTCCTGATAGGGGTATGCGAACCGAGCTGTATTTGATTTGGATTTGGATTCAACCCAAATCAGGTAAAGTGATTCGATTTGTTGATTCGGATCACTGTCCCTGATTCTCTTCAGCTGAAGATGAATCTGAAGATTTGATGCTGATTCGGAGAATCAGGGATTCGGCCATAGACGCAGCTTTAAATGTTTTTTCTACATACCTTGAGGTACCAGGTGTGGCTTATGAACACAGATGCTGGGACAGATGGAGAATCCCACAGGAGCATGGGGGAGCCCTCCCCACGTGCTCAGCAGCAAACCTGTAAGTGGATTGGAAGTAATTCTGGTCCACTTTCACATCCACCGCCAAATGGCGATCAGCTGCAAGGGGACCCCAGGTGCTACCCCAAACTCAGGAGGCACCAGTCAGTGAGTCTGGGGGAGCACTTGGCACAGACCCAGAAGTGGCCCAGAAGTGCTTCTGGGCCTCTTCTGGGTCTGCTGCCAAGTGCACTGGGGACACCCCCCACACTCCTGTGAGACACTCCATCTGCCCCACCATCTCAGCATTCACAAACCGCCTGGTATCTTGCAGTATGTAGAAAAAACATTTAAAGCTGTGCCTGTGTTCGAATTTTAGAATCTTTCTGAACCTCTCTGAATTGATTTGGATGGTTCCGATTCGATTCGGAGAGATTAAAGGGTCTCCTGATTCGAATTGGATTTGGAGATTTGGCCACCGAATCAGGCCAAATCAAATCAGCGACCAAAGCTTTGCACAGCCCTAATTCCTGACATTCAACTCTTTATTTCAGGTTTCATAGTTTCTAGGGTCGGAAGGGACCTGAGAAGATCAACTAGTCCGACCCGCTGCCATGGCAGGAAAGAGTACTGGGGTCAAACAACCCCAGCAAGGTGTTCATCTAACCTCTTCTTAAAAACCCCCAGGGTAGGAGCCTGCACCACCTCCCTTGGAAGTTGGTTCCAGACCCTAGCCGCCCTGACCGTGAAATAGCGCCTTCTGATGTCTAACCTAAACCTACCCTCTGCTAGCTTGTGACC
>NW_017728994.1:37712972-37733492 GCF_001723915.1 Gavialis gangeticus | reverse complement strand
CCACAGCCTCCCATTTTCTTAATGAGAACGGGGTGAGAGACAGTGTCAAAAGCCTTCCGGAAGTCCAGGAAGACTATGTCCACTGCTACCCCTGCATCTAATGATCTGGTGATCTGATCATAAAAAGCCACCAGGTTGGTCTGACAGGACCTGCCACTGATGAACCCGTGCTGATTGCCCCTAAGCATGCAGTCCCCTGCTGTCCCCTCCTGGATGTGAGCCAGAATTATTTTCTCAAACAGCTTGCCTAGGATCGAGGTACGACTAACTGGCCTATAGTTTCCCGGGTCCTCCTTCCTTCCTTTTTTGAAGATTGGAACCACATTGGCCCTCTTCCAGTCCGGCACCTCTCCAGTGCAGGTATTTCTAAACAAAACAACATGAACTCAACAAGAATTTAAAAGATGAGTTTACTGGAATCTATTAAATTCCATAATCAGTTAAATTATTACATTAAAAAATTCATGCAGTTTAGAGCATTTTAATTTATTTTAGCAAGGAGAGAAAGTCTTAATATTGCACCTGCATGATTTGGTATAGGCACTCTCTAGAAGCCTTAGCGTGCATGCCCAGTTCAGGCCTCGAGGCACATCCCCGAGACTTGGGTGTTGGGCTGCGTTCAACCCCGATGGAGGCCCTGACACTCGCCTGCCATGACTTGATCTTCCTTTCAGTAGTGGGACTCTCCCTCGTGGAAACTCGCGGACCGAGCGCTGCCCCTTGCGGGCATTCTTGGGGCTCCACCTCCCCTACACCCCAGCCATATGCCAGCCTTCAGGATGACCAGGTGATAGATCGCCGGCTTGTCTCTTTGATGTTCACTCCTGCTCTTGCCCCCTTTTGCCCGACCCTCGGTGTTTGTCTTTGCCCCAGGTGTCTATGGTTTTGGGACCAGTCTTGTCCCAACGTCTACCCGGGCCTTATCTTTGGGATGTCACGTTTGATGTGGCTGCCTCCATGCCTCTTCTTGGTCCTGTGGGTCGATTGGGGATGCCTTCCCCAGTTCAGGCTCTGGGTGCCCTTCAGGGTACTAACATAAAACAGAAAAACAAAGAAAAAAGAAAAGGAACAGCAGGGGTTCAGGCTTCAGCCCGCCCCACTCATGGCTCCTGCATCTGTGGTCATTGGGATCCCTCAATGCCATCCTCCTTGGCCTGGCTGCCCTGCTGAGCCAGGCGTTTATACTTCAGGGGAGCCGGGACCCCGCTGGTGAGTCCCCATCTAGTCCCCTGTTGATCTGTTGCTTCTGCAACCCAGTAGCCCGGGAAGCAGCTTCGTCTCCTGTCTCAGGCTTAGCTGCTGCCCCCGCTGTTACCTTGCCACCAACTTTTAAATCCACTGGGCAGTGGTTTTTGATGACATCATCTGCCGGTGCTGGTTCCAGCCGCAAATAAAAGCGGCTGATAAACCGTGCCAGCAGCTCTTCTCGGCACAGTGTGGCTTTTCCTGTTGAAGGTAAGTAAGTCCCCTCCTTAGGGCTTTTGGTTTTGTTCTTCTGGGAGCTCACCCCAGCCTCGGGTCCCACCATGAGAGGGGGTTCTGGGATCTCTGTTTGTGACCCCCCTGGGACAAGGATATTTCTTTATATCTAGTTATGTCGAACAGTCAGAGTCTGAGCAAAATGCATATGTTTCATTCTTATATTTAGGACAGATTTATACTATAGAAATCGGGTAGTAGACATCATCTGATTAATAAGTTGTATCATTAACCTATCCTTTCTATCAGTATTTTAATCTGTTTTCTTAGTCATTTGTAAGTCTTACATTCTGTGAGTTCTAGATATTTTAGGTCATATTAAACTTAAGGTATAATGTTATTTATGTTGTTCAAGAAATGCTTGATTAATGCTAAAAAATGGCATCACTTTCAAAAGAAGTAACTATAAAAAATTATGAATTGAATGGTTCAGAAATTCAGAGTTTTCCTTTCTAAAATATAACAGTTAAAAACAAATCACAATCTATTTTATCAATTTTAGTGTCATGGATCTGTAAGATTTCTGTATATTATCTCTTGAAGGATCACATAATAATAATAATATTAAGGACAGTTATAGCATTAATGTTTCTTTGGGTAAACTGAGAACCATGGACCATGACTTGAATTCCAAAAGTTAGCCAAGAAAACTGAATTATGCAAGAGATACCATTTTTCACTTAAACTTTCAGAATATTTTCTAACACTTATGAGATTCTACCTCTGAGGAAAAAAGCTTGGGCACACAGAAGTCAATGGGAGGTTTTCCGCTTTCAGAAAGATTGATCATAAATTAAATTGTCAGTTAGCTGGAAGTTTGAAAAGTACAGGAGAGAGAACATAAAATAAACCATATCACATTTGTTTAATGTCTTTATGGCAGACTGTATAAAATAGTTTTTCTTATACACCAATGTATCATGTAGTAACTCTGCATTATTGTTCTAGGTACCTTGGAATAACAAGACCTCTTACATATCCTGTAAGGCAGAATGGGAAGTGTATGGCTAAAATGATCCTGTGCGTATGGCTCCTATCTGCCTCTATCACTATCCCACCCCTCTTTGGTTGGGCCCAAAATGTGAATGATGAAAAGGTTTGTTTAATCAGTCAAGACTTCGGCTATACAATTTACTCCACTGCAGTTGCATTTTATATTCCAATGTCAGTGATGCTTTTCATGTACTATCAGATTTATAAAGCTGCCAAGAAGAGTGCTGCTAAACACAAGTTTGCTGGCTTCCCACGGCCAGAAGAAACTGAAGGGATTTCTGTGAATGGAGTTGTAAAACTACACAAGGAATCTGAAGAATGCACAAATTTTTCACGACTCCTTAAACACGATAGAAGAAACATTTCCATCTTCAAAAGGGAACAGAAGGCTGCCACTACTCTTGGAATTATTGTGGGGGCATTTACTGTGTGCTGGCTTCCATTTTTCATACTTTCAACTGCCAGACCCTTTATCTGTGGTACAGCATGCAGCTGCATCCCACTGTGGGTTGAGAGAACATTTCTGTGGTTGGGTTATGCAAATTCTCTTATTAACCCTTTTATATATGCCTTCTTCAATCGGGACCTGAGGACAACCTATCGCAATCTACTTCAATGCAGATATAGAAATATCAACCGGAAACTGTCAGCTGCAGGGATGCATGAGGCTCTGAAGCTTGCAGAAAAGCCAGAATTTGTGCTGTAAGGTCATTTAACCTTTATTACAAACATTCATTGTTTTGTGCTCTAACTTTTCCCTCTGAGTTAGAAGGTGAATCATGACCCTGTACTTCTTGAAATCATTACTTGCCTGTTAGATACATCTACCAAACTTGGTCATAGGTCCTCACAGTTCTGCTGTAGTAAAGACTATTGGATTAGGCCTTAGAATTTTTGAGATTTTAGTAAAGTGCAATTTATTGTACTTTGAAGTTAAAACAGGAAAAATTGATACAAAACAGACAGGGAATGCTGTATTACTTGGTAGTATTCTTATTTTTATGTAATTTTCTTCACCTTATTACCTGTGAGAAAAGTGATTGAAGTTTAATGTCACCTTTGAACACTTTCTAATGATACTGAGTAAGTACATTCAATTTAAATGACACCATAAACAGACTTAGAGTGACGCAATGCCTAAGCAATTAAGGTGGCTTGTTATGATTCCAGAGGCATGAGTCTCAGACTTAACTGTAGACTCATTGTCAAAGTCATGATCCCGTCCTGTCCCCTGAAAACATAACTGTAACACATCAAGGTCCTAGGGGTGGCTGTGACCCTCCCTGGTAGCTCCATGGCCATTCCCTGCTCCGCCCCTAGGGCACCTTCCCATCTTACCTGCTATGCCTTGATAGAATAACAATAAATAGGGAGGTTTCCCACAAACCTTTGTGTAGCCCTGGTTCACTGAACCCCTGGTAGGGTCCCCAGCACCCTAGTGGTCTGCCCTGGTCCCCTGGCTGGGCCTCCATAGTCAACTGTGCCCAGCTGGGCACCCAAGCCTTAAGGGCTAACTGTGTGGCTCCAAATCCCCCCCTTTACCATATCCCATGCCTCACAGGTGTTACAAGAATGATGTTCTCTCTGTTGGGGCTTCGGCCTCCTCCGCTTTAATCCAGCTAGGCCTTCTAACTTGGCCCCACTGAATTGGACCTGGATCTGAGGCACTTGCCCTCGTTTGTTCCTTCCATCACCCGGGACCCTGTCCCCTGTCTTGTGGGTCCCAAACCCCTGTGTGGCTGTACCTTCTCTGGCACTGGGCCACTGGCCCCCTGTCTCTATGCCTTGCACTATCTGCCCCTAGCAGGTCTCAAGGCAGTTATGTGCCTCTCAGACACTAATGACACCTCCAAACTTCCCCTTCCAGCCTCATTCCAAACCTCCAATTTAAACACAATATAAAAATAAGCCCCTGGGTTATAACATACCATAAAGGAATAACAGCCCACTGTCCTTTTAAGCGTGTAAGCCTTCACTCGCTATTACAGCACCCTGGGCTTCTTGTGAGCTCCCTGAGCCTCTCTCTTTCTGTAGGCAGCAAAGCAGTTGGTCCATTATCCCTGAGTGGCTCTCCTGAGTAGGAGCTCCTTTCCCTGTGGCTGCCAGGAAAACAAACCCCCCTGAATCAGCCTCAGCCTTGGGTTTATGAGCTCCCAGGGCTCTGCTTACATCCGGTCAGCAGACTGTGGGCAGGTGCCTGCTAATTGCTCCATTAGCCTGTTGTCCTGGTGACCTGCAGCTTTGGTGCTCTGCCTGGCTTGCAGTGCTCCTTGCCTAGGCTGCTGCTTCCCTTAAAGGAACAGAGAGCCCCCTCCAAGGCTCTCTGTTACAACAACTGTAAATTGATCATTTTCAGTTATCAGACCACTACCTCCTAGAGGCACAGATCACTGTTCTCCATTGCCCCTGTTGGGGTGATGGACCAGTTAGACTGCTCTGCACCCAGAGACTCATGGAATCCCATTGACCTTGAGGTCTACTCTGTTGATGGCCTGGCTGATCTGTGGTATAGCACACTGATCCTGGTCATAGACACAGTGGCACCCTGGTGTCCAGTCCCCCGGTACAAGAGGGAACTGAGACAGCTTCAGCTGGAAAGTAGGTGGCTGGAGCACAGGTGGCTCTCAAAAAACAGCTGGATTTTTTTCTTGCTGGGGTCACTTGATCCTAGCTGACTTCCTGTCAATGGCAGGGGGCTGGACCTGATGATTTCTTGAGGTCCTTTCCAGCCTCTAATGTCTATGAAATCTATGAAACCTGTGCCAAAGCCAGCCAATTGTAGTATGGATCTTTTTTCAAAAACTATGGTGTGGCAGAGGTGGCAGCAAAGAAGCTTTTCTTCTCCACTGCCATTGCATCTTCCAAATGTCATTCAGTGGAACCAAGGCATGGTTAACCCAGCTTGTCCCTGCCCAGAAATCAAGTCTTTTTCAGTCCACTGTAATGAGTTTTCACCAACTCTGCAGGCAAAAATTACCTGCCTCTAGACTGTGCTCATGGCTTTGGTCAATGAATTTTGCCTGGAGATTGACAAGGGAAATTGTACCCTGCTGATCTTTATCTTTCTGTGGCCTTTGATATAGCTGACCACAAAGTATTGATCAAGCATTAACATGACCTGGTGGTTATTTGCCGAATAGCTCTTAAATTGGTTTTGTTCTTTCCTAGCACAGTGGTACCTTAGGGTGTTGATGGGCAAGTACTCGTCATCCCCTTGGAACCTTTTTTGTGGGGTCCTTTAGGGCACCGTCTTGTCTGTACCTATGTTTAATGCGTCTGTGAGGCCACTGGGGAATATTGTATGGTGATTCAGAGTTAGATGCCACCAGTGTGATGATGACACCCGCTCTACCTCTCTTCTCTTCTGACCTTGGCCTTGCAGACTCAGTCCTTTCCAAGTGCCTGGCTGTAGTTGAAGACTGGATGTGGGTGAACCAACTGAAACTTGGTCATTCATGTTTGTAGCCTTGGAATGCTCCTGGTCCCTTTGCTGCACCTGGATCTTCATGCAGCAGTGGCTGCGCTGGCTAAGAGACCTTTTCACTCCATCTGATGAGAAGGCCATGACCCTTTCTTAGAAATTCTAATCTGGCCATCATCATCCATTCCTTTGTAATCTCAAGGCTGAACTATTGTAAAGTGCTATGTGTGGGGCTGCCCTGGAAAACTAATTGGATACTGTAGCTGTTGCAAAACACAGCGGCCTGCCTTCTGATGGGGTTGGGTCACCAGGAGCACATAACTCCAGTCCTCCATCATCTGCAAGGGCTTTGTGGGTGCAATTCAGGGTGCTAGTTTTGACCTACAAAGCCCTAACAGCCTGGGAGTTGCATACCTAAAGGTCTGCCTTCCTCTCTATGCCCTACTGCGATCCCCAGGGTCAGTCAAGAGCAATATCCCGCAATTACCAAGAGTACACCAAGTCCTCTTAGTGAAAGCATACAGGCCAGTCTCAGAAACTGTCTCTCAGCTCTGAACACCATCTGTCTTGAGGCTCACTAAAGCCCAAGCCTGGACATCTTTTGGAATTACTACAAGACCTTTCTGTTCAGGCAGGTATTTAACAACCAAAATTAGGTGGAGTATTGTTTAGTGGGTCTCTGCTTTATTTTGTTTACTTTTATTTTGTTTTATTTATTCTAGTTGCCCTTTTAAGTTGTTCTGCTTCCCTCATTCTGCTGTAAGCCACCCTGAGCCTTTGTTGGGAAGGGCAGCATATAAACTGCACAACCAATCAACCAGTCAAACCAACAAACCAATCAAACAGTTGTTTGGGCTACAAAATCTAAGGCAGCTGGCCAAGATGTTAGCCACATCACACCTTGTGTGTTTGCTGCCTTCAGAAAGTTTCATGCCTTATCTCTATAAATTTTGGTGGGCCTTTGATCTGTTTTTAGTGACTAACCTAGATTTATATGGGTCACATCCTATGGTGGTATGAATTGGTGCAATTATTGGTGCATCAGTGGTGCCATGCTGATTTAAACCAGCTGAAGTTTTTCCATCATGTCTAACCCAACAAAATGCAACTAATTATAATCTATTTTAGGAACAGAAAAAAGCCATCTGATTTTTACCCAATCATGCTTATTCTAACCCTCCTCATTTCCCCCACATAATTTTTTGTTAGTTGAGCCCTTTTCTCTAATCTAGGCTCCAGCCTTCTCCAGACTGAAGGTGAAGGTTTTGTTGATCTTACTGGTATTCTTGTTTTACTTATAATAATTAATTTATTACTCTCCTGGAGCAAGCCAAGTTTCTTGTGTTTCTCCTTTATGTTTTCACCTTGTGTCTGTGTCCTATATAGAAGCTCATGTAGGAAACCATTCCCATCCCTGCTAATATAAGCAACCGTTTTTCAAAATGTAGTTAATATCAATCTCTTTTTCAATGAGAAAAATAGTAATTCTAGCCACCTGTTCTGAAAGCTGGCATTTGTTTTACTTGTTGCCTTGCACACTGCAGCCTCTCTAAGGCCTTGATTGTGTTCTCGTTGAAATCAGTAGCAAATCTCACCTTGACTTCAGTGGAGAAGATGAAGCCTTATAATAATAATGGGCTTTCTAAAGAATGACAGCTTACTTTGCAAAAAAATTCAGATAAGATTCAAGCATTTCATGTTATATAGCAGTAGCCTTCAGTCTTATTTTTTATTTCAGTTCCTTGCTAACACAAATTAGCATGTTATACATGTTAATAATTTTACCAATAACTTCTAAATCTTTTCTTTTATCAGTGTGCTGGATGACTTTCCTTCGGCTTCTGTTCCTGATTTTGTTCTCTTCTCTCACACTGATTAGTTTACACTTGCCTGTATAGCACACCTTTGCTATCTCCTGGCCCATTCTCCTGATCCAGTTAGATTTTTTTTCCTTCATTTTATTGGTCTCTGTTCACATCTGTGAATATTAGAGATCACTCATAAAACTGGACTCCTTACATTTTGTAAATTTTAAGATCAATAGAAAAGTTTATGACTTTAGTAAAAGTAGTTTCAGTTTAGTTGACGTTCAGCTGTTCCTGTTTTACAGATTTTGTAACTTCGCCCCTTGTGCTTTTTCCATGGCCTTTGCTCCAAGGCTTATTCAGGGCCTGAGGTTGCAGCTCTGCACTTAGGTCTGCTCTCTACAGGCATTTGTGGTTAGAGTGCCTCAGAACCACACTTCTAGGAAACAAGCGAAATAAGCAACATAAAGCAGTCCCTCACAGCCAAAGAAGTGGGGCAACATTGTTTCATAGTTTCTAGGGTCGGAAGGGACCTGAGCAGATCATCTAGCCCGACCCCCTGCCATGGCAGGAAAGAGTACTGGGGTCAAACGACCCCAGCAAGGTGTTTATCTAACCTCCTCTTAAAGACCCCCAGGGTAGGAGCCTGCACCACCTCTCTTGGAAGTTGGTTCCAGACCCTAGCCGCCCTGACCGTGAAATAGCACCTCCTGATGTCCAACCTAAACCTATCCTCTGCCAGCTTGTGACCGTTATTCCTGGTCACTCCTGGCTGTGCTCGGGGGAACAGGGACTCCCCCAATGCCTGCTGATCCCCCCTGACTAGTTTATAACAGGCCACAAGACACTGGGTAGTACTTTGCTAGCAACAAAAATCAGCCGGAGAGCAAGTATTAGGTCGGGATCAAGCAATTAAGCATCCTGCTAGTAGATTAGACATGGTCGTTCCCTCCTAATGCTTCTTGCCAGAGCTGGCTGTTTTCAAGGGACCTAAGCCAACCCACAGAAGTAAAGCAGAAGGCCCTGAAGCCTGTTTCTGAGTTACAACAGAGTGACCTTTTGAGGCATTACAAGCAGTAATTAGCACACCCAGCTGAACTAGTAGAGAAATCAAATTAAACAGAGGAAAAGGCCTGAAAGGAGACATTATTCAAGAAGGCCTTAAATGGATAAGCCAAACATACTATAACATATCTTTAGCTTAAGAATGTCAAAAGTAGTGATTTATGTAACCAAATGTGTAATTGCAGCTGTAGATGTAATTTTGCTATAAAAGATGAGTGCATTAAACGTCTTAGATTAGTTTTAAAAACAAGGCAGCCCTGTCAGTGAAGACCATAAAACAAAGTGAAAAGAAAAGCAGGATAATGGCAAGCAGCATTCCAAGATGATGAAGAAAAGAGGTAAGAAATCTTTCCTTCCAGAATTGCAATTTTCATGACGTAGATCCCAGCTAATTGGTACCTCTCAAGCCTATAGAAAAACTAGTTCAGTCCAGTGCCCAAAGTCTCAGTGAAATCAAGAAATTTAAACAAAACAAATCAGAGAATGTTTAATAAAATAAGCCATATATAAATATAGGATATAGACTGTATGAGAAATGGGAGAACTCAACAAATTCAAGAAGAGCTGCTATCAGTCTGCATGCCACCCTCCTGAGTCTCTCTAACCAGTTTCAGTGAGAACCTATATTGTTATGTCAGGTAGCTAGATAAACACTTTCCCATTGTCTATTCTTGTGCTTCACATTGTAAATAATAAACAGTTGGGCTGTAGACCTGTCTCTTGTTTCTTTTGTCAGTAGCCAGTCTCCCAGTACACTTATTATTCTAGGTAACAGAGTAGCTGCTTTGTGGTAGATTATTTGCACTTATTTGCCACTTTTGTGGTAAAGCACAGGTGAGGTCATAGGTCACAACAAGAGTTTTGACTCCATGGGGAGAGAGGGTCACTAATCTGATTTGGGTAGTAGCAATACTCTACCTGATACCACTGGGAGGGAGTTTTAACTGTACTGTAACTCAGTGTGTAAGCTTGCAAAAGAGGTCCTGATTATAGACAGGCTGCAGTTTTGTCTCTCTAAAGGGTGAATGGTCCCAAGTTTATGGTAAAACTCCACAGCTGAAGGAAGCTAAAGGGAAAAACAGTTTACTGAACTTCTGTCCCGGATGACCTCTGTCCCAAATTCAAGTTAACTCACAGTCTCCCAACATCGCAGGATGCTTTGCACCTCCCCTGCCAACCCCTCCCATGCAAAGTGGGCAAGCTAGTCGTGCCCAAGCTGTCTGCTCCAACTGAGTAGGGAGGCACGGTCTAGCGCCCCCAGCTTCTGGCCTGGGCCACTGCAGGCATGTGGCTGCATTTCCAGGTTCAAAAGTGAACATCTGTTCATTTGCTTTTCAGTTCAATCTACACAGTTTAAACTAACCTATGAAGATTTAATTGATTCACCCTTGGCCTTTTTGATCATCTGTACTTAGCCTAAGTGCCAGTTCTTGTAACCAGCCATAGGCCTCTATTAGTTTTGGGCCAGAAGTAGCCAGAGCTGAGCCACAAATTGCTGCTAGGGTAACTTAGGGCTTTTGTACATGCAACAAAATTGGCCTTTAAAGTGGCTTAATTGCCCTTTTGCACTGCTTTAATGGTGTTGCTACTTACATACAGGGCAGTGAATTCCACTTTAATGTCGTTGCTATTTACATATTTGGCGGCATATTCTGCTTTAAATGACTTTATGTAGCAAGGTAAAACCCATCCGAGGTGTTTTAGTTTGCTACATAACAAAGTGCAATGGTGCATGGGGCGCTGGAAGCCAACATGTTTGGGAAAGCTCAGGCTTGGCGGGCTTCCAGTGCCCTGTGCACCATCCCTGCCACTTTCTCCCATCACCAGCACACCCAGCCACCCTCCTGCTGCCTTGCCGCTCTGCCCCAGAGGCAAGCCAGCCATTCCTGGGTGGTCCCAGCTGGCACGAATGGTACATGGGGTGCTGGAGCTTACTTGCATCTCTTGCGGTCGGGGAGGGCGAGGTGCCGGTGGGCTGAGCAGTCTCTGAGCTGTGGGGGAACCCAGTGCTTCCCTCCACAGTGGTGGCACACCCCAGGTGGTACCAGCCTGCTGGTGCACAGGCCAGCTGGTGCCAGGGGGGCATTGCCACCATGGAGGAAAGCACCGGGCCCTGTGCAGCTCAGGGGCTGTGCAAGCAGGCTGGCTCAACTGAAGGGAAAAAAAAGTGGCAAGGAGCCTAATCTTTTTTTTTTCTCTTCCTGGAGCCTGCCTGCCTGTCTGAGTTGCGCAGGGCCTGGTGCTTCCCTCGGCAGCTGTGGTGCCCCCCTGCGCAGCTCCTGCCCACCCAGGAGCTGTCTGGAGGGGTGCTACAGGCTGTAAGGATTGGGCCCCCTAACCCTTGTGTACATGCAATGGGCGTTTAGTTCTCCCTAAATTGGAACGGTGGAAACGGTAGGTTTTTAAAAGCCTACCCTTTCAATTCAGGGAGAACTAAACCGAACTAAATCCCTATCGCATGTACAAGCACCCTTAGACAGTAGGTCTGGGAAATGCTAGGGGAGCAAAGAGAATAGTAATTCCTATGTTCCTAGGAATTGCTTCTTACTGCAGGATAGAGAAGCTTAAATTCTGGTAATCAGTACCATTGTGTAGTTATTTATGAAAATGTTAAGTGATCTGTGTAATTGCTCCAGATTTCTGCTTTATTTTAAAGGTGTGGTAGTGCAGTGACCAGTAATGCTTTCCAGATACTTAGTAGGCATTTGGCACCGAAGGAACTAGTTTCAGCCCTCTATTTGTTTATAAAATCTTCTCTATTTCTCTCCATTTCTCTAGGCCTCTTATTTGTCCTTTTGGATAACAATCTGAAGAGCAAAACTCTGGGAAGAATCAGAACAAATTTTTATTTTATATAGCTCTGTTAAATACTTTTTTTTAGAAGGCTGGCTGTCTAAAAACCTGCTCCCAGTGCTAGGAATTTTATCTGTACAGAAGCATTTTATCAAGATAAGCATGCCAGCCTAGATCCTCAGCTGTAGCTAACAGTAAAACTCTGGAAAGAGAATGTAAAAATGGGATTTGTACTGGCTGTGACTTCAGGCTGGCTGTGTGCTTGTTCAGTTCCCTACTTAGCTTGCAGTACACTATAAACAATACTAACTGCCAATGACTCCATGGTGCTGACACCTGGGTGATCTCTGGGTACTCTAACCTGTACTTTATATGCAGGTATAGGACATCTGTGCTGCCTGTGGTGATTTTCCTGCGAACACATCAGGTTTATTAGGGAAGTGTCAGAGATACAGCACAAAGTGGAAGAGGAGAAATTCTGAGTAATACCTATTATTTCATTTTTTTAGCAACATTACTTAGGTTCAGATTACTTGTGATGAAGAATTTACAGTTTAGATGGTTTTCAGAATACTTAGCTTACTATCTGGGACTAACCAGAACAGGAGATATACTAAACAGCTTTTAAAAAGCACAGCCAGTGACTAAGGGTATTGATTACTAACTAGATATGGCACACATTTGTCTATTTAGCTATTCTTCCATTTTCTAGCTAGACACTCTTACCTTATGGTAGGACAACAAACATCCAGTAGATAAAATATTGCAATACTTTTACTATTTAGCATTGCATTTCAGGAGCATAGTTAAGAATAGGTCAATTACACACAGAGGTTCAGGATATGATAAAGAATAAATAAAAGGTATCTTGAAAATGGTGCCATATATTTTTCCCCCTCCCCATAACCATCTTAACTTTCTCTTTGATTTTTCTTGTCTTTCAGGAAAAAACTACTCAAGTGCTAACTTCTCTTTGGGAAGCACAGAAACAAGTTTGCAACAGATCTAGTAGTAATTAAGAAAATGCTATTCTTAATTTTCCTTAGATTCTGTTTCTGTTCTTTGAAAGAAGACGATATCGCTATATAACACATACTTGCAAAAGCTATATTTATTATTCTTTGTTTAATTAAGTATTGTTACAGAGGAGGCTCAAAATTGCTTGGAAATATGTTTATACTTGGGTTTCACCTCCTCTTTTGGAACCCCTTAATAATAGAACTGGGAGTTTTGAGTATTTTTCCTACAATGCACCTCCCAAGTAGGCAGACCCTCTCTCAGTTAACACTGTGGCAAGGGCAGAGTGCATGTAACCTACTGAAATGGGTTCATGACCCCCAGATTAATTTTCCTTCCTGCAAACATAATGCAAGAGAATTTGCTTTCTTCAATGTCCTGATATATAGTTAATGTCAGAAAAATATGTTGATGTTTAATGCAGCTATAACTTTTCCCATTACTGCTGTTTTGACATTTATGACCTACTTGTAGCTGGTGCTAATAACATCACTTAAGTCAGAAGCACACATTGAAATAACTGTATTCCCAGAAGAGAGATCCTGTTGTACTATACTGTTATAAACTACTGAAATACCAGATAAGATAAATATTTGCCTTTTAGATCTGCTCACTCAGTAAGACATCAACATTTTTTTTTGAACACAGCAGATGTGTGGTCTTGTTAGTTCTAGGAAATTGTGTATAGGACATTGTCTGACTGCATCCAAGCAGCATTTTTGACAGCAGTCACTCCCAATGACCAGGATATTTCAGACACATCTACCATTTCAATTTTGCATACCATATGGTGGAGTATTGTCACTAGAAAGACATAATTAGACAAATTGGAATGAAGATATGTTGAAATGATACTTTTCAAAAAGGCATTTTGGGGATGTCTCCACCTTACAAGGCATGGCAATGAAATACTACTACGGTGATTGAATATCAAATAGAAATGGACACAAGACGCTGACTGCACAATAGCCAAAAAATACTGCACACTAGTGCATTACAGCACAGACAGTGCTAACACACTATTGCACAATATAAATAAATAAATAAATTGTATAAAGAGTATAAAAAGTATAAATAACTAAATAAATGTGCAATAATGACTGTGCAGCAGCATCTTGTGTAGATGCATCCAAAGAGTAGTTATTTGCTTCTAAGTCAGGGGTGAGCAAAATGGCAGATCTGGCTGGCAGCTGGCTCCATTTCCGAGCAGCCCCTGCCCTCATTGCTGCCACCAGTTTCCCTGGAGACCCCACTAGTGGTGGCAGCATGACAGGGTGGGGACACGGTTTCCATGAAGACTGGCCCCAAGGGCATGTGGCTGGGCGGGGAGCTGCTCCTGGGCCAGGGCTGGGATCTTGCAGTATTGATAGCGTGGTCCAGAGCCAGGACAGAGCTGTGATCTGGTGCCTGCTTTCCCCTACCCAGGTATGTGGGCAGCGGATCACATCTCTGTCCTGGCTCTGGACTACACTGTCACCACCGCAAGATCCCAGCCCCAGAGCAAGTCCATGCCCAGCTGCATGTGCGCTGCCAGTGCTGCTGCAGTTGGCCCCCATGCAAACCCTGGTCCAGCACTGCTGGGTTCTCCATGGAAGCTGGCCATAGAAATGCAGGCAGGGGCTGCTGGGAAATGGAATCACCTGTGGACCCCATCCAGCCCATGGGCTGAGCTTTGCCCACCCCTGTCCTAAATGGTGCATGCCTATTATAGGGATAAGCTTGATTTCCCTGCATTAAGGACCAGATTTTAGTTGGTGCAGAATACTTAAAGTTGCTTACCAGAAGCTAGGCAGAGTCATTATTGTGTTTTACTAAGAGATTTTAACTTTAGAATGAGTGTCACAGGGGAGAGGTATGTTTTTTATGGTTGGATCAGTTCTCCAGGATCTGCACAGTCTATTTGCTGCTCTTTTTATTGTCCTGCCATGTAAGAGGGCTATCTACACTGATAGGATGTGATTATAAAAATGTATCATAGAAATCAGAAAGGATTAAAATGCTAAAGTATCTCTAATTGCATACATAAAAATGATAGATGTTTCTATTTAGTAATGAAATCAGACTTATTTTGACAATGTATGGATTACAGGATTGTTTCATACTTATCCTTAAATTTCTTTTAAAAACTGCTAGGCAACTGGAATGGCAAATACCAAAAGTCGTGTTAAAGTCTTCTATCTTATAGCTGTAAAAAAACAAAACAAAACAAAAAACCCAAAAACTAATTTAAAATTCGAAGTCACCATCCTACTGCATCTTCAGCTTACGCCAAATCTGTCTCTTCCTCCTCCCTCCCCTAACCATTCAGATAAGATCAACAGAAACAGAGGAATTTGAATACAAATAAAGGTATACAAATGCAAATACATATAAATTATAGCCCTTATGCAAAGAATTCCATCAAGGCAAGAAACTGAGAGCAAGAAATCATCCTATATGACAAAATTTATTTCAGATTCATGCAATACATAAGCACAAAATGGCAAGTTAAAGGCAAAGTGGCTGACCTATTTGGGCTTTCTTAAACATGTACAATTAACTATTTTCAATTTTAAAAAATACATGAAAGCTGAAACCTGACCTAATCTTTTATTACCAGTATTATTACTACTACTACTACTATTTTTATTTCTTTTCTTTATATTTAGTTTTGACCTTGGATATAATTGTAATAAATCTTTTATTACCAGTATTATTATTACAACTGTTTTTTATTACTATTTCTTTCCTTTACATCTAGTTTTGACCTTGGATATAGTGATATGGTTAGTTCTCGTAAATGAATGACATCTATATTTTCATTTTAATTCACAATTTATATGACTTGCTTAATCTATTTCTGCCTTGTGTCCCACTGTAATATTGCTTTAGTTTTTGATGTTTTTATGTTGGTCTGTATTGTGCCTTCCTTTGTTCAATTTCTTTCTCTTTTGTTAGAGTGTTTCCTTGTGATAAAATATGTGAAAAGAGTGCATTTGAAATGATTGTCTGTTAAAGGGCTTGCTGCTGCCTGCAAAGTCACATGTAAAGTCACATACATGCTGTATGTAAAGTCACATGGATTTTAGTAGCAGGACTCACAAGAGAAGGGGCCCTGGTCAGATCAAAGGGACCACAGTGAACAGCATGCTGAGGGAGTTGGTTCTGCAAACTTAAGTCAGAAATTTTAGCTGAGTTCGTATTAAGATCAGGCTTTTGTTACACTTTTCCCCCTCGCTAGGACTTAATTCAGTAGTCCAAAGGCAGGTTTGCACTGCAGCAGTGGTGTGGTGGGGCTGAGACACCTCTGAGTATACCTTGTCCATCTGATCCCACTGACATCCTCCAAACACAGAAGTACATTGGTAAGGATCATCTGCTTGACCTGTGTGACAAGTTTGAGAACATCTGTGTGTGACCATTTCTGATTAGACTCATCAGCTTACTTCTGGGTTTGAAACATATATGTGGGAATGAGGTGGGGGGGAAGGGGATGGCAGGGAGACAGGATTTGCTCAGAAATGGCCTGGACAGAGCATCCTACCACTGTGATGTAGAGATGTTCCAAGTAGCTAAAGATCTCTGTAGGAAGTAAGAGAACGAGGGAGCTTTCCTATAGGATAGAATAACTGTTGGATCCAGCCACAGTTCCACTACTGCTCTGTTCAGAGGGCTTGCCTTTAACAAAGTGGAATTACTCACATGCCTAAGTGCTTTGGATCAGGGCCTGAGTGCTCAGTAACTTGAAGTGTCAAGACAAAACTCTCCTGGAAGCTGTTTCAGAGGAGGGATACTGAAGTGGAGCACAGCTCAGCTCTGAGGTGAAGGGACTGAAGGTCCCCTGCATTGGGTACCCAAGTACCATCCTGTCTTTTTCATAACAGAAGCCTATTCATTGCACACTAGTTCCACTAGGCTCTGTTCCTCTTCAGCATCAGAGGAGATGGGCAGGATTTGGCCCCAAGTAAAATTACTGTGTATTTCAGATGAATGACAATGTGATGTTCTTCCAAGTAAAATAAATATCTTGTGTGACATTGTTCCATGATATAGCTAAAAATCATTTTGCAAAATTGGGGGAGGGATCCTATGGCCCTCATTTTATTCTGTTTTTGTGCCAGAGATACTCTCTTGTCATATGAATGAAGTAGGGTAGTTACGTCCACCCTAGGAATCCCCCTCTATGGGGGGATGGGCTGGCGTGGGCTGAGGGTTTGAACACGCTGTAGTACAGCAGTCCTTGTTGGCACTACTTGTTGGCCAAGTATGGGTTGCCTAAATTACACTGGAAGTCTTTTTACCCTCATAGCAGCTAAGAATCAGAAAAGCACAAAGATGTCTAGATGTCTTAAATCTGCTGTAGCTTCTTCCCTTGGGCTTAAGCTTTGTGCTGAACCTCTTAGAAAGATCAAATTCATTAAAGGTCTAATGTATCTCCCATTAAAGTCAACAGAGCTTTCAATGGGAGCTGGATCAGAGCCTGTAAATTACTCCGATACAATTTCCCTTCTAATGCCGACTTTTCTTTTGCCCCTTAAAACAGGAGAAGCTCTGATTACTCAAGGAAAAAGAGTCATGACTCATGACCAAATGGGGAAATTAGTCAGAAGCTGTCAAGGCATGGCCACAGAAAGAAATGTGATGAAGATTTAGTCTCTGAAGAAATGGATGGATTTATGAAATGTACTTCTTCATCTTCTGATGGGAATGCTTGAAAAAAAATCAATGAGCTTAATACATTGCACTTAAATGTATTTCTATTGAAAGTGGTGACATCTCATTTATTAGCGAGACAAATGCTATTGTGTACAAATGAAAATAGTTTTCTTTTTGAGAAAGCCAAATCATGTTAGCAATAAGCTGTTTGATGCTCAAGGGGGAAAAGATCAACTAAAAGCCAGGAAAGGAAAATGTTGTACAGATTTCCACCTTTATTTATTACTATAAATAGAAGAAAGTATTTATTTAGGTTTCCCATGCCTGTAGATTACAACATTGCTATTAATATTCAGGGATCATCAGTGGTACAGAATGTATTTTGTTGTACTACAAACATATTTTTCAAACGAACAGTGGAAATGAGGAGGCATTCAAGGCTGTTCAAGGTGTTGAAAATATTCTTTGTATTTTAGCATTCAGAAAGGCAACAATAAAAGGCTGATTGATTTCTTTGGCAACAGCAACTCAGTGGCACTAACCAGCTAAAGTCTTGTCTAGTTATTCACCACTGCTAAAAGTTGTAGTTGGTTTGCAAGATAAAAATAAAGCATAATTCATTGGTCCCATCTCTGAGCTTGTTATGAAAAAAGGTGCATCATGGATTATGACAAACAACATGCAACATAAGATGTACATAGCTTACAAGCTAGGGGTTAATTTATATACTTGTTAATTTTGTTCTCAGGTCATTTTTGTGCTGTCAGGATATATAGAGTAACTATTCACTTTGTAATTCAAGTAACTGTAAAAAGTGAGCACTTCAACTTTCCCATACTCCTAGTTTCTGCAAATTGTGCATTAAAACACCTTTGAATCTTATTTGGTTAGTTGAATTTCATGTGGGTTGGAAGCGTATGTTGTTGTGATTGTGATAGACTGCCAGAATACCCTATTATCCTTGTATGAAGTCATCAGGATGCTATTCAGTACCTCATTAATGGAATTAGTCACCATAAGCTCTGCATTTTAAATAAATGAGTGCCTTTTATAATTCACTTTGATCTCCTAAAAGATAAAAACTCACCATATAAGTGATATAGTAAATATTGACAATTATATATTCAGTGGGGGGGGGGGGGGGGGGGGGGGGGGGGGGGGGGGGGGGGGGGGGGGGACATTTATTGGGAGTGGCCAATGAAAGAGATTTTGATGTATTATACTGGTACATCTTCAGGATAACACTATTTGCATCTCTGTAATTTTGATTACAACTGGATCAGAACAAAGCCCAGTATGTAAAACTAATGAGTGAAGATTTAAGGGAGAAGATGGATTCATGAGTGACACTAAAATCCAAAGCCTGCAGGTTAAATCCAAAAGACAGTGAATCTTCTAAAACTAGTTTCTAGCTTGAGGTCTGTCATGACTTGCATTCAGAAGGAACTAGACTGTCACTCTTTCCTTATAGATGAAGCTGCAGCAAAACCTTAGGATGTTTGATAGAATAACTGTACATGATTACATCCATCATGTAAATGAATTTGTCTATGTACTAATATTAACATTTTCTGTGAAATTCAGTTTTTAAAAATGCTGTAACATGAAATTTAATTTAAAATATATCTTATTTATAAATGTCAAAAGAGAAATTTTGTTTGATGGCTAAAGAAATAGGAATTCTTCAACAAAGTAAACAGTATAATGGATGAGGATCTGTAAATGAGGCGAGAGATGCTAAATGTTTTTTAACAATATTACCTCTTCAAAATGCAAGTAGCAGCAAATCTGTATCATCATAGTATCATTTCTGCCACAGCCAATGATTTTGTTTTCATTTTATCTAAGGCATTTTCGAAGGCACAAATGAAGTTTCCTGCTTAATTTTCAATTCTTTGTTATGTTACAATATCTTGAAATAAATAGAAACACCATAATTTTATGATACTTCTGAGAAAAGTGATATCAAATAAAGTATGTCCTGTGAGCCTTGTCTCATGATTCCCCTCCTCCACTTAGGCAAGCTGGTATAGAGCGTTGCCTCATAAGAGCTTATTTATTGCCACAGCTTATTTCCAGTACTATCCAACAAGAGTTAAAACTACTAAATCATACAAACATAATAGAAACCATAATAGAAATTTGGACTAGAAATCTGTCGTGCAACACAGAGCTCATCGTTCTTTTATGCAAACCCACCTCTTTCTAAGTAGTTCCTACCACGCTGGTCAGTAGATGGCAGAACTCACTTTGTTAATAAGAGGCAAAGGCATCCCTCGTGTAATACATACTCAGCACAGGGGAATCAAGGACTACACACAACATGCTAGAGAGTTTGAAGGGTAGCTCTGATGACATACAAGAATATCCAAAGCTGATTTGAATTGTTCTGGTAACTTCTATCTGCAGATCTCAAAAACACTCTGAAAACATTAAGGCTTAAGTTTATAATACCACTAGCAGATTGCCATGATCCCCATTTTCCAGTGAATGACACTGTTCTAGTGACCTGTCCCAAGTCTGACAAAAAGTGTCACAGAGCTAGAAACAGAATTCAAGGTGCCCGGCTCCAAGATCAGGGTCTTAAAAACAAAAAGAAACAAAAAAACAACTAACACCAACTTTCTTCTCTGATTGTCCTTTTAGATATTCATGTTGCTTCTTTTAACATCAGGTCTAAGTATCTTATAAAACACTTTACAATTAGGGTAATCATTGTTAGTTTTTTAAATCACAGGTGATATTGTAGTAACGATCAGACTAATTTCAATAGGGTTGCAAAGAAATGGGAAGGAGGAAAGTGAAATCACGTAGATTATATCTCCGAGTTTCATAGTTAGTAGGGTCAGAAGGGACCTGAGCAGATCATCAAGTCCGACCCCTTGCCATGTCAGGAAAGAGTACTGGGATCAGTACTCCCCAGAACAACCCCAGCAAGATGATTGTCCACCCTTGTCTTAAAGACCCCCAGAATAGGAGCCAGCACCACTTCGCTTGGAAGTTGGTTCCAGATCCTAGCCACTCTGACAGTGAAGTAGCGCCTCCTGGTGTCTAATCTGAATTTACTCTCGTCAGCTTGTGACCATTATTTCTAGTCATTCCTGGTAGTGCTCGGGGGAACAGGGACTCCCCCAGTGCCTGCTGGTCCCCTCTGACTAGTTTGTAACAGGCCACTAGATCCCCCCTCAGCCTTCTCTTGTGGAGGCTGAACAGGTTCAGGTCCCTTAGCCTCTCCTCATAGGGCCTGCCCTGCTGCCCCCGATCATGCGAGTGGCCCTCCTCTGGACCCTCTCCATGTTGTCCACATCCCTC
>NW_017728994.1:37709494-37710790 GCF_001723915.1 Gavialis gangeticus | reverse complement strand
CAGCCCCCTCACCAAGTTGTCACCCGTGGCCAGCACCAGGTCCAAGAAGGTGTCTCCCCTTGTTCTCTATGCTGTCTATTTTTAAATATTATTTAAATATTATTTATGCAAGATGAAGGAAAAGGCATTATAGTAGTCCTATACATTTAACTGATTCTATAAATGAACACCGTGACCAATATGATATGTTGCATGGTAAGCCAGCCTGACCTGATCACCAACAGGGTGGAAGGAACAGTTAGCTAAAGTCAGAGAACATAATAATAACTCTGAAAAAGGCACATGGCAGTATTTAGTTTGCTAGCATCTATACCCAAAGTGTTTTAGTCCATGCTCCCCAAAATTCCTTTCTTTCACTAGCAAGTCCAAAAATCTCCTTGAGTGGCAAACTCAGGCTGTACTCAACTCCCACAGAATTTGAGTTTCTCCCTACATCTTCCTTTGTCACAGTTCTCTTCTTTTCACTCTTTCAGCCTTCTTAAATGCTATAACAGCTCTTCTGGGGCCTGGCTGATATAGACCCCAGATACTTCCTATTTCCAGCAGCCTCTGGGAAGATTAATGATGGGACACTGCTGGAAATAGCTGTTTAGATTTTTTTTTACTATGTGACACTTCACTCAATCAATCACAGGGACATACAGGATCACAAATTCATTATATAATCCTTATAATGGTGTATGTGTTCAAATATGATTGAAAAACTCTGGATACCTTCCCTCAATTTTTGGATGTTGAATTTAAAGACACGTAAAAGAGCCCAAATCTAAAAAAAAAAAAAATGGTGAGCAACTGCCCACTAAACATCAGTCCCATCAAAAAGATTGAACCACTGAAAATCAATAGTCTCATGACTTGGGTATAGTGAGTACGGCAAGCTATGCATGGAAACAATGAACAAATAAGAATTTACAAAGGAGTCTGAGGGAGTTGGTTGATCAAGTCCACTTAATCGGACTGGAGTGCTGAACCGTTTGCAGAAATCTCAGCCCAAGTACATTACATAATACAACACATGCAATGTTAGTTTCATGCCTTTCTAACATTTCTTTCCCATTTAAATAAACCCTTTTTACAGATGTGCATCCTCGCCATGTGAAGAAATGATAGAACAAGACAGTATTTTCTCAAAGCATGGGGTGTGAAAAGTTGAGCAAAGAAATGGCTGATGCATTTTGTCTTGGAAGTAGCCAGTTTGTCTCCTTGGGAGAATTTAATAACAGTAGACTAGCTGCAGCATTATTCTCCAGTCCTTTTTAGTTATCATTACTATCAAAAGTTCCCTCCTTCCTGAAA
>NW_017728994.1:37698203-37704494 GCF_001723915.1 Gavialis gangeticus | reverse complement strand
TTTACAGATGTGCATCCTCGCCATGTGAAGAAATGATAGAACAAGACAGTATTTTCTCAAAGCATGGGGTGTGAAAAGTTGAGCAAAGAAATGGCTGATGCATTTTGTCTTGGAAGTAGCCAGTTTGTCTCCTTGGGAGAATTTAATAACAGTAGACTAGCTGCAGCATTATTCTCCAGTCCTTTTTAGTTATCATTACTATCAAAAGTTCCCTCCTTCCTGAAAATTGTGGCGGTCAGGGATGGTCTTGAACAGAAGGGGAGAGAGTTCCTCATAACTTAGGATCAGCCCATTCAAAATAAAACCCAAAACCTTGGGCATACTCCAGTATTAGTGGGTAACCATTGAAGTGATAGGAATATTATACCAGAACTGTTATTAATCCAAATTTTTTTCAAATAGCAAGATATTGCATTCTTTATCTATTTCAGCGTCTTTAATGTATGAGAGTATTGAAGTAACCAGGCTTGGAGGTCATGAGCCCTGTGTTTCTGACTTCATTTGAGAAGATGGGATATGGTTTTTCAGACAGAGAATCATGGAAGATGTCATTGATATCTGCTCATGTTTAGCAGTGACTAAGGAGCCTGAGTAACTTATAGTAAGGCTCCTTTTCAGCCAGGGTGATGTATTGGCCATTTCTTGTAACTCAGTACCACACCCAAAGATTCCAAGAAGAAACTTACATGTGCATACTGCTATAATGATGCTTACTGGCTGGATCAGGCTACTACAACAAAATGTAAATATTGCCATAAAAATCCCCAGGGCATCGTCACACTAATACATCACTAAAGTTCCAATGGTTTCAATGTGATTGCCAAATTAAAAGTAAATAATGAAAATGACTCACACATCTTCAGTATGGGAACCATTTATTAATGGTTGTCTTTTATTTTCTTTCATACAATAAACACATTAAAGAAAGAGAAAAGAAATAATAGGGATTAAGAAATAGAATTGAGAAATGATCTTGCCAGCTATTTTTTCCCATAAAACAAATTTATTTATTCTATGCACAACTCAAAGGAGTGGTGTTCCACTCTCTTAAATTTATATCTTGTATTATATCATGTTATCCAAGATATAAATTTGTCAGATATCAGGAGACATAGACACCTCAATTTATGTACAAATTAAGTTAGAACTCAGACGTGCTCATAAGAACTAAATGGAGGAGAAAAATCAGAATGTAGTTGTTGAAATGGATACAAAATTCAAGAAGCTACGAAGTAATGAGAGTTATAGAAGAAAGATGAAAAAGGTCAGCTGAAAAGCTCTCTACAAATTGAGATAAAATGAAGCTCAAAAAGGAAAAAAAAAAGGTATGACAGCAAACATCCTGTTTATAATTATTCTGGCCACTTTCTAGTTAGAAAAGAATTGTGATTGAATTCTCAGGCTGAAGAGTGTTTATTGTCTTTTCTGTGTGCTGAAAAATGTGAAAGGCAAAAGGAAAAGCTGAAAAGCAAGATTCTCTTGTGAAGAATAAGGATTTTTGTAATGCTTACTGATCACAAAGGCAGCCAACCCAAAGAAATCTTTCAAATGGCCTTGCTGTTGTACTTGGCTTAGGTTATCTCAGTCACGGCAAACAGTGGTTCATTCTCATTGTCAACCCAGTGATAGCCCTATAGACTAAAGGTTACAGCCTAGCCTATGGCCATGTGTAGACAAAATGTGGGGCATGTGTGCACGACACTTTTAAGCAAGTTAATGTTTTTGCACCGCTTTAATGGTGTTGGTGTTTGCACATGTCAGTAGCATATTGTGCAGTAATTCCTGCCACTGTAGCAAATTCGGCAGCGTAATGCGCCTTAAATGACTTGGGGCACAGCAAACTAAAACTCCTCCAGTGAGCTTTAGTTTTCTGTCCTACAGCCACAGAGTGAAGCACCGGGCTCCATACAGCTCAGGAGCTCTGCAGGAAGCCTGTGCAGGCAGCCTGGCAGCAGCCCGGGAAGGCAGGCTCCACCCAAGAAAAAAAAAGAAAAAAAGAAAGCGGTGAGCCTGAACTTTTTTTTTTAATTTCCCTTGGAGGCTGCGTGAGCTGTACAGGGGCCCAGGGCTTCCATCCATGGGTGCAGTGCCCCCTGGGACTGCCTGAGCTGGATGCCTACAAGTGGGTGCCACCTTGGGGGTGGGAGGGGAAGAGGAGGCACCACTGTCATGGAGGGAAGCACCAGCCCCAACTCCTCTCCCGCCCACAGCCCAGGGACCACTCCACCCACTGGCAGCTCACCCTCCCCTCTCCGCCACCGGAGAGGCAGGTAAGTTTGGGTGTGTGCGTGACATCGGGGTTTAAAGGGCCCTAAATTGAAGCGGTGTTTTTAAAAACCCACCACTTCAATTTAGGGTCCCCGTTTCATCTACACATGCCCTATGTTATGTCAAAGTCCAGTGAATACTACTGACATTTTGGAGCACTCCAAGAGACAGTATTAACTCAAGTAAAAGATAAACCTGCTAATGAACTGAGATCCAGAATGTGTGAGGTGAAATCCTGGCTCTAGACAAGTTATTTGGACTTTTGCCATTAACTGAAAAAGGGCCATGACTTTCCCATAAGCTATACGGATCCTTTTGCTAATCTGGAGATCTGATTTCTTTTCTGAGTTTATTATTATAACACAGTTGCAGCAAAATGGTTTTCTAAGAGATTAAGGCAAAGATCAAACATTTCAGAAACAAAATTATTAAAAAATTTCTGTACAGACCTGTATAGATTCATAAAGAAAAATATTTGTTACACACTGATCTCTTTGTTTAAAAAAAAAAGATTATTTACAAGAATAAACACTACAAAATAAAATGGTATAACCTTCCAATTGGAAAGACCTCAGGACATGTGCATAAATATTCACTACCACAACTGTATCTGGATTGAAAACACAAATGCAATGATATTTTCATAATTTCAATTACATTTGCTTGAATACAGCCACAAAAGAAAGATTGCTTTGCTTCATATAGAAACATAAATCTCTAATTTGGGCTTGATAAAGATATACCATACCCAGTAATCAATTTACATCTTGAAAATGACAGCAATAATATCACTAATAACAACAATAAAAATAATAAGATTAAAATGTCTTTTCACAGCATCTGATAAAGTAGTTGTTGCCTATGAAAGATTGAACTAGTTGAACTGCATTGAACTAGTTTGTTTCTAAGGGCACGCATACACGTGATAGACCGCAATGTCATATATCAGTTCATTGAGTCTGCTGCAAGTCTGCTGGAGTGTGCTAATTAGTGTACTCCAGCAGCCTCTGCATCGTGTGTATTCAGCGTCCCTGCATTTGAAAATGGTGGTGGGGGTGCTTTAACCAAATCTCATCAAACAAGCTTAAGTTGGAAAGGCAGCAAAAGGGCATAGCAGCCCCCTTGGCTCTGCAGGGAACTAGTGGACCTCCTGCATCTAAAAAGAAAGACCTATAAAGGATGGAAGACTGGAACCACCCCATAGGATGTGTACTCTGCACTGGTCCAGACCTTAAGGGAGCGAACCACGAAAGCCAAGGCTGTGACTGAACTCCAGCTGGCTACACATATCAAGGACAATAAAAAGTCCTTTTTTAGATATGTGGGGAGCTAGAGGAAAAGGAAGGGTAGCATTGAACCACTGCTAAACCATGTAGGTCAACTGACAACCAATGCCCAGGAAAATGCCAACTTGCTTAATGGGTATTTTGTGTAGACAGCCCTGCTCAATACGATATGGGACGGCCAGGGCGAGGGAGAACTGTTACCCTTCATCGATGTTGACCATGTGAAGGAACACCTTGAGAGGCTGGACACCTTCAAGTCAGCTGGCCCAGACAGCTTACACCCCAGGGTACTTAAGAAGCTGGCAAGCATTCTAGCTCTGCCACTGGTACGGATCTTCGAGAACTCGTGGTGCTCAGGCAAAGTGCCCAAAGATTGGAAGAAGGCCAATGTGGTGCCTATCTTCAAGAAAGGGAGGAAAGTAGATCTGGAAAACTACAGGCCCATCAGCCTGACCTCTATCCTGGGGAAGATTTTGGAAAAAAAATATCAAAGAGACCATTCTTGACAAACTGGCTGAAGGCAACATCCTGGGCAACATCCTGAGGGTTAGCCAGCACAGGTTTGTTGTGGGTAGGTCTTGCCTGACCAATCTCATATCCTTCTATGACCAGGTGACATATCACCTGGACAAGGGAAAAGAGATTGATGTCATGTATCTTGACTTTAAAAAAGCCTTCGATCTGGTATCCCATGATCATCTCATAGAAAAATTGACCAACTGCGGCCTCAGCTAAATCACAGTCTGTTGGCTGGGGAATTGGCTCTGAGGTCGGACCCAGAGAGTGGTAGTTGATGGAAGTAAATCATTGTGGTGTGCCATGACCAGTGGGGTCTCCCAAGGCTCCATCCTCAGGCCTGTTCTTTTCAGCATCTTCATTAACAATGTGGACATTGGTATCAGAAGTGGACTGGCCAAGTTCGCTGATGACACCAAATTTTGGGGCAAAGCATTCACACCCGTGGATAGAATAATGATCCAGGCCAACCTTGACAGGCTCGGAAAATGGGTGGATGAAAACCTGATGGCCTTCAACACTGAAAAATGCAAGGTACTTCACCTTGGGAATAAAAACCCGCAACATGCTTATGGGCTTAGCAGTGCTACACTTGCTAGCACCACAGCTGAAAGGGACTTGGGCGTCATGATTGACCACAAGATGAATATGAGCCACCGTTGTGATGTTGCAGCTAGTAAAGTGAGCAAAACTCCGGCTTGCATCCATAGATGCTTCTCTAGCAAATCCCAGGATGTCATCCTCCTGAGGTACTTGGCCTTGGTGAGGCCACAGCTGGAGTACTGCATCCAATTCTGGGCTGTGGAGAAGCTTGAGAGAGTCCAGAGGAGAGCCACGTGCATGATCAGAGGGCAGGAGAACAGGCCTTATGATGAGAGGCTGAGAGCTATGGGACTGTTCAGCCTGAAAAAGCGCAGGCTCAGGAGGCTGGTGGCTGCCTATAAGTATATAAGGGATGTACATCAGGATCTTGGGGAACGCCTGTTCACCAGGATGCCCCATGGGCTGACAAGGTCAGACAGTCACAAACTCCAACACCATTTCAGGCTGGACATAAAAAATACCTTCTTTACAGTCCGAGCCCCCAAGGCCTGGAACAGACTGCTGCCAGAGGTGGTGCAAGCACCTACTCTGGACTCCTTTAAGAGTCAATTGGATGTTTATCTTGCTGGAATCCTTTGACCCCAGCTGACTTCCTTCCCCTGGGGCAGGGGGCTGGACTTGATGATCTTCCAAGGTCCCTTCCAGCCCTAATGTCTATGAATCTATGAAAGTTAAAGCACCCCTGCCACCATTTTGAAGCACATAGGTGCTGAATGATTTGCAAGTTACAAAGAATTGGAAAAAGCTAATTCTGTGCAAATATTTCAAAAGGGTAAACAGGATGACCTGAATAACTTCAAGCCACTCAATCTGAAGTTGAGATCCAGAGTAAAATCACAGGATACAATTAATAAAGAATTAAAATGTGGAAATATAACTAATGTCAATCAACCTGTTTCTTGGGAAACAGACCTTCTCAAAGAAACTCAATTCATTTTTATAATATTAGTAGTTTGGTTGATAAGGTAATTTAATTAACACAATATGCTGTAAAGCAGAAGTCTAAGAATTTAGTCTCGACTGTGGGGAGTCAGATTTAATCTTGCCTCATTCTGAATAATTAGCATTAGACAAAAAAAAATCAATGTAGCCTATATTAAATACATTTAAAACTGGCATTATAATGCTCAGTATTACATACTGGGAATCATATTGGGGGAAGTTTCTAGATGGAACCTGCAGGTATTGGTTCTTGGCCCAATACTATTCTTTATTTTTAATCAACAATCTGGAAGAAAGTATAAAATTACTGCTGTTAAAGTTGTAGATAGCACAAAGATTGATGAAACAAAAAGTAATGAGGATACAGATCTGCATTACTTAATAAGGCAGGCTTGGCAGAAATAGCCTGTTCTTTGGGATGACATCAAATTTCATGTAGCCAAGTGCAATGTCATATATCGACCAAGAATGTAGGTCAGGATAGCAAAGACATTTTGATATAGCACCAGACCCTACTACTACCTCAATTTCCCTTTCTCAGAATCTCTAATGATTGCCCTCAGGTTCTCATGCTTGCTAAATAATATCCCCCTTTGGGGCCTGCTTTATTAATACACCACAGTTCAATTGCCAACTTAAATTAGAACAGGTCCCTCTCCCACTTGATATCCAAAAG
>NW_017728994.1:37689357-37693203 GCF_001723915.1 Gavialis gangeticus | reverse complement strand
AACTTAAATTAGAACAGGTCCCTCTCCCACTTGATATCCAAAAGCCAGGTTCTGTTGCCTCATGTTTCCTCAAGTTTCTTGTTAAGGCTTCTGCTTCTGTCCCACACTGCAGTTCCAGCTGTAGCACCAAGTCTTTTAATCCTCATGTGGAGAGCCTGCTTCCCAGTCATCTCTGACTTGCCTCTCTATGAAGTCTTACTTCTCTCCCCTCATTGATAAAATAGTCTTCTTATATAATGATCCAGGCCAACCTTGACAGGCTCAGAAAATGGGAGGATGAAAACCTGATGGCCTTCAACACAGAAAAATACAAAGTACTCTACCTTGGGAATAAAAACCCACATCACACTTATAGGCTCAGCAATACTGCACTTGCTAGCACCTCAGCCGAAAGAGACTTGGAGGTCATGATTGACCACAAGATGAATATGAGCCCCCAGTGCGATAATACAGCTGGCAAAGTGAACAAAACTCTGGCTTACATCTATCTATGCATCTTGAGAAAGACCCAGGATGTCATCCTCCTGCTGTACTTGGTGAGGCTGCAGCTGGAGTACTGCATCCAATTCTGGGCTCCACAATTTAGGAAGGATATGGAAACACTTGAAAGAGGCCAAAGGAGAGCCACATGCATGATCAGAGGGCAAGAGAACAGGCCTTATGAAGAGAGGCTGCAAGCTATGGGATTCTTTAGTATGGAGAAGTGCAGGCTCAGGGATGACTTGGTGGCAGCCTATAAGTAAATAAGGGGTGTGCATCAGGATCTGGGGGAACACCTATTCACCAGAGCACCCCAAAGGATTACAAGGTCCAATGGTCACAAACTCCTGCAAGACCATTTTAGGCTGGACATAAGGAAAAACTTCTTTACTATTCGAGCCTCCAAGGCCTGGAACAAACTCCCCCCAAAGGTGGTGGAAGCATCTATTCTGGACACTTTCAAGAAACATTTGGACATTTATCTTCCTGGGATCCTTTGACCCTAGCTCACTTCCTGCCCCTTGGGCAGGGAGCTGGACCTGATGATCTTATGAGGTCCCTTCCAGTCCTAATGTCTATGAGATCTATGAAATCTATGAAAAACACGGATTACAGTGAGCAACTTAAACTGCATCTTTTTAATTTACTCAAGTGAAAGACAAGGCAACATGATCACAGTCTACAAGTACCTACATGGAGAAAAAATATGATAATAGCCAGTACTGTAATCAGCCATTAAAGGTATAACAGTAGTCAATGGTTTGACACTGAAGAAAAACAATTTTATGCAAAACAAATCCATCATGATTCAGCACAACTTTTTAGCAGTGAGGTTAACCAACCACTTCAAGAATTTATCAAGGGAGGCTCTGAAATCTCCATCACTTGGAACCTTCAAATCAGACTAGAACTCTTAAAAAAAAAGAATTTATGAACAGAAGTTAAGGGCTTGCTGTAGAAATTAGTAGGTGAGGTTCTATGGCCTGTATTAATGTAGGAACTTAGAGTAAATGATCAAACTGAACCCTTCTAGCCTTACAAAATGTGGAATATGATACTGTGAAAAAGTTTCAGCCATTTTTCTTGAAGAACTGAGTCTCATCCCTTTGGTTTCTAACTATGCATATATATATGAGTGCTGATGTATGTATATGACATACGAGCAGAGAAGTTATTTACATATACTAGCAGAGAAGTTTATTCTTCCATTAACTCCTTATCCATAAGAGGTAAGGACACATTCATTTTTTTAATAACATGAGAGCAGGACAGGAAACTGGTTTCCCATTCCAAAAAAAAAAGGTTGAAAGTTTCATGACTTTTCTTATTCCACATTAGGATGAATTAAAGGTCCTTTAATTTTCTTTTTTAATTTGCAGAAAGTCAGAGAAAGAGTCATCCCAGAATAGCCAAAAGCCTTATCATTAGGGCATGGGGTTATAGACTCAGACTGCAACCTTAATCTGGTTCTCTCACATCCCAACTCCTGAGCTGGTAGATCAGGACATGTGTACATGTGTGCTTTCTCACTTTCTCTCACTCTTTCCCTCCAATAAAATTCCATTCTGGACATGGGAAACCTTTCTCAATAAAGTATTAGTGAAAAGTCATTTTGTCAGAAATTCCTGACCACCTTTAAGTAAAACCAAACATTAGCATGCATTTAAGACATTTTTCAGGGAAAATGTTTTAAAAGATGTTAGTTTTATGTTACTTTCTAGCTATTTTTGTATCCTTTCTCTATAATGTTAGGTTGGTTCCCTTAGTATCATGAATCATAGTATAGAAATCTGGGGGGAGAGAACAATAAATTCTATTTTTAAAGCCTCCAAAATATCTTTTCTAATAAATAGGCTGTCACAAATGTAAGATTAGCTATTCTGTAATCATCCAACCTTAGCAACAATGCAGGTAAAGACCTCACTATTCCTCCCCTGTAATCCTGAGGAAAGAAGATGACAATTTTGGTCCCAATAAAATTTAGAGAAATCTCATAACCAGCTCAGTGCAGGGTTTGGTCCTCAGGCCATTTCCTGGAGAACAGGAGCTTGTCCAAGTCCATTCTTACCTGACCATGCGGAGATGTCCTGCACCACTCTCCTTCCTACAGGGAAGCTAAGTTGCTTCTACAGCCAGGCAGTAGTCTATACATGAGGGAGGCATGGGGAACTAGATCCAACCCCATGGAAAGGATATTGATAGAACCGTTCATATAAAGGTCATGAGTTACACTGAAAGTATGTTTTGATGCTGCTTGAGATATTGCTATAGCATATCAAATTTGACAAGGCTAGAAGAACCAACCACCTGAATATAGTGTGGGCATGGTTGAGGGAGAAAGGCAGAGGACAATTTTAGCTCTGAATCACTTAAATTATGGGACAGGGAGGCCCAGGTGAGGGAGATTCCCTGCCTTCCATCAATGCTGACCTCATGAAGGAACACCTTGAGAGGCTGGACACCTTCAAGTCAGCTGGCCCTGACAGTTTACATCCCAGGGTACTCAAGGAGCTGGCTAGCATCATAGCCCAGCTCCTGGCATAGATCTTCAAGAACTCCTGGTGCTCTGGTGAAGTGCCCGAAGATCGGAAGAAGGCCGATGTGGTGCCTATCTTCAAGAAAGAGAGGAAAGCGGATCCGGCAAACTACAGACCCATCAGCCTGACCTCTATCCTGGGTAAGGCCTTAGAAAAGTTTATTAAAGAGGCCATTCTTAATGGATTGGCTGACGGCAACATCCTGAGGGATAGCTAGCATGGGTTTTTTGCAGGTAGGTGTTGCTTGACCAATTTTATTTCCTTGGCAAAACTGGCCAACTGCAGCCTTGGGTCCACCACAATCCACTAGCTGGGGAATTGGCTCCAAGGTTGGACCCAGAGGGTGGTGGTTGATGGAAGTCAATCGTCATGGTGCCCTGTGACCATTGGGGTCCCTCAAGGCTCTGTCCTTGGACCTATATTGTTCAGCATCTTCATTAGCGATTTAGATGTTGGAGTCAGAAGTGGACTGGCCAAGTTCATCAATGATACCAAACTCTGGGGGAAAGCACCCACACCTGAGGACAGGCGGGTGATCCAGGCTAACCTTGACAGACTCAGGAACCAGGCGGATGAGAACCTGATGGTGTTTAACACTGAAAAATGCAAGGTTCTCCACTTTGGGAAGAAAAACCTGCAGCATGCTTATAGGCTCGGCAGTGCTATGCTGGCTAGCACTATGGATGAGAAGGACTTGGGGGTCATGATTGACCACAAGATGAACACAAGCCTTCAATGTGATGCTGTGGCTAGCAAAGCGAGCAAAACATTGGCTTGCATCCATAAATGCTACTCAAGCAAATCCTGGGACATCATTCTCCCCTTGTAC
>NW_017728994.1:37683411-37684357 GCF_001723915.1 Gavialis gangeticus | reverse complement strand
ACTAGTTGGGGAGACACTGAGGGCCCAGAAGGTAGAGGAGATGGGAGTCCACAAGGGATAGTTGCACCTTAAGGGAGCGATCCTCCAGGCCCAAAGGGTAACAGTCCCTGAGACAAGGGTGGTAAGAGTGCTCAGAAACCCCCTTGGCTCAGCAAGGGCATTCAGCAATGCCTGAGAACTAAAAGGGGGGCATACAGCTAGTGGAAGGGAGGAGCTATCACCAAGGAGGAGTACTCCTCCTTGGCCCATGAGTGTAGGAGGGCTATTAGGAAGGCCAAGGCAGAGATGGAACTCAGGCTAGAGTCCAGAATTAAGGACAACACAAAGTCCTTTTTGAAGTAAATTGGGAGCAAGAAGAGGGCATCAGGCAATGTAGGGCCACTGCAAGATGCAAACAGTAATCTTGCAGCTACGTGAGACAAGAAGGCTGATATTTTTAACAGTTTCTTTGCCTCTGTTTTCTTGAACAGGGACCAGGGTATCCCACCTACCAGAGGTAGGGACAATCTTGGAGATAGCTCTGTCAGGCCTTCAGTCAGCGCAGATGTAGTTAGGGATCTTCTGGAAGGGCTAGATATTTTTAAATCTGCAGGTCCAGATGCCCTCCACCCAAGGATGTTGAGGGAGCTGGCAGGGGTCATTGCGGAGCCCTTGGCCCGGCTGTATGAGCATTCGTGGTCATCTGGCCAGGTGCCGGGGGATTGGAAATGGTAATGTGGTCCCAATTTTCAAGAAGGAAAGAGGACCCAAGTAACTATAGGTCTGTAAGCCTCACCTCAGTGCTCAGACAGATCTTGGAGAGAATCATTAAGGAGCGCATCTGTGGGAGACCAGCAGGGGAGATCATGCTCAGGGGCAATCAGCATGGGTTCATCAAAGGCAGGTCCTGCCTGACCAACCCGATTGCCTTTTATGACCAAGTAACTAAATCCTTGGATGATGGTGT
>NW_017728994.1:37679511-37683327 GCF_001723915.1 Gavialis gangeticus | reverse complement strand
CTGGAGAGGGTCCAGAAGAGGGCCACCCACTTGGTGAGAGGACAGCAGGACAGGCCCTATGAGGGGAGACTGAGGGACCTGAACCTGTTTAGCCTCAGCAAGAGGAGGCTGAGGAGGGTCCTGGTGGCTGCCTACAAACTCATCAGCGGAGATCAACAGCAAATAGGTAGAGCCCTTTTCTTCCCAGCACCACCTGGGGTGATGAGGAGCAATGGGTATAAGCTGATGGAGAATAGGTTTAGGTTAGTGATCAGAAGGCAATATTTTACAGTTAGGGTTGCCAAATCTGCAACCAGTTTCCCAGGGAAGTGGTTCTCGCCCCTACCTTTGGCAAGTTCAAGAGGAGGTTGGATGATCATCTGTCTGGAGTCTTGTGAACCCAGCATTCATTCCTACCTGTGGCAGGGGGTCAGGCTAGATGATCTGTTCAGGTCCCTCCTGACTCTGGCTACTATGAAACTACTATGAAACTATGAAACACCCTCAACACTATCCCACACACCCCACCCACAAATCACACGCCCATACATATCCACACATACACCCACACCCTGACCTCCACCATACCCACACCCCCTCAGCCCCACCATATCCACACACTCACCCAACACCTCAACCACCCCCCCACTCCCACCATACCTACAAACACACTCCACACATCTACACCTTCCCACACATGCACCCACACCCCTTCACACACCCCACCCCTTCATCACACCCACACACACATCCAAGTCCCACACACCCCAACCACACACCCCTCACCGCCACACACATCCAAATATACACCCCACCCCACCATACCCACATACACACCCAGAAGTTCCACACACCCCACTGCTCAACCACACACACACACCTTACATACATCCCACAACCACACATAAACCCCCACACTCCTCCTACACCCCCACACACCACACCTGCACCATACCCGCCACACACACCCCAACCACAACCACATCCAATCCCTCCATACACAATTTACAAGCAAACCCCACCCCCAAAAGGAGTACTTCCTTGGCAAGGGGAGAGACTTCTAGTGGCAAAGGTCAGGGGGCAGGGCTTCCAGTCACAAGATGGTGACCAGGGGTTGGGATGCCTGCCAAGGGGCAGGGCTACTCTTGCAAACCCTTAATGCCTCACCAAAACTCGTTAAGCAGCCCTCTAGCTAAAATAATTGCCCACCTCTGAAATAGATCCACCCTCTTCTGCAACCCATCCCAATGACAAGGGCCCGTGGACAGATAGTAAGTTTTCAGTAGATGTATCTTCTTATTCCTTCCTTTTATAGCAACAATTGTTTCACTGGACAGATACTCTACACTGTGGACCATATGTCTGAAGGCTTTTATTAAGAATATACCAGATATCTAAGTCTAATATTCATTGTAATAAAAGAACACAATATTCTGCTGGCAAAATTAGAAGTCAAATAGTAGCTAGAACAACAAATGATCCAGTCACATATATTGCATTTGGTTACTTTTAGAAGGACCATTCTGAAACTTCTCTCGTAAGTCAGTCTGATGCATAATCATGTGAATTCTTTTGAACAAAATAAGAACAATTACCAGTTTCAGAGAAATAAAAGGGAGAAGCAGCAGTACAAAAACAATAAGTGGAATCAGGTCAAAGAAGAATCAACAGACAAAGTCTTTGAAAAGTAAATTGTATATATTGAGCTATGTCTCCAGATGCAAATACAAAAGGAACAATCAGCATAAAGAAGAGAGAAAGCACCTTTTCTCTCTTGGTACAGAGAGGAGGACATGGACCAATGGCTTGAAGCCTCAACAAAGTAAATTTAGTTTGGATATCCAGAAAAACATCTTCACTGTGAGAATAGGGAGGCAGTGGAATAGACTGCTTAGGGAAGTTATGGACTCTCCATCACTGGAGGCATTCAAGAAGGGGTTGGACAGCCACTGATCAGGGGTGATCTAGTTGTAGCTATGCCTATTTTGTACCTGGGGTATTTTCCATGCTTTGCTGGTTGCTTCTGCCCTCCTCCTCTCCCCTGCAATGCCTTTTTTCTGTTGTATGTGTCAGGGGGGTTTTAAGCCTCCCCAGAGTCACTGGGTGTTGGCTACAGCTAAGGCTGTGGACTTCAACTTGGGTGTGCTGATTCTCCAGCTCAGAGCAAGCTTTCCTGGCTAGAGCATCTTGGCCTCCTCACAGGGTCAGACCTATCACCATATTTGGGGTCAGGAAGGAATTTTACCCCATGATCAGACTGGTATGGGCTGGGGGGGGGGAGGTGCGGGGATGCCTTCCTCTGTAGCAGGGGATGTGGCTCTCTACCCAGGACCTTTTGAGTATATATTGACAACATTTTATAGAAGGAGGATGTTGGCTGCTGTGTTTCCCTGGCTTTACCTCTGGCAAGTTAGGGTGTTGGGTCTATGCTGTGTCAGGGTTGAGGGTAGTCTTATGTAGAGTTTAGATTATGGTTGTGTGGGATGGTTTGGATAGAGATGGTCCTGCCTCAGGCAAGGGGTTAGAGTAGGTGACCTCTGGAGATCCCTTCCAGTCCTACTTCTCTATGACTCTACGACTATGACTCTATGACTAGAGTGTGGATTAAATGAAGCACTGGATGGCTAATTTGCATTTTAATGATATTAAAAATAGAGTAATTCCTTTTAAATTTCTTCCATTTAGAATGACTCCATCAGGGTTAGATGTGTTTTGTACCAGTAACCTCTTTCAGGCTGCTAGGTCTACTGTGTTTCACTGACGTGACATTTACTGTTTTTATTCTGTCAGTTGAATGTTACTTTGCTTTTTCACTCTTGTAGTTGTAATGACATGGCACAGCAGTGGTGTGAATAGCACAGAAGAACTGGATATTGAATAAAATGTGACTTTTAAAGGAATAATTGCTAGTAGGAAACACAATTATAATAATGGCTTACAATGAGATATCAATTAAATAAAAATTATAGAATTACTGCACTCAGTACCATGTTTTAGAGATGAGTCAGGGAAGAAAATATCAGAGCATAATCTAGTCTTGCACCCAAAACATTGTCAAGATCAAGACAGAGAGAGTGATCAGTTTGACTGGAAATCTTTAGGAATGAAACGAGCAGAGTTAGGGAGAATGCCATAGAATAAAAAGCGGTAAAGCTGAAGCTTTCTTCAACATGATCAGACATATCAAGGGAAAACGCATTCACTGGGGTTTGAGTGGACCTGTCAGAATTCAAGCTCCATCTTTGTAACAGATTGAAAATGATGGATATTTTTGAAAGGTAGGAAGGCCCAGGCCCAGTAAAGGACTTTGGGACCAAACACTAGGACTTAGGCAGATTTGAAGCACACAAATCCCAGACTACAGTGCAGAGCCCCCCTCTACTCATTGTCATCTATCTCTGGTGGCACCTAACCCTCATGAGGAGCCAACTATCCTCATTAGGCATATGTTTCGGCATGCACCAAGCTCACTCAGTATGAGAACCAGCACACATCCCCTGCCAAAGCCTGAGTGAATACAGGAACTCAGATCCTATACTTAATTATCCCAAGCAGCCCAATTTTCTTTGGTTAAATTAGACTGATTATGAAAGAGGGGTAACATGGGAAACAACAAACAAATCATTTTCTTTTGGCCAATCTTAAATGGAATGCAGTTATTTATGGTCTCCATTTCATTAGGATCACAGTTTCATTTTCATAGAATCATAGAATCATAGAAGTAGGGTCGGAAGGGACCTTGTAGATCTTCAAGTCTGGCCCCCTGCCTGGGCAGGAGAAAAACTGGGCTCAAATGACTCCAGCCAGGTAGGCATCAAGCCTCTTCTTAAAGACCCC
>NW_017728994.1:37678125-37678545 GCF_001723915.1 Gavialis gangeticus | reverse complement strand
AGTTTCCCATCTTATAAGTGTGCTGCTTGTTACTACTGCCCAAGTGCAGCACCCTGCACTTGTCAGTATTGAAACGCATCCTGTTTTTGTTAGCCCCCCCCATAACCTATCCAGGTCGTGCTGCAGTCTTTCCCTCCCTACTAGCGTGCTCACCCCATCCCACATTTTGGTATCACCAGCGAATTTAAACAGGTTGCTTTTCACCCCCTTCAGTCAAACTGCAATCCATCTGACTGTGTAGGCATCAATGCCACAGTCGCCCAATTTTTTAATGAGGATGGGGTGGTAGACGGTGTCAAAGGCCTTGCTGAAGTCCAGAAAGGCTACATCCACGGCGACACCTGCATCCAATGGTTTTGTGACCTGATCATAAAAGGCAATCAGGTTGGTCTGACATGACCTGCCCCTAATGAAACCGTG
>NW_017728994.1:37675148-37676818 GCF_001723915.1 Gavialis gangeticus | reverse complement strand
ATCCCACCCCAGCAAGTCCCCTGCCCGAAAGCATGGGTCATTATCTAGGGACCCAAGGCCTGCCTGGTGGCACCAACTGCGTAAGGGCCGGTTGACCTTGCCAATGCAGGCCTCGTGTCACCATCCCCGCCTACTCACTGGAAGAAGAGAGGAGAATACCACCTGTGCCCCTGTCTCCTTAATCTTGTCCTCCAGAACTTTGAAATCTTTTATAATGCGGTCAGGGTTGCCCCTGGCTGTGCAATTCATCCCCACGTGGATGACAACCATGGGGTACTTGTCTGCAGGTCGGATGTAGGCCGGGATCCCTCCGTGATGTCTCTAACCCGAGCCACAGGCATGAAGCACACCTCTTGTGTCATGGGGTCAGGCCAGCAGATGGGACCTTCCAGTTCCAGGATGGGACCTTCCAGTTCTCGTAGGATGGAGTCTCTGATGACGAGGACCTGGCGTTTCTTCCTTCTGGTGTTCACTCTCTGCTCATTCTTTGTCATGTGAGGAGTGGCATCGTCCCTGCCAGATGCAATTTCTCTGTCTTTCTCCATCACAGCTGCCAGGGAATCAAACCAGTTCCCCAGGTGAACCTGGGGAGCTTCCACCACTCTAGGCCTAGCAGCTCTGGATTTGGACACCTTCTGCCACTCCTGCGTTGGATGCGTCTCCTGTGGGGCTGTACAGTGGGCGACTAGGCCTGCAGAGAACAGAAATAGGCATCAATTTCATCCTCTGCATCCCTGATCCCCCTCAGCCTGCTCACCTGAGCCTGGAGCTCCCTCACCTGCTCCTCCAGGGCCCTAAGTCATGCACAGGAGGGACAGGCAAGGGGACCACCAGGCCCCCCCCACAGACAGGGGGCAAGGGGCCACTGACCCCACCATGAGCTCTGTCTGGGTGGAGGCCTCAGAAGAGCCTATGGCAGGAGGCAGCACCCGGGTGGGGCCCCTGGCAGCTGCACACTGTGTCTGCACCATGTCTGCAGAGCTGCACCTGCTGCTTTTGCTCACTGGAGGTGCCGCTCTGGGCACCTACCTTGCGCCCACCTTACGCGAGCCCCGGTGCAAATGCCGGCGCGCCCTTACAGAGTGTGCCTGTTTGTGTGCACTGTTCGCGCATGCTGCCCATGCATGGCTCAGGAGCGCGGCTCCCTGTCAGGTGAGCTAAGAGGGCTCTGGAGGGCTTCCCTTCTCGATCTGCCTCAGCTGTGCTGTACCCTCTGCCCCACTTACCTTAGTGGGAAATCAGCTGTTGCTGCCCTCACCGCTGTCTCCTCCACAGCTGCTGCCTTTTCTGCCGAGGTAAGGTGGGTACAGGTGTGGCACACGCGCACCCTGCTCCCTCTGCTCCTGCTCCCCAACTGCTGGGGGAATTTCAAACCGCGGCTTTTTAAAGCCCGCGGTTTGAAATTCCCGCAGTTGACCCCTCAGCCAATCAGGCCTTCTAGCTAGGCCGGCAGTGAGTGCTGGCGGCCCCACCCCCTACCGCCCTTCCCGCTGGGATCCCAGGGTGGCAGGGAATACCACCCCAAGGGACTAGTTGAAGCTGCCCCCCCTGCTTGGAGGAAAGGCCCCCCCACTTGGGAAAAAGGCCCCTGCTAGATCCCCCCTGCAGTCTGCCTGCCAGTGTAGGGCTTGGGAGTGCGGCTCCCTGTTGGGCAAGCTAAGAGGGCTCTG
>NW_017728994.1:37668552-37670148 GCF_001723915.1 Gavialis gangeticus | reverse complement strand
TGCTTGGAGGAAAGGCCCCCCCACTTGGGAAAAAGGCCCCCGCTAGATCCCCCCTGCAGTCTGCCTGTCAGTGTAGGGCTTGGGAGTGCGGCTCCCTGTTGGGCAAGCTAAGACGGCTCTGGAGGGCTTCCCCTCTGGATTTGCCTCAGCTGCACTGTACTCTCTGCCCCACTTACCTTAGGGGGAAATCAGCTGTTGCTGCCCCGGCCGCTGTCTCCTCTGCAGCTGCTGCCTTCACCGCTGAGGTAAGGTGCATACATGTGTGCTCTGCATTGTATGAAGAGAAGAAGATGTGATCCTTACAGGCAAAAGAGAACAAGGAAGGAGTCTGTGAATTTACACGAAAGGTGCAATGAGAATGTTTACATCAGAAGGAACTGGCTCCATGCAACATGAACTTCCTTACAAAGATGGAACTTCTGGAGGGACTAGATGCGTTCAAATCAGCAGGTCCTGATGACCTCCACCCCAGAGTGCTTAGGGAACTGGCAGAGGTCATTGCAGGACCCCTAGCACAGCTTTACGAGCACTCGTGAGGTGACTGACAACTGGAAAAGGGCCAATGTGGTCCCCATTTTCAACAAAGGGAGGAAAGGGGACCCAGAAAGCTATAGGCCCATTAGTCTTACCTTGGTCCTGGGGAAGCTCTTTGAGAAAATTATCCAGGAGCACATCTGCTAGGGGCCAGCAGGGAAATTTATACTTAGGAGCAATTAACATGGGTTCATTAAAAGGAGGTCCTGTCAGACCAACCTGGTTGCCTTTTATGACCAGGTCACAAAAGCCTTGGACGCAGGTGTCACGGACATAGACTTTCTGGACTTTAGGAAGGCCTTTGACACTGTCTCTCACCCCATCCTCATTAAAAAATTAGGCATCTGTGGTGTTGATGCCTACACAGTCAGATGGGTCACAAATTGGCTGGGGGGCCGCACTCAGAGAGTGGTGGTGGATGGGTCATTTTTGACCTGGAGAGCTGTGGGCAGTGGGGTTCCCCAGGGTTTGGTCCTCAGGCCCCCACTGTTCTATATCTTCATCGACAATTTGGACGAGGGGGTGAAAAGCACCTTGTTCAAGTTCGCAGATGACACTAAGATGTGGGGAGAAGTGAGCATGCTAGAAGAGAGGGACAGGCTACAACTAGATCTTGACAGGTTACAGAGGTGGGAAGATGAGAATAGGATGGGTTTCAATACAGACAAGTGCAAGGTGTTGCATCTGGGGAGAAAGAACCAGCAGCATACCTAAAGGCTGGAGAACTCCCTTCTCATCAGCACAGAGGCAGAGAAGGATCTTGGAATCACTATTGATTCCAAGATGAACATGGGCCGCCAATGTGGGGACGTGGTCAGGGAGGCTAACCGCACTTTGTCATGCATCCATAGATACATCATGAGCAGGTCCAAGGAGGTGATCCTCCCCCTCTATGTGACATTGATAAGGCCGCAGTTGGAGTACTGCATCCAGTTCTGGGTGCCGCACTTCAGGAGGAATGAGGACAGCTTCGAGAGGGTCCAGAGAAGGGCCACTCACATAATTAGGGGGCAGAAGGGCAGGCTATGGGACCTGAACCTGTTCAGCTTCCACAAAAGAAGG
>NW_017728994.1:37665531-37668323 GCF_001723915.1 Gavialis gangeticus | reverse complement strand
GTCATTTGACCCCAGCATCCTTTCGTGCCCATGGCAGGGGGGGTCCCTTCTGACCCTACCAACTACGAAACTATGAAACTATGCAGTAGCTGTGGTGCCGCCTGCCTTTTATGCAATAGGCAGGAGTTAGATTACTCATCCAGGGAATTGGAGACCTCCTTTCAATTCCTCCTCAACTTGAGCGGTGTGTCTGCATGAGATGCTATGTTGCTGTGGCGATGAGCTATGGAAATGTAACATTGGCAAGCATGAACTGTGATGCTGACGCTACTGCGCACTAGGGTCAGAAATGACCCAGGCATTGCTGAGACTGCACAGTAATGGCAGTTACTGTGCAGTCATTTAGTACTTGCTAAAGCAGTGCGCAGTGAATGAGTGAGACCTGGATCACACATCTCTGCAGCAGCACCAGGAAGGGACGAGCCCTTCCCCTCTTACCCAGGGTCTCAAAAAAATCTTAATCCACCTCTGTTTCCTGCAGAGCTAATTAGGCAGCTCCACAGTAAATATCTCACCTAGAGATACTCTGTGTATTTAAGAATCAACTCTAGATTCTTTGGGCCAGAAAGGAGAAGCAAGAGGGGACATGGATCTTTGTATTCTCTTTGGGGCTCCATGAATCTAGAATTCTTGTCTGTACAGGAGGACAGCTGCAACAGAAAGGGTGAAGAATGGCCCATTTCCCCCCTCCTCTCTTCCAAAATGTTTAGCTTCCATTTATGAATACGAGGATAAGAACATTCACATAGGCAGTTCCTGCTGAGCAGCTGATATGCCTGTAAGCTGCAGCCCATTTTATACCACAGTTTTTGTAGGTCCGTACCTTTTGATACTGTAACACCTAACTCTAAGGCCTCTAAACTCTTTATTGGTGCTAACTCAATAAAACCCTATGTTAAAGATGTGCTGGCACAAAAATGTGAATGCCTTCATGGAAGCTATTATATTACTAAAATTAATTATCTGAGAGAAACTTCATAGCAGTTATCTCCAAGGACTGTTTAAGTCATGTATACAAAATGACTAGTTCTATAGTGCCATTGCACAGAGAGCAGAAGACTAAAAATATTGTTTTTACAATGAATACATATTATATCTGTGAATATAATTTATCAGAAGGCAAAAACATCTTGTATTGCAACTTCTTTTTGTGTGTTTGAAGGCATACATTGTATTTATAGTACTAGTTAATCTTTTGTTATGATGCATCTTGGAGATGGCCAAGGACAAAAATCCCCAAAGCTATTATTTGCATATAGATAGTGAACTTGTATAAGATAGTAAAGAAAACCAACAGAGGCATGTACTCATTTTAGTCATTTGCCGTAAAGTCATTAAATTTGCATTCATTTCTTGTATTTCAATTATTCCTTCATTGCTAAGCTTCCTAAGAGTGCTATAAATCTACTAGATTTACATATAGAGTACATGTTGGACACAATAGTTTTAATCTAGGAGACTCACTGAATATACTAAATAAAAATCTGAGAAATCAGAAGATACCTTTAGATGCCACACAGCCCTGAGGTAAATTCACCAACTACATTTACCACTGGAAATTGCTTGGAATGCTCTAAAAATATTTAACTTACTTTCAAAAGCATTGATTTACATTTTATAGTATGACTGCAAATGATTTCACATTCACAGCTCACTTGAGTTAATAAAGCATTCTCAGCAATGCTTCTTGCACTTACCATCTAGTTGGACTCAGGGGTGGATCCAGTAGAGTGCATTAGCACAGATGTACCACCCTTTCCATTGCCCATGTTGCAGGAGCAACAGCTGGGGACTATTTTTAAGTCCCTGAGCAAGTATAAGAATATCCCTGTCCCTTCCTCTCCAGGATCAGCAGCACATCCCTCCTCTCCCCTTCCCTTCCCCTCTCACTGACTACTACTGCTGTCTCTGGCTGTCCTGGGCATGGGGTGAGATCCCCATTGCCACTCCTGCCAGACTGAGTCAGGGACAGCAGCACAAGCAGGCAGGTTCCTTCTCCCTGCCTGGTGCTCCAGGGTTGTTCCCTGCCAGCCTGGAGCATGTGTGGGAGAAGTGAACCTGCCTGCTGCTGCCTCTACTATCTCTAGCCAAGCCTGGCTTCACGTGCAGCCTGGTTGGAGCAGGGCAGAAGCAGCTCTGGAGCCCTGGCTACCCCCCAGGTTAACTGGAGACAGTAACAGTGGCAGAAATGAGGAAGGAGAAGGGTGAGGAGAGGAAGGTAATGCGCTGCTGAGCACAGAGGGGAAAGGAAGAGGAGGGAAGCTTTTTACCTTCTTAAGGGACTTAAAAAATATCCCCTGCTGTTGCTCCTGCATCATGGTCTGCCTGCCCTAGTGTGAGGGGAGGAGTAGGGCAGGTTGGGAGTGAAGTTGAAGCAACCCCTGCAGTGCACACTCCTTTCTGAAAACCTGAATCCACCCATAGCTGGACTTTTTCGATGTGTCCCCACATGCAGGGGCATGTGCCTAGGGAGTCAAAGGTAGTAGTGGCACAAATTTGTGCCACTGTTTTTTGCCACTGCACACACCCCTGCACAAGCACTTTGGTCAGAGGCAAAATGCTGTGGTTTGGGCAAATTGTCCTTTCTCTGCTTCTCCCAGCTTCTGATGTGCTGGAGGAACTGGGACAGAACTAAAGGAGGGGAGGTGCTCTAGCTGCCAACCAAAGCATCTCCCTGGAGGACTGAGCTGTTGTGTCTGCTGGCACATGCTTCTGTAGGCTAGGGACAGACATTCAAAAAGTCTGAGCCTGACATGATTCAATCTTTGCAGGTTAGTCTAACCTGGCTAGGC
>NW_017728994.1:37657879-37665520 GCF_001723915.1 Gavialis gangeticus | reverse complement strand
CTAAATCACTTTGTAACTATACAGACATCCCCTCTGGACTGAGAAAATGCCAGCACATGCCTACAGTGGCTCAAGCTACAAGCCACAGGGGGGCACTAAAGCAGTCCTTCCTTCCCTTCCACAGAGCTGAGCTGAGGGGGCATTAACCAGGCCCCTGCAGGATGCTGTGATTAGGGAGGAGTACCACCCTCCCTCCTTGCTCATTAGTTCAAACTCTTCTTCAACAGCTTTTTCCAAAGGAAGGAATGCAGGGAGATTACCAGCTGAGCTATTGATTAGCTCCAAAAAGCCCTAAGCAAACACTATCCTAACTGCCTTACTCAGCATTAGCTAGCATACCACATGCTGGTTACAGTCCATGCTGTGGGAGAGAAGAGGAGGGGATCTCTGCCTAAGAAACCAGCAGACTCTGCAAGCCTCTGCCAGAACTGCAGCCAGGGAGCATAGCGGAGGGGCCAGCCCTGCTTTTGAGCAGAGAGACCCACCCAGCCCAGACAGCATGCTAGGATGCTGGGAGAGTCTGGTGTATCTTAAACCTGCAAGGGGTCTGGGGCAGAGATTACATAAACTGGTTTGATGCAAATCAGTTAGGTCTGATACTACATTCAACCAGGTATATCTCAAAGTGGTTGCAGCCATTTTCAAACTGGTTTATGTGCATTGAACATCTGTTCTGTTACAGGTTTAAATCCATTTCTGATCACTTAAACCAGTTATGTGTAATGTCTGTTCCTAGCCATGGTGTGCACCATGTCACTTTTTCTCATGGCAGGTTTTTTTGCTACTGGCATTTCCCCGTATTGGATTTCCACCATGCTGCAAATTTGCAGTGCAGAGCACGTTTAAATGTGCTGGGCATGTGATTTGTGCCACTGCAAATAAGTTTGCAGTGCCACAAACACCATGTGCCTGCCCATCTGGATCTGGCCTTTATTTTTCTCCAAGATAGAGGGGGCGACTGGTGCCTCCTGATACTGAGGAGGGGGGGCACCAGTGGCCGATTGCTGACTGGGGGGAGGGTGTCCCTCAATGGCTGATCGCCAACCTGGAAGTGCCACTGGTGCTTCTCTCGGTGCCCCCATAATCTTGGGAGGGGGCACCAGCCATTGTCCCCCACTCCCTGGCTGGTGGGGGCCAGTCTTGGAGGGGGCACATTGCTTATGAAGTAGAGTATATCTGGAGATCTACTGCTAACTGTTCTCTGTAAGTTGCAACATTTCCCACTGCCACTGCAATTCCACCATGAGCTGTCCTACTTTCTTTGGTCAATGGTTGACATTAGGCTAGCTAAGGAGAGGTAAAATGAAATCTTAAACTCTTTTCTCTAAGAAATTCTTAAATGGAGAACATCTAAATGATGTGAAATGTATTTAATCAGGGTCAGGGTCTCATTCTGCTGTGCATTTTCAGAAAGAGAGGAATATATGATCCTATCAATAGAGAGGGAAAGTATGGAGGTAGTGATTTTGCACTGAAGACTTGGACCACAAAGGAGGAGAAGGAGAAACAGGTAACCACTGAGAAACAGCCCAGGAAAAGGATGATTTAACACTTATTTCTATACAATAAGTGTGGACAGTTAGATTCTAATACCCCATTGCTCCTTCAAACACAAAAACTGAAGTAACTATATTTCTGTGACTATGGAAACTACACAAAAATAAGGAGTAACTATTGATTTTTAATAAGAAAACAATATGTTTTTATCATGGTTAAAAATAAGGGAGCAGAAATAACAATATGTCACAGAAACAAACTTTTATTTAAGGCACTGAAATTGCCCATAGCTCATCTAATTAGGCTTATGCCTGGTGAAACTGTAATATCTGGCATGCCACATGCATCTTTTTAACTTCAGTTACATACTGGATAGGTACTTACCATACCAGCTAAACTTCTTGTGGGCACTTGAATTGTAAGCTTAGGCTTAGTTCACAGAATACCAGAATTTGGTATAAAAAACATGGCTATGATTTATTAACAATAATTTTGATTCAGGCTTATTTTGAGCCAAATGTTCTACTAGATGCTGCTTGTGATCTTTTGGTCCCCAGAGATTTCTCTCTGTAATCTATCACAATCACAAAGCTGTGATTGTAAAGAATACTAGATATTTGTTAATATTTCTTCAAAACTGCTATTTTACTGGCAATTAATGCTTTTAACTGGAGACAGTTGGTCCATGGCTCCTCCTGGAACCCTATCAGTTTATTGCCAGGATATAGGAACTTTTTTTTAGCTATGTAAATTATCATGCAAAAGGCAGCAAAATAAAAAGTTTGAATTGTCTCTTGCTTCCACGACTGCTTGTTTACTCAGCTGGTTGTAGAATGCCCATCTGGAAGCAACTCTGCCTGAATAAGTCCACAAACAATATTTTTCTTCATCTTCTCTAGTTTCACAAACTGCCTAATGCATACTTACACCTTTTTCCATTTAAACATCAAGCTCTTGTCTGCAAGTTACAGTATTTAGAATCTAAACCAGTATTCTCAGTCAGGGTGCAGCAGCCGGGGGTGCCTTGAGATCCTTTCAAGGGTGCCACACAGTGTTAGCACTGTTATGTGTGCCAACATGATTCACAAGATAAACCTAGAAATTTTAAATAGGAATCCATGATAAAAAATCCTGACCTACTGTGGTCTTTCTGAATGCTTTGCAAGATAAGAATTACTCTAGTATTTTCCCCATAGAAAAGGAGATTCTCACCAGTTTGTAATGAATAAGACATATTCATTTGCAACTACATATAGCCATTATTTTAAAATTATTGTCCCTTTTGGTTAATTAGGAGGATACACTATATATACTTTTAAGCAATTATATGTTTAGCTTACATTCATTCAGATTCTTAATTTTTAAAATTTTTATATTTTATATTTTCTGATGTCTGAAAACAATGAATAATCCCTTATTTACTACTTGATTATATTTTGTGTGTCAAGCTGCATTTGGATGGTAGTTTGAATTAAATTACAATGCAAAAAATTAGCATTTAAAATAATGTAACCAATCAAAACAAAGTTAAATACTGAAAACATAATACAGTGTTTATCAAGATGTATTATGCAGTTAAAACTGACTGATTTATTAAGTAAAATGTTATTATCTGTAGCTAGTGAATGGAACTAGTGATACCTGTTCGCCAAGTTTTTTGACATTTTAGAATTAATGGGCACATCCACATGTGCAATTAGTCGCAACTAAATTTAATGCACATTAGCTTAATGTACAGTAAGTGATTTTTGGCAGGTGTCTAGATGTGCAGAGATCTGACACTAAATTTAGTGCCAGGTTCCTCCAGCCCTGCCATGTCCCCATGTGGCCACTGGTGGGGAGCTCCAGCCTCTGGCCCCAACTGCCACCACTTGGCAGCCTTGTCTGAAGCCAAACCCAACTGCCAGCACTTGGAAGCCATTTTTAAAACAACCCCCATGCACTGTGATCTCTGGGCAGCTGCTTCCAGTGCTGAAAGAAGTGGCATGGCACAAACACAGGCAGCACATGGCAGCTTTACTCCAGCCCCATCTGCAGTCCTCAGGTATGTCTGCCTCAGCACCTGACACTCAGGAACAGGATCCCTAGACCCTCCTGGCCACCTTGGCTGTGCTGCTGGCCCACTGCTGTCACTGTCACCTGGCTTACAGCCATCTCACTCCTCCCTTCTCCCCTGACACATAGTCACTGCCTGGCCAACCACCACTCGCCCTCCCAGGGCCCCTGCTGCTGTGCAGCTGCTGCCACCAGCCACAGTGACGAGGGGCTCCAGGACGCCACTGCCAGGGTTGCCATTGCTCTCCTGGCTCTCCAACCGCACAGTTTCTGGGTCCACCATGTCTGCCAGGACTGGTGGCAGCATGTGCTACAACACAACTAGGGCGACAAGCAGTGGGTTGATGCCTTCAGGATGACCCAGGCCACCTTTGCTGACCTGCTTCACCAGTGCCAGCCCCACCTGGAGTGCCACGACACTGGCATACAACAGACCCTCCCTGCCAACAATCACCTGGCCCTGGTGCTCACCAAATTGGCTACTCCAACCTGGCCCATTCTGATCTGTGCCTCAGCTGGACCCACACCCTCGTTGAGTGCCTTCAGGTGCCTCAAAGGCTGCTGGTGGTCCCTCACAGCCCGCCTTGAAGTGGCTGAGAGAAACCTCCCCCAGGTTATCGCAGCAGCATGCGTGCTGCACAATATTTGTGAGGTCTGGGAAAAGTTGTTCAAGGAGGTCTGGGTAGAGGAGGCACACCAGGCAGAGATGGCTGGGCAGCAGGAGCCTGACCTGCAGCAGCAGTGCCATTGTCCAGTTCCTCCTGGCAAGGCCCCACACCTGCCCATGGGGACCAGGGTACCAGGTGCAGGAAGCTCTAGTGGACCACCTCTTGGAGCACTCCCACATCTAGCCTGCTTGCCCAGCCACCCACATACCCATTACTGCCTGCCCACCCCTGGCACCATTCTCAGGCCAGGCACATGTTTGAAACAAAAGAGGTGTATTCCCCTTAAAATACCCACCCTGATCCCTCCCTCCGCAACACGTACAGCCTTCTTTCCCCTCCCTCCCTCTGCAACACATACAGCCCTTTTGCCTCTCCCTCCCCAACACAGTTCTCTCCTGCCTCTCCCTTCAACCAATAGAGCCCCCTCCCCATCCTTCTCCAACAAACAAGAGCCCCTTCACCACCCTCCCCACCAGCCTACAATAAAAAACCCTCTCCCCAGTGTCAAAACTATTTACAAGTCTCTCAGTCTCTGTGTGTGAGTCCTGGACTAGGAGCCATGGGGTGGGGGCACCTAGGGGGCACAGCCTGGGGGCAGGTGGCCAGTGCCCCAGCCTTGGGTCATTCCCCCATGGGTCCAGGGCCTGCGGCAACTGTGGCAGGTGGCAGACAGCACTCCCTGAGGCTGGGTGGCTCCCCCTCTGGCTGCGTGTTCAGGACCAGTGTCCCCTTGAGGTGCCACATCTGACACCTCTGGGTCCTTGGCACATGGCATTGGGGTAAGCAGCAGGACCTGGCCCAGATGGGTAGCAGGGAACCTAGGTCAAGGGCCAGGCCTACTCTCAGGCCCAGGCGGGAGTCTGCTGTGGGGCAGCAGGCAGATGCCAGGAGTCCTGCAGGGCCAGGGATGGGGGCTGGGCAGTGGGAGGCACACGCGTGACTGCCAGGCCCAAGACATTGCCCAGAGTCCAGCGGTTGTTAACCATGGCCTCCACTGCCTGGGCATGGATGGCCACTTGCTGCCTAAGCAGCTTGATCCACTTCCACTCCAGGGCCTCCATCATGGCTCAGTGCTCCTGCTGTGCCCAGTCCTTTGTGTCTTCTGGACCTGCATCTGTGCCCTTGCTTCCTGGTCCTCTGCCACTGCCACCGGCTGCTGGATCAGGGAGGTCCAATCTTGGGTCCACTGCTGGCACAGCCAGCGCATGTGGCTGGCTCCAGTGCTGGGTGGCAGCAACCTGGAGCCTACATCCCCACTGGGGGCCTGTGGCTTCTCCCCTACATCCAGATGTTGGGTCCTGCAGAGGCAAGAGACAGAAGCCTTTTTGAGAGTTTGCTACATTTCAGAGATAAGATACTCTGCACCAGAGGCCACGTGCTGCCTGGACTCAGATTGGGGGTTGGTTGTACACAGGTGCCCAGGGACTATAATAAGCCTGGCCAGGCAGGCCTGGGCCCAGGTGGCCACCAGCTGAGTCCCCCATGCCTGCTTGTTCCCATAGGGTGAGTGGATCATTGGGTGCTGGCCACAGACAGCCTGACTCCCTCGCCCTCTACCAGGGTGGGCCAAGCCAGGCTTCTGGCAGCATCTGGTTCTAAACCATGTTCCTCCCCCTCCCCTTACAGGCCAACTGCTCTGCTGTGCTACTCATCAGCACAGTGCCCAGGCTCAGGGTGCACAGGGCTCTTGGACAGCTGGGGCAAGGGGCTGAGTGCACCCTCCCCCTCCCTGGGACCCACTTGTGAGGCCTGTCCTGAAGATTGTGCACCCAATAAGCATCCCATCCAGGCAGAGGTATGGGAGGCTTTGTGTGGGGACAGACCAACACCTGACCAGCTAAATGCAGGGCAGGAACAGGGGTTGAAAAATGGAGGGACTATCTCCTTCTGGATCTCAGTGGGCCCTACACACTCAGAAGAGATTTCCACCGATATGGGGATAGGGTCCCAGAAACTTTTGTGGTATTCCCTTCACTGTATCTGGAAAGGTTTGTGATCCTACAATGGGAGGTTAATGTCACCCGGGTACATCCGTGGTGCAGCAAGTGGGCGGAGCCAATCCTGTCCGTTTGGCAAGGGAATCCTGGCCTGCATAGAAGGTTCTGCAGGGATGCCGCAACCATCCTGGGTTCATTAGGAACTGCTGGGGGCAGCGCTTAACCAGATGGATATAGAGGTTGTAAGAAATAAGCTTGCTAGGATGAGCCAGCTTACCCAGCAGGCCTTAGAGGGGCAGCTAGTGGCTAATGTGAAATAACAGGAAAATCATGTCAGAACCTTAACCGTGGCGGTGCAACCGCTCAGGCAATTACATACCCTCATGCATTCAGTGTTAGAGGGGATGCAAGACCTTGCGAATGAGACGAGTTCTGCCATATTTTGCATTACCATGCAAATCTTTGTGTTAAACCAATATGAAAGACAAGTGTTTTGGGTCAAGTCAGGAGACCCAGCAGTTATATCCAGTTCCTATACAGAATGGTGCCCAGAATGCAAACCCCTCTTTGCAAAGGTCATCTCCTCAGGAATTAAAACACCATTAAGGGGATATATACATGTGAGATCTGTAGGGGTGAGGACCAAAACTTGGCCCCTCTATGAGTATGTTCCTGTTCCTATAGTATTGGCAGATAGGGTTTGGGCTCTCAGATCCCCCGTTAGGTGGGTAACTCACTTTGGGGAACTCCTAGATCCTAGAGGGTGTGAACAATGGGGAAGGCATGAGTGGATGTGTTACCATGAAAATTTCCTGATGGATCCCTGTCATCTACACCAGGAAAGTGTAGGAGACTGTGTATTAGATGGAATCTTCAACCAAACTACAGTGGTAGTTAACAATACCATTGGGTGCCTATGTGCTGCTTCGGTAACCACAGTAACCTGGAATGACAGGAATGTCTTCCAGGCTCCGGTTAGAGAGTGCCGTTGTAATGCTGCCACTGTAGAAAGTGGGGGGCATATCTATGCTCAGCCTACTTATTCCCGATCCTTAGCCCTGGCAAGGGTCTTCCCGGTAAATTGGACAATGTCACTAGGCCCTTCCTGGGAGGCTGGCTACCAACAATTGGGGGAACTGGAAAAGATGATTAACAGTTATGCTGTTGCATTGAGCAAAGAGAAGCAAGCCAGCTTACATATAATACACAAAAAAGGTAAACTCCTAAAATTGGTAGCTGAAATGGGGCAAGCCCAGGATGCTCTGCAACCTCCACTGCCAGCTAGAAGGCTGCCTGTGGTCGCACTGCACATCCCTGCCCCCTGCTGCTGAGGGGGACATGGCCACTTGCATTGACGCCTTCCTTGGGGTGTGAGAGGCCTGTGTTTGCCAAGCTGTGGGGACACAGACTACTCAATAAAGTTTTGAACTGTGTCCCACCTCTCTGTATGCCGGGTGGGGGGGGGGGGGGGGGACGGGGGGGGG
>NW_017728994.1:37656634-37657706 GCF_001723915.1 Gavialis gangeticus | reverse complement strand
GGGGGGGGGGGGGGGGGGGGAGTCATGGGGAGGAGCTGGTGCTGCTGCCAGCCAGCAGAGTCAGGGCCAGCTACTCCTTGTGGCAGTCTGAGGCTGTGGAGCTGACAAGGCAGCCGCTGGCCGGGGCTCTCTGAGCTGCTAGCGGATGCAGCAGCTGGGGAGGTGAGCAGGGCAGGATGCTAACCACCCAAGGGCCCCTCCTCTGGTGACATGTCACCAGAAGGATCAGGGTGGGGCAGGATGGGGGCTCAAGCAGGCTAACCCTGCTAGTGAATACTGCAGTGATGTGGCCTGGGTACCGGGGCATCAAAAAAGACAGGCAGAGGTTGCCTGTGTCTTGTCTTGGGGGGCACCTGGGGCCTGCAGCACTCCTGGGGAGTAGAACAGGCCCAGGTAGGTTCCTGTGCAGTATGCCCCAGGGCACAAAATGGCTGAAGGCTTTTATAGCCTGCACCTACAGGCTGCCACAGAGGCAGCCCAGCCCTGGAACAAGAGAAACCTCACAGCCAGGGCTGTGAGCCAGGCTCTTTCCAGAACACTGAAATATTTTTAATCATTGATTTTTATCTAGCCACATGCAGCACAAGATGCCACAATGAAGAATCTGACCTAGCATTTTAAAATCAATGCACAGAGGACCAAATCCTATTCTCCTTATTAGGTACCTATGGGGATGTAGGCACATGTGTACGAATCTTCAAGTCCATGAAAATCTACTTTTATAACAAACCATCATCTGAGTCATGAAAAGGGAAGAGATTCCATCCACATTTATACTAATAGTTTTTCAGGGACTCAAGTAGGATGGAACAGAATTGTACCTAAGTCTACCTATGTGCCCAATACATGGAACAGAAACTGGCCCCTAGTCAGCTTTCTCACCAACCTTATTCTTTTTTCTTCTAGCATTGTCTAATATGTAGTACAGTCAAAACTCATTAGTTCAAAATGCATGGGGACCAAAAACATACAGGGTTCAAAATATACTGATAGTAATTTGCATATATGCAGATTACTATAGGTACATACAGAGTTAGTTCACCCATGTGCAGACACTACTAACTGTTAAGAA
>NW_017728994.1:37644607-37651634 GCF_001723915.1 Gavialis gangeticus | reverse complement strand
TAGTCGGCTTTCTCACCAACCTTATTCTTTTTTCTTCTAGCATTGTCTAATATGTAGTACAGTCAAAACTCATTAGTTCAAAATGCATGGGGACCAAAAACATACAGGGTTCAAAATATACTGATAGTAATTTGCATATATGCAGATTACTATAGGTACATACAGAGTTAGTTCACCCATGTGCAGACACTACTAACTGTTAAGAACAAAGTAAGGAGTTATCTCAGTGACTAATTAAGTTGATTTCATGGCATGTAGCACCAGGAGTTTCTAATGTAAACCAGCAGCAATGATCTAGGGGCTTGTCTTCTGGGGTTCCCATGGCAGGGAGGTCTCCAGACCCATTGAATGCTACCTGCAGCTTGGAAAAACTGCAGTTTGCTGTGATCAGGGGTTGGTGTACCTGGGGGTTGTCCCAGGAGTGCCTGAGGAGCTGGTAGCATGTGGAACAGCTTGGCCTCACTCTGGAGAAACTGCTGTTTGGTGTGAGAGCATGTACAGTGGCCAGGATTCAGGATGGCAAGTGCCAGGGTGCAAAGAAGTCTGCGGGGGGGTGGTGCAGGGAAGTCTAGCTACATGCTTGATCGAGGGTAGGATCAGAGGCTGTCAGAATTGGGAGCTGTTTTTTGGGATCAGGAATGCTTGATCAGTGGGGTGGGGAAGGGGGTGCAGTTGGTGGGATTGGAGGGATGTTCCATGCTTAGACTGATTTAAGTAGAAGCAAAAGGGCCCCTGACTTTTGCTCCTGGTCTACATGAGGAACTCCTGGCTACATGCCATGAAATCTACTTAATTTGTTCCCTGCATTTCAAATTAATTAGGTGTTCCTGGTCCAAGTGACTAGAAAACAGCTTTGAATTTCAGACTAGAAGTATTTCAAATTATCCATATAGTAATGCATGCAAAAACCTGTTCTTATGACTGGGGAGTGACAATAGCTTTGAGGTATCCAACACTTTGAACTATCCGATATCAAACTAACAAGGTTTTACTGTAGTATTGATTTATTCTTTCTACATCTGGTCTTGGCAGGAAAACATAGTTAATCATCTCATAGGTCTTTTCCATGCAACCACCATTGTTTTACATCTCTATAGTGCAGAAATACACTATATCTGTCAGATTCATGTTTTATATTACACAAGAAAACAGTAGTCTTTAAAATAGAATTAAATTATTAAACCTAAATCAGAAAACCATAGAAAATATCCCTGGAAGAAATGGAATAGAAAATTATAGAAAATTCTTACCAACATAATAGGAGGGAAAAAGTGGAGATTGCTCACATAATAGGTATTTAAATCTGCAACACTCTGGAAATTCATATGTAAAACAACTTCCTGAATAATCTGCCCCATTGTGTGAACTACAACGTAGTACCATAGCAAGTCCATGCCAATTGCATGCTTTTCAGGAGTTTCTCCAATATTAGAATAAAAGAAAATAGGCTATAGATGTACCAGTTATCTTATCTTTGAGTATTTTAACTTTGACTGTTATTTGTCCAAATCAACTTGAAAAAATTTAGGCTAGTTCTGATGCTGAAGACAGTGGGATGTTTCTAACAGTTTCTTTAATTAATTCTTTGGGGAATAAACAACATTTAGGAAAGACAGCTTTTGTAATATCCAGCTAATTTGCTAATATGTGCTTTCATTTTCTCCCCTTAAATCCAATGTGGTTTTTGATGCATTATGATCTAGTAATTTTCATTAAAAAAATAATTATGTGAAATTTGCTACTGTGACCGCTGAGCTTCAAACACCCGGTCACGTGCAGCCTTGGTCCGAGTAATAGGTGACATCTGCCTTACAGGCTCCCGTAATTGGCTGAGTAGCTGTTCACTCCAGGAGTAGTCTTCCCCTATCTCTCCTGCCACAACTTTGAATTTTCCCAGTGTGAGGGTCAACTATCCTGGGTCCCTCAGTGGCACACGGTCTGCCCGACAGTCACTCACAGAGCTCCACCAGCCCTACACCCTGACTTCATGCCACTTTGATGGATCCCTTCATATTCTTGGCCACGTCCCCGCACTCCTGTAGCTATGGTACCTCTTGGGTTTCTTCTCATCCGGCACATCAGCCCTGGAGCCTGCTTCGATTACCCCTTCATGGGTCTTCTATGTTCGGAGGTCCTGATTGTGGACCCTACCCCCGCCCAGAGCAACCTCCTACCGTCAGGATCAAATCACCATGTGATGCTCCATTTACTCCCTATATACCTAAGCCCGTCCTGCCTCTCAACCCCTTCACCCGGGGAAACAAAAAGAAAGAACACAGAAGAAAAATCACAAGACACCTTGTCTACCACTTCACTGTGTGGTTGGATAATCCTCTCCCCCGGTTCCTTACAACAGGGTACTAGGAGCCTAGTTCCCTTATAGTCTAGCTAGGGGGTGCCCTCCCCTGCTAAAGTTGTATCCTCATATCCTACTGCTTGGGCTGTCCTCTCTGCCTTCGCAGCTCCTTTTGCCAGCTCTGGGCCACCCCCCTTCTCTGCCTCCTGGAGAGTCCCCATCCAAGTGCCTCATAGTGCCTTTACATATGGCTGGTTACTCTTTGTATTTGGTGTAGATGCCCTGCTTGTACATAGCCCTCCCTGTTGCTCTTGCTGGGACCTTTCTGATGGGGCTGCCTCCTCCTCCTCCTCCTCCCAACTGTTCCCAATACTCCCACCTGTTGTATTGTGGGTCTCCGCAAACCCTTCTCTGCTGCTGCCATCACAGCTTGCAGGGGCTGCTTCTGGCTTGCTTCCAGCTCTGGTGACCTGTGCCCTGCTGCTGAGTCTAGGATCAGGACTCTTCTGACTCCTCGTCCAACACTCCTCCCCTCCTGAGGGGTTCCCGGAGTGGGTCCTGAGGCCCCACGCTCCTCTGGTCTGCTCTCCCCTCTTCCTTCCTTCCGTCATCTGCCATTTTTATTTTCGCCGGCTGGTGATTGCTGGTGACGTCACCGGCCGGCCTCAGCTGAATAAAGATGCAGCTAACAAGCCGTGCAGGCTTCTCTTCTTGTTCCTGCTGCACCGTGGCTCCTGCTGCAGGCAAGTGGTTTTTTCTTATTTTAATTTTTCCATTTGTCCTCTCTCCCCCTCATTTACTCTGTTCCCCATAACTTTCTTTTCTTATTTGGGGTCCTTCTTCCCGTTCTCTCCTGGGACAGCTACTGAATGTACAGGAAATAACATTATAAATAGACTCTTCAGTTCCCTGTCATTACAGATACCTGAATATCTGAACATCAGTTTTTGACATTTTGGGTCTTCTTGTATTATTCTAAACATATTTTGTCTTATATCTACAGTCGTTTTTCTTAGCATTCTGTTGCAACAAATCAGTGATGGCCCTAATACTTTTAGGGCATGCCTACACATTGCCATATGGCGACATTGTTATGACGCTGTGCTTTTGTACTTGCTTTTGAAAGTACTAAAGCATGGTGCAGCATGGACGGTTACTGTACCGCGAGCATATTGCACTGCTAGATTTTGCTGCTATGTCACCATAGTAGTGCATTATACTGGGGGAGCGTGCTGCTATGGTGATGTAGCTGCTGATCACGTGTACACCCACATGATCACTATGTAACCATAGGGCATCGCTATGTCACCGTAAAGTGATGTGTAGACATGCCCTTAGAATCTGGAATCTCTGCCAAACAAATCTACCTTCAGGTCCTGATTAGTTCATCTACTTTTGCTCAGGCCCTTAGTTTGCAGCATATACTTTTAATGCTCTTTAGTACTGAGGGTTCTGGAGTCAAACTCCACTGTCAGCCTAAATGGAATGGGTTACACGTGGGTAAGAGGCTGGAAATGAGCATAAAAGGAAAAGTAGGTAACTACTAGTGCATGTATTAGATGCGGGCAATGAAATGTTGTAAGTTATTTGTCGGGAACTGTTCCTTTAATGAGGCTCTGATACAAGGCATTTGGAACTGATTTTTATGTTGTGCTCATGATACATAATGCTAAGCAGTTAGAATTGATGACACTTGGTGGTATGTCTACACTACTGCAGAGCCCCTGAACATAGGCAGAGGGAAGAAATATTATTTGGGGGGGGCTGAGTAAAACTTAAATTCAAAAGAGACTTCTACACACACACACACATACCACCCAGCAGGTACCACTGGAGCTCTTCCCTACACCACCATATGGGGGACTTCTCTATCAGACTGTGAAAAACTGATGTAATGCTGCACTGTGCTTTCCATCAAGAGACACCTGCTACTATATGTCTTCTCTTCAGAGGTTAGATGGTATGAAGGGCTTTCTCTTGGTGGCTGAATTTTACCCTTATTATGCACTGAGCAACTGCTTTCTAATGAAGCATTATTGAGCTTTTTATAATGAGGTGGAAATGGGATTTTATAAGGATACTCTAAAAATAATTGTGGGGAAAATAAAGTCTTAATCTTCCTTAGTTCACTTTTCATCTATTTGAAACTTTGATTTTCTGCATGAATGAGTTTAATTATTTAAAATATCAACTTCAATTCCTCCTAAATCACAATATGCAGCACACGGAGAAAACAGTCTAGGGCGTCCTACCCTTTTTAATGATCATTCTCCTCTTCGAGTTCCGTTCAGGTGTTTCCAGTCCCATTTCAGTTCTTTTGAATTTATAACATTTTACCTCAACTTTTCCTCACCACAGTGTCTTCTGAGTATCTAATGAGACAAAGCTTGCTGTTGTGCGGATGATCCTCTGTGATCCCAACCGAGGTTCTTTGCATTTTTTGGTGTTCGTAGCATTTTGTCATTAAACATGATTAAAAGGCCCTAAGCATTCTGGATATTGAATATAATATTGTCAACCTCATGTGTTCAAAAGGAAAAAGAAAAAAAAGAGATTTGAGCACCAAACCATTTTGAGATTTCATTCAAATCATAGAGTTAATATAAAAATCATGCAATCTAAAACATAAAATTTGTCTTCTGGTTTCTGTGCTTTTTTTCCTGTAATCTTGAGATTAGAAACTTACTCTTTTTTTTAAAATGAATAAAAAAAAATCAAGAAACTCATGTAATCAGTTATCTCCAGGACCTGTGACTCCTGATAAAATCATGAGGGTTAATACCACTAGGTATTCCAAAAGAGTGAGTGGGGACTACAGCTACGGATGGGATCCTCAGAACTGCTTTGAGGCTCCCTGTTGTCAAATAGGTGCTGCTGACATAGTTTTGTGTTCATGGCATAATTAAGCCAGCAGGTGCAGTTTAATTTGCTCAGGCATCAGCCAGTTGTTAGTCACCCTAAAAACAATAAAGAAAGGAACACTGATCCTAACTGATTAAAACATATTGTGCATGTGCGATTTTAATTCTCTGAGAAAAAAATACTTGCTAAGTTGCTTTTGGGATAAGGACAGCACCAGTGAAAAGGTAGAAGACAGACCAGGCAGGAGTCATAGAGGTGTATTTTAGTAGTTACTATATCAGCGTGTTGAAATGTTTTCAAACAATGCCCCAATATGCCAAAGTGTTATATTTAAAGGCAGAAGAGGGAAGGAAGAGTGGGACAAGACGTCCTTCCGCTAATGGATGGAATACTTTGTAGATGGCCATTATGGGGGAAGGACTTTCTTGACTTCAGGGTGCCACAAGTGGTCCAATAGCACAGGTTTATTCCCAAGGTCATCTTGCACATTGTGATAAGTAAGAGAGAACCTAGGTAGGATAACCCAAGAATCATGCCTTCTCATACCTTGCTGGGATCACTTATCATCAGCACAGTAGTGGCTGTGTGGTAGTATTCCTACCTACCACATGGGAGATGTGGGTTCAAGTCCCAGTTGAGGTGACTGTGAGTGAGATAACAAGAAGCAAATCTTCTCTGTAAGAGCTACTTTGCTGTTAGGGTGGCTAGGATCTGAAACCAACTTCCAAGGGAAGTGGTGCTGGCTCCTACCCTGGGGGTCTTTAAGAGGAGGCTTGATGTCTACCTAGCTGGCATCATTTGAGCCCAGTTTTTTCTCTTGCCCAGGCAGGGGGTCGGACTTGAAGATCTACAAGGTCACTTCTGACCCGACTTCTATGATTTGGCATACTTGGTAATGGTCCCTTTCAGAAGACCCTGGCAATGTGCATCTCATTGCTTAGAACAGCTTCTAAATCCTTCTATACAGAAATAAACATCTGGACATAATGCAGGAATTCCACAAGATTACCATATTCACCAATGCTAGCTAGAGTGAATGAGAGCTCCAAGGGTAGACAGTGCTGTTCATGGAAACAGAGAGCATACATACTGTAAAGATGGGATTTTAGGCAGTCTGACTTAGTGAGCAGGCCACCAGGGGAGGGCTGGGCCCACCAAATCCCAAAACCTTTGGTAAAATGCAGTTGGCAGGGCATCCTGCCCAAGGGTTTTATCCTTCTTAAAAGTCTTCAGACATTAAAACCATCTCTGCCTCCATCTTTGCCATGTTTTCCTCCCTCACCTTCATCCCTACCTCCTGCATAAAACTCTGCAATTGTACTTCTTCCACTTCCATCCTCTGGTACAATTCAGCATAAAAAGTCCAGGCCGATCCCATCACCTCCTCATGGCTTTCTATTTATACTCCCCCCATCTCCATCATGGCAGTCAGGTCCCCCCTGCTCTTCTTCACCCTGGTGGAGAAGTAGAGGGACCAGCCCTCCCCTGTCTCCACACATAAAGCATGTGCTAGAAAATTCTTCTCTTGTTCTTTATTAAAAACACTCCTCCAAGGCCCTCTTTGTGGCATCCAGTTCTTCCTTCATGTCCAAGCCTGTTTTAAAAGATACTGTCATCTATGCTGCAGCTTTTCTAAACTCTCCTTTGTTCTCTTTGTCCTTCCATGCTCCACTGCCATAAATAACTCTCTTGCTTTCTATCTAACTGCTTGCCACCATTCCCACCAAGTTTTAAATCAGATTTTAAGCACCTGCCAGCCTTATGCAGTCTTCTAAAATCCTCATACACCTCCATGGGCCCTGTTCCCTCAGGCTTCTTTGCTCTGCCCCCACCTCTAATCATAAAAGCCACTGGTGAAACCGCCTTCTT
>NW_017728994.1:37628978-37639607 GCF_001723915.1 Gavialis gangeticus | reverse complement strand
GGTTCTTTGCTCTGCCCCCACCTCTAATCATAAAAGCCACTGGTGAAACCGCCTTCTTGACTATTTAAATATCCTTTTTGATACAAACAAAATCAATGTGAGCATGCAGCTGGGCTCTGGGGTCCACTCTTGTCTCCACTTTTTCTCCCTCTCAAACATCTTTTAAAACTTCCTCTTTTAAAATGTGACTACTGCTTTACTGTTCTGCTTCTCTAATATTGCTGCCACCCATTTGGAGCTAAAAAACAATGACATCTCTGATAACAGGGAGAAAACCAGCTCCTTTCCAGATCCCTTTGCCCTCCCCTGTCTGCACTTATCTTGGGATTCTTCCCTTTTTTCTTCCTCTCTCCTGCCTGTTTCATTCTTTCTTCCTCATCCTCCACTGACTCTCCTACTTCACCTTCTGCTTCTGCTTTTGCCCATGCTCTTTCCTGGTTTCACAGTATCATAGAAAATTAGGGTTGGAAGGGACCTCAGGAAGTCGCATCTAGTCCAAACTCCTGCTCAAAGCAGGACCATCGTCAACTAGATCATCCCACCCAAGGCTTTGTCTAGCCAGATCTTAAAAACCTCCGAAGCTGGAGATTCCACCACATCTCTGAGTAACCTGTTCTGGTGCTTTACTACCCTCCTAGTGAGAAACTTTTTCCCTAATATCTAACCTAAACTTCCCTTGCTGCAACTTGAGACTGTTGCTCCTTGTTCTGCCATCTGTCACCCCTGAGAACACTCTAGCTCCATCCTCTTTGTAAACCCCCTTCAGGTAGTTGAAGGCTGCTATTAAATCCCCTCTGTCTTCTCCTCTCCAGAATAAATAAGCTCAGTTCCTTCAGCCTCTTCTCAGAAGTCATGTCCCTCAGCCACCTCACCATTTTTGTTGTCCTCCACTGGACTCGCTCCAGTTTGTCTACATCCTTTCACTTTCCTCTGTTTCACCTCTCTGTTTTCTACTTCCCCTGTATCTTCTGTGTCCATTTTCTCCTCCAGCTTTTCTACCCATTGAACTACCTCTTCTATATTAACCTCAAGGCTGTTGCCCTCTCTCTCTCCTTTGGGGGCCTTTCCACTGCTTCTGGGTATTCCTCCTCTATCTCTTTCTTTAGGTCCCTTTATTGTGCTGCCTCGGGGGGAAGGAGTGTTGTCTTATTCACAAACGATTTGAGGCACATCCAAAATACATGCCTCTCTTTCCCACACAAGTTACATTTCTTTTTGCCTTGACACTCCCCTGTCATGTACCCCTTCTCCCCACACTTAAAACAGATGGTGTAAGAGCAGTGCAGCACCAGGAGGTTAGCCTCCCTGCATTTGCTGTACACTTTGGGTTGCCCAAAGTAAATCATGTACTTGCAATATGTGCTTAGTGTGATCAGCAGGGACAAATACTGGACACCTCCTGTGTTCGCTAGGTCGCGTTCAGTAACAGTCTCACCCTTCACACTCCTGTCCGCATGCCAGAAATGTAGATTTTGTCTATGAAGTCCACTCACAATACATTTCTAACCATGTTTCCCTGTCTTACAGCTGTACTAAGTGAGAGAATATTTTGATCGTGACTGCCCATTCTCTCACCTCCTCTGAACCCAAAGACTTTATCCACTTTAATTCTGATCTCTTTTGCTCATCTCAGTACCTTTCCCAAAATTGTTCATATGACCTGATATTGTTAAAACTCAACTCCTACATTCTGTTGTTTCGAAGTGTTATCAAACTGTTCCAGTCCCCAGGCTGCACTTTCAGCACACAAGTATGATATTATAGCAAAACTCATACCAGGTCATCTGTGGTCCCTCAATCCCTTCTACATCACCCAGGATTGCTCATACCAGAAATCCTTGTTTGTTTCCCCGTTATCTGCTCTCCCCTTGCCATGGTCTGTCTTCTGTAAGCTGAAAATTGCTGTCTCCCATCTTGTTCTGTCCTCCCTTCACAATAAGTTGTTTACTTCCTGCAGTGGTCCATTCTCTAATTCCCATCAAATGTTGGTCTGCCACTGTTCCTTGTCCTCCATCTGCTGTCTTCTTTTTCTGCCATTGATTCATGGTCTGCCATTCACCATCTGGTCTGGAGTCATCCACCACTGTATCTTGTCTTTGTTGGCCAAGGTCTCTTCCATATCCATCCATCCTCAGGGGACGCAGATCCAAATGACTAGAATGCTGCTGTCACTTCTTCCTTTGTTGCTCCTTGCTTGTAGCTGCTCAGGATCCCTCCCCAGACTCTCTAACAAAGATCAAATGTGCACGCAATGTCAGCCAACAAGAGACAGGGGTGTAATTCAGAGAGAACCAGCACAGCAGGCCTGCAGACAGAACTGTGGGATGGCCTGTAAACTGCTGCCATGGGTGGACTTAAATGGGGAGAGGCTGCTATCCCTAGCAGCTGATCAGGAGGCCGTAATAGTGGGCAGCTCTTTCATCAGGGAGAGTAAGGCTGCTAGTTACAGCCTCAAGCAAGTTTGACCAACTAGGCAATTACTTCTGGCTGGGCTGCCTTGGAGGGGCACTAATGCTTACCTCACAAGAGTGAGGGGAGGAGGGGTCATGACCATCAGTGGCTGTTTTTGACTACTATGGCCAGATTTCCTAGATACTGACAGAGGTGGATCTGGGACAAGATGAGAACAGTAGAGGTCCAGGTACAGTAGTTTCTGACTCCCTATGTATGCTCTCTTGGTTGTGTGAAGCTATGTTGTGTAATGAAAGGAAAATCGTCCAAATGACTTTTTCATTTCTGAAATTCACTCTTCAAGGCTAGTATGAGTGTCAGTAAAAGGAGCTTTCAAAATAATTGAAAATAACCACTGGGAGAGAAGATTTTCTCCCTTTTTTATTTTTGGCCATACTCTTAGTAGAAGAATAAATGTTATAGAGACTCTTAAAAATAAGTGAGAAAAAAAGCAAGAAATAAAGTTTTAATAATATGAAGGACCGTTTTGCTATTTTAAAAGCAACCTGCACGTATTCACTTTAAAATAGGAATAATTGTAATAACGGCATTTCATGTAGCACTGTGTTTATTGTACATATTTTTCAATAATTCTGGAAGAGATTTTTGCAAATGAATCTGCCTTGGAAAAACATAATATTGCAAAAGAATCTTGTGCTTAGACCTTTAATCAATTAGTTGAAGCATCAAAATGGAAATTTTAATTGGTTGTTCCTTCCCATCTGTTCCTTAATTTTGTTCCCACCCTCTCATATGTGGGAATTTAATGATACACATTCTAGATAATGTTCTTTAGAGGTCACTTCACTAGGAATATATTGTTCCAACCTTACCTTCCAAGTGTTTTAGCTACAAATATTGGACCACATTTGAATACGCTTATTCCTGATGAATTAAAATTTAACAGACTGTCAGGGCTCTGAATTACTATCTACCATGACAGAGAATATTTTAATCATTTTTAAAAGTGGAAAATAGAAGTTCTTGTTTTTTTTATTTCTTTATTTGTTTTAGCTCTGGAAAGGGCTAAAGGATCCACTAAGAATTTGAATTTTGATTTGTTTTCCAAAATTCCAAAATATCCAGTTTCAGGGAGAGATCAGAGGGGATAGGAGTTAACCCATTAACTTCTCTCCCCTCTGATCTTCTTTGCCATGTATTTGCATTTTCACAGACCTGCATTTTGCATATTGGTTTAAGCTCTATTTTACCCTAGTGAAGTCCAGTAGACTCTCCTTATGCCTGAAGAAGTGTGCTTGTGCCCATAAGCTTGTAAAGAAGAATTTTTCCAAATATTCAGTTGATCTAATAAAAGATATCACATTTACCCAAAGAACCTTGTCTACCAGTGATTTTTAAGAAACATTTCTCATTGATTTGAGTCGGGGCTTTTATTGTATACTGTATTTACTCAAATATAAGACGACCCTAAATATAAGATGTTGCCCAATAATTATATTCTATATATGGAAAATTTGTGAATTTATTATAATTTGCCAGATAAAGAATATAATTATTGGAGTTTTGCCTTAAGTTTGTCCCATCCCACTGCTACAGCAGAGAAAATAAATCTGGAGGGCTATGTCGCCTCCTTGCCCTCTGCCCCCATAACTTCTTTCCCTGAAACCCTTCTCCTGCCCTTACTTTCTGACCCTACTCTCCCTGAGCACATGGAAGTGAGGGGCAAATTTGAAAACACTGACTTTGAAATAAATATACTTATGTACCCATAAGCCTAGTTCATCCAAAATTGATGCATTTTACCTCACCTAGGGAGGAGAAATCCCCAGCACTCCTATACGTTGCGGGATGACCTCCTCAGCAGCTCAGTGGCTGAGAGGGATCTTGGAGTCATAGTTGACTACAAGATGAACATGAGCCGACAGTGTAATGAAGCCATCAACAAAGCCAATAACACCTTATTGTGCATTAGCAGATGCATGACCAACAGATTGAGGGAGGTGATGCTCCGCCTCTACGCGGCACTAGTCAGGCTGCAGTTGGAGTACTGTGCCCAGTTCTGGGCACCGCACTTCTAGAGGGATGCAGAGAATCTAGAGAGGGTACAGAGGAAGGCCACTCATATGATTAGTGGCCTCTGTACAAGAACCTATGAGGGGAAGCTGAGAGATCTGGATCTCTTCAGCCTTCACGAGAGATGTCTGAGGGGAGACCTTGTAGTAGCCTATAAGTTTATCAAGGGAGGACAACAGAGAGTTGGAGATGCGCTATTTACCAGGGTACCCCTAGGAGTAACTAGGAATAATAGGTACAAACTAGTGGAGAGTAGATTCAACTTAGACATTAGGAAGAATTTTTTCACAGTAAGGATGGCCAGAATCTAGAACGGGCTGCCAAGAGAGGTGGTACTATCACCTAACTTGGAGGTCTTCAAGTGGAGGCTAGATAGGCACCTGACTGGGGTCACCTGACCTCGGTCCTTTTCCTGCCCGGGGCAGGGGGTTGGGCATGATGATCCTTCGGGGTCTCTTCTGACTCTACAGTCTATGAATCTGTGCATCTCAGGGGGAATTCACAAATTCACCTTTCACTTCATAAATCTACTGGATACAAAAAATCATGAACTAAGTATAGACATTGTATTTATGGCACATTATAACCTGTCCACTAGGGCTGTATAAAGTTTTGGTCCCTGATTTGATTTGGCGGAGATTTGGCCCAATTCAGTGGCCAAATCTCTGAATCCGAATCAAATCAGAGGATTCTTTAATCTGTCTGAGTGGAAATAGAACCCTCCAAATTGATTTGGAGAGATTCAGAAAGATTCCATGATTTGGATATAGACACAGCTTTAAATGTTTTTTCTACATACCTCAAGGTAGCAGGTGGCTCATGAATGCTGTGATGCTGGGGTACATGGAGTACCCCACAGAAGCGTGGGGGGCTCTCCAATGCATTCTGCAGCAGACCCGGAAGAGGACCAGAAGCACTTCTAGTCCATTTCTGGGTCCGCCAGGGAGTGTGCAGGGGGGCCCCCTCATGCCCCACTGGCTTGGCGACTGATACCTCCTGGGTTGAGGGGGGCATCCCGGGTCCCTCCACAGCTGATTGCTGAGCCAGGGGAGCACGGGGTGGGGAGGGGGGGAGAACCCCAGAACACTCCCAGTGGACCCGGAAGGTATTTCTGGTCCACTTCTGAGTTCACCGCCATGCACGCGGGGGCCTCCCCCACACTTTTGTGGGATGCTCCATCTGCCTCAGCATTGCAGTATTCATGGACTGCACCTGGTACCTTAAGGTATTTAGAAAAAACATTTTAAAGCTGTGCCTATGTCTGAATCACTGATTCTCTGAATCAGCATCGAATCTTCAGATTTGGATTCTGTCAAATTGAATCAGGGACAGTGATCTGAATCAATGAATCGAATCACTGTTCCTGATTTGGGCTGATTCTGAATCGAATAGGGCCTGTTTCACACACCCCTACTGCCCACCATCTGATAATTCCAGGTACCTTTCTACATTTTACCAGTTACATTCTATCACTAGGTCAATATTTCCCCTTGCCCTGCACCTACCTGTCTCGCACCTATTAACTCCCATGTCCTCTGATCTTCCCTGCCATGGATTTTCATTTTCACAGACCTGCATCTTGCATATTGGCTTAGCTTCTATTCCACCCAGGAGAGCACACAAACAGCAGCAGACCCTCCTCATGCCTGAAGATGTGTGTTTGTGCCCAAAAGCTTGTAAAGAACAATTTTTCCAACTATTTAGTTGGTCTAATAAAAGATATCACATTTACCCAAAGAACCTTGTTTGTCAATGTAAGATGAACAGCTTTTCCCCTAATGCTGATTGGGGGGAAATATCTTGTTTTATATTTAAGTAAATATGGGTATGTGTGTGTGTGTGTGTGTGTGCACATGCACAGTCATAAAATTAATACCATGTGAAGTAATAAAAAGCTCCCTTTTCAAGGGGGATTTCCATGTGAAAAGAATCATAGAGTCATAATGTTGGAAGATATCTCAAGGATTATCTAGTTCAGCCTCCTGTACAGACATCAGATGTGCTATTTCTAAACCATCCAAGATGGTTGCCTCTTCAGCCTGTTCTTTAAAACCTCCACAGCTAGGAGGTTCCACAGCTTTCCTTGACAGCTTGTTCCACTACCCTACTGTTCTTAAAGTCAGGAAGCAAGGCCATCCAAAACTGTGTGTGTGTGTGTGTGTGTGTAAAAATTACATCATAACCATGACATTTTGCTCTGGCAGAATTTCAAGGAAGTTTTTTTTATTTTATTTTTACATTACATGTGACTGTGAAAGTGGATCAATTATTCATTTTAATTAAAAAGTCAACTTCTATAGCTGTTGTTAAGCACCATTTGCAGTACTGGTATTCAGGCAGTTCACCATATATATATATATATATATACACACACACACACACTCCCTCAAGCCATGAATGCTAAAAGTCCATTATATTTTTGCTCCTTGTAAAAATCAGTTTGTGTTAAGTTTAATTATGAGTACAGTTTTAGATTAATTCTTAATTTATCTGAACTAGTCTGACCATCCTTGTTCTGAAACATGTTAATTAAGAAGGAAACATGTGAAAAGACAATTCAGTATAACTTAAGCTATCTGGCCTCACAGAATAAAATTATTTTAGGCAAAGACAGAGATCTGGATTTTTGTTTAGTAGGCACACTTAGTAATTAAGCTTCTTAGGTCATCACTTGGTGATAAGCAGTTATTGGGGGAAAAACCCCTCAAGGAATGGTGAATGCAACATGAAAACTCTAAACCACCTGCAGTGAAATATGGAAGTCCTAAAGTGAAAATCTGGCCCCATAGAAGCCAATGAAAAACTTGGATGAGATTCATAATTAGGATCTATTTAACTTCACTGCCATGAGCAGAAAATTTCTACACCTCTGACTACTCATGAGTAATGTTAAATACGTACACAAATATTAACAGCCTTGGGAATATAGTTCTTCCATTAGTACAGTAGATTCTGGATCATTCATAACTAGGTGTTTCACAATCTGCTTAATTCACAGCAAGTTGCCACATTCAGCCAATCAGCTGTTTGCTTTTGGCATTCACTTGAAAGGGCACCATATCTTTACTCAGCTGGACCTCAGCAGCAGTCCCCTATAGCTAAATGGAGAACCAGCACCCTCTGAACTAAAAGCCACAGCATATAGCTAGAACACCACAGCATCTGATGAAGTGAGCACCAGCCCATGAAAGCTTGTGCTATGTGTATATCTAATTTAAACCATAAAATGTACTACCCTGGCTTGTACATCATTGGGGTCTAATGCAGCTCTTTGGTGTTTGTGACTCTGTATACCTTCAGATACTTGTAGAATCATAGAAAATTAGGGTTGGAAGGGCCCTCAGGAGGTATTCTAGACCAACCCACTGCTCAAGGCAGGACCATCCCCAACTAGATACCGCAGCCAAAGTTTTGTCTAGCTGTGGCTTATAAACGTCCAAGGATGGAGATTCCACCACCTTTCTGGGTAACCTGTCCCAGTGTTTTACTATCCTCCTAGTAAGAAAATTCATCCTAATATCTAACCTAAACTTCCCTTGCTGCAACTTAAGACTGTTGCTCCTTCTTCTGTCATCTGCCACCACTAAGAACAGTCCAGTTCCATCCTCTTTTGAACCCCACTTCAGGTAGTTGAAGGCTGCTACTAAATACCCTCTCGGTCTCCTCTTCTTTCAACTAAATAAACCCAGATCCCTCAGTCTTTCTTCACAAGTCATGACCCCCAGCCCCCTCACCATTTTTGTTGCTCTCCACTGGATCCTTTTTGTAGTGGGGGCCCCAAAACTGAACACAGTACTCCAGATGTGGCCTCATCACCAGTGCTGAATAGAGGGGAATAAATACTTCCCTTGATGTGCTGGCAACACTCCTACCGATGCAGCCCAGTGTGCCATTAGCCTTCTGAATATGAGCCAACAAGGGCACACTGTTGGCTCATATTCAACTTATTGTCCATTGTAAGCCCCCAGGTCCTTTTATGCAGAATGCTTCCTAGCCAGTCAGCCTGCAGCCTGTACCGGTGCATGGGATTGTTCCATCCTAAGTGTGGGACTTTGCACTTGTCCTTGTTGAACCTTATGAGATTTTTTTTGGTCCAGTCCTCCAATTTGTCTCAGTCACTCTGAATCCTAGCCCTATACTCAGTAGCAGATATGCCAGAAGATGTCTGGGTGATTGAAGTCCCCCATGAGAACCGGGGCTTGTGATCAGGAAACTTCTCCTAGCTGTTTGAAGAAAGCCTCATCCACCACTTCCTCCTGGTCTGGGGGTCTATAGCAGACCCCTACCATGACATCACCATTGTTGCTCTCTCCTCTAACCTTAACCCAGAGACTTTCAACAGGCCTATCTCCAGTTTCATACTGGAGCTCTGAGAAATCATATGGCAATTTTACATGAAGTGCAACTGCTCCTCCTCTTCTCCCCTGCCTTTCTTTCCTGAATAGTGTATACCCATCCATGATAGCACTCCAGTCATGTGACCTATCCCACCAAGTCTCTGTTATTCCAACCACATCATAGTGCCATGACTGTGCAAGGACTTCCAGTTCTGTTTCCCAGGCCCCATGCATTCCTGTACAGGCATCTGAGGTAACTAGTCAATTGCCCTTATTTCTCAGGATATACAAGAGCACCTCTACTGTAGCCCCCTCTGGCTTGTGCCTCTTCCATGTCTCCTGCTTCCCCACTTACCTCAGGGCTTTGGTCTCTATCCCCTGACGACCCTAGTTTAAAGCTCTCCACTTAGCAAACCCGTATCTTTGCAGGGGGGTAAGGAACTTCATTCCATGAAGTAACAGATGCTACTACACTTCACCTTGCTTAACCCACTGCTGAGATATAGCACAGCATCTGTATTAACATCTCTTAGATGCCTTTGTATTCACATACACCCATATGTAACCCCAGTTGAAAGTAATGGGGTTTCACACATTGCAGGATTTGCTTGTGCAGATTTAGGTTCCAAGCTTTACTCTGTACTCTGTGTAAAAGTTGTCTTATTTTTTGACATTCTACTAATTTTCTTCAAAAGGAGGAGATTCTATATACAGAAAACCAGAGGCATTAACACACAGGTTTTGTGCCCTTAGTGGTGATGGTGATGACAGGGGTTGGGGATGGCAGCAATAGTAGGGGAAAGCTGGGCTGGTAGTGGCAGTGACTGCTATTTATATGCCCCTTCTAAATGAGCACCCAGAGCTGGTGCCCAGGTTGCCCACTGCTTGTTGTACTACTGCAGCAAACACCTGTTACATGCCATCATTTTCTCTTTTCTGTCTCTATGAAGTTGTGTTGTTTTGGAATATACCTTCCACTTAATATGCAACTTTCCTAAAGCACCTATGCATGCAATCACAGGTGCTGCAATATCATCTGAAGTTACACATTTGCATTCATTAATTTAAAACATTGACAGTTGAAAAAAGACTATTTTGTTGTTTATCTCTTCTCATTGTCATTCAGCTTGGTGCATAGTTATCTTGTGAAGTGGGCTTTAAGTTCCTTTCTTCAAGGTTTAATTAGAATTTAGATTTGAAATACAGAAATCAGAAGAGAAAGAGAGGGAAGAAGAGAGTGAGGGCAAGCAAGCAAATTGTCCAGAATAAAATCATACTATGCCGGATGGTACATTAAAACTTAATTCTCACTTGTGCTAGGTTGAAGACTTATGGGTTGTAGTGCAATGTAATCTTTGGCCAGCTACAGCGGTAGCAAAAATGGAGGAGTAAATTGTAAATGCATTGGTAATAGGTAAGAGACCACTTTTTTCACCAATTTTGTGTCCAACAGAGGTGCAAAATAAATAATTAACACATTGAGGGAGTAGAAAAAACAGAACTGTTAACAGGTTTGTTTAGATGAAAGAAAGGATCTGTGATCTGTATTGCATTTTCTTGTTACACATTTATTCCACAATGCTCTCTTCAGCCTTTTTGGCATGTTAATTGTACTCTTTTATGCATCTTCACTTAAACAAATTGGTCCAATAAAAGATATTACCAAAATAGCTTTGCCTCTCTCATATTTCCTGCACCATCATGGCTACAGTAACACTCCAATCCTACAGCAGACTTTAAGTTAGTTAAGTTATACAGCTTCCTCAATTAATATTGCTTCCCCACCCATAATTGAAAGAAAGTAAAA
>NW_017728994.1:37610636-37623978 GCF_001723915.1 Gavialis gangeticus | reverse complement strand
CATTTTCTTGTTACACATTTATTCCACAATGCTCTCTTCAGCCTTTTTGGCATGTTAATTGTACTCTTTTATGCATCTTCACTTAAACAAATTGGTCCAATAAAAGATATTACCAAAATAGCTTTGCCTCTCTCATATTTCCTGCACCATCATGGCTACAGTAACACTCCAATCCTACAGCAGACTTTAAGTTAGTTAAGTTATACAGCTTCCTCAATTAATATTGCTTCCCCACCCACACAGGTAAAATTCCCATTGAAACTATACCTCAATCTCTGCACTACAATTGGTCTGTCTGAAAATGGGTTTAATACATCCACCTCTCAAAGAATAGGGACATAAATTACACATATATTGGTATAAGTGATCAGAAAATGGTTCAAATCTGTAACACAACAGAAGTTCAATGCACATAAACTGCTTCCAAAGTGGCTGAAACTGGTTTAAGATAAACCTGGATGTATATATTATCAGACTTAACTGATATATGTTTTATTGGTTTATTGAAATTCTGTCCTGCATTCCCTTCAGATTCAAGTTAACTCACAGTCACTCAACATCCCAAGACACTATGCACCTCCTCTGCAAACCCCCTCTCACAGGGAGGCTGGGCTAGCATTGGCCCAAGCTGTCTGCTCCAGCTGAGCGGGGAGGCATGTTCTAGCACCTCCCAGTTTCTGGCCTAGGCCACTGCAGGCATGTGGCTGCATTTCCAGAATCCAAAGTGAATGTCTGCTCACTTTCTTATCGGTTGCTTGCTTACACTAACCTGAGAAGATTGAATTGATTCAGCCTCGGGCTTTTTGACTGTCTGTACTTAGTCTGAGGCTTCAGGAAGTTTCACTATTCCTTTAGGGAACTAAACTCTGTAAAACTGGCAATTTTCAATCATACAAAGCTTTAATCAAATGTTTACAGGGTACCTTGAAACAGATGGAAGTTGCTGTAGTATGATTACAGTGGCACAGTCTTTTTTGTAACTGTCCAGTTCCCTCCATTTGACAAAGAAGTGAAAAAAGAGTAGCTTTCCCTCCATATATCTCCCTCTCACTTTCCAATTTTTTGTGACACTTCTTGTACTATCTACTACCCACTTAAGTCTCTCTCTTAGAGAATGATATTAGAATAGGCTGTCAATAAAAAAAATTTAAAAAGTTATTATGAGATATAGAGGCCTTTCTTTTTTCTTGTCCCTTCAGACCAAATTGGCTTCACAGAAATCACCTATATACTAAAGTACTGTCATTCTTACTCCCATGATGAAGCAGACCCTTCTTCCACTATTTGATTTTAGCTCTTTGTTTTTGCTGTATGCTTTGCTGTATGCTCGTGTTGCTGCAGCCTCCATAGGTCCTTTCCACACTCAGGAAAACTCCATTCCATATCAAAAACTTAAAGCTTCCCTCTCCTCTTTTAAGTCTTATGAATTGAACTAGTGACATTGCAGTTTTAAAGTCAAAATACTACTTACGCATCCCCTCTCTATCTTCCTACATCAGACAAAATGTCCTGCCGATAGCAGGGGAAAATTTATACTTTTGACATGGGGGGTTATTTTTCTAATTGCACAGCTTCATGGACAAGAGAGCATTTTTTGTATTAGTTCACTGATCAGTTAAGATCACTTTATGAAATTAAGTAGTTTCTAGTTCCAGTCAATTTTTACAAAAAGCTCTTTTTAATAAACTGAAGGAGGCTCCTCAGTGTACAAAGCTCAATTAAGTGTCTTAAGAAATCAATAGCACCTATTCCTATGAACATATATTTAATAGAATTGGTGCAGTTCTGGAAAAGGAACCAAGTTTGAAAAGGCTACATCCACATTTCTCATTTTATTTATATAGCTTTTCTGAGGTTGTTATCACCAGAAGGTGCCCAGCACAGCAGTCCTATGTGAAGAACATGATTTTCATCCATTTATAAATGACTGGCCCCTCATTGTGCCTGGCACTGACTGCTACCTATGCTGAACAAATTATCTTTATAGGGATGTTGGCAGAAAATCATGATTAAAACAGATGCTGGAAACTGCTGAAACAACATATCCACTAGTTTCGTAGCCAAGCAAATTACTTTGGGCTAGGCTTTGTTCTTTTTAGAAATAAAAAAGAGAAAGAAATTATGGTGGTTTCACTTGCATTCACTTACTTTCACAGATACATGTATGACATTTCCCAACTCAGGTTATGCCTTCATTGATATAACTAAGCACAAGATTTTGGCTATGTTCTTATTTCTCTTCCAGTAGAGTATGTATGGGCTCAAACCAAACCAAGCTCAGCATTTTATGATGACTTAGCAATAATCCAGAAAAAACATGGGCCTTTCTGCAGTGAGGTATTTTAATTAATTTATGGATAGAGTCATATTCTTGTCCCTACCCTGCCATTTGATTTGGCCAATGTATTCCACCTAGGCCATTTTCATAGGAATCATAGGAAAGTAGGGCTGAAAGGGACTTCACAGTGTCATCTAGTCCAGCCCCCTGCTCAAGGCAAGATCACCCCTGATTAAACTCTTACATCCAAGCGTCTGTCCAGTAGGGCTGTGCAAAGCTTTGGGTGCTTTGACTCAGAGGAGATTTGGCCCAATTCGGCAGTGGAATCTGAATCTGAATCGAATTGGGAGACCAATAAAAAGGTCCAAATTGATTCAAAGCTCTTCAAATTGATTTGGAAAAGATTTGGAGAGCTTTGGAGATTCAGGCAGTACCCACTTGCTGCTGCAGGGATCTGGACCTGGACTCCATGCTGGTAAGTAGGTGACGGGGGGTGGGGTGGGGTTGGAGGAGGGGACCAAGAGGGGACCCTTGCCAGGCCCCATCCCCTGCCTGCCACCCCAGCTCCCCTGAGTTCCCCTATCCATTCTCCCAGCCATGTCAATGGCTGCCCCACCTAGCCCCAGCATCCCAGCTGTTTAAAAAAAGAAAAAAAATGCTCTATGCTCACTGGCTCTTGCTAGGCTGGGGTGGGGGGTTATCCCCGCTGCCCACCACTGCCCTGCTGTGCATGGGGGGCTCTGCCTTGAGCCCCCAACCACCACTTGCTCTCCCAGCCTCATTGATAGCTGCCCCGCCCAGCCCCAGCTTCTGGTTCTTTAAAAAAAAACCCAAAAAACCAAGCCCTGCACTCACTGAATGCTGCTGTAGCTATCAGGGCTTCTGGGGGCTTGTGGCAGAGCCCCTCTTGCAATGCAGAGCTGTGGGGGGCAGCCAGGATCACTCCCCACCTGGCAGGAGCCAGTGAGTGCGAATCACCAAATTGAATTACTGTCCCCCAAATTAGCTGAATCCAAAGCAAATACTAGCCGCTTCACATAGGCCTACTGTCCAGTCTGTTCTTGAAAAGTTTCCAGGGACGGAGATTCGAAATCTTGTTTAGATAGCTTGTTTCAGTGCTTGACTACTCTCATAGTAAGAAAGTTCCTCCTAATCTCCAATTTCCTCTGCTGTATCTTGAGGCTATTGCTTCTATTCTTGTCCCCTAAGGGCCACAGAGAACAGGCTATCTCCATCTTGTCCATAATCACCATTTAAGTATTTGAAGACTGTGTTTAAATCACTCCCTCACTTCCCCAGTCACCTCTTCTACAGACTACTTAACCCTAGCTCTTTCAGATCATTATTGAAGTGTGGGGCCCCAAACTGGACACAGTACTCCAGCTGAAGCCTCATCAGTGCTGAATAGAATGGAAGAATCACTTTCCTTGATTCACAAGTGACACTCCTGTTAAGATAGTGCAGTTGGCTGTTACCTTTCTTTGCATACTTGTGGCTTGTAGCCAGCTGATGGTCTACTGTAACCCTCAGGTCCTTCTCTGCAGTCCTGCAGCCTAGCCAATCATTCTCCAGTCTGTATTTGTGCAATTATTCCATGTCAATCTCAGGACTTTTGTATTTGCCCTTGTTGAATTTAATTTGGTTGATTTGCATATCATTTCTCCAGTCTATCCAGGCTAGTCTGTATTGTAGACCTTCCCTCCAAAGTATCTCTAATTCCACCCTAAATAGTACTGTTCGTAAATTTGCTAAGCATGCACTCAATCCCAGCTTCCAAATAATTAAATAAGATATTAAACAATACTGGATACAGGAGAAGCCCCTGAAGAACTCCACCTGATATATCTTCCCACCTAGACATTGACCTACTACGGGCTACTCATTACGCAGGATAATCCTACCAGTTATATAGCCATTTTACAGTACTTTTGTCTAGTCTGTACTTCCTTAGCTTATTAATGAGAATGTCTTAGAAGATAGTGTCAAAAGCCTTGCTAAAGTCAAGGTATATCACCTTCACTGCTCTCCCCACCATCCACAGTGTGCGTCTGTTACCTTTTCATAGAAGGGAACCCAATTGTTCAGGCAACTTCACTCTTGGTAAATCTGTGCACTGTTCCTGATCACCTTGGCTGCTTGCAGATGTGAAAAAAAAAGTGGCGCTTTACTTTAAGCTCAGTGTGCCCCTATGCTGAGCCAGCATGTCCAGAAGAGGCATTGCCTTAGTTGCACCCAGCTTTTCTAATGTCTGTATAGACTGGGCACTTTGGGGGGCTTTTTGGCACTAATTGAAATAGCTTTAGATAAGTGCCAAAAAGCCCTGCTGTAGTGCTGATTTATACAGAAGCTCCAGAGCCAGGTCAAACTAATGCACTGCTGTTTCCAGTAAAGTGCATTTCTGGGTCTTTTTTTCCATGTCTGTCAGCGCCCCTTGTGCTCTTCTAGGTGTTTCACAATGGATTCCTTCAAGACTTGTTCTATGATCTTTCCAGGTATTGAGGTCAGGCTGATTGGTCTGTAATTCCCCAGAACCTTCTTCCCTTTCTTAAAGATAAGCAGTACTGTAGGAAGGAAATTTGGTGCCTGGGGCAAGGCCGCAGCAGCAGCCCACCCTCACCCTGTGCACAGGTCTGGGGGCACTCCTCCCCACCTTGTTTGCCCAGGAGTGCATGCAGCAGGAGACCCCCCAAATGAGCCTCTTGCAGCTCTGTCCCATGCCCTACCCTGGCTGGGCAGCACCTGTTGGCACCTCTTTGCTTTGGGGTCTGGGGTGATTGCCCTACCCCCCACTTGCTACAGTACTGAAGATAAGCATTATATTTGCCCTTTTCCAATCATCTGAGACTTCACCAATTTCCATGACTTCTCAGGGAGGATAGCCAAAGGCTCTGAACTTACCTCAGCCAATTAGCTTTGCCTTGTGCAGCACGTTCAAGTACTGATACATCGAAATCCCATGGCATTTCTTATTTCAATTTTTCCCCAGAAACACCATTCATCATTTATTTCATTTAAGTATATTTATAAGTAATTTCCCTTTATGACCATAGCCTTTACAAGGTTTGTTTACCTTGTGATGTGCTTGCTGCCATTGGCAAATGATATCTAAGTAATTTACGGTGAAAGCTACAATTTCTGTGTATGCCAACAATGATTCTTACCTGGTTTAAATTCATTCTTCAGACATAGCAGACTGATTTTCTCATAGTCACAGTCCTTGCAGTAAGTTTGCATTTCACTGTTTCCTGTAAATCACAAAAGTCTCAAAACAAGGCCTCCCAATTTACTTCCCAGTGACTTGCACCATAATGTGATAGATGTAAGCAGTGAATTGTTCCATTTTTTTCTTCTTTGCAAAAAGAAAGATTCTAATAAAATAACCAATTCAACTGTTTTGTACTATTCAAAGCAAATAACTACTGAGAAGCTTCATTTTATTTTTTTTCATGCTGCAAAAATCCTGGCTTTGTAAAGACTTTTGCTTAAGGCTCTTCTAGTTACACATGTAGCTGTTTGGCCAGGTGATAGTGCTTAAACTTTATGCTTAAGACATGCAAGGGTGAAAAACATTTTATATTTTCTAATAAATACCAGGAATGGGTTTCTCAGAATGAGAATAAAGCATTAGTGGAACCATATGGAAACTTAACTCTTAACGAACATATTTGAATAGATGTGGAAAAATGCTAAAATTGACTTAAAGAAATTTCTTCCTACTCTTGCAACTGTGGTAATGACACTGCCTTCTTCCCCTCCCAAACAGATATCTTACCTTGACACTGAATCTTTTCTTTATCTATTAGAAGAGGTGCAGTTCAGGTCACCTGACACTTATTATACAATCCTGTATGCAGCTGTTTATAACTTTGCTGAAATTTCCTGTGCTAGCTGTTTGCCTCAGGCTGAAATTCGTTCTTCCTTTCTTTTTTAAAATATGAGCAAAAAGGTTTCAATCATTTATCACAGTGATGTTTAGAGACTTCTTTTTCCATATTAAAAACAACTGTAAAATTGTTTGGTGAGAAGCTCTGGCAACTCTATGGACATAATCCAAAATGCAAAATTGCCACACACTTCAAGGGCAAAATATGAGGAAAGCGTAAAAAAAATGCATGTAACTTCAAAATGCCTGGTGTCTATTGTCTTGAAATCTGCAATAATTGGGCTATGGTAACTGGCCAATGGGTAATTTAGGAATTCATCACTGGAAATATTGACAGCACAGTTTCAGTGTATTTGCAAATAAGTTTAGCTCTTTATTTTCATTACTTCTGCAATGTGGCATTCTTGTTAGGTGGCATACATGCTATATGGAACAGTGGTGAGTTTACTGGATGAATTCCCTAAAATAGTTTATGAATTCACTTCACCTGACACATTCACTTAAACAGAATTACAAGGCAGAAATGTCTTCTTTATATCTCCTTTCAGACGTGATCTACTCTCCTCTAACCAGTGGAACTATTTCATATTGTCCTCAGTTCTTATAGGAGATTTTTGTAGCCTGCTGTGTAGCCAAACCCAGAAGATGGCTACACAGTGGGCACGTCTATACAAGATGCTTAACTGTGAAGCAGTGTACTTTACTGCACAGTAAACCTTGCTAATCACAAGTAAATTTGCTATCTGCAAATGCAAGTAGCAAATTTACTTGTGATTATTTACTGCGCAGTAGCACACGTGTAGACACTTGACCAGGAACAAATCTGCTTCCAGTCAGCTGTCCGCCAGGGGTTGGGAGATTGTTCCCTACTCCCGGGAGCTGTGTCCTGCCAGGGCAAACTCTGCCCCTGGGGCCTGGGTGGGGACTATGTCCCCCTACCCCAGCAGCAGAGAGCTCCAAGCCCCCTGCTCTGAGATCACAATCAGGGTGTAGGGGGCTGGGAGACCCTTATCTCCCATGCCAGTTCCATGACTGCTTGTTTCCCAGCTCCCGCCCTGAATGCTAGCTGCCCCACCGGCAGATTGAAGCAGGGTGCTGGGACCTGCACTGCAGCTCTTCTCAAGTCCCCTGCCCCTGATGGGGGTGGCAGGGCCAAGAGCAACCTGCTGCTGGGGCAGGGGGCATTGTCACCACCCAGGTAGCAGGCAGACCCCTGGGGCAGAGTGTAATGTTCCAGCCTTGGCCAGAAGACAACTGACTCCTAACCTGGTGCTCCCTGCCAACCCCTGGGTTAGCACCTAGGGGAAGCCTAGACCACCTCCTGGTGGTGGCAGGGGCTCATTGCAGGGGCCCAGGAAGTGGGAGCAGTTTGCTGCCATTAGCAGTAAATCTGTTCCTGCTTCCCTGCATGTGTAGACGCATGCCCGGGAATGTTTACGCACAAGTTGTTTACTCATGAGTAAACTGATCCCAAATCAAATGCATGTGTAGACATGCCCAGTGTGGATATTATAGGGTTGCCATTAGATAGGTTGCTCCATAACAGAAAAGGAGGAGGAAGACGCTCAATTAATTGCTGATACTGTGAAAGACAGGTCACAAAACTGAAGTATTATAAAATGAAAGCAAGCCTAGGCATAGCATCAAAACTGCTTAAGACAAAGAAGTGTCTTAACCAAATTTAGGATATCAGAGAACACTGTGTTCAAAGGGTAGAGACTAGTGGCACAGGAAGGAGTACCACACTTTCTTTTCAATGCTTACAGTTAAATCATAGTGCTAAAAGCATGTCTATTAAATAAATGGGGATAGTGAAATGCAGAAGTATTTATCGTACATTAAAGTGTTGTGCAAAAAAACATGCTATTATGGTAATGCTCAGTGGAATAGGCTACTGCACATTAAGCATCATCTAAAAAGCATGCACTTGTGCTACTGTGCATTAAGGCAGCCTAATGAGCATTTATTTAGTACCTCATACTGGAAGTACTAAATTTAATGCACATTAGAAAAAGTGAATTAATGAACATGTAGAGGCACCCATTATGACAAATAGCTATGATAAATGCCAGAAATGATGTGCTGTGGTAGCTTTGAAAAACTTGGGAATGGCTGAGACTCCATATGAAATACACAGTCTAAGTTTAGTTGCTAAAATTCTTTTACCCTTAAAATAATGTTTAATCATGCCTAGACATGGGCTTGAATCCCATTTTTGTAGGCTCTGCACAAACACTGAAAAAAAAATATTTTCCTGTTTTCTTACTAAATGTTTTGAATGAACAGAAATTAGCAAAGTGGAGCCACGTTAGCAGAAAGAACCGGCTGAGCTTGTGAAGACTGACAGAGGGGAACCTTATAAAGACAAGGTGGTCTGGTTCCACAATGTTCAGAGAAGAAAGGATAACACTCCTAAGCTGAATAAACCTTTAGTGGGTCATTATGTAATACTGACATGACTAAATGAAGTGAAGTGGACTAAGCACAAAGACCAAAATTGTCCATAAAGAGCAGAGGAAGTATAAGAGAGACAAAATTCCAGGTTGGCTACTCCTAGAATTTGTAGATTAAAGAAGTTATGCCTGAGCTGCAAGACCCAGAGTCCTACTTCCCCCCTTTGGAACAATGACAGTGCTGTCAGAAAAGAATACTTGAGCTGGAAGAGGAGGTAGTATTTCCAAAGTTAAATAGTGCAATTAGAAAAAAAAATAAGAATCTATAACATTTAAATAACTTGAGATTTACATAGTAGGAGACTGACATTTGAAAGGTTCCTATTGCCTCACTTTAGCTATCTGTCTAGTAATTTACCAGAATATGTTAGAAACAGCAATTAGGATCAGGGTTCCCAACTGAATTACTGCTTATTCCAGATGCTTGTACTATTAGTAGAATGGGAGTGAAAATGTTATTTTGCTTTACTAGCAGCTTTCTAAAGTCACTGGATATAGGAGCTAATAATCAACTAAAACCCAACAATACCACATAACCTCCCTGCTAATAAAATAATGCTGAATCTCCGCCATTTAATACCTCAGATAAATGATCTGAGAGAGGGAAAAAACCCTCTTCATCCAAGGAAGAATTTCATCCTTCATCAGAAGAGGAACTGCATAACTTAGATCAATTTTGCCTTGGGCTTTTTTTGAATGTCTGTACCTAGCCTCTGTGTATGTGAGAGCTTAAAATCAAAGGGTCCCATCCTGCAAACCCTTGCTCATGAGTAGCTCCACTGAAATCAGCGAGACTATAAGGATTTTAAAGTACAGAGGCTAAACTGAGTGTTCTTTGTGTTAGTTCATCTTTGGTAACTTGGAAACAGAAATAAATAAAAATTCATTTTATTTATAACCAGTCCTTTTTTTAAAGTTTCCCAGAAGGTTCTGACTTTGTCTAAACATAGAGGACATCATTAGATTATTTCCACCAGTTACTGTAATGATAACAGTTTTCAGATTGAACAGCAAGAAGTGATTGCAAAATATTTAAAAATAAAGTACCCAAGGAGAATAGTTCAACTTCCTAATCAATCTGAGGTATCATAGCCTCCATCCTCCTCCTTTGCATGCAGGTAATCAACCCCCACTATATTTTCCTTTCTGGGGGAGTACTTTAACCACTAAGATTGTGGGCTATACTGGAGGTGATAATAAGGTATTCTCACTTCCTTCTGGCTGAAGCTTTTGCTCTGTGCAGAAAAGAATTCAACATTCATTGGCTAGAAACAGAAGAAGTAGAAATGTTAATGACTTTCAAGCAAATTTAATTTAGGAAGAGAGTAAATATTAAGTGAGATGTAGTTATAATTACTGCAGATAAGTCAAAATATTGTGCTCAAGAAGAAATATCACTCATGAAAAAAGTTCAGGAACTGCTAACCACTGAATTATTGACATTTAGGACTAATTTTTCTATGTAGTAGGTTCTTACACACAACTGATTTAACTTAAATCATAGCTAGGATATCAAATATAAGTGAATATTCAAAATTTTCCTCTTCAAATGATATTACTAGGCAAATAAATGTGGTTAAAATCTATTTCTGAAATGCAAGTAGCTTTTGCAAGCAAACCTCTAAATCTGAAATTATAAACTGGAGTGGTGTATAGCCCAAAGCAAACAAAATGAGGCTTTTTTCCCCTTCTGTTTCCTCAGCTCTGTTGATTACATATGACAAGAGCCCAGTATTTCAGTCTGCAGTGGGACTACTGGATCAGGCCCTGATGTCTTTTTTGGAGTATTTTATGTGATGTTATTGTTATGAGCTCATTTGCAATCAGGCGTTGAAGACAGTAATCAAGTGAATCAGTTGAGACAGAACACTGTAGCTTGTTAAGTTTACTTCCCTTTTTATCTCCACAGAGATTTCAGTGAAGACTGTTAATCATCAGATGTTATTGTGGGTAGGAACAAATAAGGAAATCTATGAATTTACTTAGGAAATGACTAAAAAGATGTCACTGAGCTGAACTTCAAGAGCTGCTCAAAGGCAAGGGGAGGATAACTGCAAGCCTAGCACTGTCCATCAAATCCACTTCTTTGAAAGACCCATAAATGATACATCATAACATTACACCATCACCATGAGTCTTAAAACTACTCTAAGTTATGCTTCCTCTGGGTTTGACTGGTTTTGTTTGTATCAGTCCTTCAGGCAGGAACCTATTTAGCTAGGAATTGTGTTTTCTAGAGCACACTTTGTACTACCTCCAAAACTAACAGGGCTGTCTTCAGCCTCTTCTGGTAAAACAGACCTCCTGCTATCTTCAAATGTTCCAATACGGGGGTAGTTTGGCACAAATCATTGGTTGGAAAATCTACTTGCATTAAGGTACTGAACTGTGATTGACAACAGAGGATATTTTAATACTGTATCAACAAGGAAAGTCATATTCCCCAAACTCTAAATAGGATGTTGGGAGATTAATTGACCTATCCTCCACACCAGTGACAATAAGATTAATCTTAACCCCAGCATCTATGACATTCTGCCTAGAACTGTGATCTGGTAAATGGAAATAAGTAAATTTTGAAAAAGACGACAAGTACATTTCCAGCAACTAACAAGCATATATTCCATCACCCCATGGAAGGGAATTTAACAGGTTTAATCAGATTGTTATTACAATACTGACAGGGAGTGGATGGGATTCAGAGCTGGCACAGTGGTATGGTAACCTGGCTTCCCCTTTGGCTGTGCTGCATGTGAGCACTCAGCACCTGCTTTCATGGTGCCCCGGAGCCCAGGGGTTGAACACTTCCCCCGCCACTCATTCCCTCCTCCTCCTTTTTGTTGGATTCAGCAGGGAGATGGAGGAAGGGAAAGGTGAACAGTAGTAGTATTCACCTCCTGGGCTCTGGAGCCATGCTAAAGCAAGGGCTTTCATCCAAATCCTGCCTTGATCAGTTGGTGAGCTCAGTGCTCAAACAGGGCTCCAGCTGAAGCCTTCACTGACCAAGCAATGAGTTTAAAGCTCACTGTGCATGCATGTGGGAGGCATACCCTCTAGGCCTGTTTCTGTATCAGGTACTGACAAATGAAACTCAACAGAAAAAAGCAGCAGTTATTTGTATTAGTGTAGTGTAATGTAGTGTAGTGTAGCCTGGCTGGGTGGTGGGGAGAACTGCATTGTAATATTCACTATACAAACACAGAACAAGAAGATGGTCCTTACCCAAAGCAGCCTACACTCAAATTACAGGACAAGAGACAACATATGGATAAAGAGAGAGGGATGGGAGTATGAGTTATTTGTTAACAGTTGTTACTGTTTTGAAGACTTTCAGATAAATTCTTATTTCTATAATAAAATGTTTGTAATGGTATAATTTTACCAGTCAAAACACACTTCCTTTTATTTACTTTAACAAAATTCTTAGTATCCAGATCCTGTCAGTATTTCAACACAAAGAACATAAAAGTATTCTGGGTGGGAAGAGAAGAGAAGTAACAGCATTCAAATTCTATTTCATTCGGGATACAATTTACTTCTTTACAAGGACTGATCTTAATTACTGTCTTAATTTACTAAGTGTGTGGAACAAAATGCAAGTTAGAAAAGCAGCTTTGCTTCTTTATGTTCTTGTTCATTATGAAAATATTACTGTTGTTGCAATAAAAATGTTCTTTGTTTACTTTCAAAGCTATGAGTTGTCAGCTATCAGTGGGCATGTCCACACATGCAAGCATGTGCGCTTGCAGCAGCTCAAATAGAAGCGGTGCAAATTTGAGTTGGGAATTTTTGCCTCAGTGCACGTGCTCAGACATGCACTTTGTTGTGGAGCAAATCGTGTCACTTGGGGCAAAATAACCCTGCCTGGCTTCTCCCGGATCTGCAGCCAGGGGGAGCTAGAGCCCAGGGCCAGCACCTGTGTTGTCCTCAGCAGTATAAAAAGTTGTCCTGCCTTGGCCCCATCAGTACAAAAAGCTGCCTTGGCAAGTAGCTTAGGGTTACTCACTCTCAGGTACTTCTGGGGCCCATCCATTGGTACCTGTGGACACTACCCCTTGTGCCAGCTGCACTGCTGAAGCAGCCTAGAGAGTTCCCTAAACCCTTTACCCACTGCAGCAGTCTGGCAGTGGGGGCTGCTGCCTGGCTGCGACCTGCTGCACACCTACCCAACCTGGATGGGGACTGCACAGCCAGTAGAGGCATCTGCCCCTCTGGGCCAGCTGCCAATGGGCTGTGGCAGCAGAGATGGCCTCTGTGCAGCTTGGCCGGCCATCTGGGCAGCTATCACCTGGAAGATGTTCCCAGTGTGGTGGCCTGCTTTGAACTGTCAAAGCATGTCCTCCTGGCCCCATTTGGCCAGGAGGTCAGCCACAGCCAGATGGGTCCAAGGTGCCAATTCTGAGCAGTCAGGGTCCTACCAGTGACCTCCCTAGCAGGAATTCTGGTGTTCCCCATTGGAAAACTGAAAAATCCCTGATAAAAAAAATCCCAGTCACTCTGCAGAATACCTCCAAATCCATGTTCCTCCACAATTAAAACAAAAGACCACCATAAAGAGAGAGAAGGAGTGAGACAGAGAGACAGTGATCACTTGGGCAATGTTTTACTGATATATTTGCAGTGTTAAAGCAATTTGAAAGACTACCGTTGTCTGTATCATAATAAAGTGAACTATAAATACATGTTTAATGAATTCATGAATACACAAATATGTATTTTGCTGCCCCC
>NW_017728994.1:37597515-37610401 GCF_001723915.1 Gavialis gangeticus | reverse complement strand
CAGGCAAGACGGGGATTGGGGGGGGCTTGGGGAGGAGGTGGGGGATGGGGTCAGGCAGAGCAGGGCTGGGGGAGTGGGCGGGGCCAGCAGGGGTCCTCCCCATAGTCCCCTCCCCCCTCCTCCAGCTCCTGTGGCCCCTTACTTACTGGCACTGGAGCCCTGCTGCTGGCACTCTGCTTGCCCTACATGGGCAGGCAGCATGCTTCAGTACCAGGGTGAGGGCCAACCACAGAGATGCTCTGGCAGCCAGAGCGTCTGTGGAGGACCCAGCCTCTGGTTGTCTCAGGGCATGGTCCGGTACTGTGCCCTGCCTCACTTTTTTTAACTCCATCTTTTTTAACTCCTGGATATCCAGGGGTCTAATTTTGCCTCTACGCTGCAAACCTGCAGGGGAGGGAACCTTTTCCTGTTCCTGCACATGCCTCTTGCAGCGTCTCAAAGGGGTTTGAGATGCTGTAAGAGGCTCATGTGGGCTCATCTGGATGCGTCCAGTTTGTCCAAGAAAACACAGACTCAGACAAACATACCCAGTTGAGAAAAATGAAAAGGAAATAAAGCTGGGCCGGGCAATTATTTTGGGGAGAGGGTTGCTTACTGAGTTTCAGCAAGCCATCGAGGGCCAGATGACAGGCAGCCCAGGGCAGATAAATATTAATTTTCTAAATTTTTTAGGGGCCCCATGGGCCGGATAGAATGACCTGGGGGGGGCCACATCTGGCCCCTGGCCCATCCCTGAAATAAAGAATGGAAACTGCTATCTCAGGGCTGGAGTCATGGCTGTTTCCAAACGTTCTCTATTTTCCCCACTCTGATGGAATGCTGAACTGCAGGCAAAATTTCTTCTTCCTCCCAATTTAAGGAACTAGTAGAACAGCATCAGATAAGCAAACAGAAATCAAAGCTTGAACCAATTCAGATTAAGAAACACCACAGACTGGTTCCAGGAGAGCTGATACCTGTTTGAATGCACACATTTTTTAGCAGAAAACTCATTAAAAAACATGTATAGGCCTTCATGCACATGCACACCCACCACGTGCGCACGCACACACACAAACACTTGATGTCAAGCAGCAAAGAACATCTACCTTTCTCTAGATGACTATTTAGTTTTTACTTCCAAGTTGACACAAATCTTAGGATCTTTACAACAATCATGTCAGAGTAATTAGGTAACTCTTAACAGAACTACACATTTATCTTAGGCAATCTGTAAACCTCCCAGTTCTATCAACTGTGGAGCAGAAAAACATCCAGGTCTTGAGACAGGGTCAGAAACCGTTCTAGTGTAAACCGTATTGTTGTGAGAGAGACCTTTTGATTGCACAATTTTATGCCTTTCTATGCAGTTTGAACTTTTTCAGTTTGTTAGAAATAAGATAGTTTTAATCCCATTATAAAAACACCCAGCAGGTAGATATAAGTGAACATGTCAAATATTGCTTGTACAATGTGGGAGGATTTTTAAGTGCATGCAGAACAGAGGGAGGGGTTCTGTTATCTCGGTTTTGATTTAACATCCTTCTACCCTGTAAAAACTTGTAGCCCTCGCAATACATTTAGTCTCTTTTCCAGCACATTCCCTGGCTTATGTATCTAAAGCCAAGAGTAAAAAATGTCCTTTTTTTGTAATTCCCATATATAAGACATTTCAGTTCAGCCTTTGAATTAAGGTGCTATTGACCTTGGATGTAACCATCTTTGCCCTTGCCATTTTGAGGAAATAGCATTGTTTTAGCTTTTTAAAGTAAAAATAGCATATTCAAAATTCATGTCCACTATTTTCCAGAGGATTAACAATTGCACGGGCCATATTTTTCTTTTCAATATGTAGAAATGTGTTTGGTGCTTGTGAGTAATACTAAAAGAGAGCCATTCTCTACCAGTACTGTGTACTAGTAGCAGCAGCACAAATTCCTGTGCACTGAATTCACCATATGATTTAATGCAGTCTCAGAAAAAGGGAGCCTTAACTACTTTCTTCCTAGTCCAACAAAGCTACAGACTCTTTAAAAAGAAGGCAAAAGAAGTATTAATAACCTCCAGCTGATCATGGGGAAATCACCTGACTTCTGAGCTAAAACCAGGCTTATGTACTTGGTTGCTACGGCAATGAGTGTAATACAAATAGCTAGATTGCTTTAAGTTAGTTTACCAAACAAAATTAATTTAATCACATACCTCAGACAGATCCAAGCTAGTGGCTGGGAATGGGGTTCCCTACACAACTAATCTTTAGTAACACACATTTCCGCCAATGGTCATTTTCGTAGCTTTTGCAATTGCTCCCATTTTTTAAAACGGACATTTTAAGGAATATATCACTTGGAAGCAGAACCATAAAAATCTACTGAAAATGCAACAAGCCTTGCCCTACTGTCAACTGATGTGATTATTTAACAATTCATAATTAACTATCTCCTTTGTGATTTATCCTGATACTATTTTAAATACATACAGGCTTACCTGAGACAAGATCACTGTCTGAACTTTAACATCCAAATATGGAAAACTATGCTGTCATGATCTTTGATGACTCCAACCTTCCAGCTTCACCAGTAGCTTTTAGATGATAGTTAGCCAATGCGTTAAATAATTGTTTGTATATGCAGGGGCGTAAACATCTTGGTATATATAAGATGAGATGTGTTTTCTTCTTTGCTCACTGGTGATTTATTATTTGTGTAGTGAAGGTGAGGCTAACTAGCATGGTATAAATAGCATTGGATTTCTTTTAAAAAGTCCTTAAAAATTAAGCTGAGACTTGCAATACTTCCCTAATATTATTTCTCATTGCTTTGAAATGAACTTTGTATCTACTATGCCGTATGTTAACTGTTGGTGTAGGGGCTCATTTTTATAGACTATTTATGGAATTCTATGATAACTTGTTTTATTGAGGAGCTAGTTGGGAAAGGTAAACAGCTTAGTTACCTAAAATGCTTAGAAGATATTCACCTAATTAAAAAGTGTCATATACATGCCTTAGAAAACCCAGTATTATTAACTGATTTTAAATATACCTAATCAAGAGCTATCAGTGTGTGACCTTGTTGAAAACAATTTATTTTACCGTTATTTTCCTTCTTTCTTCTTGTGCTGACAGTCCTGTATATAGTGAGGTTCTGCAAGTTTCTCTGTGATAAAACTGAATATATGACAAGTCTTTGAACTATACTGTAGTGAAATCTTTTTCAAATCTTTTTCTTTTTCATAACAACATCAGCATAGTCTCCCATTGCCTGAAGAAGGGTGCTTATGTCCGAAAGCTTGAAAAGCACTTTTCCCCCCAACTATTTAGTTGGTCTAATAAAAGATAGCACATCTACCCAAAGAACCTCGCCCGCCTTTTCAAAAGGTGCTACATTTTAGTGTACTTTTCATTATTTGAACAGGATCCTGTGTGTTCTGCAATCCCGCAGCTGAGAAATTTGCTGAAAATTCAGTCAGAACTTAAGTGGACATGTATGTTTTTTCCACCATACAGCTGGAAAGAAGCTGAAGTGAATGATGTCTCCAAACAAAGTGATGGTTTTGAGAGAGATGACCTTCCTTCTTTCATGTCAGTGAATGCTAACACTGAAACCCAGCAGCTCCAATTTAAAAAAAAAAAATCAACACTGTTAACTACTTATCTTTTGATCATTTCAGCAGAAACATTCACCTAAGGAAGAGACTACTGATACATACACACAGGTATTGAATCATAGAATCAAAGGACTGGAAGGGACCTGCAAGATCATCACGCCTGGTCCCCTGCCACAGGCAGGAGGTTATTGGGCTCAAACGAGCTCAGAGATACTTATCCAGCCTCCTCTTGAGCACCTCCAAGGATGGTGACTGCACCACCTCTGCTGGGAGCGTGTTCCAGATTCTAGTTACTCTTATGGAAAATAAGTTGTCCCTTATGTCTAGCCGTGTCAGTGAGAAGCCAGCTGCCCCTGGGGTCAACTTACCGGAAGTATTGGGAAAGCCCCAGTGGAGAGAAGAGTCTGTGTGTGCAATATCAGTGCCAAAAAGAGAAACCCTGGTTCCAGTGTCGACTCACCTTGTTAGTGCATACCAACTCCAATTGGTGGGGAAAAACTGAGACAGCAAGCTAACAGCTGCCCAGGATACTGATGAGTGTGGATCAGAAGTGAGCGACCAGAGTGGTGTTAATCCGTGTACATGCACAAAATGCCCCAGGAGAGGCGAATGGTGGGAACCAAGCTTATGTCCCATGCTTAGAGGCTTGAGGAGCCTATTACTTACCTGCAGCAGGTCCATGGAAGGTCCAGAGTGACGAATGGGCTCCTGGCAGCAGCGACCCTGTTAAATCATCAGGGTCACCTTCGTCATCAGTGAAGGTGGTGTTGAGGGGCTAGCTCCCTCTCACCACACCCCTGACACTGAGAAGGCTTGTGCCTGGTTTGATTTGGGAATATTGTTTTGTTTTTTTTCCCTTTAAGAACTGTATCCTTTTATTTAAGGCACCCAGAATAAACTGATAGCCTGGGACTGTTTCCTGGAGGATACCACAAAGTCCATGGAACTTTACTTATCTGACTGGGGTAGTAACATCACGTTAGCCCCAGGCAGGATGTAGGGGAGGTGGAGCCTGAAGAAACAGTGCCTGCTTTGGCTAAGTGTCAATGTGTGGAGATATAAGACCTTCCCCCCAATTTTGATAATTGGAAATATCAAAGACATGTTCTCACCTACCATCAGGCATTGTAAGATTCTAGCCAGCAGGCCAAGCTTTTGGCCCATAGGGCAGAGGGAGTAAGGGACCATGCCGAGAAGAGTAGACACCTGATCAAAGAGACACATGGGCATCTATACCAGCCTAAATCTTTCCTTATTTAGCTTGTGCCCATTGGCCTTTGTCTTCCCAAGGGGTGCCTTTCTGAAGAATTGCTCCCCTAGATCTTGGTGCTCACCCCTGATGTACTTACTCAGACTGAACAGACCCAGTTCCCAGAGTCTCTCCTCATAGGGTCTATCCTCTAGGCCCCTAATCATATGGATGGCCCTTCTCTGTCCCCTCTTGAGCCTATACACATCTTTCCTGAAGCGTGGTGCCCAGAACTGGACACAGTACTCCAACTGTGGCCTCACCAACCCCAAAGAGAGGGAGAAGCACCTCCCTGGATCTATTGGCAACACATCAGCTGATGCACACCAGAGTTCTATTTGCCCTGCTGGTGACTTCATTGCACTGTTGGCTCATGTTTATTTTCTGGTTGATTGTGACCTCTGGGTCCCATTCAGATGCTGTGCCAGACAGTGGACCACTGCCCACTGTGTAGTTATGATGAAGGTTCTTCCTACCCAGGTTAAGGACCCGGCCCTTTTCCCTGTTGAACCTCATCTGATTGCATTCAGCCCATAGGACCAGTCTGTCAAGGTCATCCTGGAAACTTACCCTTTCCTGTAATGTGACCACATTTCCCCAGAGCTCGGTGTCATGCACAAACTTAATCATTGCGCTTTCCACCTCCTCATCCAAGTCATTGATAAAGGTGTTAAAGAGTATAGGTCCAAGCACAAATCCCTGGGGGACACTACTGGAGCTGGCTCTCCAGGAAGAGGCCACCCCATCAATTACAACTCTCTGGGATTGGCCTCTAAGCCAGTTGTCTACCCACCTCACTGTAGACTGGTCTAGGCCAGTACCCTACATTTTAATTGAGAGAATCTCATGGAGAACCAAATCAAAGGCTTTACTGAAGTCTAAGTAAATGATGTCAACCTCATGTCCCTTCTCCAGCTGGTTAATTACCAGGTCATAAAAGGATGCCAGGTTTGTTAGGCATGTCCTCCCCTTGCCAAAGCCATGCTGGTTGCTTCTTAATACCCCACTGGTTATGGGCTTGTAATTGATTGCTTCCTTAACAATAAAAAAAAAGAAATTCCCAGAACCAAAGTCAGACTGACTATTCTATAGCTTGCAGAGTCATCCTTCTCTTTCTTAAAGATAGGTACCATAATGGCCCTCTTCTGGTTATTCAGGACTACTCCCAAATTCCACAGCTCTTCAACCAGCTTTGCCAGAGGCCCTGCTATGAGCTCAGCCAGTTCTTTCAGAACGCTTGTATGCAGGTCATCTGGCCCAGGAGACTTGAAAACATCTAAATGTTCTAAGAGTACCCTCACCTGTTTGGGAGTGATTTCATGTGATCTGTTGTCTTCCCCATATTCTCTGGGCCTCTGGACAGGTGAACAGCTCCTGTCTGATTTTAGGAATATTGATGTGAAATAAGTACTTAGGAGCTCTGCCTTTTCACAGGGATCAACTGTGGACTGTCCCTCCATATTCATTTGGGGTCCCACAGTGGAGCTCAATTTTTTTCTTGCTCCCTATGTACCTACAGAATGACTTTTTGTTGTCCTTAATTTTGGTTGCCAACTTGATCTCCATGCCTGCCTTGGCTTTCCGTGTCTCATACCTGCAGACCCTGGCTATATAAGTGTACTTCACTCTGGCTGCTGAACCATTTTTCCATTGCTTACATGCAGATAAGGAAGTACAAGGAAATAATATTGGTTAGTTTGATAGACAGTGCATGCATCTGTACATGTGTTTTAATGCCCATTAGCCCATTTTAATGTTCATTAAAGCATCACAAAATAGATTAATATGTATTTTTCCAGTACCTCACAATGGAGATACTATATCTAATGCACATTACCTAAAGACATTAATTGAACATGTAGTTGCACCCAGTAATATCTCCACACCATAAGCCTAACTACTGACATTCTTCCTGAGGGCATTACAACAATAGACTGCCTGCATGTCACTGGCTATAAGACCTACCTAGTATTTCCTGTGGGAGGCTTCTATTTAGACTGTTTGTGGGCATCAGTTTCATTTTTATGAAGAGATGGTGGCTGCAGAGATGCTGGCAATGCATCTTTGTCATGGATAGTGGGAGTTTTTTTTATTATTTTGAAGACACTGTATTTAAACTGAAATTCATACATAAATAAAAATAAATGAGCAGGGCAAACCAACATAAATTCACAAGGACAGTGCTTGCTTTAGATCTCAATCCCCTCTCAGGTAGATATCATTTACTGACAGTTATCATGTACTTAGCCCTAGGTACAGTAAGAGGCATTTGTAGTTTTGGAAGCAAATGCTTGATTGGACACATCAGGTTTTCTGGTATTTAGGGTATTTGTTTTCCATAAAAACCTTCATACAGTTTCTCTCAGACCACCTTTCCCATGACTTAATGCTGCAGTTTCCTTCAGTTGAATTAGATGGCTAGAGGCAGTATTACTTTCAGCACCTTGTTCAGACATGAGGCTACCTGACAGGAAAACTCAATTGCTACAGTGGAAGGGAAGACTGAGTGCTTACTGACAAACAGGGACTGGATAAGAACATGCTTTTGAGGCTCAGTTCAGACGAAATTGAGCTAATATTGGTGGTTTGAGAAAGCAGCTGGAAGAATTAGCAGAAAATGAGGGAGAGGGGCTCTACAACTAAGTACAGATGTTCAAAAACCCTGCGGTGGAATTAATCTAACCTATGTAGGTTTCTGTAAGCAGTGTAGGTTAGATTACGAGTGAACAGAACAGATGTTCACAGTTTGGTGTGGGGTGGAGGTGGGGTGTGTAGGCTGCTTGCACTGGCTGAAGACATCAGGTTAGGGGCACTCCTGTATGCCTCCCACTGCCCTGTGGGCTCCCCAGGGTGCTGGAGAATGCTAAGGAGAGCCGAGTGGCTGGGCCACCCTGATTGGCTGCTGAGCTCAGGCGAGCATACCCCACCCCTGTCACAGTGGACCTTCCTCCACACCCAGCCCTAGGCTTCCAGGAAAACTCCAGAACAGGTCACCATGGCATGCTCGGTAGTCTGGCTGGCAGTGCAGGAGTGGGTGGGTGGGTAATGTTCTGCAGAAGGAAGGACCAGGCCCCTTGGAGCTCTGATGAATGGCAGGCAGCAGCAGTAAGGGCCCAGCACAATTTCTGCAATTATGCTGGGCATCTACTGCCACTGCCTGCCATTTGCTGGAGCTCTGTGGGGGCTGATCCTTCCATCTGTGAAGTGCCTTTCCCCCCTGCCTTGGGACATTGTATAAAGATAGAAAAATACTGAGCTATAGACACTCCTTTCTCTTCCCCCCCACCCCCCAACTCCCGCCATACCTGACAGCTGGCCAGAGGCAGGAATCTGGGCTAGGTATTGGTCTGTGGTCAGAGAGAGTCAGTGCTGGGCAGGGCTGAGCAGAGGGGCTGTGATGACTTGGCAATGTGAGAGCCTCAGGGCAGGGCTGCTTAGGTGCATGGCCCAAGCAGCTGAGTACGAGCCGGTTACTGGTCTGCTTCCCTGTGAGGGGAGGTTAGCAGGGGGCTGCTAAGCAGCCTGAGATGCCAATGAACAGTGATCTAACTTGAGTTAGATCTGGTACTGAAGTTTGATAACTAGTCTAACCTAATCAATTATGTTTGAGACCACATCAATCCAGGTCTATATGGGCCTTTGTACACACCACAAAATGGGCCTTTAAAGTGGCTTAAACGCCCTTTTGCACCACTTTAATGGTGTGACTATTTACACTGTTGGTGGCATAATGCGCTTTAATGGTGCAGCTGTTTACACTGTTGGAGGCATATTGCACATCAAATGACTTTGGGACACAGCAAAATAAAACATGTCTGAGGTGTTTTAGTTTGCTACCTTCTAGCTGCAGAGGGAAGCACTGAGCCCCATGCAGCTTAGGGGCTGTGAAGGCAGCCTGTGCAGGCAGCCCGGTGGCAGCCCATGCAGGCAGGCTCCACTGAAGGGGGAGAGAAAAAAAAAAAGCAGCAAGCTTGAATTTTTTTTTTTTTTTCTCCCCCCTTAGGGGGGCCCCCCCCCAGGGGGGCCCCCCCGAAGGGGGGAAAAAAAAAAAAAACGGCAAGCTTGAATTTTTTTTTTTTTTTTGTCTCTTCCCGGATCCTACCTACCTGCCTGGGCTGTGCGGGGGCTAGGTGCTTCCTTCTATGGCTGCAGTGCCTCCCAGGACTGCCAGGTGCTTGTGTGTGGGTGCTGCCTGGGGGGGCACCAAAGCTGCTGTGGAGGGAAGCACCAGCCCCCCCACCCAGCTCAGGGACCACTTGGCCTGATGGCAGCTTGCCCTCCTCCCCAGCCACCGGAGAGGCAGGTAAGGATCAGGCCCAACCTTTGTGTACACACCACAGGAGTTTACTTCACCCTAAATTGAAGCGGTATTTTTAAAAACCCACCACTTCAATTTAGGGAGACTTAAACTGAAGTAAACCACCATGGCGTGTACAAGCAGCCTGGGTTCAGCCTTTTTTACACCAGTCTATGTGCACAGAACTTCTGTTCAGTTATGGGTATAGATTGTTTTCCAATCACTTATACTGGTTTATGTGTAATGTACCCAACCTGAATGGTAATTTAGTACATGCTTGAACTTGAAGCTATTCATTGGGTAGTAATAGTGACCCAAACTGCAATTCATCCATCTGCACATACTAAGGAACAGTGCAACTGTTCAATATAAGTCTGCTTTATGAAACAAAGTAGAAATTTTAGCCAACCTCTTACATAACTCAGAGTATGAAAACACTTCTGAGATTCAGTCAGGCTGCTTATAGTTCTAGGTTTTCTTTTATCATAAAGATACCCCCAGCCTGTAATTGTGGACACGTCAGTAAAATTCAGAGCATCAAACAAACAAAATCACTGAAAAAAGAACTGAAGTGATTCTATCACTACTTAGGTCTTATACAGTACTTTTTCCATCAGTAGATCTCTAGGAAGGCAGAAAAGATGATAGATGTTCTCTTAACAGGCCAGTAGAAAATATGGAACAGGGCAGCATGGCTTCTTGAGTCCCAGTTCAGTGCTTTAATCAAGAGGCCGAAAAGTCTGTCTGATTATTCCTACCTGGCAATATATATTAAGACCATATTGCTTGTTTAGGGAGTTTGCTTCACTTAGGCAACTCTGAGCCACCTCAAGAGTAGGCTGCATTTGACTGTTCAGGCCTACATGACAAGACTACTTGGAAACTGAAACAGTAGTAGCTCACTTGCTAATTCAGAACTAGTATTAACTGCACATATCATTGCTAGCACTGTGGAAGCCACAGCCATTGCCTTGGAGTATACCCGAAATTAAAAATATGCAGTTTTGACATTTAAAATCCCTTAATAATTTGGGATAAGACTAGGGGAGCTATAATTTATCACTTGAAAGCATGAGAGCTGCAATTAGTAGAGGTGCTTCCGCAAGTTTGGACAAGTTTCTTCAACATGAGAGGCAGAGTATGCATAAAGATTATTTAACTCAGGGATATGCTTCTCACCTTGGTTCACTGCATTTTGATCTGTAAGCCTTCAAGGATATTCGCTGCAACACAGCTTATGATACGTTCATGAAGTAGAGGCTGTATTCTACATTTTTAGCAGTAAAAGTACCCTTACAAAAGGCATCTTTGGAAAGACAGTTGTGATGGGTGTTCAGCTAATAACTAAGAGCATTTTTACACATGCTTTGGGGTGTAGCACCAGGTGCTTTAATTAGCAAGCAATGCTAATTGAAAGCACCTGTGTCGTGTATCAGCGTCACCAGGCTGAAAAAATGGTGGTGGGGCACTTTGAACTAAAGCTCAATAGAACATGTTTTATTTCAAGGAACCCGCCACCATTTTTTTCAGCATGGGGACACTGATACATGTGACATGGAAGTCTTCCAGAGCACATCAATTTCCGTACTCCAGCAGACTGAATTAATTGAGTCTTCTCTGATGCTCTGGATTTCCAGTGCATCAGGGCAGGGTCTCTGCATATGTATAGGAGCTCTTATTCAGGAAAGGGTGCCTTAAATAGCTGTTTTAATTTATTAAAATACATGTCTGTCACCACATTTAGCTTATAGTGGACTTTGGCTTTGTCATTAATTATTTTTTGCAGTTGGCCATACTTCAGAAATATGTTGGACACAGTGCAGCCTGCATAACTTACTCTGTTGTTCTGAATTTGAGAACCTCTCAAGAATGGGCTTGTACCTCTGTAACAGGTCTCCCTCCCTGGTGCCATCTTCTTAGTCATCCACACCTTATGTGGGGTGCCCTTGGAATCCTTCTATCCTGCTCTAATCTCTCCTGCCACGTCTTGTTGGAATTTGCTATAAGAGCCGGAGACTGCCTATTCTGTTGGGTATGTTGGGGTCTCTTCTAGAATGACCTGACCCCTTTTTATTGTAGCTAGGCCTCCTCGACCAAATCCACCACACAGGGTTTGACCCAGAGGCTCTAGCTTTTCCTTCAATTGCCTGAAGGCTCATGGCCCCCTTTTCTGCTCCTTTCTGGAGCAAGGCCCCCCCCTGGCCCAGGGGCACAGGTGCCAGCCCCACAGTCAAAGAGGCTACTGGTTCAAAACCAGGGGCATCCTGCTAGTCCCAACAACACAACCCCCCCTTATATATATAAACCCCCCTATATATAGCTTTTCACCCCCACACCAGGCATCCCTGGCCTTTTTAAGCTTGTCGTTCCAGTGCCAGGATTAGTCTCATCCCAAAAGGCTGCACCCTCACTGGTGCCGGGGTCTGCGCCCCCCCAAAAATGAGGCCTCCTCCATCCCCTAATAGCCTCACTGGCACTGGGGTCTGCATCCCCCAAAGGCTTTGCCCTCACTGGCACCCAGGTCTGCGCCCCCCCCCCCAAAATGAGGCCTCCTGTGTCCCCTAATAGCCTCACCCAGACCTCCAGTTGTAAACAGCAAACAGAAAACTCACGCCCCTAGGCTATAACATAAATCTCTGCCAATGGGCAATAACATCATTCTTCCTGCCACACCAGGGTTGATCTATCTTTCCCCAATCTCAGACCGTACCTGCAGTCTGGCATCTCCTCTTAGCTCAGTCTGGCAGAGCTCCTTCCCTTCTGGCTGCCCATGGGGAACTGCCTCCCTGGACTCAGCCCTGGGGTTTAAATGGGGGCCAGGCCCTGCCCCTTCCAGTCAGCTAACCGCTGACAGGTATGAGTCACTGGCTCCCTCTGGTTGCCCTAGCTACCAGCACCTGGGCTCCTTCTTCATTGCTCCCAAGAGTAGCAGGCACCTTAGTGCCCTGCTACAACCTCCCATATGTGGGGATGATAATGGCTAAAGCAGGGTTATTTTATAAAAATTTCTGGAACAAACTTCTCTCTCCCATTTAGGAGTCCTCATTTTACAATGTGGGATGCATTATGAGCAAAGTTATGGACTACACAACAAAGCACATCAATGTACAGGTGGTGATAATTTTTATTAAAAGATGTCTGTCTATTTACAAATCACATATTATATTATTTATAGGTCCAAGCCAGAACTACCCTAAAGTTTAGAGTATTCAGAAAGGGTTTTTGTGTTAGAACCATCTCTGATTTCACTGACTTTCTCACATCTATTCTATTCTATTCTATTCTATAAAGAGTTCTAACATCATACTCTTTACTGCAGCCCCTGGGTGTTTTCCAGTAGTGCATTAAGGAACATCATAAACTCCCATCACTAGCTATTTGTTCTCTCAAAATCTCCCCAGGGAAAAAGCGTGTAGTATTTTGTTTTGGTTGGATTTATATACACACTTACTGCACATATTTATGTTACAGAAGGAGTAGTTTAGGCACTTCTAGAAAATAGCAACCAATAATCTCTGTGTCACGAGCATCTTCCCAGATGAATGGCCAGGCTGCAGTGAAATGGCAGAATGCTAGGCCATAACACAGGCCTCTGGACGGGTGACCCCTGCCACACCAGGGTTGCCATCGAAGCAGGAAGGAAATTGCAACATAACTGGCTAAGCAGAAGACAATGAGGGGACTGCGTGAGGAAGGGGCTGCTGACGAGTAAACAGAATGCTGGCAGGAAGGTAACACAATTGGCCAGTAAA
>NW_017728994.1:37591276-37592515 GCF_001723915.1 Gavialis gangeticus | reverse complement strand
TCACCAACCTAGCCACAACTGGGTATTTTCAACCTAGTGTGACATGGCGTCACAAACAGGATGCCCACGTCCGTGGCAGGATTGGTCAGTCGACACCGACAACGACTTGTATCACCATTGTAATAACCACCAAGTCGCGGGTGACTCAGGTGGTCCCCAAATTGAGGGTTATGTATCTTTGACCCAAGGGCATCAGAAGTGGGAAGTTTTAACGTCCAAAGGTGACTGGGCATGCATCCTGTGCCACTCACCTACGGCCATCTTTGAACCCAAAGACGAGAACCGAGCTGTTAAGTTAAAAGGGATAAAGAAACCACTTGACCCCGACAACAACCCCACCCATGCCCTAAAGCAATTTTACAGGCTTGTTAAAAAGTCAGGCAGTACTACAGACCCCCAATAGCAGCCCCCGGCTCTCACGAAAGGGGGACTGGGCCACAGCCTACTTGTTCAGACCCTCGGGGCACTCCATGAATCCCGTACCCCCAGGAAGCTCGGCGATAGGTATGAGCCCCGACGGTCATTAGCCGCTCTGTCCAGACAGTTTCTCACAGCCCTCAAGATGATAGAAAACCAACAGTCCTCTCTAGAGACTGCCCTAAGGGCCATTCCTGAACCCACCAGTGACAAAGATGCTGAACCACGCCCCGCTCCGACACCGTCACTGCCCCCGTACCCACCCCCTTCGGCACTACCTTCAGCCAAGACTAGCCCTCCCAGCTCCCCCAGCACCATAGAAAAGCCCATCTTATACCCAGAACTTAAAGACCCCCACCCCCATATTGCCCGTCACTATCACCAAGTATATGACAGACAATCAAGGCTGAACCACAGCACAAACGGTCCTGAGAACACATTCAATGACCGAGTTAAAGGACCTCCTTGAAACCACACAATGGCGGCCCGGGGAGGCTTCCATAGTCTGGTTAGGATGGATAGTCATTGATCATGGGATGGAATTAGTTGATAAGGAGGAGGCCACCTATCTGTCCCAAAACACTCACTGGCACCAAAATGCTGGCAGTTTGGAGCACATATCACAGAACACTCATTGGCCCATATCCTTGTCTGCCTTAATAGTTCAACTCACCGGCACTGGCTTAAGTGGTTATCATTGTCCACCGGGATCAGTCAAGACTCATGAGGACTTAATTTATGCTGCCACAGGTCTTTCAATTTCACTTTGGAACCCCCAACAAACCCCGCTCAATTTGACCCCAGCTCAGGTTATTGGGGCGT
>NW_017728994.1:37575991-37581155 GCF_001723915.1 Gavialis gangeticus | reverse complement strand
CCACAGAGGTTTGTCAACGACCCCACTGACATCCCCTTACAACCCTTAGCGATTACTGGGGCCGTCCAGGCCACTGGCACAAATGAACCCGGATTAACCCTTTGGCTCTGCACCATTGAAGGCCAGCCAGTGCAAGATCTCCTAAACATCGCCAAAAACACCCCAAAACGGTTTGGCGCAGAACGGGCAGCCATTGCAGCTGTCACAGGGCGACCCCTATGCCCCACAGCTCCATATCCCGAAAGAACCCCATTTGAACGCCGAGTGTTCAGGTTCCTGATAAACAAAGGGGGTCTCACAAAGGAGGAGGCTAGAAAACTAATGCCAGAAGAACAACTCATCCTGGCTCAGGCAAAAAGGGTTCTGTGGAAACCCAGACACCAAAGCACAGGTAAATGAGATCCAAAAAAATGAGTAGCAGCCGCCGTTCTAGCGGCCACTCACTCACCAGAAAGGGACCCCAGACCGTTTATTACCGTTCAAGTAAAGGGTAAACCCATTGAGCTTTTGTTAGACACGGGGGCACAAGCCAATGTCATAAAACCCACAATTCCCCATGAAAAAACGAATCAGCAAATATGGGTCGAAGGTATAAATGAGGCCAAGGAAGCAGACGTTGTCCACTTCATCATCGAATTCCAGGGAAAACATTTTCCCCTTAAAGCGTTGTTGGGTGGCCAAAATTTATTGGGCGCTCCAACCATACGCTTTATGCGCCTCAAGGAAATTCTGACCTCTGCCTTTCCCGTAGCCATTTCTGAAAACCAAGGCCCCGAACCACATGCCCCGTTGTTAGTATCCACCATGCCATGGAAATTTAGACCTATCCCCCCCAAGCTGGAAGGAAGACCCGCTATTTGTAACCTATTAAAGGGCTAACTGAGTGAGGGGAAGGTTGTAGAGTGTACAGCAAGCTGCTATTTATCAGCAGGATGGGGCATCCCTAAGCCCAACGCACCGTGTAGCTTTCGCTTAGTCATCAATTATTGGGTAGCAAACTCCCGTATCGCCCCCATACAATATGTTACTAAACACACACTACCCAAATTAATTATGATTGTGCGCAATTCCAGTTACCCTTGGAAAGCAGCCATCAACCTGAAAGACATGTTTTACCAAATTCCCCTATGAGATGACCAAGGCATCCTAAACTTCTCTTTCAAAGGTCGTGTTTACGAATGGAAGGTGTGCCCCCAAGAATATAAAAATTCCTCCGCCATTTCTGGGCCTCTATTACAAAAAACACTAGACGAGGTTCAAATCCCAGATGGAGGCACGGGCCTCAGCTATGTAGATGATATTCTAGTGTTGGGACATAATGACAAAATCACACAACACGTCCTCGACCAGGTCAGGGCCACCATTACCCTCGATGGATGGATAATAAGTGAAAGTAAAAGTTCATCCATGGTCGGGACGAAGTTTGACTTTCTCGGCTTAACCATAGAGGCCACGCACATCCGTCCCAACTACGGTAGAGGCATGCCGCTAGCAGAATGGAAAGACAGACCCCCAAAAGAGGTGTGTGAGATGCAGGAATTGTTGGGACAAATAAATTACCTCCGCACCTTCCTAAATCCTGATCTTTTAGCCAACCTGAACATCCTGCAGCAGTTAGTCAGGAAAAAAAGACGGTTCTCTTGGGGCCCCCGTGAAGATGCGGCACTGTCCAGGTTATCGGACACACTGTCAAAGCCTCAGCCCCAGTCACACTACAACTCCAATGAGCCCATCACGGTAGCAGTTAATTGGACCAGCGACCATCTGATGGTCCAAGTACAATAAAACAAAAACGGTGTTTACTTCGAAAGCAGGCGCCTACAGGGACCAGAGTATTGATATGGGAACTTTGGAAAGCTCGTAGTCACGCTAACATTAACTGAAACCTGGTCATCCCATGCTGGAGGCACCTTAAAGGGACCTGCTGTTACGGTGCTATATAAGCTAACAAGCATGCCACCGCCAAATTTTAGCGGTACCAAAAGTACATGGTCCGCCCTACTTTGGCAAGCTCAGTATAAATGGCAAGGGTGGATACTAGTCGACACGCCCACTGTGGCACCCCCAACCCCCGCTCCACCCTTTATTCTGCTGCTTGAAGACCCTTGGATTGTTACTGATGGCAGCACCAAAAACGAATCAAAGGCAGGCATGTACTGCACTAAATGTGAATTGATACACTTGACTTCATTAGATTCCAGCACAAACGCTCAACGCGCCAAGTTCACCGCCTTCGCACTCGGTGTGAAACACGCTGCTGAAAAGCATGTGGGGTTAGAAAACCCCATCATTGGAGTAGGCTCCCAGTATATCTTTAAGGTAGCCACAAATACTGGGGAGCCACAAGCAAACCCAGATAAATGGCAAAAAATGACTGCACTGTAACACTGATTACTGAGTGGTCATTTAGTACTTGCTCAATTACTAAATGACTGCACAGTAACACTGTGCAGTCCACTGTATGAGTAGATGAGCCCACTATGATATAAAGTAGCTGTATCACAGCAGCATTAGCTTCATACTTACACAAGAGATGTAAAAAACATCTTTTAATCTCTCCTGTATGATAATCGTGGATAATTTGAAACTGCCCAAGGAAAAAAAAAGAATAACAAGAAAACAAACCTCCTAATCAGAAATCCAATAACAACATCAGCTTCAGGTCAGTAAGTAACAAGAATGTCCTTATCAAATCATTTAGCAAATTGATGAGGATATAATAAATGTTATGCTGTACATATGAATAGACACATTTTCATCCTTTCTTCTTTATGTTTTTCTTCACACAACCACTGTAACATGCTTCATATTATCCTGGCTGCAGTGTCATTAAAAACCATCATTAAAAAATCCCTCCAGAAAAGTTCATGGGTTATAGCTTCACCCTGGCCAAATGCAAATGGAAGTCTGCATATATATAAATATTGCTGTATCAGTCACATAAATCTAAGTAGCAAATTGGAAACACTTTATTAAACTATTAACTGTCAGTAACGAAATACATCTAAATGCTACCTAAACTGCTTTAAGAAACAATGTTCAGATACTAATATCAACATAGAACAAAAACACATGAAAAGTCCATAGAAAAATTTAAGTTTCCCTATGGGAAAATGCTGTGGTGAGGGAGAGACAATCTACGCTCATTGCCCAGTCAGTCTCTCAAGCCATTCACCGACTCACAGTCCAGAAGCACCCCCAAGCCACAGGACACCTCATGACTCCAGACCTCTCAACACCACACTAGTCATCCAAAGCTGCTAAAACTTATTAAGTTTTAGCAGCTTTGGGTGGCTTGCCCGGTGTTGTCCACTTCCACCTGCTTGCCCAGTGTTGTCCACTTGCACCTGCTTGATGAGGGTCTTGTCTGAGCCATCCCCATCTCGTGTGTCCTGGATTTGAGCCTGAGCCTGAGTCCAGGACCGGGTCAGGGTTAGGGTTGTCAGGGCCTGGCTGGAGAACAAGTCTATGGAACAGACATCTTTATGCTCCTCTATGGCCATTTTGGTAGCAAGCAGTGGAGAGGTGACTCTGTTGTTGCTGTCATCATTGTGCTGTACTGGTCCCACAAGTGTGCAGTGCATGGTTTGGCAGGGAGCAATGGCATGGTCCTCCTTTACGTAGGGGCCATGGTCCTCACAGTACCCAAGACCTTGCTGATGTCCCAGAAAATATCATGACTTCGGGCACTCAATTTTGGTGCAGCCAGTTCTGCTGGTGCCTAGAAGCCATTGTCTAGGCAATAAAGTACCGGGTGTTGATGTCTGCTTTTTGTGCTTTTGGTAGTGGTGGCAATAGTTCTCTCCTCACTCCAGAGTGCACCTTGCCACAACTCCAGTTCCAGGCCTGCCTCCTGGGATTTAGGAGGGTATTCCATGGTCTGTTTTGATTCACAAAGCTAGGTGATTGTTGTTCACACCAGAGTGCTCAAAGCAAAAGTGGTGGACCTTGGTGAACCTTGAGGGTGCTAATTGGTGCTCAAGGTAATGCCATTTGGACCCAAGTCACACCCCTGGGAGGGAGTTGGGGGTTTTGCCTTGTGGCCAGAACTGCTCCCATCGTGGCTGGTACCATCTTCAAAAGCAGCAGAGTTCTGGTGGGTGGCTAGACTGTCCTATAGAGCACTCCTGAATTGTGTATTGTGGGATGCTGCAGGACTGCAAATTGCTCATATTGTCTCTGTGGAGCAGTCTGACAATATCTGAACATGTAATACTTAATAGGGCTGTGTGAAATTTCACCAGCTGTTTCATTTCAATGTTGTTTTGACTTGTTTTGAGCTTGAAACAGCAAAATTGAAATGAAACAGAGGGCTTCAAAACAGCCTTGAAATGAAACGAGGCCAGTCGAAATGTTTTGAAAGTTTTGAAATGTTTCATGTTTCGAAGCTGAAGCTGGGCTTTCCTGCAGGGAAACAGAAAGCAAGGAGAGGGAGGGGGAAGAGGTGGGGAAGAAGGGGGAAGGATTGCTCTCGTTATTGACTATGTAGCTGGCCAGTGACTGTCATCCTTCCCTGAGGACCCTTCGAGTCTCAGTGCCCTGGGGGAGGGATGGAAAAACAGCATAAAGGGAATCATTGTTTGAACTGCCCTGCTTTCTGCCTTGGTGTTACTTGCTAATCTATGTGTTCCAGTAGCTCAACGTCAGACAAGTATGGCTAGCACTGACCTTCTTCTAAAGGATTCCCTACTTGCTAGGCTAGGCTATTCTAGCAAGAGGGATTTCAAAATACCTTTTTCTTTTAGGTGCCTTTATTTTATTATTATATTAATTGATTTGTTCTTTGGAATTTTATACTTATATTGGATAGGTTTACTATAGCATTTAATTTATATAGGAAGGAAAATACATTTATAGTTAATATCTATACATTTAAAGCTTTGCAGCATAGATACATGCATACATACATGCATAATACAATTTATATAGCAAGAAATATATTTATATTTGTTTTTATACATTTATTCTTTGCACCACACCTACATTTTTAAATTTTATAGAGAGAAAGATCTATTTCTGTTGGTTTCATACATTTCTTCACTGCACCACACCTACAGTTTTGAAGTTATATAGGGAGAAAGACATTTCTATTTGTTTGTATACATTTCTTCTTTGCACCACACACCCTCATTTTTTAATTTATATAGGAACGCAAATACATTTA
>NW_017728994.1:37569476-37570991 GCF_001723915.1 Gavialis gangeticus | reverse complement strand
GAGAAAGACATATTTCTATTTGTTTGTATACATTTCTTCTTTGCACCACACACCCTCATTTTTTAATTTATATAGGAACGCAAATACATTTATATATTTATAGAAAAGGAAGACATGAAACACATCATGAAGCTTGGTGGAAAGGTAGGTGGCCAGCCTTCAGGGAGGGGCAGAAGATGGGGGTAGAGGGAGAGCTGTAAATTCTCTGCCCCAACAAAGCTAAGACACAGTCTCTTTCCTCCAGCTAGAAGGGACGAGGTTGATACAAGCAGCAAGGAGAGGGGAGCAGTGCCAATGCCACTGCCTGTGCCCGAGACTGCATCCGCTCCACGAGTACCAGTCATAACCCCTCACCACCACCACCATGACAACAATAACAAGCACCAGCACCAGCACGGCAGCCTACTCCACCCCCATTTCACTTACCATGCTGAGCCTTCCAGTATGCTGGATCTGGATCTCAGTGCCCTAGCTATGGGAATTCTGGGGAAGCAGGGGGAATCAGCTGAGTTTGTGCTTGACACCACTCTAGTTTCCCTTAGAGTCAGGTCTCCTTCCCCAGAAGGCACTTCAGAGGATGTTGATGTAGAGGTGGAAGTGAGTGGCTTAGGTGAGTCCACTCCTCCTCTTGCCATGCCTGTGCCTGCTGAGGAGAGGGAAAGTGCAGCAGCATCCACACATGCACCCACACCCCGGAAGCAAGCAGGTAGTGTGGTCTGGGATCATTCTGAGCTGGCAGATGATCCCACATACGCTATTTGCCTGCATTGCTGAGCCAAAACCAGCCAGGGCAAGAGAACAAAACACTTGAGCACCACAGGGATGCTGATGCATCTCTGCAGGCACCCCCCCCTTGCCCTTGCTCCCCCTCAGCCTGGCACCAATGGGAGCATGCCCAAAGGGAAGTTCCCCTCTTGATCCAAAGCCCCTGTACCCCTGAAGCAGAGGGAGACCACCCTGGAACAGTAGCGAAAAGGCGGACAGAAGGCAGGGCACGTTGCAAGGGCAAGCAAGTTCACTCAGAGCACTGGGGAGATGCTTGCTGTTGATGGCCAGCCATTCTCATTAGTTGAGTGGCCAGGGTTCAGGAGGCCCATGGCGCTCATAGGCCCATCATACCAAGTGCCTGCATGCACCACCTTCAGCAGGACAGTGGTGTGTTCCCTGTATGAGGCATGCAGGGAGTACTTGAGGAAGAAGCTGTGCAAGGCAGGTCCACACGTGGTCTTACACTTCACCTTGGACATCTGGAGGAGCCAGTGTGGTGATCACACCTACCTTTCCCTCACAGGGCACTGGTGTGACCAGTCAGGCCATTGGTGGGCTCTCCTTCAAGCTGAGGTGATGGATGAGTCCCACACAGCAACAGAGATCATGGGGCCATGAAGCGCTTGGTGCAGGGGTGGCTCACTGGGCAGAGCAAGCTCACTTGCAGGTTCATGTTCACCATTCAGGCCCCAGGGGAGGCACACCTAGGCCATGGGTCAGGGAGGATCTAGTCATGGACCTTCTGGA
>NW_017728994.1:37562301-37564476 GCF_001723915.1 Gavialis gangeticus | reverse complement strand
CACCCTGTTTCCCCAAGCACTACCAGGAGTGAGTAAAAATAATGGTCACAGGGCAAAGTAAATTCAGATTAGACATCAGGAGGCACTACTGCACTATCAGGGTGGCTAGGATCTGGAACCAACTTCCAAGCGAAGTGGTGCTGGCTCCTACCCTGGGGGTCTTTAAGACAAGGCTTGACAATCACCTTGCTGGGGTCATTTGAGCCCAGTACTCTACCAAACTACCTGTGGGAGAACATTCCTCACAAAAAATCCGATTGTCTCCAGTCTCTCAGGCCTGATCTTGAGAGGGAACAATTTACAAACCACTTTTCACAGCTGGGCCTATGAACTTCATTTTATCAGCCTTCTAGGTACAGAAAGTTATGGACTCAGTATAGATTAGACAGTGGAATTATATTGAGTCCATGAGTTCCTATACCCATGTCATGAGTTTTGTGTGTCAGCAGCCAGAGGTGCAGGACCCCAGAAGCCCCCTGCACCTATCTCCTTGAAAGCTGGCAGGCTTTGTGGCCTCAGCAGGGGCTACCATCCCTGCAGTTTTCAACCCACTGTGGCTTAACACACACGTGACATGAGTTTTGCTTGTCAGCAGTTTGAGGTGCAGTTTCCCAGAAATCCCTGCACCTATCTCCTTGAAACTTGGCAGACTTTGTGTCCTCAGCAGTTATCCTCATGTCCCTTTCAAAACGAATAATTTAACTAGAAGTATAAAATCCTTCACTCTTCCCCCTATGTCTTTTTTAAAAACACAGCTAGACAGCACTTGTTTTTGTGTGTGGGAAGATTGGATAAGCCAGGGGAAATAAGAAAGGAGCCTGACTATTAAGCCAATATGGATCTAGGTTCTGATGCTGGAAATTGTTCTGCATGACTGGACCCCTGTGTGGATGTAGAATGCTTTAAGCTTCCCACGGGCTCTGCAAGGACACAGGGAAAGTGCATATGGATCAACTTTCAGGACAAAAGTGTTTCTTTCTGAGTACAATCTTTAAACCAAAGTATGCCTTATGGAGACCTCCTGAAGGGCCATAGCCTGAAAATGCATATGTATGCAATAACTTCATGCAGATATGGAATCCTGTTGATTCTGATGGTATTAGATTCCCTTGTGAATAACTTGCAATTCATGGATGATGCTAATGCCCTCAGTTGGATTACTAATATGCATAAGTGTTTGCAGGATTTGGACCTTAAAAAAGCCCAAGGTGTGTGGTGGATTTTGAGCGTAAGATTTGCATCCTGAATATTTTTATGTACAAGACTAAAGTAAATTTTTTTTGGAAAAGTTATCACATTACCACTTTGACATCTCTGGCAGTGCTATTTTAAAAGTCAGTGAAAGATAAAATACAAAAACTTACTCATCCATATACATATGAGTTGTTTAAACATCAACAGAATAAGATGGCATCTCAACAGAACAGCCAGCTTTCAAAATATTCTCTGCATAAAATAGTTTTACATACTGGGTGCAGACAGAAGTGACAATTTTCATCCAATCTGGTCGCAGAAAGCAGTTTATAGCCATGACCAAACAAATGCATGGCTGCAGATAGCTTCAAAAATGGCCAATCAGGTGAAAATCTGACCCCTCAGATGAAGATGTTTCAAAACAGAGCATCTTCTATAACTTCTGTCTACACTGCCTCCCAACCTTGAGATGTTTTCAGAATGGGAGGAGGAAAGGGAATGGAGGGAGTTTGGTCTGGGGTTTTTCAGCCCCTGTTGGAGGGCAGGGCAGGTGTATTGGAGCCCTCCCCTTGCCAAGGTAGGGAGGCTCTAATTCACTCCCTCCCCCCCCCAAAGGCTCTAATTCACTCTCTCCCCCTTTTTTCCCCTTAAAAAGGGAAAAAATGTGTCTACTGCCCAATGCTCCAAAGAAATAAGTCCACTAATGTAGGTCTACTTGACCTGTATGGAGAATGATCATTCTATTTCATAGCAACCCTCAGGGTTGGAATTCTCTTTTTATTCTACATTGAATTATAAAAGGATTTTGCAAAATAAATTATATTAAAACTTCCATATTTATAATTTCTACTAAGGGCATGAGGGTCAGAGAAAGACACAATTACACACCACAGCAGTGATTCTCAACCATGGCATTGCGGCATCCTGGAGTGCTGAGAGATCCTTTTAAGGGTACTGCAGGGAAACCACCCAATAATAGCA
>NW_017728994.1:37552400-37557301 GCF_001723915.1 Gavialis gangeticus | reverse complement strand
GAGAAATCCTTTTAAGGGTACTGCAGGGAAACCACCCAATAATAGCACTGTTAGGCTTGCAAACACCTACACAATTCACAAGATACACCCAGAGGCCATTTCCAGATGAGCAGGGTCGTGTGCTTGCAGTGAGTGACACAAATAGTAGTGGCAAAAATTTGTGCTGTTGCTGTGTGCTGCAGCACATGCCCATGCATGTGCTCTTTGTTGCAGGTTGTGCCCAGCTCCTCCTGGCTCTACTTCACACGCTGCGGGGGCCTGGGCTAGCTAGGAGGTACTCTGCACCCTATCCAGCTGGGGAGGGTTGCAGGCAGCCCAGGGCTATTTGCTACCCTTTTCTGCACACTGTGGAGCCCCATGCACAGTTTAGCAGTACTGTGCACAGTTTAATGTGCAATGCGTGCAGTTTGTGGCACCACAATCTGCACATGCCTGCACATCTAGGTGCACCCAAAGATTTCAAATATAAATTCATAACGTCAAAAACATTCTGGCCTTTTGTGATTTTTTTAAAGAACTTTGTGAAAAGAGAATTGCTCTATTATTTTTCAGCAGTGAAAAAACAAAATAAAACCCATTAGCCAACATTTTATGAGGGGCGCCTTGAATCTAAAAAGGTTGAGAACATTTGCTCTACAGCACAGTGGTTACAGAAACTGTGTGGGAGAGACTCTGGTTCAAGCTTCTGCTCTGCCTGATTCAGAGTGCTTTGCACTTAAACTCTGTTGTGAAGCAAGCAGAAGAGAAACTTGACATGGGCCCCCACCATCCCAGGCTACAACTGCAACCATCAGGCTAGAGCATGGGAGTCTGAGCGGCCCATAAAAACCTTTCCAATGAAAAGTTATTTGAAATGAGTATTTTTAGAAGAAGTACATTTAAAATTAACACTGTGTTGTCACTGATACAGAGCATGTCTACACGTGCCTGGGACTGTGCATTTGGTATTCCGCAGTCATTTAGTACTTGCTTTAGCACTACGCGCAGTGCTGGCAGCACACAGTTATTTTTAGACATTATGCTACAGCAGTGTAGCATCATAGTTTGTGTCTGCTGATGCTACGTCGCCATAGCGATGCAGTGTATCACGTAAATGCGCCCACCGAGACTGACTGATAAAAGTAACATACAGGACAATATCTTTCTAAAGTACTTATTTGACTTAGGAAACTAAACTTGGCTTTCACAATTCACTTTAGGGTATGGACACATGTACATTTCTAGCTGCTTTAAAAAGAGGAGGAAGGGGAGCTGCTGCTGCTGATTGGTAGGCAACAGCTGTCACATCTGCATGATCCTGTAGCAATACATGTTAGCTAAATCACCCTAACTTTGACCCTGGATGAAGCAGTGTGGAAGTCTGCAACACCTGCGACACTACAGAATCATGTACACTTAACAGTTGCATCTTACCAGCTTGTACTGGTATTCTTTGATATCGACAATTGCTACAATTATCTATACCAGTGATTCTCAACCAGCATGTCACAGCAACTTGTGGTGACTTGAGATCCTTTCAAGGGCACCACACAATGTTAGCACTGTTAGATGTGCAAACATGATTCACGTGATAAACCCAGAAATTCCAAACAGGAATCCATAGAGTTAACAACATTTTGCCCTGTTGTGATCTCTCCAAGTTCTTTGCAACTGAAGAATTGCCCTAGCATTTTTGTATTAAAAAAAAAGTGAAAACTAAGAGCTGGCATTTTTTGAGGGATGCCTTGAGTCTATTCAGGGATGTTTCAAGTCTAAAAATGCCTGGTCTATACCAGGTCTATACCAGGCATTTTAAGAATTCAACTTTCATTCATGTCACTGACAACCGAGGCCTAGATCCACAAAGGGTTTCATAGATTTCATAGACATTTGGGCTGGAAGGGACCCTGGAAGATCATCAAGTCCAGCCCCCTGCCCCAGGGGCAGGAAGTCAGCAGGGATCATAGGATCCCAGCAAGATAAGCATCCAAATGTGTTTTGAAGGTGTTCAAAGTGGGTTCTTGAACCGCCTCCAGCGGCAGTCTATTCCAAACCACGGGGGCTCAGACAATGAAGAAGTTCTTTCTTATGTACAGCCTGAATTGGTCACAGTGGAGTTTGTGACCGTTTGATCTTGTCATCCCTTGGGGCGCTCTGGTGAACAGATGATCCCCCAGAGCCTGATGAGCACCCCAGATAAACTTATAGGTGGCCACCATATCACCCCTGAGCCTGCACTCTTCCAGGCTAAAGAGCCCCATTGCTTTCAGCCTCTCATCATAAGGTCTGTTTTCCTGACCTCTGATCATGCACGTGGCTCTCCTCTGCACCTTCTAAAGCTTCTCCACATCCTTTTTGAATTGTGGAGCCCAAAATTGGATGCAGTACTCCAGCTGCGGCCTCACCAAAGTCGAGTACAGCAGGAGAAGGACATCCCAGGATCTGCTTGAGAAGCATCTATGGATACAGGCCAGCGTTTTCCTCGCTTTACTAGCTGCAGCATCACACTGAAGGCTCATGTTTATCTTGTGGTCAACCATGACCCCCAAGTCCCTTTCATCTGTCGTTTCATCAGGGTTCATGTTGTAGTCTCATACTTTTAGGCACTTAACCCCTGAAGCAATATGAACAGGCCCTGAGTTGGGAGCCAAGGATCCATACAACGCACTGTGTGGGAACTGGATTAACAACGGGCAGACTGCTCAGCATGGAACTACATAAGGAAGCCAGCAAGAACACTGAATAAACTGTCTGGGGCTTAAGCATATAAATCTGCTTGGGCACTTATGGCACTTTTCCATGTGCTCCAGCGTGGGGAGGGGGCACTTTAATTAGAGTGGCTCCAAAAGCTACTTTAAGTAAAGTGCTGCAGCATCTCATGTATCAGCATCCCTGTTCTTCAAATTGGTGGCAGAGGTGCTTGAACTAAAGCTCATTCGACAGGCTTTATTTGAAGTGGCCCTGCTAATTGAGTCTGCTCTGATGCACTGTAATTACAGCGCTTCAGAGCAGCCTCTCAGCACATCTACAGGCACCCTCACTTTGCTCCTATAAAAACTGGGGAAGTCTTTTCTTTCTTCTACACCCCAGCCAGAGAAAGCGGGGACACTGATCCTCTTTTATGTAAGAGCCTGCTGGTTCAAGCACGCATCTCCATGCCAGAAGGGGTCCATCCCTGCCCCCAAGACTGTTCCTGCATTTCATCCAGCAGGTGCTTCTGGTAAAGCACAGAATGGGCTGTTAGATCAGAATGAAGAAGAAGAGTTAGCTGCTCCAAAGAAACAGGTAAGAAACATATTTTTGCTGGGTTTCCCTCCCCAGAGAAAGGGTCCCAAGTGTCACGGTGGAACCCGAACGAACAGGCTGGGTTTAGCGGTGGTGGAGTTCTGAGTGACACGGAAGCTGGATATCCCTTAATTGAATGGGTTTATTAACTTACGCTTGGTAGAGCGCAGGTACGGAGTCTTCAGTTACAGTTAGTAACGCACAACAGGGGGAGCCTGTTGTCCCACGGGGTTCGCCGACAGGCCCTTGCTTTCTACTCCCGGTGCCGGAGCCCGGGAATAGGTGCGGCTGCCTGTCAGGTAAGTCCCAGGGATGGTCAACAGTTTATAAAGGAAGACAAATAACAAACAGAACTGTAACGCGTCGGTGTCGCCAGTCCACAGAACAGTTGGGTAGCCGAGATGATTGCCGAAGTCAGGAGCCAGGTAAGTCACGCCGAGGTTGAAGTCAAAGTCCGTAAGGGTGATCCGGAATCGTGGTCGAAGATAGTTGGAAGCCGAAGATCAGTACAGTTAACGATACAGAATGCCAGGCGGGGAGAGAGGCCAATAGGCCCAAGGGCCTAACTGAAGGACAGTCCCTGAAGGAGTCAGCCTCTGTCTCCAGTCATGCGGGTCTCTCTCTCTGCCTCTCTCTCTCTCGCTCTTCTTCCCCCCCCGTGGGAGGGGGCTCACTAGGCTTTTATCAGAATTTAGGTAGCCAATCAGAATGTAAACTCCACAGAACTTTCTAGTCTGATTATATAACATAATTGGGCATGCGCACTGTTATCCTCCCTCACACTGGGCATGCGTCTGACAGGGAAACTAGGTCACCCTTGAGCGACAGGCCCACAGGTCATGCAAAGGCCACGTGCAGGGCCTGTTACTATGACGCTTACAAGATAGCCTCTGCACCGGAAGCACTCACAGAGCAAATTTCCAAGACAATTTTCAGGCCTTTTCTAGCCATGGTAAGCTAATTCTTTACTGCTTCCTGGCAGGGTACATTGGCCTCCACCATGGCTATGCTGTTCCTGCTGCTGAGCTAGCTTTATACTCCCTAGCCCAGGTCCTGGAAGCAGTCTAGCCACAGTAGCATGGAGCACCACATGGGCTAATTTACTCTATTGCAAATAAGGAAAATTAGCACACACAAGACTTCAAATAGACTACTTTTGATACCTAGTATAATGCTGGGTCAGGATGTCACTGCTGTTATTGCAATGTAGAATTATCCATTAGGTCTGTGTGAAGTGGCGAGGATTCGCTTTGGATTTGGATTTGGCTAATTTGGAAGACAGTGATTCAAATCACTGTCTTGATTTGATCCGGCCAAATCAGATCTGAAAGATTCGGTACCGCTTCAGAGATTCGGCCATAGATTAAACAGGCAGCTGACACAGCTGCCTCCAGCTGGTAAGTCTGCTGGGGTTGGGGGAGGGTGGAGGGAGGGATTGGGGCTGGGATGCAGGCGCGGCAGTGCTGAAAGCACAGGCTATACCCTGCTGCCGCTTGCCCCCTTCTGCCGGGAGTGAGCTGCGCCCACATCCCACCACCCCACTCTGGCTGGGCAAACGGCAGCAGGGCATAGCTCTTGCTCCAAGTGCTGCTGTGCGCACATCCCCCAACCCTTTGCCCCCTCCCCAAGTAATGCAC
>NW_017728994.1:37544381-37552327 GCF_001723915.1 Gavialis gangeticus | reverse complement strand
GGCAGGTGTGTCAGCTGCCTGTTTAATCTATGGCTGAATTGCCAAATGTTTTCTGAATCTTTTCCCAAATTGATTCAGATGCTTAGAATCAATTCAGAGCTTTTAATTGGTCTCCCAATTTGAGTCAGATTCAGAGATTTGGTCACTGAAACAGGCCGAATCTCCTCTGAATTGAATCAGCTACCAAAGCTTCACACGACCCTAATATCCATAATCTTTGGTGACTCTCACTTAGTTTAATTAATTTACCAAGTCAACCCTCTTTCAGAATTGTCTTAGTTTTTTATTTTGGCCTATGTCTCATTCCATTTCAAGGGCTTAGATCAGCAGTTCCCAAATTCTGACAGATTGTGCACCACCATTTTAAAGCAATACAACCTTAAGTACCACAGTAAATTTTTCAGTTCAATTTTAAGCACCAGCAAATTTTTGTCATATAAAGTAATTATAATACATCTGTTAACACATACCACTGACAGGTTGTCTGCATACTACTGGTGGTATGTGTACCACAGATTGGGAACTGCTGTCTTAGATGTTTAAACATCAACATGTATCCTTTCAATTACTAAAGATATTAAAGGACTTGCTTACATTATAATTGCTTGCTTAATTGATACTTTTGCATTTTGTTGTCAAGTGTTTGAAGCTGACTTAGCCATTCTTATTGACCACTAGCAAATTGCCCAACAAGAATGACCGGGGAAGAGGAGCCCCTACGAGGAGAGGCTACAGGACCTGAACCTGTTCAGCCTCCACAAGAGAAGGCTGAGGGGGGGGATCTAGTGGCCTGTTACAAACTAGTCAGAGGGGACCAGCAGGCACTGGAGAAGTCCCTGTTCCCCCAAGCACTGCCAGGAATGACCAGGAATAACAGACACAAGCTGGCAGAGGGTAGATTTAGGCTAGATATCAGGAGGCGCTACTTCACGGTCAGGGCGGCTAGGATCTGGAACCAACTTCCAAGAGAAGTGGTGCTGGCTCCTACCCTGGGGGTCTTTAAGAGGAGGCTAGATGTACACCTTCCTGGGGTCGTTCAACCCCAGTACTCTTTCCTGCGATGGCAGGGGGTCAGACTCGATGATCTGCTCAGGTCCCTTCCGACCCTAGAAACTATGAAACTATGCTGCATAAATAGTTGAATTATCACTATACTGTGCTGGATAAGATAGCTAAAAATTATACCTAATAATTATGATATCCATTTGTTCTGTTAGAAAGTTTTAAAATTATGTGGATTAACAATCTGTTCTTACACTTTAAGAGAGTGTTCATAACATTAGCTGATCCCAAACCATTGAGGCACAGCCATTCCTTGAATGGAAACTGACCAGGGTAGGTTAATATTCCTGAATTACCTGCTTTTTAACATATAATATACCTTTACCATAATATATACCTTCTTTTTACCTGTTCTTAACAATAAGAACGATGAGCTAGACAATTTAATTTTAACTCTATTACGGCTACAAAATAACCTCCAGATTACAAACACTAGACATTAGAAGCAGTAAGAGGAATTAAATTGGAGTGCATCAAATTCCGCATTTGGTAAAAACATGATTCATTTTAAAAGAAGTAAGTTTAAGATTGGTATTTGCAATCTGATGAAATACCACTTGCAGTTAATATTCACTGCAGGTGAAAATCTCAACGGGATCATCTCTGTGAGGTAAATGCGAGTAATGGCCCCTAGAGATGCTTAGGGGACTCTAATGTTGCCATGAACCTATGTGATATATCTGGTATATACGGAGACCCAGTAACTTCAGCAGAGCTGTCTTTGGCTCTGGGAGCGCAGTGTAGGGCCAAGGCATGCAATGTGGCAATTATTTTAATTTGCAAAAGACCATATGATCTACAATTAAATCAAATAAAAGGAATTAGTCAAATGTCAAGCATTTTTATTAGGTTGGTTTAAGGGTTAATACTGTTTTCTCATGACAAGAGCATCCACATGTTACAAGTTTATTTTTCATTAGGAATGCAATCACAGCCAAATATAAAACAGCAGCAATGGATGATCCTTTTTTTTTAAAAAGTATTTTATTAGTAAACTAAAAAGTATTAGCTCTAACTAATTTATCACGGACACAGTGATAACTGGTTTTCCAAGCAATTCGCAAATCAGTTCACAGGTACGTTTGATGTCCATCTCTTTCAAGGGGAGCCTTTAAGGTAAGCTCTTTCTTTAATTAAGAGCAACTAACCTACTTATATTTAGTGTAAGTACCTAAAATTCAAGAGTTAGACCAATACTTAAGCCCCTTGCTTAATTAGAGTCCCAAGTGAGGGGGAGTTTACTAGGGAGTCTGCCTGAAAACTCTCTCTCACCTTTCTTCACTGGAAGCTATATGAGTAGAAGAAGGGAAAACGGAACCCTTTTGGGCCAGCTAACAGGAGAGTTCACTAGGGAAGGTTTGCTTGGAAAGAGGGACAGGAAGAGAGAGGCAGTGGATTAAGAGACCCGGAGAAATGGCTGGAGAATGTCACAATGCCACAGCAACTGCCACTGCCAGCTCTTCCTCTGCTTGTACCTGTGAGGTATCTGTTCAGGCATAGGTGACTTGTATGGGGGACAAAGGAGGGCATGTGCCCCCCTGAGATTGGCCACCACTGCCAGCTTCTGAGGGCAGTTGCCGCTCACCACTGCCCCCCCCTGCTGCCAGCTTATGTGGGCAGTCGCCACTCACTGCTGCTGTTTTCTGAGGGTGGTTGACACTCACCGCTGCTGCTGCCACCAGCTTTTGCAGGTGGTTGCCGCTCACAGCCTCCCCCCCAACCCCGCACTAATGTTGGCTTTTGCAGGTGGTCGCCTCTCGCCACCCTGCTTCTGATGCTGCTGATGCTGCTGCCCACAAATTGTGCCCCCCCAGACTTGGGAGGCACCAGTCATTCATGTGACCAGGCAGGACCACTCACTGTCAAGACTTCCACCCAGGTCCTGGTTTTGCAATATGGAGACTAGAAAAACTGGACATATACAAGTCCATGGGGCCAGATACCACATATCCAAGGGTGCCGAGGGAATAGGCTGATGTGATTGCAGAGCTGTTGGTCATCGTCTTTGAAAATCCCTGGTGTTTAGGAGAGGTCCCAAATGAATGAAAAAGGACAAATCTAGTGCCCATCTTTAAAAAAGGCCTCACTTTAGTCCCTGGAAAAATCATGGAGCAGGTCCTCAAGGAATCCATTTCTAAGTACATGCAGGAGGAGAAGGTGATTAGGAATGGTCAGCATGGATTCACCAAGGGCAAGTCATGCCTGGCCACCTGATTGCCTTCTATGATGAGATGACTGACTCTGTGGATGCCGGGAGAGCAGTGGATGTATATACCTTGACTTTAGCCAGGCTTTTGATATGGTCTCCCATAACACTCTTGCAAGCAAGCTATGTAACTACGGGTTGAATGAATGGACTGTAGTTTGTACAGAAAACTGGCTGGATCATTGGGCTCAAAGGGTAGTAATCAATGGCTCAATGTCGAGTTGGTAGCTGGTATCAAGTGGAGTGTCCCAGGCATTGGTCCTGGGGCCAGTTTTGTTCAATATCTTTATGAATGACCTGGAAGATGGGATGCAGTTTGCCCTCAGCATGTTTGCAGATGACAGAAAGCTGTGGGGAATAGAAGATATACTATAGGGTAGGGTTAGAATTCAGAGAGACCTTGACAAAAAAGAGGACTGAACCAAAAAATATCTCATGAGGTTCAGTAAGGAGAATTGTAAAGTCCTGCACTTAGGATGGCACAATCCCATGCACTGTATCGGCTGGGGACTAACTGGCTAAGCAGCAGCTGTGCAGAAAAGAGCCTGGGGGTACAGTGGACAATAAACTGAATACACATACAGTGCTGCCGCTCGCCCCACACAGTCCATGGCATCTCTGACTCCCTGCTCATGGCTTCCCTGCCAGGAAGAGGCTCGCTGTCCCCAGACATCATAGCAGGGACTGCTACCTCCATTAACGGCTCTGCCCCTTTGCCGCTCCAGCAGCAGGGTGGGAAAATGACCAGAGTCCACCTTAGGCAGTGGGGCAAGGAGGGGGTGTTATTCCCCTCTCCCTCCAGCTTCTGGCAGAGGGGGCAGGAGGGGGCTTATCTTGTGACTTGCCCTGTGCAGGGAGTAAGCGGCAGTGGTGGTTGGGGTGGCAGACTCCACTACGGTCCCCTGTGGGAATAACCCTACAGGGAAGCCTCACCAGCTGGCATCTCCCTGTGCCCCCACCACTGTGTCAGTGAGCAAGGAGTGCTGACAGACCCCGGCTTGGGTCCGTGGGACAGGGAGGGAAGAATTTAACCCCCTCCCTGGCCAGCTCACTCCAGGCTGCTGCTGGGACTGGCCATTAGGGCTGTGTGAAATGCCCACATTTTGTTTCAGTTTCGGATTCAGCATTTTGGAGGGCCAGTGTTTCACTTCAGTGTTTCATAGGGTTGTCCAAAACAGCTGTTCCATTTTTGTTTCGGATTCAGCATTTCAGTGGGACAGTGCTTTGTTTTGGTGTTCTGAATCACTGTCCCATTTCATTTTGGCCAAAACAGTTTCAGAGTTGTTTCAGAGTTTTGGTGGTGTTTTGGCCACAGGCTATAATGGGGAATCACAAGACTTCCTTTAACTTTGTCATTTCTTGCCTGATTTGAATGAAACTTGTAGGGAGGTAGCCCCTTCTGAGGCCATGAAGCCTGCCATGATTCAAGGAGATAGGTGCAGGGGTTTTTGGGAAACTGCACCTCAAACTGTTCAGAGCAAAACTTGTGACATGTGTGAGTGTGAAGGCAGAGTGGGGTGAAAACTACAGGAATAGTAGCCCCCGCTGAGGGCATGAAGCCTGCCAAGTTTCAAGGAGATAGGCGCAGGGGTTTTTCTGAAACTGCACCTCAAACAGTTCAAAGCAAAACTAGTATCATTTGCTGGCATCAGCAGCATGCTGTCAACCCACATGCAGATTTGGGGGCCCACTCCCCCCAGGAGCAGTCTGGCACAGCCCTCCTGGGGGACACAGGCCCTGCTGGCACTAGCCCCATACTTCACTGCCATCTGCATACTCCACAGCCAGTGAGTACAGAGATTTAAAAAAAAAAAATGCTGGCAATTGAGGCCTCTGAGGGCTCATGGCAGAGCCCCCCTGTACAGTGTGGGACAGCGGGGGCAGCAGGGATCACCCCCCACCCCGCCTGTCACTCACATGGCAACTGCACCATCATGCAGGTGCAACGTGGCTCAGTAGGGCGCCATATGCTGCCTGGGAGCTTGGGTGGCTCCAGCAATCAGCCAGAGCTCATGATTCAATCCCCAGTTCTCTGATCTTTCCTCCAGCTCTTCCCAGGAGGCACAGGCCCCTGGATCTGCACATGGGGCTTCAGCAGGCTGCTGCTGCTGGCTGGGGAAAGCTGAGGGCTGCTGCCATCCCCAGCTGGCAGCAGTAGCTTGCTGTCATCCTGCATCATCATCCGGGGAAGAGCAGGGGGAAGTGATCAGAGAGCTCGGGGAAAGATCGGGGAGTTGGGGAATCAAACCGGAAACTGCAGAAATGTTCAGGGACCTGAACATTTCCCCATCCCCTGGCTCAATTCCCCAGGCCCAGCTTGATTCCCCAGCCCCCAGCTCAATTCCCAGCCCCTAGTTAGATTCCCCAGCACTGGGGTTGGAAGGGACCTCAGGGACAGATCATTGTCGCTGGTCAGCTACAGATGTCAATATCAGAGCAGTCCTTCCCCCACTCCTCCCCCTTCCTCTTTCCCTGAAAGCCCAACTCTGAAACATCTGAAACATTTTGGATGGCCCGTTTCATTTCAGAGCTGTTTTGGAGCCCTGCATTTCATTTTGGATTCAGTGTTTTGACCATCAAAATGTCCAAATCTGAAACTAAATGAAATGGATGCCAAAATTTCACACAGCCCTACTGGCCATGCCCCCACTTCTGGAGCAGCCAGTGAAGAAATGGAGGCACATTCTGGTTGGACAAGGGCAGGAAGTGAGGAATGAACCTCTTCCCTGCTTTCTTCTGTGGCCAGAATCTGGCCTGTCCCTGCTCTGTTTAGGAAGCAAAAGGGCAAAGGAGCACAGCCCTGTGAGCATGCTGGGATGCTGGAGGACTCTGGTTTAAATTAAACCAGAAAGGTGTCTGGGAGAGAGTTTGCATAAACTGGTTTGAGCTCAGTCAGTTAAGTCTGATATACTACATTCAACTAGGTTTATCTCAAACCAAATTCGGCCATTTTGAAACGGGTTTATGTGGACTGAACTTATGTTTGGTTACAGGTTTAAACCAGTTTCTTATCACTTAAACCAGTTTATGTGTAATTTCTCTCCCTAGCCATGTAGATAAAATTTGGGTTATAAAAAGTAAGCATGCTACACGTTATGCAGCATATTTTATTTTCAATACTTTTATAGGCAAAGAGACCACAGACCATCATGATAAATACAAGCAGCCAATGTGGTATAATTAGCAGGAGGGAGTTGTTCTGTTCTCAATCTGAATTCAATTTCTAATTAAATCCTAATTAGAAATCAGTATTTCACTTAATTGAGTTGCTGTCCACTTTGTTCAAAAGCATCTAATGTAATATAAACTCCTCAATTTTAGCACAGGTCTTCCAGGAAAATAATAATATTGCTGCCTTAATGACATTTTTACTGCTTTTCTAAAGGGTGGACATCTTTAAAAAGTATATCTACAAGTTTAGTTAGGAGAATATTCTGAACCATGATGTTGATAATATTACTAATAGCTAGAAGCTGGAACTAATGCAAAAGTCACATGCCAGGTGGAATCTCATGAAGGCAAAAGATAATGCTGATGTCTCATAATCTATATAAAATAATTAGGGACATGACCATCTTATCTGAAGCTGAGGTAAATCAGCATATTGGGAAATAGGGCAACTTAAATTTGGTACTAAAATTAGGAAGTTTTGGTCACACTCATATGTTGGGCACTCAAAAAGACAGGTGTTTGAACTTAGAAGGTCTTCTGAAAAGTTGTATATTAACTCCTGCTTGAATACAAATACTGTACCTAACCAGTTAGACTGTAATAACTGTGCACTACCTTATACAGTGTAATGTGTTATACAGCTCATATGTAGGGTTTTCCACTGTCATACCACTTCAGACTGTAACCCACTAATTAGTTAGCTAAGCTGAAGACAGAATGATTTATAGCTGTGGGAGTACTAGTGGCATCAAGAAATCAGTTTTCAAGTGCCTCAAAAATCTGTCATGCCAGCAGTGTACTGGTTATCTTCATATACCTCAACTTTTATTTGAATCTTGCCCTTTTTTAGTATAATTGTAATTCACATCATATGCTGTATTATCCTGAAGTAATACCTGCCCATTAACAGGATAACACAGTGAGGTCGTTTTCTCATGCCATTATTTTGATGAATAATGCCTTTTTTGTTGTTGGGAGCCAGTACAACAAAGTGTTCACATTTATAAGGCTGTGTCATGCCTAAAGGAACACGAAGAAAGTCACAAATAGAGCATGATTATGCTTTCCACTCTTTCAGTTTTGTTTGCAACACTAAGAAACATGATGGCACAATGACCTTCATAGAATACAAATTAGAAATCAATTAAGTGTATTTAGTGTCATAAACATAAAATAATCATTATAGTTTCATAGTTCATAGTAGGTAGGGTCAGAAGGGACCTGAGCAGATCATCAAGTCTGACCCCCTGCCATGGCAGGAAAGGATGCTTGGGTCAAACGATCTCGGCAAGGTGTCTATCTAGCCTCCTCTTGAAGACCCCCAGGGTAGGAGTGAGCACCACTTCCCTTGGAAGTTGATTCCAGATCCTAGCCACCCTGACAGTGAGCCAGTGCCTCCTGATATCTAGCCTGACTCTACTCTCAGTCAACTTATGCCCGTTGTTCCTTGTTACTCTCAGTAGTGCTCAGGGGAACAGGGACTCTCCCATTGCCTACTGGTCCTCCT
>NW_017728994.1:37534760-37539381 GCF_001723915.1 Gavialis gangeticus | reverse complement strand
ATCACCTTGCACTTGTCAGTACTGAACCTGTTAAGATTGAAGTGCTTGCAGATATATGCAGAAGGAAGACCCTAGGTATTGCGGACTTTTAATATTTAAAATGGAAGTGCCCACAAACTGTAGGTATCTGCAAGGCTTGATGGCAGATGAGGAGGCATTTAAATACCTAATACGTAGGTATTTAAATCCCTCAATGGATTTGGATCACATCCTTTTAGCTAAAAACATAGTCAGTTCTTAAATTAAATAGCCCCAATGGATTGGTGAGCTCAGCATGAAAACAGTGCATATACAACAGAAAATTTTAAAAAAGGTTTTCTAAAGTATTAAACTAGAATTCTGCAAATTCCAGCAGTTACACTATTGACCACACCTGCATGAATGGACAATACAAACTGAAAAAACCCATTAGTGCCTTACAATTACTATTTAAAGTATTACTGTTGATATTAATATCCAGGAACTAAACCCAGGGCAGAATACAGCTGCCCACTTGCCAAGTGGTGCTACATGGAGGGTCTCTATAGTGTTGATATGCCATGATCTGTTAGTAACAAGTGCTGTAATATTAATATTTTCAGAAACATTTGTTTCCACATCAGTTGTAAAGAGGTTCAAGTAATTTGTCTCCTGTGTTTATACCTCCTAGAGTGTCATCTTTTAAGTATTGAAAACAAGACATTTCCTAAACTAAAAAAAACTCTGCAAACTGTACCAACTTAACAAAGCAAAACTGTTTGTTTGTTCCTTGTATATTTTGGATGTAATCCTAACTATGTTAAAAGGTATCAACTGTATTCTTGATACAGAGAGAGACTTTGGACAACTAGGCACACTAATAGCTAAATAGCCAGATTCTCAAGTCTAGGTGAGGTTCTAGGTCCAGAGGCTGCCTGGGGATTTCTGTTTTCTCCAGGGTATGCAAGAGCAGCTCAAAAGCTGTGCTTTGTATTTTGGTGTTGGTTGTAGCCACGTAGGTCTAAGAACACAGGCAGGCAAGGTTCTTTGGGTAAATCAGATGCTCCCTCTGCCTGAAGAAGGGTGCTTGTACTTGAAAGCTTGCAAAGATTTTTTCCACCTGTTTTAGTTGGTCTAATACAATACATCGAATTTACAAAAGAACTGTGTTGTGCTTCGTTCATTGTATTTTGTTCCCCGTGGCTTCAAATGACCACAGCTAAAGTGCGTGGCAAACACATCCTCTTTCTCTAAAGCCCTCCTGCTCACTATCCCAGCTCTACAGCTCTCAGACAAATCTGTTTTGGTTATGCCTGTTAATCACAGGCAAGATCTATTTTAACAGCAAGGATTAAATAAATGTTACTTTGTAATAAGAAAATATGAACTCATTTTTTCACAGCATGCCCTAAGATGGGCTTGCTATGAAATTAGTGGAGGAAGGGCTTAGCTATGGCAGATAAGCATCTTGCTGAAGTATAGGGAAAAATAATACACTCTTCCTCTATGTTCCAAGATTAAAACCTGCTGGAGTTGCTTCCCTGCTAATAATTCTATTAGTATACTTTGTCTCTCTATAATATATGGATAATAGGATCTAGTCTAGGATCTGTTTTTCAGATCTTTGAAACTGCAATGCTATATGGGGAAAGATATACAGGGCACATCAACATGAGATGCTACATCATTTAGCAAGTACTAAATGACTGCGTAGTAACTACTGCACAGTCAGGCACACGTGTAGATGCGTCCACAGCATACAGCTACAGGATCTGAGATTTGTTAGGTTCTTTTGCAATTGGCATCAATTCTGAAATTCTTAGGGTGTGTTTATACATTCTTTTGATGTGGGAGCAGTTTACTTCCAAGTAAACTATTCATGAGTAAACACTCCCAGGCAGGCATCTACATATGCAGAAAAGTGGAAGCAGATTTACTGATAATGGACATGTCCACACATGCAAGCATGTGCGCTTGCAGAAGCTCAAATAGAAGCGGTACAAATTTGAGCTGGGGCTTTTTGCCTCAGCACACGTGCTTGGATGTACACTTTGTTGAGGAGCAAATTGTGTCACTTGGGACAAAATAACCCTGCCTGGCTCCTCCCAGATCTGCAGCCAGGGGGAGATAGAGCCCAGGGCCAGCATCTGTGCTGTCCCCAGCAGTATAAAAAGGTGCCCTGGCAAGTACCTCAGGGCTACTCATTCTCACGAGCTTCTAGGGCCCAGCCAATTGGTACCTGGGGACACTACCCCTTGTGCCAGTTGGACTGTTGAAGCAGCCCTGAGAGTTCCCTGCACCTTTCCCATTGGGGGCTCCTGCTGCGCACCTGCCAGACCTGGAGGGGAACTGCACAGCCCATAGAGGCAGATGTCCCTGTGGACCAGCTGCCAGTGGGCTGTGCTGCAGAGTGGGCTGCCATGTGTGCCCCTGCCTGGCTATCTGGGCAGCTATCACCCGGAAGAAGTTCCAGGTGCGATGGCCTGTTTTGAACTGCCAAAGCATGTCCTCCTGGCCCCATTTGGCCAGGAGGTCAGCCACAGCCAGCTAGGTCCAAGGCGCCAGCTCTGAGCAGGCAGGTCCTGCCACTGGCATCCTTAGCAGGAATTCTGGTGTTCCCTATTGGAAAACTGAAAAATCCATCATAAAAATATCCCAAAGTCACTCTGTAAAATATCCCAAAATCCACATTCCTCCACAATTAAAACAAAAGACCACTATAAAGAGAGAGTGAGGGAGAGACAGTGATCAGTTCAGCAATGTTTTATTGATATATCTACAGTGTTAAAGCAATGTGTAAGCCTACCAGTACCTCTATCATAATAAAGTGAACTCAAAATACATGTTTCATGAATTCATGAAACCAGAATATATATTTTGCTGCCCTCCCACAGGGGCTATGGCCCTGACACAAGGGCTATGGCCCCCCAACAGGGGCTACAGCCCCACACAGGGGTTATTGCCCCCACACAGGGGCACCACCACCCCAACAGGGACTATGGCCCCCCAACAGGGGCTATGGCTCCCACACAAGGGCTACGGCCCCTCAACAGGGGTAATGGCCCCCCAACAGGGGTAATGGCCCCCCAACAGGGGTAATGGCCCCTGCAGGAGCTACCACCCCCACTGCAAGGGCCACATGCCCTACCCCAGCCCCTCGATTGCTGACTCACCTGGCCCCATCCCTCACCAGCAGGTGCTATGGCCCCCACACAAGAGCTATGGTCCCCCAACAGGGGTTAAAGCCCCCCCAACAGGGGCAACGGCCCCCACACAAGGGCGACGGCCCTGCAACAGGGGTTAAAGCCCCCCCCAACAGGGGCTACAGCCCAACACAGGGGTTATGTCTCCACACAAGGGCTACAGTCCCCTAACAGGGGTTACAGTCCCCACACAAGGTCTATGGCCCCCCAAGAGGCATTATAGCCCCCACACAAGGGCTACAGCTTCCCAACAGGGGCTATGGCCCCCCCACAGGAGCTACAGCACCCCAACATGGACTACAGCGCCCCAACAGGGGTTATGGCCCCCCACCGTTAGATCCCTTTCGCCATGGCCCCCTTGTATCTTGACCCAGAGCACTTCAGCTTGCCCCTCTGACCCCATTTTTCTGGAAGAGGATGTGTATTGCTTTTTGACATAGAGCGCAACACCCCCACCTTTCCTTCCTTCTCTATCCTGCCTGTAAAGCCTATAGCCCCTAATGCTAACTGCCCAGTTGTATCCCACCACGGTTCTGTAAGCCCTATTATGTCTGAGTCGGAACTGGCTATTCTGAGGGTGAGTTCCTCCTGTTTATTCCCTATACTATGAGCATTGGTATATTGGCATTTAAGGCCTTGCCGAGCTGCGTGTGTCACCCCCCGATTTGGGAAACTGTCCGGACCCCTGTTTCATACCTGGGCATTCCTTGCATTTGTCACCTGTCTTACTCGGGTGGTGTCTCCTCATCTTCCTGTAGCCCCCTCCCCGGCGAGGCTAATTTAAATCTCACCGTACGAGATCAGCCAACCTGGAAGAGAAGACACGCTTGCCTTTAGGAGAGAGGTGAAGCCCATCCCACCCCAGCAAGTCCCCCACCCAAAGGCATGGGTCATTATCTAGGAACCCAAGGCCTGCCTGGCGGCACCAATTGCGTAAGCACCGGTTGATCTCGCCAATGCAGGCCTTGTGTCACTGTCCCTGCCTACTCACCGGAAGAAGACAGGAGAATACCACCTGCGCCCCCGTCTCCTTAAACATGTCCCCCAGAACCTTGAAATCCTTCATAATGCGGTCAGGGTTGCCCCTGGTGGCATCATTCATTCCCACGTGGATGACAACCATGGGGTACTGGTGTGCAGGTCGGATGTAGGCCGGGATCCCTCCATGATGTCTCTAATCCAAGCCACAGGTGTGAAGCAGACCTCTCGTGTCATGGGGTTAAGCAGACAGATGGGACCTTCCAGTCCTCGTAGGATGGAGTCTCCAATGATGAGGACCCAGCATTTCTTCCTGCTGGTGTTCGCTCTCTGTCCATTCTTAATCATGTGGGGAGTGGCATCGTCCCTGCCAGATGCAATTTCTCTGTCTTTCTCCGTCACAGCTGCCAGGGCATCAAACCAGTTCCCCAGTTGAACCTGGGGAGCTTCCACCACTCTAGGCCTAGCAGCTCTGGATTTGG
>NW_017728994.1:37532601-37534659 GCF_001723915.1 Gavialis gangeticus | reverse complement strand
CCCCAGGTGAACCTGGGGATTTTCCACCACTCTAGGCCTAGCAGCTCTGGATTTGGACACCTTCTGCCACTCCTGTGTTGGATGTGTCTCCTGTGGGGGCTGTACAGTGGGCGACCAGGCCTGCAGAGAACAGAAATAGGCATCAATTTCATCCTCTGCATCCTTGATCTCCCTCAGCCTGCTCATCTCAGCCTGGAGCTCCCTCACCTGTTCCTACAGGGCCCTAAATCGTGCACAGGAGGGACAGGCAAGGGGACCACCATGCCCCACCCCCCAACAGGACCCCACTGAGCCCCCCCCACAGACGGGGGGCAAGGGGCCACTGACCCCACCATGAGCTCCGTCTGGGTGGAGGCCTCAGAAGAGCCCATGGCAGGCAGCCGCGCCCAGGCGGGGCCCCTGGCAGCTGCGCTCTGTGTCTGCACCATGTCTACAGAGCTGTGCTTTTGCTCACTGGAGGTGCTGCTCTGGGCAGCTACTTCATGCCCACCTTATGCAAACTTACAGAGCGTGCCTGTTTGCACGCTCTGTTCGCGCGCAGCTCGGGAGCACGGCTCCCTGTCGGGCAAGCTAAGAGAGCTCTGGAAGGCTTCCCTTCTGGATCCACCTCAGCTGCGCTGTACCCTCTGCCCCATTTACCTTAGGGGGAAATCAGCTGTTGCTGCCCCTGCCGCTGTATCCTCTGCAGCTACTGCCTTCGCCGCCGAGGTAAGGTGAGTACACATGTGGCACACGTGCACCCTGCTCCCTTTGCTCCTGCTCCCCAACTGCCAGGGGAATTTCAAACTGCAGCTTTTTAAAGCCCGCGGTTTGAAATCCCTGCAGTTCTACCCTCAGCCAATCAGGCCTTCCGGCTAAGCCGGAAGTGCTTGCTGGTGGCCCAGCCCCCTACTGACCCTCCCACTGGGATCCCAGGGTGGCAGGGATTACCACCCCAAGGGGCTAGTCAGAGCTGCCCCCCCCACTTGGGGGAAAGGCCTCCAGAGCTGCTCCCCTGCTTGGGGGAAAGGCCCCTGCTAGATCCCCACCCCCCGCAGTCTGCCTGCCCGTGTGCGGCTCGGGAGCATGGCTCCCTGTCAGGCGAACTAAGAGGGCTCTGGCAGGTTTCCCCTCTGGATCCACCTTAGCTGTGCTGTACCCTATGCCCCACTTACCTTAGGGGGAAATCAGCTGTTGCTGCCCCTGCCGCTGTCTCCTCTGCAACTGCTGCCTTTGCTGCCAAGGTAAGGTGGCTACACATGTGGCACACATGCACCCTGCTCCCTCTGCTCCTGCTCCCCTAACGGTGGGGGTCTACTACAGACCCCCCAACCAAGGGGAGGAGCTGGACCAGGAATTTTTGGGCCAGCTTGCAGAGGCACTTAAGGCAAAGGATGTAGTTGTCATGGGTGATTTAAATTACTTGGATATCAGCTGGGAGGAACAATCAGCCAGGTTGGACCGTTCCAGGAGGTTCCTGGCCAAGATACAGGACCTCCACTTAATTCAAGAGGTGCACAGTCCCACGAGAGAAAATGCCCTGTTGGACCTGGTCCTGGCCACAGGCGATGACCTGGTAAGGGGCCTCCAGGTTCTTGACCACTTGGGTGATAGCGGTCATTGCCTGCTGGAATTCACCATCCAGCACAGGGTGTCAAGGGCCTGCAGCAAGGCAGTAGCCCTAGACTTCAAGAGGGCCAACTTCAATGAGTTGAGATTAGTGGGAGAGGAGCTGGGGTTCTTGAGAGCAGGGGAACTCAGTGCCCAAGATGAGGTGTCATTCCTTAAGGAGACGATACCCAGGGCCCAAGGCATGACCATCCCAACAAAAAACAAGGGGGGCAGGAGTGCCCAAAAGCCCCCCTGGCTCACCAAGGATGAACGGGAATGCCCGATTGCCAAAAAGGCGGTGTACAACTGATGGAAGTGGGGTGCTATCTCCAAAGAGGAGTATACCTCCTCTGCTCAGGCCTGTAGGGGGGCTGTCAGGAAAGCTAAGGCAGACATAGAGCTAGGACTTGCATCCAAAATCAAAGATAATAAAAAGTCCTTTTTCAAATATATAGGGAGGATGAAGAA
>NW_017728994.1:37524090-37532090 GCF_001723915.1 Gavialis gangeticus | reverse complement strand
ACTTTCTTCAACCTACTTCCTCCACCATTGTGGACCATTGTGTGGGTTTGTGTGTATCTATCTTCTTTCTCTCTCAGCGTCGCAACCTCCCTCCTTCCTTTTCCCCCACCCCCAGGCTTAGTTGCCTAACCCCAGGCACTATCACTTTAAAAACAGAAAAGAAAAAAACCTTGAAAAAAAAGGCCTCTACTTACCCTAGAAGCATGGGCTGCGGGGGGCTCCAGGGCCTCCTGGCAGAGCCCCCCTGGGCCGCACAGGGCAGTGGGAGGCAGGAGGGCCTGGGCTGGGGTTGCTGGGGCTGTCCTTCTGCCCCATGCTGTGTGGGTGGGTCCCAGTGATACAGGCAGCAGCTCAAACTGCTGGTAAGTGCCAGGTTTTTTGCCTCCCATGGGAATGCTGGGGTGTGGGGGCAGGGATTGGGGGCCTCAGAGGCACTGTGGGGGATGGGGCCAGGCAGAGAAGGGATCAGGGGGGCCTTGGGGAGTGGGCAGGGCCAGAGAGAGTCCCCCATAGTCCCCTCCCCTCTCTCCAGCCTCCCCTATGGCTTACTTACTAGCACTGGAGCTCTGGTGCTGCAGCATGCTGCCTGAGCGTGCATGCTGGCAGCCAGAGCATCTCTGTGGAGGACCCAGCCTCGAGTTGCCTCAGGGCATGGTCCGGGACCATGCCCTGCCCCACTTTTTTAAACTCTGTTTTTTTTCCAGGGGTCTAATTTTCTCCCTGCGCTGCAAGTTTGCAGTGCAGGGAACAGTTTTTTTGTTCCCACATGTGCCCCTTGCTTCATCTCAAAGTGATTTGAGATGGGGCAAGAGGCACGTGTGTTCTCATCCAGATGCGCCCAATGACAGCAAACTGCTCCCACTTCCTGAGCCCTGCAATGGGCCCCTGCCACCATCAGGGGGAGCTATAAGGTTCTCCCTGGGTGCTAGACCAGGGGTTGGCAGGGAGCACTGGGCCAGGAGACAGCTGTCTTTTGGCTGAGGCTGGGACATTGCACCCTTCTGCTGTGGGGCTGCCTGCTTCTGGGGCAGGGACAATGTCCCCCTGCCTTGGCAGCAGGGAGCTCTTGGCCCCAGCTCCCCGATCAGGGGCAGAGGACTTGGAAAGAGCTGCAGGGGAGATCAGGGCAGGGGGCTGGGACCTACCCCACCCCTGCAGCTCTTTCCAAGCCCTGTGTCTCAATCACCTAATCAGGGCACAGGGCTAGGACCTGCCCCTGACTGAAACAGTTCCCAGTCCCTGCTTCATGAACGCAGGGTGGGGGCACTGGAGAGCCTCTTCCCTTCTCAACTACATGGTGTCTGGCTGACTGGGAGTAGGTTTGCTCCCAGTCAGACATCTACACAAGCACTACTGCAAAGTAAGTAAGCAGAATTAAAATTTGCTACTTGCATTTGCAGGTAGCAAATTTACTTGCAGTTAGGTATACTATGCAGTAAGCATGTGCATATGAAGATGCACATGCTTACTGCGTTGTAAGCTATGCTATTGCACAGTAAAGCATCTTGTGTATGTAATCCAGGCGGTACTCCAAGGGGTACCCCCTCTCCAATTGAAGGGATCAAAGCAGGCGCACAAGCGCTGTGGGAGGTATAGGGACTCTCCTCCCCCTATAGAGCGGAGCCAGACCACCAATGGGGACTTAACCATATGCCTTTTAATGAGGGAACAATACTGGGAACATAACAGGCATAAATCAGAGGGTATAGTGGACATTACAATGCCCGAAGGGGGCAGGATTCAACAAGGTTAGACACTTACAATCAGTGACAAAAGACAGGGTTATCAAAATATAAAACACAAACAGCAAAGCAAACCATACTGGTTGGTGAAATATAAAAAGGCACAAAATACAAAGTGTCAAATGACAAGGAATTATAGGGCCTAGGTACCTGGAAGAGCAGAAAGCACAATGGCCCCTTTTCACTGCAAGAAGATTTGCTTCTTGTTAGCACACTCACCCCAAGTCACCTCAGCTGGAACTTGAACATCCTTGTGGTTCCTCACTGGTCTCCCCTGAGTCAGCCGCACTGCCCCTTTTATCCCCTCCAGGTGACTCAAGGGGCCAATCAAGCGACATGGAGGGTGAGTCTCTGGGGCCTGATTGGTGAGAAAAGGGAATCCCAAGTCCTCCAATCATCTTTGGCCTTTCAAAACCCCTGGGCTAAGACACTGCCAGCCAGCCCGTCGCATGCAGATCCACCCTTGAAGTTTTAAAAAGCAAAGGTAATTAATACTGGTAAATTACTGAAATATATAGATTGCTAGTTACTGTCTATTCTTCCAACTTCTGGAGTTCTTAATATCTTAATTTATTCTGACGGATGGTATGGAGCAAGATAATTCCATTTTGAGAGGGATTTTTATATTTTAAAATGTGGTTCCATCCTAGTTCAGAAAAAAGAACAATTTTGAAATGCTCAGTGCTAACTTAAGAGGGGGAGGACTGATGTAAACATGGTGGTAACACCCACAGTATGATGTCCTAGAACTATACACTCTGGCTGACCCTGGCTCTCTCACTCCATTGGAACTGCTTGGAAATTGAAGTGTCTGCCCCAAATTATTCCATTTGGTGAGACTGAAAATTCTAAAAAAGAGAAAAATGTTTAATCAGAATTTTTTGACCAAGCTTACTGAAGATCAAGCATTAGTCAATGAATCTTTGTTGAACTTCAGAAAATAATCAAAGGCATTGAAAAATTGCTTTGATCCTTACAGTGGAATTCCCAAACCTTTTCAAATATACAGTTGTTTACATACAGTTTACAGATTTTAGTTCATGAATGTTAAAATCCCACCCTGTAGGCCAAATGCAGCCCAGCTAGCAGATTCACTCTGCCTTCACAGCAGTTAATGCTGCAACTTACTGGTGGCAACCACAGAAATAGATGTTGCATTTCAATGTTTTATAAACAAAGGAAGCTGCAACGGGAACATGATACCAGTCTATTTCTTTATGTAGATGTTGTGACACAAATCAAGCCTCAAGACGTGCATGTGGGAAGGGGGTGACAGTTAACCCAAGGAGTGCATACATGGGAAGGATCTAATATCAGTCTGAGTATGAAGAGTCTGGTGTTCTCAAGAACCACATGTAATTTCTACTTCCACTAGCTCTCTGAGGGATGGCTTGCCAATTTTCCGAAAACCTCAGCCGAAAGTTTATGTTCCTGCACATCCCTGGCAATTACAATACTGAGAACACCCAGTTCTTGCAGCAAAGTATTCTTGGACAATACCGTCCTCAAACAAACCAACAAACAAAAAAGATATTCACCTGGTTGAATATCTGTTGCAAACATTCACTTCTTGGCAATATTTGTCCCTTTGAAATTAATAGGAACTTTTTACTGGTTTCAATGGAGAAAAGGGCTTGGCTCTAGATATTTAAAAGGATCAGAGGAGTCAGAGTTCTTTATACAAACTGTATTACAATGTTAACATCAGCCATTAATTTAGGTAGAAATCTCTTCCTTATTTGTCAGTCTGACATACTTTCTGAAACAATTATTTTCACAGATGGAATTGCTCAGCTGATGTCTCCACTGTATAAAACCATTTATGTATATTATTTATGCATTTTACCTTCCTCTTTCATGATTTCTGTATCATCAAAGGGTAATTTCCTGTTAGGCTAATCTTGTTAAATGCATGCTATTTTATGGTTGTGTTTTGAAATTCAAGCTTAATAGCTCTTCAGAGCAATCTACTAGGTTTGTTATGAAAAGTGCATTTATTATTCTATCGGCTGATATTTTCTGTCTTTTTTAATGATCTTGCCAATTTTATCAGAAAACCCATGAAAAAAGAAAACTTTGGTTTTTATTTTAACATCCTTTGCACATTCATAACATGGAATTTTGCTTGCAGGGAGAAAGAGGGGAAATGGTGAAGCTTTTAAAATATGTCATTATTTTACTTTACTTGTTATAATAAAATGGTAGGTACTACCACTAAAAACTAATATTGTAGTAGAATATTAATATATGTACTGGATTAGATAGGCTATTATTAGAAGCAGGTGCCAGATAAAATTTGAAATGTATTCTCCATGGAAGGATGAAATTAAGACCAGGACAGTTTTAACTGAATATCAAAAAGAATCCCTGACAGCAAATTATGGTTGTGGAATGGTCTTCCAGTATCAGTGGCTGAAGCTTAATTTTTGGGAACACTTGAAACAAGAATTAATAATATTCTAATAAATATCCTGAAGGGAACAATCCAGAATGGCAGGAAGCGAAACTAAATAACTTAAGTAATTTTTTTTGCAAATAATATTGCATCACTTTTATATGATGGCATTATATTCCTAAAATAAATATCTTTTGGAACCATCTCTGTTCCTTTGAACACTCAATGGATTATATTAAAATTGCTAGTTTGGTGTACAATTTCTGAGTGATCTGAATGACAAAGGCATGATTTGGTTGCATAGCTAAGAAAAGGGTAGACAGTTAACCAAGAAAATACAGTCTTACAAGTCCAAAATCATATTATAGCATACTTCTCCAAGTGTCCCATAAAACTTATGTCCTGAGATGCCAGTTGTGCAAGAAGCCAACAACAGCATAATACAGAAATTAAATCTGATCCATGGGAGTTAGGGAGCAAAAGCCAGATTTGTAGACACTTAAAGATGGAGAAAGGCACCTGTGTGCCTTACTCTAACTGAAATAAGGTTTAAACACTCAAACACCTTTAACATATATTCTTAAGTGACTAAAACAAGACAGTAAGCAGCACAAGTGGTAGTAAAAACACAACACTGGAGAAAAGAATTTAGACTCCTGTCAATGAGGGAGCAGAATTCAATGATGTCATTGTGACTAGCTTCTTTTATTTTTCTCTCTTTGGTTTGACAAACTGCAGAGGTAATCTGGAAGTAAAATAATCAGTTTGGACATGTAATGCATATCCAAGATGACAGGGCAAAATTCCAAGGTATTTAGAAGCCTAAGAATGTTTAGATGTATATAGAAAAATGCCTAAGCAGGCTTAGTGCCTTACTCCTATTGATTTCAGTAGGAGTTAGAGTACACATACACCAGAGGATTTATACTTAAAATGGGGCTTAAGTAGGATTTAGGCACCAAAATCCACTAATGAGATCCTCAAAAATCCCTGCATTTAATGAAGAGGCAGATGTTTTATTTGAAGACAGTGGCAGGAAAAGGACAATGAGACTGTAGAATGTTTATACAATGATCCAGTGCTTAGAGCCCTCCATCATGACATAGAAGTTCTGCACATAATTCCTTCCTTGCCTGAGGAAATTACAAACCATCTTCCAGTAAAGTGCCCTAAACATTGGCCCCTTTCCATTTTTGAGGTAGAAGCATTCTTAACAATGGAGCATCTTGGTAATCTAATTGGTTTATGGTATGGAGCCACTTGTGTCAATTCCTTCTCTTCTGATCTCTGTCAGAACAGGCCTAGCATGAAGTGAAATTTCTCTTAAAAGTAACTGTTTGACTAAAATACAAATGCTAGTATGTGGATTTAAAAACTGCTAAAAAAATTTAAAACTTCAATATACTTAGTTGGGGGAAGATCCCTAGTGGAGCTGCAGGAATTAGTGCTTTGATCAAGATGTTTATTAACCATGTGATATGTGAAGAAAGACAGGAAGTTGGTAAGATTTACAGCGGTACAATATTGGGTGATGTTAAGGATATTAGTGAGGACGGAGACGTGATACCATGACTTAGACTGGAAATATGGGCAGAAAAAGTGAAATAGAACTTGGAAAGAGTGGTGAGCAGCCTGTAAAGCAGTAGTGCTGAAGGGGCTAGGAAGTGATAATGGGCATGTGTGTTAAATCTACATTTGCCAACGCAGTATGGCAGCAAAAATAAAACCAATCCTAATATGATGAATACAGTGAGAGATAATGCATCACAAAATAGAAGGAAATAGTACTTCTTGGGAAGGTATCCCACAGGACTGGCCATAAAATTCTATCTTCAGGTGTGGGCTGCCCCATACCATAAAAATAATCATATCATCTCAGTAATTAATCACTTTGGTTGGGATGCTCACCTGAGAAAACAGGTGAGCTTGATCTCGTGCAATAATGGATGAACAGGTGGGGCACAAGCCCAAAGCATTGCCTAAGTGGTGTGGAGGGAGCCATGGGAATGGAGATGCCTTGCCCATCCATCCCTTGTCCATTCCTCCTTTCCCCCACAACCCTGAACAAGGGACCTTTCTTTCAGTGACTGAATGGCAGCAGGAAGGGTGGAGAAGGGCAGAGACGTGGCACCACTAGCTGGTGGTGTGCTGCTGCAAGTAAGATGTCATCTCCTTTTCACTCACCAAAACCCAGTAGTGGGTTGGTGGCAAAAAGGTGGTGACAGCAACAAACCTCTAACCCTTGCCACATGAGCTGCCATCAAGGGCCCTGTACCAGCCAGTTACACCATTGACCTCGGTTTAGCCCCTGCTCAAAGAATTGTTTATATTTTACATTAATAGCCAGCAGATAAAATACTGAAATAGCACCCAAGGCATCAGCTGAATCCATTGCTCAGTAGGAGCCCTAATGTTTTGTACAGCATCATGCTCAGCCTCTGTCTTGCCTAGTCAATCCTTTGTGTTTTTGTCCAATGTGGCACAGCTGCATTTTTAAAAGAAAGGAATTACTCCATTTGATTTTTAAAGAGCTTGAATGCCTACCTTCAGAAGATGGTTCCAGTATGATTCCAAGTGGCTCTTGACAGCTCCAAGAGAGGCATTCTTCTGTGCTGGGTTCCCTTTTGGCCAGTGCAGGCAGTGCCCTGCTCGGCGTGCTGGCTGTTGTGCATCTGAGGAATTTATTTCTCCTCAAGTGTTGAACAGGGAGACTAGAGATGCTTAGGTTAGTATTCTGGATTCTGTTGTGGGGGCCAGGTGTCTAAGTCCTTTTCTGAATCTGAGGTGAGGTGAGGCTAAACATGCTTAGAAGCTTTTGAAAAGCCCATACAATGCCTTTTTGAGTCTTTTGATGACTAAATATCTTTAAGAAAAATCTGGTTCATAGGACAGACACATAAGCATGCAAAGCAGTCCCTGTCCTGGATGTGCAGTGTATCTTTTTCTTAATAGAAGCTAGGAGGCACGTGCATGATGTACAGACTTGTTTCTTGTATTGAGTCATCTTCAGTGCCAGACTCCTAATTATTAGTTATGTAAATCTTCTAGAAGTTAATTAACAAATTGTCTCATTAAATACAGATTGAAGTAATTAGATTACTAAAAGCACCTTTTTGGGAAGGAAGCAACGGAGTAAGCATGATATCATGGAAGGAATAAAATTCTACAAGATAAAAGAAAACATAAGCTACACAAAAATCTTGCATATGCCTCCTTAAAAAGAAGGAAACAACATTATTAAGCAGTATCTATGGCTTCACAAAGACTATACAGAGATCTTAGGATAAAAAGATAACATGCAGGAAACAGAATCAATTAAATAAGAACATATAAAAGAAATTAGGGTTTGAAGATGTAAAAGAAAAGAAGGGGAAAAGAGTAGCAGCAACAAAAAAGTCCCAGAAATCTAGAATGACTTAAAGCCAGCCAAAGGTATTAAGTGGTATAAAACAAAATTTTACAAAAATGTCATGGGAAAGCAGTCAGAGAGAAAAAATGTAGCTTATTAAATAAAGGTGTAGGATGATAAGATTAAAGAGTACTCTAAAATTACTGCTCAACTCCTTCTAAGATTTCTTTATTAAAAAGAAGAAAAACAAGAAGTTAAAAAGTTAGACTGAAAAAAATAACTAATGATAAAAGCATGTAAGCAGATACTCAACAAAGCATCAATATATGCAAATAATCAGAACTAGACAAAGTAACTTCACTATATATAAAATTAGCTAACACGACCAACATATTTAATTGATAAAAGTCATAGAAATATAGGAAGGATGATAGAAAAGTAGGGCTGGAATGGACTTCATGGGCACGTCCAGACGAGCCCACACATGCCTCTTGCAGCATCTCAAACCCCTTTG
>NW_017728994.1:37518624-37519090 GCF_001723915.1 Gavialis gangeticus | reverse complement strand
GGTAGGGCAGGGCATGTGGTCCCTGAGGTGGGGGTAGCCCCTGTGGGGGGGCTGTGGCCCCTGTGGGGGGCTGTAACCCATGTGGAAGGTCATAGCTCTTGTGGGGGGGCTGTAACCCCTGGGTGGGGGCTGAAGCCCCTGTTGGGGGTAGCAAAATATATATTCATGTATTCATGAATTCATTAAACATGTATTTAGAGCTGACTTTATTATTATGATACAGACACTGGTAGCCTTCCAAATTACTTTAACACTGTAGATATATCAATAAAGCATTGCCCAACTGATCGCTGTTTCTCTGTCTCACTCTCTCTCTTTTATAGTGAACTTTTGTTTTAATTGTGAAGGAACATGGATTTTGGGATATTTTTCAGAATGACTTTGGGATTTTTTTATGATGGATTTTTCAGTTTTCCAATGGGGAACACCAGAATTCCTGCTAGGGAGGCCAGTGTCAGGACCCTGC
>NW_017728994.1:37518105-37518434 GCF_001723915.1 Gavialis gangeticus | reverse complement strand
CCCCTCCAGCCACCCCGATCCCTTCCCCCCAGCCCCATCTATCCCATCCCCCTGAGCCACCCCAATCTTTGACCTCTGCCCAGCATTGGGGAAACCCCTCACCAAAAAAAACCTCAGCACTTACTGACAGCTCAAGTTGCCATCAAGGTCACTGAGGCCCCACCCACACAGGGCAGGGCAGGGCAGAACAGGGTGACAGCCCCAGTGGCCCCAGCCCAGGCCCTGCTGCCACCCCGGATGCCCAGTGGGGCTATGCCAGGAGGCCCTGGAGCCCCCCCAGCCCCTGCTAGGTAAGTAGAGGCTTTTTATCTTTTCTTTTCTTTTTTTTT
>NW_017728994.1:37512131-37513105 GCF_001723915.1 Gavialis gangeticus | reverse complement strand
GCAGGAGCTGGCAGGGGATGGGGCCAGGCAGGACACCAGTCTAGGGGGCTGGGGGAGCAAGCAGGGGTAGGGCAGGGCATGTGGTCCCTGAGGTGGGGGTAGCCCCTGTGGGGGGGCTGTGGCCCCTGTGGGGGGCTGTAACCCATGTGGAAGGTCATAGCTCTTGTGGGGGGGCTGTAACCCCTGGGTGGGGGCTGAAGCCCCTGTTGGGGGTAGCAAAATATATATTCATGTATTCATGAATTCATTAAACATGTATTTAGAGCTGACTTTATTATTATGATACAGACACTGGTAGCCTTCCAAATTACTTTAACACTGTAGATATATCAATAAAGCATTGCCCAACTGATCGCTGTTTCTCTGTCTCACTCTCTCTCTTTTATAGTGAACTTTTGTTTTAATTGTGAAGGAACATGGATTTTGGGATATTTTTCAGAATGACTTTGGGATTTTTTTATGATGGATTTTTCAGTTTTCCAATGGGGAACACCAGAATTCCTGCTAGGGAGGCCAGTGTCAGGACCCTGCCTGCTCAGAGCTGGCACCTTGGACCCAGCTGACTGTGGTTTGCCTTCTGGCTGTCTGGGGCCAGGAGGACATGCTTTGACAATTCAAAGCAGGCCACCACACCCAGAACATCGTCTGGGCTATAGCTGCCCAGATGGCTGGGCAGCAGACACACATGGCAGAAGTGCTTCACAAAGACCAACTCTGCAGCACAGCTCACTGGCAGCTGGCCCAGAGGGGCAGATGCCTCATCCGCGTCTGGTAGGTGTGCAGCAGGTCACAGCCAGGCAGCCCCCACTACCAGACTGCTGCAGTGGGTAGAGGGTGCAGGATCTCTCTGGGGTGCTTCAGCAGTCCAGCTGACACAAGGGATAGTGTCCCCAGGTACCATTTGGCTGAGCCCCAGAAGCTCCTGTGAGCGAGTAGCCCTGAAGCTACTTGCCAGGGCAGCTTTTTGTACTGCT
>NW_017728994.1:37485148-37506944 GCF_001723915.1 Gavialis gangeticus | reverse complement strand
AGTGGGGGTTGGGGCTGGGCAGGCAGCCATTGAGGGGTCTGGGGAAATGGGGGGGCTAGGAGGGGCAGCCAGCGGGGTGGGCTGCAGGAGCTGGCAGGGGATGGGGCCAGGCAGGACACCAGTCTAGGGGGCTGGGGGAGCAAGCAGGGGTAGGGCAGGGCATGTGGTCCCTGAGGTGGGGGTAGCCCCTGTGGGGGGGCTGTGGCCCCTGTGGGGGGCTGTAACCCATGTGGAAGGTCATAGCTCTTGTGGGGGGGCTGTAACCCCTGGGTGGGGGCTGAAGCCCCTGTTGGGGGTAGCAAAATATATATTCATGTATTCATGAATTCATTAAACATGTATTTAGAGCTGACTTTATTATTATGATACAGACACTGGTAGCCTTCCAAATTACTTTAACACTGTAGATATATCAATAAAGCATTGCCCAACTGATCGCTGTTTCTCTGTCTCACTCTCTCTCTTTTATAGTGAACTTTTGTTTTAATTGTGAAGGAACATGGATTTTGGGATATTTTTCAGAATGACTTTGGGATTTTTTTATGATGGATTTTTCAGTTTTCCAATGGGGAACACCAGAATTCCTGCTAGGGAGGCCAGTGTCAGGACCCTGCCTGCTCAGAGCTGGCACCTTGGACCCAGCTGACTGTGGTTTGCCTTCTGGCTGTCTGGGGCCAGGAGGACATGCTTTGACAATTCAAAGCAGGCCACCACACCCAGAACATCGTCTGGGCTATAGCTGCCCAGATGGCTGGGCAGCAGACACACATGGCAGAAGTGCTTCACAAAGACCAACTCTGCAGCACAGCTCACTGGCAGCTGGCCCAGAGGGGCAGATGCCTCATCCGCGTCTGGTAGGTGTGCAGCAGGTCACAGCCAGGCAGCCCCCACTACCAGACTGCTGCAGTGGGTAGAGGGTGCAGGATCTCTCTGGGGTGCTTCAGCAGTCCAGCTGACACAAGGGATAGTGTCCCCAGGTACCATTTGGCTGAGCCCCAGAAGCTCCTGTGAGCGAGTAGCCCTGAAGCTACTTGCCAGGGCAGCTTTTTGTACTGCTGGGGCCAGGACAGGGCAGCTTTTTATATCGCTGGGGACAGCACAGGTACTGGCCCCAGGCTCTAGCTCCCCCTGGCTGCAGATCCAGGAGGAGCCAGGCAGGGTTATTTTGCCCCAAGTGGCACCATTTGCTCCACATCCAAGCACGTGTGCTGAGGCAAAAAGTCCCAGCTCAAATTTGCACTGCTTCTATTTGAGCTGCTGCAAGTGCACATGCTTCCATGTGTGGACGTGCCCAAGATATTTACTGTGGACCTAATTAGTCTGCTCTGCAGTAATAGTGTGCACCCTCTGGCTGAATACAGATATGTAGGCACGTGTGGTTTGTGGTGCTGCAAACCTATTTGCACTGCCACAAACCTCATGAGTTGCACATTAATCAGTGTGCAGAGCTGCTAATTTGCAGTGCTGGAGCAAAATTTGCTACCAGGATTTCCCACTAGCAACCCCCCCCCCAAACAAACAAACAAACAAAATCCCAGAAAAAAGTGGCACAAGCCAGAAAAAAGTGGCAGTGTCTGCTGTCCTGTATTGAGGCACCCTGTACACCAGCCACCCAGACAGCAGGGGCTCAGGGTGTCTTAGTGCAGGGGCTCCGCAGCATGTGGAGATGGGGAAGCAGGCAGCCCTGGGCATGAGAGAATTGTGTTGAATTCTGTTCTCCATAGTTCCCTGAAATTCTGCAGTGTGACACAAGAATGAGAGCACAGCCACAGAGAACTACTGCTATCTGTAATGGCTATACATATTTTTAAAGCACTTCACTTTATTTAACTTTGGTGACTTGGGGGCAATTCTGCTTCCTGCTTCTACTGTAATTGCTGTTCACACCACAGGACACAATATCCAGGTGTTTTGTTTTGGGGTTTTTTTGGAACTACCTTTCATGCTGCTTCTACATATATCTCTTACTAATTAGAACTGGATTCAATGGTTTTGGGGGACCTATCAAAGTACAAAGTATGACTTCTGTTTGATATAATGTACTTTATATATAAGTCAAGCTTTCGACATGCAGCAAATCAACCATGGGCTGGCAAAGACCCTGTCTTATATTACACAAAAAGAAGCAGCTATAAAAATCATGCATATGTAGAACACTGTCCTGACTCTGCTTCATTAGAACAATGGGTAAGGAGGGTGCCTGAGCTGGAATAATCCTGTTCTTCCAGGTGTTTTATGGGAAAGAGTGAGGAAGTAATAGAAAGGAGATGGAGGGAGGTATTAGTGCAGGGGGTTAAAAAAATGGCTAATACTTTTATGAAGAATAAGAAGGGGAGTGAGGTGCTTCCTAAAAAAATAACCTTTTTGACTGTCCCACCAGCTTTTTGAACTGCTTTCAGTTCAGGTGTTAAACCCCAAGCCCATCTAAAAGTTTTCACAGACTTGGCTAAGGAGCCTCTTCATCACATAGTTCCTTTTCCATCTCTTGTGCTTAGTTCTAAAACTTGCTCCATGATTACCCCAACACATGGCATGCTCAGTCCTTTACAGGGTTATGAATTCAAAGGTGAAGACATCTATTTGGGAGCTTTATTTAACGTTTCAATTTAATCAACAGCAATAACTTCCTTTAAGAGGATCTGCATGTATAAATCCAACTTTGGAAACAAAGTATTTGGGAAACATGATCTGATGTCCTCATCTTAAAGTAACAGAGAGGTATGGAGCTCTAAATAAGAGTCAGTTTCCTAGACAGATCAATGGTGAAAGGAGCTCCACCACTAGTCCCTGCACCATTTCATGCTACATTTGTCTCATAACTTTTATTTTTTGTTCATTTTCAGTCAATTAGCTTTAATGTAGTTTCTTTTGTTTTTAACATACTTGGTCTTTAGATATTTTGTTGGCCTAATGCCAATCTAAAACATCCATTGATTTGAATAATAGAATTATTACAAGATGTAAAGAATTAAATGTTGGACACTGTTCATCTAGAAGTATGGTTCTCACTAGAGTGAATATTACCATTTAAGAAATCTTAACACTGGAAATTAAGCAAGAATACTCAGGTAGCTGTGGATAGCACCTATTGAGAAGGAGGGAGCATTTGGACAGCATACAAATGTATAAGCTATATATCTGATGCTATTGACAGTGTTTGTGGAACGTTTAGGGTAGCTAAATAATCTAAGAATAGGTACAGTATTTTGAAGACTAGACTGAAAAAACAAATATGAGTACAAGACTAAGTATTACCATAGATATTTGAAAGAATGCTGGTAGAATTAATATTTATTGGCTACCACCGCATTTTATTTTCTTAGTGCTCCCCTATGAATTAAGGCACTTCCTAAAAGTTAAAAAAAAGGAAAATGTAAGACTTACTGGTATAATATTTTGATCATAACATTTTGTTCATTTATTTCCATTTTAAAAGACTCTACTTAACACACAGTTTGGTAAAAATACAAAACCTCACCCACCCCCAATTCGAGAAAAGCCTAAGTGCTCCATCTACTACATCATGAACTATAACAGTGAATACCAAACACGACCAGGTCTCACCTCCATTAATTTCTACACTTTTACTTCTACATAAACACTAAACATCTCCAAATGCTGGAGATAAAGTTTGGACCTTCAGATTTCCTACAGGTTAACAAATCCAGATCTGGTGAACAAAACACCAAGGTGCATTGGCCAGCCCTCACAACAAAAACTTGTGCCACCTGCATACTTTGGTTTATAATCAGTCTGCGAACATCCACTGATTGCAAGTGTGACTGCATGGCCCAGGAAGAGATTTAGGCCCTTAGGTAACTGTCCCAAACCAGGTTGCATATCACCAACTACTTGGACACAAGTACAGTGGCTGAATGGTTGATGTTACATACTTGCTGCTCTCAGGAAGTGGGTGCCAACATTTTGCATTAACATAAGCTTTCCCTAATCTTGAGGGGTCAAAGGCATGGATAAAAGGCTGGTATTTTCAAAAGAGTCCAAGGTAGTTAATGGGAGTTAGGTGTCTCACTCCCTTGGACTCCTATCAAAACCCCAGATAAACAGTATACAGCAGGGGTGGGCAAAATACAGCCCACAGGCCACATCCAGCCTGTGGAGGGGCTTTGTTCAACCCGCAGCAGGTCCCTTGGTCCTGCCTGGCCATGGTGTGTCTTGCCTCCCCCTGGACAAGCAGTGGGGCTGGGGTGGCTCTACAGCTGGACTGCCTTTTAGGCATCCACAGATGTCTCCTTCCAGCTGCTGCTGCCACTGCCCCCAGCCCCACAGTACCAGTAGAGCCCTTCACTAGACAGACCTGGCACACCCCACACCTGCTCCAGGCTCACCCATGGGGGCTGAGCAGCAGCAGCAGTGACGGCATTGGGCAGAAACTGTTGTTTAGTGCGGGAGAAAATCAGCCCTTCCCCCTTGCTGCTGCCAGGCAGTTCTCGCTGCAGCCACCTGAAGCCCACGCCATGTTGGGCTTCCCTGCAGCTGCTCTGTGCTGTCACTGCTGCCATGCTGGGAAGCCCAGAGGTGGTGTTGCATCAGTGGTGACAGAGATGCAAGGCAGCCCAGCATGGTGTGGGCTCCAGGTGGCTACAGTGAGTACTGCCCAGCGGTAGCAAAGAGGAGGGGCCGCTTTCCTCGCATACTGAGCAACAGTTTCTGCCTGGCGCCATTGCTGCTGCTGCTGCTAAGCCCTGATGGGTGAGCCTGGAGCAGGTGAGGGACACACCAGGTCAGGGCTATGTGGTACAGGTGCCTGCCAGTACTGCGGGGCTGAGGGCAGAGGTGGTAGCAGCTGGAAGGAGCCACCCCCACCTGGGCTGCCTAGAAAGCCTATCCAGCTGTAGAGCTGTCCCAGCCCTGCTGTGTGCCCAGGGGCAGCAGGACGTGTCACAGCCAGGCAGTGTGGGGCACACCGGGGCTGGCTGCTGCTGGCAGTGACAGGGAGGTACTGTGTGGAGCTTGGGCTCCAGGCTGTTGCAGGGCAGGGGTGGGTGCTGACTGGCTCACAGGGGCACACATGGGGGGCTCCCACCATACTCGTAAACCCTCCCTTGCAAACCCCACAACCACACCCTCCACCACTTCACTATAAGCTATTATGCAATCACCTCTATAAACACAGTGCAAACACAATTCAGGACAAAATATTTTCTTAAAATAAAATAAAAATATGTTACTGTGAATGTTTGATTTTTAGTATACAATTTGGGGTTTTTTTCTAGTTCCAAGATGGCAACCCCTTCCCCCCCCCCCCAAAGGAGTATTTCTGGGGCCAAAGGGAGCGACTTCTGGTGGCAAAGTTCAGGGGTTGGGGGCAGGACTTCTGGTCCCAAGATGGCGAGCAGGGGGCAAGACACTTGCAGCCCTGAAAAGCTCAGCCAAACTCATTAAGCAGCCCTCTCTCTGAAAGTGCCCGCCCCCTGGTATACAGTCATTTTGCTGTCATTCATTTCAGAGCACAATCATTTTTCCTTTCTCTTCAAACTCTTTATTGATGCATCTGATTCAGGCTAGTATGTACCTGCCGGGCAAAATATCCATAGCACCAGAACATTGTGCTGAAGGTCAAAAGTTATCATGGCTTTGACTGGTCAGAGGCCAGATAAATATACATATTAGGGGCCATAGCTATTGACAACTAGTGGAACATCTCCTGATTTAAGTTATAGGGGCACTACATTTGAAAATGCCTGTTCCACTAGAAACAAACTTTTTCCATGTGGATTCTGAGAAGCTATTATTAGGAGGAAAATATTTTTTCGCTATTCTAGGATGTACACAAGACTTACATAGGTTTTGAAAATACTAATTATAATAGTGGAAGCATGAGAAGGATGAATCAAAAGCAGCTAATCTATTCAAGTGCATAGACAAGAAGTACTCTAAAAGCATTAAGTTAATCTCTCGGAGTAGAGAGCAAACTGGATGGAAAAGAAATTACCTCATCCGAGAAAAATTTGAAAACTGTTATGGAGATTGAAGTGCAAGATTGATGTAAAGAGCACTACAAGAGCAGCTGCCTCAAGTTTCTGTGATAGCATGATTTATAGATGTACGATTCAGTTTGTTTTCTTCTGCTTCCACATTTTTGAAGAATCAAATACAAGGCAGATAATATGATCAGACTAGTTATAGTGCCTGTTCATGACATAAATCCTATTTATTACCAAAACAAAGTACAATGTTCCTTATTTTCTATTTTATGAAAACACCCTGTCTGTAAAGCATGACCTTCATCAGAGGCAGGTGTGAGCCACCGTGCACCTGCATTATTTGTGATAGGGCCGTGCCCAGTCATTTTGCACAGGCTGACTCTCTCACTACGTCACAGTGGACATCTACAGCCCATATTTTCCATAGCACTTAGGGCAGTATTTACCCAAATTGGATAACTGGGGCACACTTTTTCTGGATTAAATTTGCGGATACACCTCACGCTTACATCCAAAAAGGTGTGTGTATGTGACATACACATATATGTGTATGTATCATATATGTGTATGTGTACATGTATGTGCATTTTCTCAAAATATGTAACATATTCCATCCCTCTGTCAAAGAAAATCATAGCAGTGCTGAGATGTACTGTTAAAAAAAATAATTCCATAGCTGCTTTAAATTTTGTAGCACCCCCATTGAAAATCACTGAGACGGATCTAAAATAAGAAAATATGTGCTTCTCACCAAAGCTGAGAATCACTAATGTAACTGGTGCCACTTAAGGCCAGTGGGGGCAGGACTTCACCCTGCTGTGCTGTGCTCTTTTCAGTGTTTTCCTCCTCTTGACCCCTGGTCTTTACCTCAGGGGGCAAGGGTAGCCTCCACTACTGAGGCTGTTCCTGCAGGATCTTACACACTGGCAATCACCTCCATGGCCCCTCCTGTCAACCCCTGGAGCATGAGAGGAGTAGAGGCATAAGCCAGGCTGCAAAGCATGGCTCTGTCTGTGCATCCGCCTGCCTGCCCACTTGCAACAAAGCACGCTTCTGGGAGTACTGGGGAGAAGTGGGGGAAGGGGAAAGACAGCACAGGGGCTGACTGGGGGTGAAGAAGGGCAGGGGAAGGCAGCAGCAGTGGTGGCAGTCCCCAGAGAAGCAGCCCCAGGTGCTGCTGGAATAGCTGGGGCAGGCTCCAGGTGCCAGATGGGAGAGGAGAGCATTTACCTCCTCACACGTCGGATCTCATGGCACACTTCTGTCACTCTTGTGATGCAATAATGTGCTGTGGCACATCCTTTGAGAATTACTGCCATAGGGGCTTGTGCTAAAGAGATAACGTGCTAAAGAGTATCACAGTAAAGTGTACCATGTCTGCCCTGTGCTTGCACACTTTGCAAAGTGTGTGCAGCATAATTGCCCTTGAGCACACTCCACACATGCCAATGCGCTCTCAGTTATATCTTCTTGGGTGTGCTACCAGTAAGTATCCAGTTCTTCTCTAAAGGCAGCTGCACTACATCTGTGTTGGGATAAATTGTACATGGGCACACCTTGCTTCATTGTGATGCTTTCTAGAGTCACCTTCTGATGGTATAGACATGGGTTCTGGAAAATCCTACTAGATATCTGTTTGCATCGGAAGGAATGCAATGGCCTTTTAAATCTGTTGCTAAGTACTTCAGTAATAGCTTTTTTATCCATAGGATCAATTTTTTTTTCTCTAAGCTTGCATAAATATTCTCACATTGATTTCAGTCCCCTGTTTCTCTCCTGTTTCATTTGTCTCACATAATACCAAAAATACCACTATGTGATTTGTTCAAGTAGGGTTATAAAAAATACTTTCTGGTTAGACCCAAATATGCATTTCTATATTCCCAATTCCTTTCCTCACCAGTTTGCAAAGCAACTTAATTTTTAGTCAAGTGATACTCTTGTGGACCTTTTTGTGTTTTAAAACCATTGTACTACATTTTGAGGGCAATACTGTTCTCAAACACAATGAGAGCAAAGGGGGCATCAATGCCAAGACATGATGCTGCTGCAGTGCAGACTTGTGAGCTTCATTAAAGTCTCTCATTGCTATTTATCAAAAGCAATGTGGATGCTATTTTCATAAACTAAGGATCAGATGATCTCTGCCCAGAAATATTCCTAGGAAATATGGGCAAATGCTATGTGTTAATATATCTGTAAGGAGTATTTCCTCTTTTCTTTTTAATGCCATTCCTATTCTAACTTTCTTTCTCATTAATCTGTCCCCTTCAATTCTTCACACATTGACTGTGTGTTATACAGTGTATGTTTACATTACACTAAAATTATTTCCACTGGCTTTCTAACATCAGTGTATTTATTCACACAACTTTTCAAACAACAGGTTAGGCTTGTAGGCTGTCTCATCCTAGTTGTTTCTTAGTCAGGTGGTCAGACGGAGTACTACAAAATTATGATGAGCTAGCTCAGATCATAATTTTTGCATTAGTCTCTCTTCTAGCTTTCAAATTTTAGGAATTAAGAAATTCTCTTCTATGTCTGTTGTCATCTCTTGAAAAATTAGATATTTCTGGGTGTCCGTATACTAACTGAACGTAGGTCTGTTTTATGTTAACAATACCCTATTAATCAAAATTTGTTTCCTATTTCAAATTTCTGGATTTAATTAGAATCATCATTACACAGAAAAAATAAGAGATGCCTTTTCTATGAAGATTTTTTTTTAATGCTCAAACAACAGCTTTATAGTTTCTCATTTGGGACATTAACATTTAATGAACTATTTGTCATGTCTCCTCTAGCACAAGTCTGCTATATTTTTATTGTGACAGTCTACTCTGAAGAATATTTTTGTCTACTAATATTAGCATATCATTCCATATTTTTCTGGAAGAGATGAGGAAGAAAATTTTGTTTTGTCCAATCATAATAAAAATATGAATTGCACTAAAACTATCCCTATGCTGCTTCCCTTCTCGGGCTGCAATTCCCAGAGCTATAGACCTTCATCCAGGTACAAAAGCTCCATGAAGTTGTGGATATGTGGAAAGCATTGAAATGAAGCACCACTGCACAAAACTTTACACCTGGATTCAGCAAAGGACATAAGAATGTGCTTAATTAAACATGTGAATAGTCCTGTTAAATTCAGAGTCTATTCATATGATTAAAGTTATGCATATGCTCAAGTACTTTGTTCAGCTGGAGTCTTAGGGTATTTCATTGCCCTTAGCTCCATGTTCTGGAGAACAGTAAATGACATTTTTAGTTATGTGAGAAAGGGCAGTACACTCCTTTTGATCACTGTCTACTGCTTTACCTTTACTAACTATAATTTCTTGTTTATAGCTGTATGTTATAGCCACTTGTGTCAAAGCTGCAAAGAACAGCTGGTTATTTCTCACAATATTGTAATTTGGAACTGGGCATTCACTCAAATTCTACATATTTTTCAGAAAAGTATGTTACGTTTCAATGTTACAATCTCCATGTTACAATGCCCAAGTAGTATAAACTTCATTTCCTTGTCTTTTTAACAAACACGGCTTTTCCAAATTAACAGTTTTTGATGGCCCCTCCAAGAATTATGAAATAACAAACACTACCCCTGAATTTAAAATCAATATCTGAGTAGAATATAAATTACTATTTATTAGTTGTTAAATAATAAGACCATAGAGACTATATTAATGCTGACTATGTGTATGCACAGTATTCAGAATTACATTTATAAAATAACATCTACACGAGCAAAACAACCTGCCCCTGCAGTAGGAGATAACTTACAGGTTAGCAACAGCTCATCCCACACATTCATAAATGACTAAACAGTCTTGGATCCTGTAAAAAGATAGTTTTAGTGTGCTGAATGCATATTACACCTCTTGATGATTAATGTTCTAGCAATAAAAAGCACAGTCCTCTGGCTCCCAGTCACCAAAGTACTTAAGCATTTATTTAAGTACTAATCAATACCTAACTATATGACTAATCAATGTTTTTGATTGAAAATTTCCTTTAATTATCTCTTTCCTCCTTTTTCAAGGAAGACCAACACGTCATATTCCTTATCATTTTCACTTCTGTTTTTCATCCTCACATAATAATTGAAAAATCAGTCAATGAGATTGCTGTCAGAGTGACAACAAGGAATTGAATCCTAGAGCTCGCACTTAATTTTTACAGTTTCTATTCAGAAAGAAATCTCATTGAATCCAATGGGGAATTGTATCCAAGTGAGGGTTGCAGAATTTAGCTCAGTGAGGGGATTGCACCCATGTACCATTCCTACAAATTAAAGATGAATGAACAATATTTTCTTCTGTACTGGGGCCCTCTGTTCCTCAGTTACCTCTCATCCTACTGGGCACTCTATGCTTACATCCTGTCCTGCAATCACAGAATTTCTTTTGCAAGTATGTTTTATTAGCACTGTGTTTCTGACCCAGGAATACCTTCCATTGAAATTAATGAAAACCCTGAACAGTTTTAGAGATATCCCAGCATTTTCTCAGATATATGTTATTTAAGAAACCTGTCCTGTACAATACATTTTTCACACATATGAATCTTGATGAGCTAGATATTTCTGGGAAATCAACTTAAAATTCCACCCACTGCCAAAACCTTGACCTACATTAGAGCAGAAAACCTTCCAATTACTTTTATTTATTTAAACTAGGTCTCTAATATTTTGGCATTATAAAACTTCTCCACTTAGGATAATGTCCTTATACATAAGATAAATTACAATTTTTTCCTACATGCTTTAAAAATCAGCCCCTTACAGAAAAAAATAATGATAACAAGGAATTAGAATGGACACAATACCCACAATTTAGCAAATATATTTTGATTTGACTGAATATTTTGTCCCAAGTCAGCCAATATGGAAGAATGTATAACATAGGTATAGTATGTTTGGAGCCAGAGGACAAACTTGATTAGTTTAACAACTATATAGCCAATAAAATCTAAAATGTACAGTGCATACCTGATACTGGTTTTTACAATGGAAGACTAATGGTAAGAGAAGTAAGAGAAAACAATCTGAATATAGCTTTGTTCCTTGTTACCAGGAGATGTTCTCTTGTAGCATCATAATCATCAAGGAACTCATTGTTTAATATCAGTTATTACCACCATGATTCAAATCAGGGCTATTGAAAATAAAGTGCATTATGAACAAAGGGTACATAGTCTGCCAGTGAGGTACAGCATCATGCTATCTTGAAATTAATCTGTTTTAGGCCAAGTATGGCTGTCTTCATTTTACAAAATGGTAATATTTTCTGCAAAAAAAGAAAAACAAAAAACATGAAACCAGTTTGTGGCAGCCAGATGGGAGCTGCCCCAAGCTAAGCCAGAAGTGCTGAGAGAACCCCAGCCCGGCAGCTTACTGATTCGTGCAGCATCCAGACAGCTGGGAAGAACCCCGGCTCCAGTCCCAGCATGCTTTTATTGGTGCGTGCTGGCTTCAGCTGGCTGGGCAGGGACCAACTTTCATCATAAAGATGTGCCTGACCCTGGAAGTGCCAGAGGGAAGCAGAAGCTCAAGGGAGAGATATGGCTTCCAGAGGGGCAGGGGGCAAGCAGTGGAAATCTGCGGAGGTTTTGTAGGAAGGCTCAGAGGAGCTTTCAAACTCACCTGTAAAGCAGTTATCAGGACTGGGGCAGTGGATGGACCCAAAGAGCTGCTGGAGAGCCTTTTGTTGTCCTGAAAAAGGAACAAAGAAGACTTCTAATTGTGAGTGGAGACAGGGAAGTAGAGAAAGATCTCCCTTCCCCCCTCCCCCACCACCCGCATCTTTAGAGAGTGTAGGAAATTAAGCAATTCAAAGTATTTAAGGGTCCATGGGGAAAGCCCTATCAGAGGAACTAGAGACTTTGTAGTCATACAGCCTATGGACTTTGATGAATTGAGGCTACTAGCTTAGATGCATCTTGCACCAAGTATTGAAGGATTGTGTGGGCACACAGGTGGCTCTACTTATCTGAGGGTGACTGATGATATTGGGTTGGCACTAGGACAGGGTGTAGGGGAGGCAGAAACCCATGGTACATCATGCAACTGAGCAAAATCCTGGTGCACGGGAATTAAGAGCTCTCCTCCTCTTCAATATCAAAACATCAAGTGTGGTGGGTCAACAAAAGTATTTGCACTGTAGTATATTTTCCACTCATGTCAAACTGTCCAGTTCCAAGGGCAAGCGTACAGAAGACTTCATCTCTAGATGTCAACGTCTGGCTAGAACAACTCATGGATATTTATAGATTGGTGCACTGGCTAGGAATGAAATTACAGACCCAGCCATGGAGGAAGAATCAGATGTAGTTGTAAATATAATGTCCCAGGTAGATATATTGGGTCAGACCCTACAGGTGGTAACCAAGATATTGGAGCCAGAGGAGGCTCTGAGGTAAGCAGAAACATTTGCAGCTTCAGAAGCAGATTATAGTGGGGAAAAGAATTATAGGAGCACCACAATTAATGTGCCTTGAGATGAGGATCAAGGGAAGTTAATAAATCTGGGGAGAGGGGTGCCTCTGTTATAGGTGTAATAGACTCCTGTCTCAGGAATGCCCCCAAAATCCACGAGCATTGGAAGCATGAGGGTGGTCAGCATGTCCCTAAGGAGAGACCGCCCAAGACGGAGGCAGCTGAAGCTATGGATTGCAGCTTTGGCTGCAGAGATGAGATTACAGTGTGGGATTGACTGGTAGTAACTGCATGGGGTGCTGGAAAGCCCATGCTACACCTACCAGAGGACACTTGGGTCAAGACAAGACTACGGCCAAATAAGTAGGTGGTTCTTCTGGCCTGGCCTGAAGAAAGAGGTGGCGCACTGCTGTTCAATCTGCAGAGAGTGCCAGCAGGTTAATAAGAAACACCCACCTTGGGCTCCCCTGGAAGTTATGCCATTGTGGTAGCCAGAACCAGAGGGGTTAAATCAAAAAATATATGCTCTTGGAAGCATCTGGTAATTGTCTTAAGCCCTTAAGATTAGCTAATGCAAAGCCTGTAAGTTTGCAACCTGCAAGTGGAATTTGTCTGTCACAATTTAACTAAAGTGTTGAATCTAACTGTTTACACTGATCATGGGACCCCTGAGCCCCAAAAATAAGTGGAGTTACAAAATTAGCTGATCTAACAGGTTTTTTAAAGGTCAAGACATAACCAGATCTGACTACCTAAGCCAGCACATTCCAAGGAATCCAGGAATAAAAAACTAAGGAGTTGAGCTTAGGCAGGTAATGCTAATTTCAAACCTCAAAGTAATGTGGTGTAATTTGCTTATTCGGTGAACCTGAGTTCGGGCGGTAATCTTTCATGATAATTTCTAACACCTTTTAATCCCATAGGGTAACAACTATAGGGCTAGATTGTGAGTGGCTCTAAAGCCAACAGATTAGCATAAGATAAGGTATAAAGAATCATGTATGTCAGGTGACCAGCATGAAGGATGGGACAGAAGGACCATCGCTGTACCAAGCCTGGACCCCGGACTCCCAGTGTGAGTGAGGACCGGATTCTGATCAAGGGACCTTCCTGGTGACCCCTCGAACAGCGTTGACTGGGATGCCTGACTTTGCTGGAGCAAATTAGCATACACCTGGCATAGAGGGACTAAGCTATAAGTAAATTTGCTTTTACTTCACTCTTGACTCCCCTTCTTGATCCTGAACCCAGCAACCTCACAGCTGCTAAGCTCACAGAGCCTAGCCGGCCTGTGACATCCAATACAGGACACACTTAACACAGGTTGTTCTCAGACCCTCATCAGGGCTGACCCAGTGCTCCAAGAAAAGATACACTGGAGCAAGCTTGTACAGAAGAGGAGTATCCTTGGGGGAGTAGACAAGTATAAGTCAGGGTTCCTCCAGTTGAAAGTAGAGAATCATCAGGGGCGTATGTGGGTATGAATAGCTCCTGACCTCAATTACAAGATGATAATTGTTATAGATTGGCCTCCTTTATATGACATGTTGGAGGAAGTACGTAGGGCTGAAATGGAATGGAAACGGTGGCCTAGCATGGAGGGTTGGATAGGTGAGGAAGATATTGTCTCCTCCTTGGATGAAGAAGAGCCTGTAAACCTAGAAGGTATTACCAGTGGGCCCCAGTTTAAGATGGCACAGGAGGAGGAGGATGAATTTGCGCAGATACGGGACCAGAAGGCATCATGAATAGAAGGGCATGAAGTACATCCTGAGTTAAGCACAAGTGAATCTTGTTATGAGATAAATTGGGGCTTACTGTATAAAATTAAGAAGGGGGTGTATGGAGGGGGTAGTAATAGAGCAACTGTTAGTAACCAGGCCTTTTAGACAAGCAGTGTGGGAATTAGCCCATGCTACACCTACCAGAGGACACTTAGGTCGAGGCAAGACTACAGTCAAAATAAGTAGGTGGTTCTTCTGGCCTGGCTCAAACGAAGAAGTAGCACGCTGTTGTTCAACCTGAGGAGAGTGTCAGTGGATTAATGAGAAACACCCACCTTGGGCTCCCCTGCAAGTTATGCCAATTATAGATATCCCTTTTGATTGGGTAGCTTTAGATATAGCGGATCCTCTATCAAAGAGCATTGCTGGCTATCAGTTTATATTAGTGATGATGGATTATGCCACTAGATATTCCAAAGCCATTCCCTTCAGATCAGCCACAGTGACATGTACTGCTGAGGAGTTGGTCAAGTGGGTATCTTTGGTAGGGATCCCCTGGGAGTTCCTCACAGATCAAGGTACCAATTTCATTGATTCACAGATATTAGGGTCAGAAGGGACCTCAGCAGATCGAGTCTGACCCCCTACCCTGGGCGGGAAAGAGCACTGGGGTAGATGAGCAGCTAGGTGCCTGTCCAGTCTCCTCTTAAAGGCCCCCAAGGTAGGTGACAGCACCATCTCCCTTGGAAGCCTGCTCCAGATTCTGGCAAACCTTACTGTAAAGTTCTTCCTGATGTCTAATCTGAATCCGCTTTCTGTCAGTTTGTGGCCATTATTTCTAGTTACTCCAAGGGGTGCCCTGGTAAACAGAGCATCTCTTATCCCTTGCTGTCCCATCCTCCCTCTCCCCCCTGATGAATTTGTAGATGGCCACAAGATCACCTCTCAGCCTTCTTTTGTGGAGGCTAAAGAGATTTATGTCTCACAATCTCTCCTTGTAGGGCCTTACCTGCAGGCCCCTAACCATATGAGTGCTCTCCTCTGGACCCTCTCAAGGTTATCCACATCTCTTTTGAAGTACAGCGCCCAAAACTGCACACAGTATTCCAGCTGCGGCCTCACCAGTGCCACATAGAGGGGATGTATCACCTCCCTGGACCTGTTTGTGAGGCACCTGCTAATGCATGATAAAGTGCAGTTAGCTTTACTGATAACTTCATCACATTGACAACTCATGTTCATCTTTGACATGACTACCATGACTCCGAGATCCCTTTCTGCTGCAGTGCTGGTGAGAGGGTCATCCCCCAGCCTGTAAGTGTGTTGGTGATAGCCTGTGTGTTGGTGACTTCATGTCGGGGTAATGAAAGCCATGTACCAAATACTCAGAATTAAACAAATTAGAACTTCTATCTTTGATCTAGTAACCCATGTTATTCTCTTGGGAAAATTGGAAGATTGTGGGCTTAACTGCTTCATGGTTAAGTGGGTAGGAAACTGGCTGTGAGGTAGGACCCTAGAGTTCTTATGAATGGATCTGTGTTGTCCTGGCAAGAAATGGCCAGTGATGTCCCTCAAGGGTCTGTGCTTGGTCCACTGCTTTTCAACATCTTTATCAATGATTTGGATGTGAGGATGAAGAGCTCACTGGCCAAGTCTGAAGACAACACCAAGTTATAGGGGAACGTGATCATGCCTGAAGATAGGCTGCAGATTCAGAAGGACCAGGACAGGCTGAAGAGTTGGGCCAGTTGAACCAGATGAACTCCAACACTGAGAAACGTAAAGTGGTCCATCTGGGGGCAAACAATCCATAACATACCTACAGGCTAGGTGGTGCCAAGTTGACTAGCACCACAACCGATAGGGTCCTAGGGGTAATAATCGACCATTGCATGAACATGAGCCATCAGTGAGATGCTGTAGCAGGGCCATCATGAGCCATCAGTGAGATGCTGTTGCATGGCAAACAGTACTCTGGCATGCATCAACTGATGCATCTTATGTAAAACCAAGGAAATGATTCTTCCATTGTGTCCTGGAGTGCTGTGTCCAGTTCTGGACACCTCACTTCAACAAGGACATGGAAAAACTTGAGAGTCCAGAGAAGAGCCACCTGTATGATCAGAGACTTGCATGGCAAACCATACAAGGAGAAGCTGAGGGACTTGGGCTTCTTCACCCTAAAAAAGAGAAGACCAGGAGGGGACTTGGTAGCAGCTTACTGCTACATTAGGGGAATACATCAAGAACTCATTGAACAACTGTTCACCAGGGCATCCTTGGGGAAAACCAGGAGTAATTGCCACAAACTCCTGAATGACCACTTCAGGCTCAACTGTACAAAAAACTTTACAATCAGGGTGTCCAGACTGTGGAATAAGCTCTCTCTAGAGGTGGTTCAATCACCTACCCTGGAAATCTTCAAGAGGAGACTGGATGGTCACCTTGCTGGGGTCACCTGACCCCAGTTTTCTTTTCTACCTTGTGCAGGGGGACAGGGACCTGATGATCTTGTGAGGTCCCTTCCAGCCCTAACAATCTATGAATCTATCACCCTCAGAGCAACTGCCTGGGTCTGCTCCAACTGGGCTCCACATGCTGCTTCATGAATAAACTCTGGAGCAATATACTCTGCAGTATTTTGCTCCTGGGCATGTGTTCAAATGGCACATCCAGGAGCAAAAAACTCCACAGCAATAAGTTCCAGAGTTTATTTGTGCATATTAATCACACATGTAGATGCACCTATTGAAGCTAAAATGCATAAGCATTTGGGGTTGCTAAATAATGGTGGACACAGAGCCCCAATATATATGAAATATCCTGCACTCATTTTGAATTTATGGGAAGAGAATATGGGTGTAATTCTGTATTGAGCTAAAACATATGTTTCTCCAATGCCAATGCATAAACAAAAACATATACAAAACTGGAGAAATGTAATTTATTTATAATGACAGTTACTGATTTTTTAAATGTGTCAAGTCTGCCCTCTGAAGGGACAGAGAAGTCTCAGTGCACCCTATCACACTTAAAGATCATCTTCCTCATAGCTTTCCTACCCAGTTGGCAACTGTGGAGGAAGTAACTATGAAGGCCAGGGATGGGTATGAAGTGGTAAAGCAGGGAAACAGGAGTTTATCTGTGGTCTCTCATGCCCACTCTATCTACTATACTCTCTATTAGAATTCCAGGTTAGCAGAAATTGGAGTTAAGTTATCTGGCCAATTGGAAGAAGTATACAGACTAGCTACATTAACTCTTAGTTTTTTCCTATGGGATTATATCTAGGGCCTCATAAAGACATGGCTAAAAGAAAAAGGAAAGAAAAGAAAAAACTTTGGAAATTTCAAATCAAAGTGTGTATTTGTACTAAGGGCTCCCACATCCCAGGCATCATAACTATTGGGCTCTGAGTAGCTGGAAGACAGGACACCCTGACTTCCATTTCCTGTTTCAATGAATATTAAGTTATTTTAATACCAAGTGGGAAAGCTTCAACAGGGGAGACAGAGTCTCCGTACTAGGTTTGCGAGTAGTCCTTTGGTCCCCTGTCAAATCTAAATGTTTGCTTTGCTTTTATTAAAAATGTATCAAACGAAAATCAAACATAAAATAATCGGGATAAGCAAAAAACAATTTTTGGGTCAGAACTAAATCAAAAAATCAATTATTCATATAGCTCTAACTACAGCTGAATGGGGACATCCCCTTTATACAGAATACATTGCATACACTATAAATGACAACAAGACTTAGTTACTAGAAATATCCCTATACCCTCACTCATCTTTAATGGAAATTCTTTGCCTGCCTTCATAATCTTCCACTCAAGATTTATGCTGTCTGGTATTACAATCCTGACCCATCTCAGTCTTCTCAAATATCTAACTTTTTGACTGAGTCCATAGAGGTGTCATTTCAGAGAAAAAACACTTTCCATTATGCTGCTATTCTTGTTTAAAAAAAAGAATCAGCTTACAAGATAAAAACCTTAAAAGCATTACACAAAGGCCACCCATTAATATTGCAAATGTACACCTTCATTAGTGTCACTACAGCTGACAAAAGTATGAAAAACAGAACTTCTCTTAGACAAGTCATGGAAAGCAGATGATGATTTTTAAATTGGCTTTTTCTACTCTACACAAATTAGTCATGTCACAAGAATCAGAAAATGTGCTATTTTTTCTAAACGAATCTTTTGAATAAAATGGGAGTGGAACAGTCCAGTTGACAAATGATATTGCTGTTTTAGACTGTATTGTTTTCAAAAGAGTCATGTTATTTTAGAAACAGTTTTGTGCCGTTATTAGATGTTAATAAATATGTGTCAAGTATCTGCTGTTTGGTGTCTGCTTCTAAGGAATTTACTTTGGGTCAAACATGGATATCAAGTAATTTGTTTTCATTTCAGTGAGTTCATTGCAGCCACACAGTTGTTATTCAAATAATTTGTCCTATAAAAGGTAATGAGTAATTGTTCCACATCCAGGACTAGCTGTCTGAGGACTAGCTAAGACTGGCCTCAGATTGGGGGTCAGGCATGCACGGGTGCCCAGGAACCATGGTAAGTCAGTTGGGTGCCCAGGTGGCCGCTGGCCAAGCCCCCATCCCCATCCCCATCCCTAGTCCCCAGGGGAGGTAGTGAAGTTTACTGCATGATAAGCTGGCCACAGGCAGCCTGCATCCCCCACCCCATTCCCAGAGCAGGCCTACCACAGCTCCAGGCCCTGCTGCCCCCCTTCTCCTCCTGGAGGCCAGGCAGTCTCCTGTACTGAGACCAAGCCCACAGTGCCTGGGCTCAGGGGGGTTGTGGCTCCTGGATGCCTGGGACAAGAAGCTGCCTGTGCCCCTGCCCTCCCCACAGGGGGCTTCTCCAGGGAGGCAACCAAGGGCCAACTCCCTCTCATGCTGGCGCTGCACTCCGAGCATGTCTCTGCTGCATGTGTCCTGGGCACTGCACAAGGAGCTGTTTGTACAAACTGGGGGGTGCCCAACCCACTACACCGTGCTGATGATGATTGCCATGGTGTCCTGAGCGAAAGTGCACACCTGGTATGGGACCCTGAGCTTCAATGGTGGAGGGGGCAAGTCCTGGCTGTCCCACAACCTCTGCCACTGCCTTGAGGGCTACCTGTGGCTGCACTACATGACCCTGTCCCCTGCAGCTGAGGAGGAGATCACTGCTGATATCAATGCATTCTTTGGCATGTGAGAGACCCATGCCTATCTAGCTGTGGAGGAACAGGCTGCTCAAAGTTTTTCACTGTCTTCTGCCTCCCTGTGTGCTGTGGAGGTTCAGGCCTGGGACTGGGACTGGGCCTGGGCCCAGAGATCGTCCTCCCCACAGGGCCCAGGGAGGGCCCTCCCACCAGCACACATGTTGCTGGTGTGCACGGCAGCTCCAGTCAGTCCCAGCTGGCGGCAATGGCATGCAGCTCCTGGTGGACTTACTGGGTGGTGGGGCATGGAGTCTGGGTGCCTGGCCAGGCCCCAGCCCTGAGAGGAGCTGGTACTGTTGGCAGCTGGCGGTGACATGACTGGCTGTGCCTCATGGCTCTGTGGAGCTGTCAGGGCAAGCACTGGCCTGAGCTCCCTGAATTGCTGTTGGGGCCTAGGGGCTGGGAGCTTGGTGGGACATGCTGATGCCACCCCAAGGGGCCTTCCCCCAGTGGCACATCACTGTGGGTGCTAGGCTGGAGTGGGGGCTTGAGCAGCCCACCCATGCTGCTGTACACAGCACAAGGATGGTATCTAGTTCCCACATAGAGGGCATGGACTTACAGGCAACTCCCCGGCGGATGACTGTGGTCGATGATGTTGACCCATTATGCCCATAAGGCCTTGAATTTTATGGAGCACTGCCACACTGGCCAGTCATGCCCACACTCCCACATCCAGGCTTACAGCCCCTCATAGAGGGGTGTTGCAGCACTTGCCCCGCTTGTATTGCTGCTGCACCTCCACCTATCCCTACAGTACCAAAAGGTCACCAGTCTGCTCTGTGGACCAGTAGGGGCCCTGGATGGTGGCATGTGGTATTGGCAATAAGGCCACTGGGGCTCTCACACCATCTCTCTGGGCCTCTGCGCAGCTGTCCCTGTGCTGCCAGTTCTAGGTAGGTACCTGCAGCACCAACACAGGGGCGCTGCATGGGACTAGGAGCTGCACAGTGAGACGATGTCCCGCAGCACCTGCAGGGTCCAGGCAGACTGTTGGGGGCTGGCTGCAGGCAGCTGGTGCTGGCCCCAGTGGCCAGGAGCTAGCTACAGTGGGGCCTGGGTTCTAGCAAGCCTGGCAGGAGCCTGGAACACCCTGCAGGGCTGTATCATGTAGGCCTGGCAGCCATGTGGTAGTCATGCTGGAGTGCAGTCACGCTGCACAGATAGCCTGTGGCATGTGCAGGGGCAGAAGAGGCCAACAGTCTTCCCAGGCTCCCTGCTGTTGTTCGCCAGGGCTCAAAATGCCTGCAGGGTTTTAAAGGGCCTATGGCTGGGGCTTCTATAGAGCTTGGCCAGCCCTAGGGCAGGAAAGGCTCTCAGACCTAGCGTGCTGGGGCTGAGCTCAGGGTGACCCCTAGTGGTAGTGCTGGCTAGGAACAAATCTGCTTCTAGTTGTGTCTATATGTGTGTTATTGTGCATTAAGTACTTGCGAGTAAAACTGATACTTGCATTTGCAGGTGGCAAATATACTCATAAGTAGTGATGTTTACTGTGTAGTAAGCATGTGCATGTGTAGATGCACATACTTATTGTGCAGTAAACTATGCTACTGCGTAGTAAAGCATCTCATGTAGACACATCCATAAAGAGGCAACACTGACTGCTCTACTAAGATTGCTGATGGTTTAGACAGGTATAATCTCTTTGGCAAAGTTCCATGTGAATCCCAGGTAAGATGAGTAAGCACTTTGGTGGACCAGCAGTATTACAGGATTTTTTTGGGCCAGCTTAAAATATTCTCTTATTCTGTGGGATGGTTTATAAAATCTATCTGAAGGTTATCATTTTTAATAAATTCTAGAAGACCTTTTCTTGCTAGTTCAGATTGATAAGGCTGTACAAAGTGAAAAGTTTGACTAGCAGGCCAAAACACATTTAAAAGAAGAAACCAAATTACATTTCATCAAGGTATCTGGATTCACAGCAGGCCAAGGGAGGAAAAGGTATTTTGCTGGGACTTGACTGAGAAACAAAACTCATAACATGGGTGACACTGTATGTGTTTTAAGGTGTAGCAGGGTGTAGGTTTCCCAGAAAGCCCTGCACCTATCTCATGAAACTTGGCAGGCTTCATGGCTTCAGCAAGGGCTACCAAGTTTCATCCAAATAAGGCAAGAAATGACAAAGTTATAGGCAGTTTTGTGCTTCCCCATTATAGCCTATGAGTGAAGCATTGAAACCACAAAAGTTTTGATGAAACGAAATGAAACAGTGTTTTCAAAACTAAATGAAACTCGAAATGAAACACTGTCCTGTTGAACGCTGAAATGTAAGTCAAAACAAAATGGTGCTGTTTCACACAGCCCTACTGCCCAGCCAGAGCCATTCTCCAACTGCGAGCCATGCTTTACACCAGGGGTAGGTAACGTTTTTTGGCTGGAGTGCCAAAAACCCCCACAATGCGTATCTTGGAAGGTGCCGGAGTGCTGGCATGCCAGAAAAACGAAATGAGGGAA
>NW_017728994.1:37478674-37480148 GCF_001723915.1 Gavialis gangeticus | reverse complement strand
GAACGCTGAAATGTAAGTCAAAACAAAATGGTGCTGTTTCACACAGCCCTACTGCCCAGCCAGAGCCATTCTCCAACTGCGAGCCATGCTTTACACCAGGGGTAGGTAACGTTTTTTGGCTGGAGTGCCAAAAACCCCCACAATGCGTATCTTGGAAGGTGCCGGAGTGCTGGCATGCCAGAAAAACGAAATGAGGGAATGGGGTACATGGCAGGATGCCCTGCTTGTGCCGCTTGTCCCCACCAAGAGCCCCTGCCCCCCGGCCCAGGCTCTGTGGCTATCAGCAGTTACCCAGAGCTAGGACTGGCTGCAGTTGGGAGGCTACAAACAGCTGCTGTCCTCCCGCTCTAGCCCTGGCCCCAGTTGTCTCCCGGCCCTGGGCTCTGGGAAGGCAGCAGGTGCCAGCACTGAACTCACTGGGGCCAGAGCTGGGGAAGCAGCAGCTGTTTGTAGCCTCCTGGCTGCAGCCAGCCCCAGCTCTGTGTAGCTGCTGGAGACTGGGCTGCTCCCAGCAGGGCTTGCAGCATCCCAGCTACCTGCTGGGAGCAGCCCAGATCTGTGCCTCATGGCACTACCCAGAGCTGGGGCCAGCTGCAGCCAGGAGGGTGCAGACAGCTCCACCAGGCTCTGAAGCCCAGGCATCAGCTCTGTACCCATGCATGCACCCGCGCCTCAGAGTGGGTGGTGGGAGGGGCCTGAGGCAGCACAACCCCAGTCCCCTCCTGCTCCTGGCACAGAGCTGATGACTAGGTTCCAGAGCCTGGAGCAACTGTTTGTGGCCAGCCTGGGCTCTGGGCAGCTGCAGCAAGCAGAGGGCAGGCTGTAAACAGCTGTGCTGGGCTCCACAGCTCTGGCATGCTGGCAGTGGCTGTGTGAGCACCTCAGGGCAGCCAGCAGGGCAGCGCAGCCTGCCCCAAGGTGCACGCACAGTCACCACCAGCATGGAGCTGATGCCGGAGCTGTGGAGCCACCAGCATGGAGCTGATGCCGGAGCTGTGGAGCCTCCTGGCTGCAGCCAGCCCTCACTCTCTGTAGCTCCTGCCAATCATGGAGCCCAAGCTGCTTGCAGCAGGGCTTGCAGCCTCCCAGCCATCTGCTGGGAGCAGCCCAGGCTCCGTCACTGTCAGCAGCTACCAAGGGCCAGGGCAGGCTGTGGCGTGCTGATCAAAATGGTCTCATGTGCCATGCTCAGCACGCGTGCTGGGGGTTGCCGACCCCTGCTCTACACAGCCAGATTGCCACCATTGCTGCCCCTGGAGGCCCCCAGAACAACTCAGGGACACTGCTAGTTGTCCCTGGGGAAATGCATGTTCCTGCTCATGAGGACACGCCCTTGGGGTTAAAAATGTATTTAGAATATTCTATCACACCCACAAAGTCTCACCAGACAACAAGAAAAAAATATCTGTACTTGCCTCAGACATGATCTGTTATTATTTCATAGATTTCATAGACATTAGGGGTGGAAGGGACC
>NW_017728994.1:37476673-37478663 GCF_001723915.1 Gavialis gangeticus | reverse complement strand
GACTTCCATCTATTACTACCCTCTGGGTCCGACCACGGAACCAATTTTCCAGCCAGTGGATCATGGTTTTTTACCAAGGCAACCTTAATAAATTTTAATGTTTGTCCGGTGACAGCAGCATGTGTTCACATTCCATAGAATGGAGATGCCCATTGCTTCCTGGGCTGCATAGGATGTGTGTGAGGGAAGGGTTTGGGGCATTTCTCCTCCCTGTAACCACCAAACAGAATTTGGCACTAAAGATGGCAAGGTTCCTGCACAAAAACATTATGAATTCTATAATTAAAGACTGTAACACGGGAATGCATAAGTACAATGAAGCAGAGTTAGTTGTGTGGGCACCTAAGCAGATTTTAGTGTCATCAAATCATAGCTAACATTTCATGTAGTTTATTGCAGCAAGGAACTGCCATTTCCATTTCCTTCAGATCAGACATTCTTCATCTCTTGTATAAAACTCTAAATTTAAGTGGCGGCTAACAATTCATTTTCAGACCATACTCATCATGTATCTGCAGCAGCATTTGAAGATTTAAAGCAGCATTTAACTGAAGCAATAGATGCTGAGATAACTAAGAAATTAAACAGCCCATATACGTCACCAGCTGTTCCTAACATGAGAAGAAGGGGAGAAGAAAGCTAGTGTCTTGAGACGGGGGGGTGAATTACTATAAACTGAATAGTGTAGCAAAGATGATGAATTGTAGATGCCTTTTAGATGAGACTACAAGGCATCTACAGTTTTAAATGTCTCCTAGATTCTATGTCCCCAGTCATTGAGCACTACACCTTCCACCACTCTTTGTAAAGAGTTAGGATAGTCACCTTAATTGGCCTAAAGTAATGCAGCTTGCATCTGTACAGCAACTGCTGTATCATTTCTATCTTGTACTTCTGTATCATTTCTATCTTGTAATTTTTGCATCTGTACATCAACTTTGTGAGCAGTTGCTTTTACCACACTGACCAACTGTCAGCACACTAAGAGAATCTGAGAAGTTCTCCTCTGTGGGGGACTCAGTGCCCAAAGGACGTGACATACAGCAGAACAGGCAATAAAAATGCATGAACATACTAACACGTGTTCTGCTTTGTTGCTGTTAATAAAATATGAACCCATTACTTCAGTCATTATTTTTAAATTGCAGAGTATCTATTATTAAAACTGCAATGTCTCCTATGCTTTTCTGTAGTGTAGGATAATGTCATGGTCCATGTATGCAAAACACAATAGTGACTTTATAGCAGTGCCAGCTGGATTTGTCAACTTTTAAAATTAGAATTGAGGCTTTCTATACTAAAATGTCTTTGACAGCTTACACTATGACTACTAAGAGCATTTTTCTCTTCAGTTGAGGAGTTTGGATGTCATTTAAAAGATTTCTTTTAACAATTTATTTGTATTGAAATAATCTTGCAGATAACCCCACCATCAAAAAGATTTCTTTCTCATATAAAATAAATTGTATTGTCCAAATAACTCCCTGCAATGCTTCCTACAAAAATTAATCCTGAGCTCACATTTAATTTGGGATTTAATATAATAATGACAAAACAAATCACAACTGAACTATCATTACTATACTCTTCTTAAGAAACCCCAGTCTCCTGGCTGTTCAAGAATGCTTAACTGCAAGGAGAAAAAATAAGTTTCTGGTACGACCAGCTTGCCATGTAAAAAACCACCACACTCCCATGGCCTACTCTTCATAATCATTTCAACAATCAATGCATTGTTTAGTACGCCTTTTTGACCTGGTCCCAGAGTGAATCATGATTGACTGGTAACTGGTAACAGAGTAGCTCAGCAACCAGGCCTGCAATAGTGTCTCCTAGCCCCAAAACAGAGACAGTCAGTCCCGCAAGCACCCATGACACGAGTTTTGCTTGTCCGCAGCTTGAGGTGCAGTTCTCCCCAAACCCCTGCACCTATCTCCTTGAAACTTGGCAGGCTTTGTGGCCTCAGTAAGAGCTACCACCCCTGCAGTTT
>NW_017728994.1:37451008-37476657 GCF_001723915.1 Gavialis gangeticus | reverse complement strand
CCTGCACCTATCTCCTTGAAACTTGGCAGGCTTTGTGGCCTCAGTAAGAGCTACCACCCCTGCAGTTTTGACCCCCCTGTGTTGTAACACATACATGTGACATGAGTTTTGCTTTCAAGAATTTGGGGTACAGTTCCCCCCAAACCTCTGCACCGATATTTTTGAAACTTGGCAGGTTTCATGCTCTCAGCAGAGGCTACCATCCCTGCATGTTTCATCCAAATCAGAAAAAAACCCAACGAAGTTATAGCTATTTCATTGATTTCTCATTATACCCTATGGCCGGATCTCTGAGGCGGCTCCAAAGCCGCAGAGCCGCTTTGGCCGGATCGAGGTGGAAACCTAGTCTGGTGCTCTGGATCGGATCATGGCCATCCAAAGCGGCCAGATCCAAAGCCAGATCAGATTGCTGCCAATTCGCAGAGGCCTCTTAGCTTCCTTCTTTCTTCAAGATACTTCTGTTCAGGATTTTCAAAACAAAAGCACTCTGTGCTGAAGCTAGTACATGTGTGCATAAATAGCCAGGTGGATTTGATTAGAAAGGTTTACAACTGTTAATTATAAATATAGATTGAAAATCCAAACATATTCAAGGATAGTGGATACAGAATTACAGGCCATGCATAGGGCCAGACTCACATTCAGAAAGGAGGTACCACCACCATCACCACGAGTATTTTAAAGGAAAAGAGAGCCCTACTTGTTCCTTGAAAGAATAGTTGAAGGCAGCCATCCTCAGGAGAAGATTCCAGGCTAAAGATCCCAAGCTCATGGACTCACCAGCCCTGAGTGAGGCAAGCATGGCCCAGAGAAGAGCATGATGTCAGACATGTGCTACAATGCTCAATCTATCCTAGTGGCTCGATCAAGCAACTCCTCAACCTGCTGACTGTTTTGGATCCTATTGTGAGGATTTGGAGAAACATACATTTACTTCAGAAGGGGATGGGGAGCTGCTGCTCAGGAGGGCACAGGAACTGGCACACTGTAACTGTTACATGTACACTAGCTAAATCTTTGGCCCAGGATGAAGCTGGGTTGAACAGCTGCTGCACAGTTCTGCACATTTTGAAGCTGCTGTTAAGTCTGTTTGTCCATAACCGCTCACAGGCTAGGGAGCCTAGACACCTAAATCAAGTTCTGTATGCCAGTCAAGGGACTGGGCATCTAAAGTCTTTACTAGATCTATTTCTTGACCTGTAAGGTTTCCTGCCTAACAACTCCCCCCTCCCCCACATTTCCAGGTCATTAATAGATACTACACAATAGGCAGATCTAGGATTTTGAAAAGGGGAGTGTTGATGGGGTGGCACATCACATATAGTACAACACATTTTTCTCTAGCTAAAGAGAAACTAGAAGCTTTATTACTACAGGGCTAGTACTATATTATTCAGTTTAAGATCAAAGCAAAAACAAATACAACTATTGGAACATGCACTAATTTGCTAGATTATATATAAATTTAAAAAACCACAACAAACTAAGCAAAAAAGAGTCAAAATAGTCAAAAGATACTGTGTCATTAGTTTCATAATCATTATAATAAAATGTAGTTTCTTATTCAGATTCATAAAACAAAGCTAGCCTCCTTGAGTATCTTGACAGTGCCATCATTTTTAGTCATTTCTACACCTGAGTTAATATTAAAACACTTGAGTTAAGGTTTTTAACCAGAGTGAAAAAGTCTTTAGGGGCTGTGAAATAAGAGAGAGACATTACCAGGATGGCTAACAGACAGCAAATTGTAGAAGAAAGGATAGTTTGATAAATGGAACAACAAGACCATAACAAAGAAGAGAGGGTCTTTAACACCTATGGAGTGGAGAGAGAGTAGCAGGAATTAGGGTGATGATAATGAGCCATGAAGTCAATCAACTTTCTTAGTGCTGCCTCAATAGAAATTCCACTGCTTCTCCCATAGGTTTCAAAGTTTGGATGAAGCAGGAATCAAAGAGGGGTTGGGACTACACAACTGCACCCCCCCAGGGTTTGTCTCTGATTACATCAGCCAGGATCTGGGAAACTCAAAGCACCCTGCTATTAGTTGTTTACCTTGCTGAACTCTGATAATGGTCTCCTAGCTACTTTTGACAGTTTTATCCAATATGATGCTGAAGACCCCTCTGCCTAATGTGGCTTGTTCTAAAGAACTGAAAACACAGGAGAGGCTACTGTGGATGTCTAGGATATAAGCCTCCTACCTAGGAAGCTAATTATAACTTCCAAGGCCTCTCTCTCATTGATACAAATACACCATGACTACTGTAGTGTCACTCTGACTCACCATCCATTTCTTGAAATCATGTTTCAGGTTCTCATTAGGCTGCTCAGTCATATTACATATGGTATGTACAATAATACATTACTAGATCCTATTTTAGTGTATAGCCATAGCGGGCATTTTAAAATTATGGCCATTATCTAACATAGCAAGTAATTTGTACAGGAACATTACAAATTCCTTGTTAGTGTGCTAAGGAAAGTCCTATTCTGAAAAAGCTATTATTGTCCTTGTCCTTTAGACCAGGCATGAAGTATCAGTGTAAAGAAAGATATTAGGACCAGTTTGCATCATTTTTCTGATTTAAAGGTGGAGACAGAAGAGGCAATATGCTATTCACCAGCTGGGTCCTAAGTGTGTCCAGCTGAGTTTACTTTCACTGCTTGCCTGCATAACACCCTGATTGTAATCCAGATGCTTAACATTTATCTTCAGGTGGCTCTTGCAGCAGTAGCAGATGTTCCTGAAAACAGATAACTGAAACATTTTCTGACAGTCTAAAGCACAACTATTTGCTTAGTATCCCATTAACTTCAGTGGGCCTTTATCATAATACTCTAACTCAAATGAAATGCTGCTAATGATAGTCAAATATGCTGAATATTAAGTCAGGTAAGGGCAAGGGCCAATTTGATTTCTCTTCCAAGTTAGTTGTCTGTAAGTAATATCCTTTCCTTTTCATTTAAAAAGAAATGGTCCTGCCCCAGGTTATCCCAGACATGGGCACCACAAATTTTCTCCCAAAATGATGTATGTTCCTAATGATGATAATGTATAAACAACAATATTTTGGGGGGGGGGTCCTGAATACTCCTCAGTGTCATTAGTTGATCACTGGACATTTTTACATGTGCTGTGGGATGCAGTGCCAGGCACTTTAATTAGTGAGCTGCCCTAATTAAAAGTGCCCTTGCGTCACGTGTATCAGTGTGCCCACACTGAAAAAATGGCAATGGGGTGCACTGAATTAAAGTTCATTGAACTTGTTGTATTTCAAACACCCCACTGTCACAGGCCAGCTGGGCACTGTGAGTATATCAATTTAGCCACTCGGCTGTTTGGTTCGGGATCGAGGAGGCAGAGTTTGGAGTAAACAATGGCAAATTTATTATAGCTTACACACACACACCAGTTAACAGAAAGATAAATGCAATAAGCAGATAATAAAATATTATCCGAGGCACACAGCATCTTCAGGTTTAAAATTAACATTACCCTGCCTAAATCCAACCCCTTCAGAACTCTGACTATGCTTTTTTGAGATGTCCTTTCTTGAAATGTACTGGATAAGCTAGGCAGTTGAATCCAGTTTTTATCATCATCAAGGCATCATCTTTCTGAGCAAGAAAGAACTATTAGGTCAGCTAATTTCACAGCTATAGCTTTGTCTTTGAGGCCTAGTCAGTTTCACAAACAGTTACAAGTTACATTTGCGGGTTACAAAAATACAAGCTTTATATTAGACAAAAGTTCCAAATGCTTGTAAGAAGCACATATTTATTGCTTATTAATTTCTTTGGTTCTGGCCCTCACACCCCACCACCTTTTCTTCAGGATGGAGATGTGCGTGGATGGCTGCTGGAGCGTTTCAACTTTCATGCTCCACCAGACTCGATTAATTGAGTCTGCTCTCACATGCTGAATTTTCAGCACATCAGATCAGGCTCTGTACACGTGTATAGGAGCCCTATTAGTATATTAGCATAACTTAGTAGCATTAGTTAGTCTCTTAGTACATTGAGCAATTATTTCATTTAAAAGCTCCCCAGTGGGCATGGCTACAGAAGACATTTACTGAGGAGTTGACTAATTAGCTCTGCATTAAACTTTTCTTGTCTACACATGCACTGCTATTAGGCAGGTGTAAACTAATTAACTCCATAACCGGATAGAAAATGTAAATATTAAACTTACTCTGTAGCAACACTAGTGTAGATGCTGGAGGGGTTGGCTGGGGCATGAGGGCTGCCTGCTGGCTAGACCCACACTGGAATACCCTCAAGCCCCAGCCAGCCCCTCTATAGCACATTGACTTGGGTCAGAGCAGCCCCAGGCTGGCAGGCTGACCCCCCAGGCCACCCACCAACTGGGGCTGTTCTGACCTGCCTCAACATGCTGTAGGCACACATGTAGAAGCGGCCCCCTGGGAAGCAATAAACTCATAGATTCATAGATTCATAGATGTTAGGGTCAGAAGGGACCTCAATAGATCATCGAGTCCGACTCCCTGCATAGGCAGGAAAGAGTGCTGGGTTCAGATGACCCCAGCCAGATACCCATCCAACCTCCTCTTGAAGACTCCCAGGGTAGGGGAGAGCACCACCTCCCTTGGGAGCCCATTCCAGATTTTGGCCACTCTAACTGTGAAGAAGTTCCTCCTAAAGTCCAGTTTAAATCTGCTCTCTGCTAGCTTATGGCCATAATTTCTTGTGACCCCAGGGGCGCCTTGGTGAGTAGAGCCTCACCAATTCCCTTCTGCGCCCCCATGATGAATTTATAGGCAGCCACAAGGTTGCCTCTCAACCTGCTCTTGCAGAGGCTGAAGAGGTCCATGTGCCCTAGTCTCCCCTCGTAGGGCTTGGCCTATCATGCTGGAGTGTATTACTTGGACTTAATAGCACGTGTAGATGTGCCCAGTGATGGCAATACACCTAAGGCTAAAAACAGATGACATGTTTATCCTAGGATGAACCATTTTATCCCAGGACAAAGTGCAAGAGTATAGATATACACGTCCATTGTCCCAGGATAAATGCTAAAACAGTTTCCCAGATAAGAGGTAGTAACAGTTTATCACAGGATATTATAAAGCAAACCTGTAATGTTATCCTGAGATTGCATCATTGAATCAATGGCAGAACAGTGACAGTGCATTCAGCCACTCACTAAACCCTGATTAGAATGGTAATGTGTATACACACTAATGCCAGGGTATTTTATTTCAGGACAAAAAACAGGCAAAACACAATTTATCCAGGGACAAATGCAACAGCTGGTCCTAACCTAGGAATTATAGATGGACATAGCCAAAGATAGACTGAAGAATCTTGTTTACAGGTGTAAACTTAAAGGTACCAACTTAATTTTAATATACATGAGATGACTGGTTCATGTAGAGATGATGGAGAGATGTGGGCAGTGGGGTTCCCCAGGACTCGGTCCTCAGGCCTGCACTGTTCAATATCTTCATCAGCGATTTGGACAAGGGGGTGAAAAGCACCTTGTTCAAGTTCACAGATGACACTAAGATGTGGGGAGAAGTGAGCACGCTAGAAGAGAGGGACAGGCTACAACTAGATCTCGACAGGTTACAGAGGTGGGCGGATGAGAATAGGATGGGTTTCAATATGGACAAGTGCAAGGTGTTACACCTGGGCAGGAAGAGCCAGCAGCATACCTACAGGCTGGGGAACTCCCTTTTCATCAGCACAGAGGCAGAGAAGGATCTTGGAATCACTACTGATTCCAAGATGAACATGGACGCCAATGTGGGGATATGGTTAGGAAGGTTAACTGCACCTTGTCATGAATCCATACATACATCATGAGCAGGTCCAAGGAGGTGATCCTCCCCCTCTATACGACATTGGTCAGGCCGCAGTTGGAGTACTGTATCCAGTTCTGGGCACTGCACTTCAGGAGGAATGTGGACAGCATCAAGAGGGTCCAGAGAAGGGCCACTCTCATGATTAGGGGGCAGCAGGGCAGGCTACGGGACCTGAACCTGTTTAGCCTCCACAAAAGAAGGCTGAGAGGGGATCTGGTGGCTGCCTATAAACTTGCCAAGGGGGACCAGCAGGCAATGGGAGAGTCCCCGTCCCCCCGAGCACTATCGAGGGTAACAAGGAACAACGGCCATAAGTTGACTGAGAGTAGATTCAGGCTAGATATCAGGAGGCACTACTTCACTGTCAGGGTGGCTAGGAGCTGGAACCAACTTCCAAGGGAAGTGGTGCTTGCCCCTACCCTGTGGGTCTCCAAAAGGAGGCTAGACAGCCACCTATCTGGGGTCATTTGACCCCAGCATGCTTTCCTGCCCATGGCAGGGAGTTGGACTAGATGATCTGCTTAGGTTCCTTCTGACCCTACCAACTATGAAACTATGAAATTATGTAAAAGTTGAATTAACATAGTTAATTAACATTAACTTTATTAATCCCTTCTCAACACAAATCTTCCATCTTAATGGGAAAATAGAAGAACATGGGTTGGAAAAGTGATTCTGTCTCCATCTGTAAAGCTAGATAAGATTTATATTTCACATCATTGTAACAAACTTCAGAAAAGCTGACATTTTAAAAGATTGCCATATATTACCATTAGGTCTCAAAGTAAACAACATGATGTTTAGCTCAGAGATATCAATGGGATTTATTTATCAGTATCAACATAGCTTTAGGAGTTTGAAGTAATAAACAAGCTCAATCAACATAAAATGGATCAGTTAGAGTGAATTTAAAGATAGCTATAAATTCTACATCCCTAGAAATATACAAGAATAATTCAAGAATATCCACAGATCAGTACATTGTGCAGTAGCAACTTAATTTTTTAGAAAAAAAATCCAAGCTACTATAATTGCAAGCTATATCATAATGATTTAGAATAACAATGAGGAGAAACCGTGAAGATTACCTTGTAAATAAAGAGAAATCAAAGGGGAATCCAAATCCAAATTGTTATAAAAATATGATTTCTTTTAGAATGTTATGAATACCATGACTTTTCTAAAAGAGGAATGCACTTGCTGTCATTAAGATCATGCTGTCCTTAATGACAGGGAACTTGATGCTATAATTTAGAAACATATTTCTGACTTTTGGCTACCAAAATGAGAGTGCCACTTTAGAATGCCTGCATTTATTATCTTTAAGGAACACTTGCAGGATAGCAGAGTTGGAGATGGCCTTTGTGTAGCTTTCCAAAGAGAGAAAGGTGGTTTCTATCTCATTTTCATACCTGTCTATAATTATGGACAGCTTCTTAGAGAGAGATTTCTGGTTGGTTTTCCCGGTTGGTAGTTTCCAGACAGCAGTCAGGTATGAGTCATTCAATTGTGAGTCTCCTTGGGACTCCATTGTGAGCCAGCATGAAGCCAATAAAAAGCAAGTTTTTAGGACGACTTGAATCCTACTGTGATATATGAAAGTGATAGTCAGTTGTTACGCTTGTGACTAGAAAGTAAGGGACTGTATACACAAAGTTACCAGGAAATGGAAAGAACTTTTATTTTAGAATGAGTCATTTTTTAATGAGTCATTTTCCTTTTCTGGCATGAGTTTTCACTGGCCACTTTTATTATTGTTAGAAAATAAAATAACTGAAATATTTTTGCTAATTTGAGAAGCATCCTTTCCAGTAGGGGGAGATTAGAGAGATTAGGACAGGGGTGAGCAATTATTTGGGCCTGCGGGTCACAGGGAGTTTTGCTGAGCTGTTGCAGGCTGGGTCAATTCAGCACCTATTGTATCCTATTGTAAAGGAGAGAGAAAGAACCTTTTCCTACGTGCAACAGCCGGTGTCCCATCTGCCATGCTGGAAGCAGCAACAAGAACAAAAGGACACCGCAGGAACCATGTTTTATCAGCAGCTGTTTGGTTCAGATCAGATATCCCTGCAGCTGTGCAGATATTTTTGGCTTACCACGAGGACTGGGAGAGGGAGGGGATAGGCTGGAGAAAAGATCCCAAATGCAGGAGATCACAGGAGCTGGAGAAGAGGATGAGAAGCTGGCTGCTGGCCAACGTAGGAGCTTGAAAGGGTTCTAGGATGCCAGGAGATGCCAGCTTTGAGTCCACCATAAGAAAAGCACTGGGAGCCAATAGGAAGCCTTGCTCAGAGATGCCAGTTTTGAGCCTGCCACAAGGAAAGTGGCAGAAGCTGGTGGGATCCTTGCGGGGGGGTAAGGTGGATATGGGAGAGGTAGCAGAGTCCAGGAAGGTCCTGTTACTTTTCTTTCTCTTCTGTATTTGGTTTTCCTTTGGGGATGCCAGGGTTTGTCAGAGGGCCACCAGCTAGGCTGGACCCTGACTCTGGGATCAAGGAGCGAGGAACTGGAGAAGGGCCAAAGGCAAGGGGAGAGATGCAGGCGAAATGCCATTTTCTCATCCCCAGACCCATCACCAGTTAGGGCCAAGGGAAGGCCCCCATCCAGAGGCACTTGGACGCGACTGGGAGATGCCAGGCCAGCACAAAAGCACCTAAAAGGGCTGGGGCTTCCATATCAAACAGAGACAAGCCCAGCCAGGGGTTTTTCTTTTGTTTTCCTTGTTGTCCAGAGTAGACCAGCCCAGTGAGGAGCGGAGAGCCTCCAGCACCCTCTGAGCCTCACTGGATGGCAGCAGAGGGACTCTGTCTGTAAGCTGCAGAGCCCAAACACTGCGGAAACTTACCTTAGTTCAAGTTAATTGTCCTGTGTTCTGCTTTAATTTCCTTTACATTCACAATGCTCCAACAGAGGGCTGTTTGGGCACAGGTGGCCATTATACAGGGAAGACTGGCTCAAGTAGACCATGAACCTAGAAATCTGAAGAAAAGAACAGAAGTCACCTGGTGAGACCCAAGGACGAGGTTGACGCTGTAACATCAGGGTGGCTCATGGTTGGGGTATAGGAAAGATAGGAGCCCCAGAAGAAGGCCCAATCCCAGCACATAAAAGACAAGCTGTAGTGGAACGGAACACCTCCCATGTAAAGTACCATCCAACATCAAGTCATGGCAGGTGAGAATTTGGCAACTCTACCGCATGACTAGATCAACTGCACTTGCTCCCCCACAGCCCAGTCTGGTTGGGGACAGGGCCGATGGGCCCCTCAGCCCTACCCTGTACTGCGCCCACATCTATCTTACTTCAGTAACTTGCTTGTGCAGGCATACTTAGAGAAAGACAACCCTCCAAGAACAGATAACTACGTATTGGCTAAAAAACTCACCTGGAATATGGAAATCCAAAACCCAAGGAAGGAAAAGAAGAGAGCACTATTCAAACCCATATGCACATGCTGGTGTACCTGATGGTGCCTATAGCAATAGACAATCTCTAGAAACCCATGACAGGTGCAGTATTAAAGCTTACATGGATTGGTCTAAATTTTTTAAAAAATGACTAATGATTTACCCAGTTTGACACACCTTAGAGGGTCCTGACTTAATGATAGTATGTGGTTAGATAACATTCTTTAATCAAGGCTTTTAAGCTGTTTCCAAATCAGGCACACAAAAATTGAGGTACCCCAAATTAATTGTCCCATAATAATCAGCATGTATAATCTTTCCACACAGAAAAATTAGAAAGAGATGCCTGGAAGGGGCTTCTTAGATCACTACGTCTATTCCCTTGCCACTACAGGCAACCGATTTCCATCTCAAAATTGGTTAATCTTCTTGAATTTTTCATTGCTATTGAAGACTCAAGAATTTCTTTCCTCTGATGGTTGGAAACATTTTAAATTCCAGAGTAAATTTATTCATGACTGGTTTAAGCCTATTTTTTTCTGTCAGCATTGTCTACTTCAAATAGCTTTTCTCTCTTTCTGGTGTTTATTCCAATCCCTGATACTGGATATATTTAAGGAGAGTAAACAGAAGCCTTCTCAGTCTGTGTTTTGCTAGACTAAATAAGCCAACCTCCTCTAAAATCTTATATATCAGGTTGGTTCATTCCCTTGATCATTGTTGCTGCCCTCCTTCATATTTATTACTGCTTGAACTAATGCTTCTTAAAAATGGATGGCCAAAACAGTCACAAACCACTTTACACTATAGATGTAATACTACTTATGTCTTTTGGAAATACCTCATTTAATAACTCATACGATTGCATTCCCTTTTTTCATACTGGTATCACACTGGAGACTCATAGGTCTCGATGGTAAAAGAATAAACCTAGGCCTTTCTCCTCTTCTGTCATTTCCAGCTACAGCTGGGCAAATAATGACGTTTCAATCCAGCAGCCATTCTTCTCAGAAAGAAAGATAGGTTTGGTTCATAAATTGTTCTGAGGAAATGAAAAAATGAAAGATGTTTGTCTTGTTCAGCTCAAAAACATTTTTCTTTTTTTATAATTTAGGTAAATGTCAAATAAGAAATTTTTATCTTGAAATTAAAAGTCAAAACATTTTGTTCAGAAAAGGGCTCAAAGAAACATTATAGCACTTCTAAAAAGTGTTCAAAATTTTCCCCATTTTTGTCTGACTCAAGATCATTCAGTCCACAGTATTTTACTGGGACCAGCTCTTCTGCAATGTTCTTACTACTCACCAAAACCAAATCTACAACACAATGATCTTTTCTAGGTTCCATGATTATCTGATGAAGAAATTTGTCACCAGCCATATCAAGAAAATTTTGTTCTGTCATTATGATTAGCATTTGTTCTGCTATCTGCAAAATTAAAGTCTCCCATACTGACATGATTCCTTATAGTCATGGGTAGATACAGGGTACAGAGGGGCAACCACCCCTCAGACACAGACAATGACATAGCATCCGAGAAAGTAGGCTGTAGCCTATGAAAACTCATGCCTCTCATAGCCTGTCTCATATGATAGCTCGTGCCACTGTGTCATAGCATCTGAGGAAATAGGTTGTAGCTTATGAAAGCTCATGATTCTCTGCATGAGTTAGTCTATAAGGGGTAATTCCACCTGCCTTATGATGAGGGGGTTTCACTTTGTGTGGAAAAAATAAGGATTTTCCCCTTTGAAATGGGAAACTATGGGTTTCCCCTGGCAGACTGACAGAGTTCCAGCCTGCAATGACCTGCTTGGGGCTGGGGGGAGCAGAGGCAAGGTGATCAGAGGCAGATCCAGGTCCTCTTCCTCCTCTGGGATGGGCACAGGGGCTCAGGGTGGCAGCAGCATGGATACCTGGGAGCAAAGAGGCTGCAGTGGAGACTGGCAGGCATGGGGCATGGCAGGCTGCACTCCCTGTGGGAGCTGCTGCTGTTGTCACTGTGCATCCTGCTGGGCATTGGAAACATGTTGGGGAGCTGTGGGGGCACTTACCTCCCTAGATTTAGTGTTCATCAATTTTATTTATAGAAAGAGAGGAAGGGAGCAGGGAGGTAAAGGGAAAAAAAATCCAGGGCTGTGAGGCAGGGGTATGTGTGCACATACATGGCTGTGTAGGGTTGTCAATAAAGCCATGTCAGGTGGTGATAGCAGCTCCATTTAGGTAAATCTTTGGGAGTGATGGAGGGAAGCATTGGAAGGCCAGGGCTTGAGAACTGTGCCTGCACCATTGGGGCTGGGGGCCAAGCTGTGGCAAGCCTGAACTGGCCCTACATCACTGGGGGGGGGCAATGGTTTGAAGCCAGTCTGGGCCGTCAGGGGCCAAGCTCTGGTAAGGACGAGACCTGAACCACTGGGGCAGGGACCAAGTTCCATAAAGCTCCACACTGCCCCTGCCCCCCCACCTTTTCCCACACAGCCACCCCCTAGGGTTGGGAGTGAGGGGCACTGGCAGGGCTGGTGAGGCTGTGGCTTGAGAGTGAGGGACAATGGTATAGACAGGGACAGGGCACTGGTATGTCAGAGGTGCTCAGTGCCACAAAGCAGCAGTGGGGGACAGCCGCAGGTGGACCTGTGTCCTAGTGAGCAAAGGGGGCAGAGGAAGCTTTGATTTTCCATGATGAAAAAAAAATCAGATGCCAGAATATATAGGTATTTAGAATTTATTTTATTTTAATAGAGGCACTGGTAGGGTTCCAAATTGCTTTAAAATTGTAAGTATATCAATAAAACATTGTGTTCAACTGATACCTATATATAGACTATATATATAGTAGTGTTTAATTGTGGATTTGGGGGTTTAAAATCAGAGAATCTTGGATTTTTTTTTACTAGAGAATTTTTTATTTTTAACAGAGGAAATCAGCATCCCTGCTTATGACTATATCAATAATTGATGTACAATATCATTTATATAGATGTACAGTATTCTATCTTTAATAAAATTTGTTTCCTGAACAGCAGTTACCCCTCAGAATCTGTGTGCCAGTTATGATTGTGATGCTAACAGGTTTCTAGTCCTTTAATGTCCAGTTTCATGTCTTCCACCATCTCTCCATCTTGTTATCTAGGCTCCTTGCATTCGTATACATCTCAGTTGTTTCTCTCTAACTTAATTTTTTTCCAGTTCCAAACTGGAATACTTACAGTCCTTTCACTAGCTGTATTGCCTGTTTGACTACTGTTCTCATCAATACTAAAACTTGTTTCCCTTTTTACTGTCCATCATCCTAACTTCTGAGGTTCCTTTATACATTGTTGTGTCCTTATTTACCTGATTCTTCACCTGCTGCATATTAAAACTGGAAAAGTAAATTACATAAGTCTGTCCCACATTTGTAGTTTAAAGCTCTTCTTATTGATCTCCAGATAGTCTGATGGAGTCTGTTTGTCAAGGAGTCCTCTTTCCATGAATAGTTCTCAGTTATCCCAAATCCCAAACCTTCCTCATAGTTTCCTAATCCTCAAGCCATCTTTCTTATTATCATTTCCTTATGCCTCCACCCCCCTCTTTTTTATTTTATTTATTTTTACAGGCACCCAAAATGCCACTGAAGATCACATGAACCACACATTCTTTAGGAATAGCCTACTGTCCTTTATTTATCACCAGGGAGCCAGGTTTTCCATTTGCTGCAAAAAACATGGATTTTTCTCCTTTGAAGAAAAAGGAGAAATTGTGGATTTTCCTTTTTAATGGAGAAAACAATGGGAAACCAGGTTTCCCTTTGCAGGCTGGCAGCCTTCCAGACCACAAGGAGCTGCTTGGGGCCATGGGGACTTGGGGAAGGGTGATTGGAAGCAGGGGTTGCCACATGAACGTGTGAATGCATGTAGCTGGCATATAGCCAGACAGGGTGGTAGGAGAAGCCTTGGCAGCTGGATACAGGTAAGTCTGTGGGGGGTGGGGATTGGAGAGCCAGGGTCTTGGTGACTGTCTGACAGGCTGTGCGTGCACCTGCCGGTGCTGGGGGAAGGTATCTAGGCATGAGTCTGTGGCAGAACATGGAGACAGGGGAGGAGGTACCTGCCTGTTCAGCGGGGGACTGAGAGAGGGTGCCCTTTGGGGGCAGTGGGTAGCTGCATAGCTGGGCCAGAAGAACCAGAGCTGGTACCTCTCACTGCAGGGGCAGAGTGGCCAGGACACACTGCTGGCGAGGGAGGGGGTGGCCAGGCTGCCTGACACAGTGTGGAAGCCCTGGACTAGGGTGGAGGGTGCAACAGGCCTTCCCGCTTCCTCCCTCCAGCCCATGCCAGCCCCAGACTTGCTCTGCCACCACCCAGACATGTCAGAGCTGGCACAACCTCTGTGCTCTGGCCTGGGTGGACAGAGCAGGTGGGGGGTGGGTGCCCTCTAACAGGCTGGGGAAGGTGGGAAGGGAGCTGCAGGTTGGGACCGTAGGGCACCAGCGTGGCCTGGGTGTGTGTGAGACTCGGTCAGGAGTGAGGGGCACCAGCAGGGCTGGATGGGGCTGTGTCAACAGCATGGGTAGAGCACTGGTATATCAGGGCTGCTCAGAGCCACAAAGCAGCAGACCCAAAAGCTCTGACTTTCTGTGATTACAAAAAACCCCAAAAAAGCCCCAGATGCCAAAATATAATTTTTTAGAATTCATTTTATTATAATGATTGAGGCACTGGTGGACTTCCAAATTGGTTTAAAATTGTAAATATATCAATAAAGCATTGTGTTCAATTGATACATACATACATACATATCTATATATCTATATCTACACATACACATACATATAGTGGTGTTTCATTTTAATCATGGAAAAACTTGGATTTGGGGTTTTTAAAATCAGAATATTTGTTGGGTTTTTTTGGTTTTTTTCCAAAGAATGTGTGATTTTTAAACAGAGAAAACCAGGATCCCTGTTCATTACTATGGGGATTTTGGCAGTATGATTTGACCTAACACAGTGGATAATCACAGTGTTTTTTTCTGTGCTCCCATCAGGATAATATTTCAGTCTCCAGTCCATACACCATATCCTTAACTTTGTGTCTGGTACCATTCTGGTGCTCTTGATTACTATTCATAATCATCAGTCACCTAAACCTACCTCTTCTGGATGTCACTGGGTGTGTCTACACATTCATGAATGCTTTTTTGCTACTGTGCATTACGTTTTAGTACCTCTAACAGTACTAACTAAATACATATTAGGCTTTCCTAATGTGCAATAGTGAAAGTACACACTTTTAAAGTGATGCTTAATGAGCAGTAGCTTAATTTGACTGTGCATTAGTGTATTAGCACAGGTCTTGCCATGACACTCTAATGTTCAGTAAAATAGGCTACTGCGCATTCAAGTGCATGTAGAAACATTCCCACTGGGAATCTCTGGTCCTCTGCCTTCTGTTCTTGCATCTGTGTGTCACCCTTTCTTCTCTTCTATGCCTATCCATGTCCTGTGTATCATACTCATTTTCCTGGCCCTTCTTACCTCCATTGTTTCCTCTTTTCTTCTTGCAGGACAGGCTGTACAGGCAGTCCTCAACTTACAATGTTTTGAGTTACAACGTTTTGCACTTACAACATTTCTAAGTTGCATTCTTCTCTGGGTTACCTTCCTCATCCTTCTTGTTCAAAAAGTGTCTGTACATTTTCACTTGTCTGTGAAGCCTCTGAAGTAATCCTGCTCCTCCCATATTTCCTTTCTTTCCATCTTTAAAGAAAAAAAAAAAAGGGAAAAAAAAAAAGATAAAATTCCCCAAACTACTCTTAAATACCCCCTAAATTCCCAGTTTCCTGCTCTCTGGGTGCTGACCACTAGACTTTTCAATTTTATGCCTGTGCCTGCCTTGTTCCCTCAACAATAAACTGTGTGTTGACAGTGATCAAATGCCAGAAGTCCCCCTTGCACTCTCGGCTGAAAGACCTTTCTCCCCGTCACAACACGCAGTTTTCAAGCAGACTTCAAACTGCAAGCAAACCACCATGTAACAGAAAAATTAATGGAGAAGTTAGCATAAGAAAGCCAGTGAGAATTTAAACTGGAACAGCTTTCTTTACTAATTCACCCATGTGGATACACTCATTTCACTCTCAGTCTTCATTTTTGTGGTTTAAGTTAATCGGCTTATAAAGTAAATGAATACAAACTGAACAAAGCTACAGTTTTGCCAGAAAAAGATCTTCAGAAAGTAAAACTGTAATTAAGAAAAAGAAAAACAAACCCTAGTTCACAATCCAGTCCAGCCACGTGAAGTCCATGCACAACCAAATAATGTATTTGTCCAAGTCATGTTCTTGAACTCTAGATGCTTCAGGAAATGTCCACTACAGATGTAAAGCTTAAAAGCAGCATGTAGGAAGGTCAAGGGGAACAGAACAATCTGGACAGGTGTGCAGAACTAAATAAATAAAAAGGTGATCATAGTGAAGACAGTGCTGTAGGAATCAAGGTTGGAAGAGCAAACAACTCTTATTTAATATGTCTCTTTAAATTATTCTGAGCTTTTCATTGGGTTTTGCAACTTTCCATCATGGAGTGCAACTTCTTCAACAGTCTACTCATTCTTTCTTGAAGAGGCACGGCTTTAGCCGTGTTGTAAAAGTGACCCCAAAGCTCAAGAACACTACAGATCTATTGGCCCACCAGCATCGTAAACTTGAGAGATTGATCTTGACTGCCTCTTTCACCTAAATTTTGTGGTAATAGGTGCACTACAGTGTTAACCTAAAAAAGGCCGGCTTAGCCCTCACACACACTTACTAATCAAATAACCAGCCTTAATTGAGCCACAGACTTATTTTAAGAAGTTTTGTAGAGATGAAAATATAAATATTGAACTTTCAGGACCAGTATGCTTTAACTAGCAAGTAATCCTTACATTCAAAGAGCTCTGTTATGCGTCTTGCATATCTTTTATCATGACTAGAAATATTTGTGGCTTTTTAAAGCAAAATGCTTATCTTGTATCATCTATATAAAATGGAAGATTCCATTGTTGTCTTCTAAATTAAAAAAAAAACAAAGCTAGGGACAGGAGAGAGCAGGGCAGGGTGTAGGATTCTTGTGCAGCTTACCCTGGTGGCACTCCAGAAATCAGAGCCATACTGTATAATAAAACATGTGCAGAATATAAACAGTTTTCACTCTGCAAATCCATGTTCTCCATCTGTATATTTCAGCTGACCTTTAAGTCCAACTACAGCCACAGGAAAACTTGTTTTCTTCAGTGATTTTCTTGTGCTTGTGTACAAAGAACATTTTCACCCTTGCTTTCCAAGTATGGAATTTTGAAAAACCACAGTTTAACTTTTAATGTATTGCAGCCCCAAGCCTATTAATATCTGTACATGCTAAAGTCACAGAATATGCCCCCTACCTTGCAGCCATTTAAAGTACATCTCTCTTGTTTTATAATATGCATTCATCTGGTTGTGCCATTCAGACTGTGATTTCAGAAGTTTTTCTGCCAGGCACATAGTAAAGAATATCTGAAGGGTATGAACACAAAAACTGAAATTAATGTTATATGGAGAGTAAGTTGCGTTTTGCTGAGACATCAGGTTCTAAGCAGCTTATACATCTCTTCATGTGTATGACTCAGAAAGGTTATATATATTTGTAATGCTGACAGTCTATTTGAAAATAGTTCAATGACATGAAGAAAGTTATCATTATTATATCTCTAGATGAGAAGCTACTTTTTTAGTTTACTCTACTGTTTTTCTTCACATCCTACAGAGGGTGTTACATACAACATCCTTATAAACATTCAATTTTTGCTTTTGACTCACATCTTTTATCTAGGAAGGAGATTAAAAACTCATGTGGCCAAACAATTTGATTGTCTGACTCTCTGAGGAGGCTGAAAAGTATGTTATCAATTTTGAGGTCAATTTTAACTTACATCCATTAGCATCTTTCATCATAAATATGGAAAATTCCCTATGAACATAACAGTAATGGAGATAAGAGGAGGGTAGAGAGAACCATTCAAGCTGTTTTGCTCTTTAATTCTCTCTCCAGCCCCTCACCCACTAGCTATTCTTTTCCTGTATCTGGCATTACTCATGATATTTTCTTAAAAATAACACATTATTTTCTTTCATATTAAGGAATAGCTGGTGGTTACTATGATAAATATGACCAGAGAGATAAACTAGCAAATTTAAAAGGAAGTGGAGTATGACTCTGTTAGGGAAAAGGGATTTCCCACAGCCCACAGACGCCCTTACCTTTTCTTCCATGATGTCTTATAAACATAGAATGCCTACCTTAAATTCATGTGTTAAAACACTAAACTTCTTCACAAATTGTGAAAAAGTACACCACTACCAATGGTGAAAGTGATTTGAAGAATTGTTTAAAGTGTTCAAGGTACAAGTTACAGCTATTCACATTATAATCATGTATTTTAGTCATTTTCCACCCTTTAATAAACACACACATCAAGGTTTTGACTACGATTTCCTTGGACATAGAATATGTCTCCACAGTATACAAGGCACTTTCCTAGTGCCTGTAGATGCTAATAGAATACAAAATAATAATGGTAAGATTGTAAAGGATATGACTGTTGCACAAGTAACCCAGAATATCCAGTATTTATATTATGTTTACTTAATGGCTTAATGCACAAAGAAAGTTCTTGCAGTCATATACAGGTTTTGGGCTTTGTGATTTAAAAAAAAAAATAGATATGGGTGTTTGGAATTGGAAAACCTTTAAAACTTGTTCATTATTGCCATGGGCTGCAACTGTTTCCAAGTAGTCAAAGGTAGGAGTGCTGCCTGTGACTCCTAGAGAAAAGGAAAAGGCATTTTGATCTATATAGACTGAAACAAACTCTTCCCCTTCCCAACTACAGCAGAAATACAGGCATGCCAACAGCTACAGCAGCAGGTACGGTAGACAACAGAGACTGCAATTATTTCAGACATATGATAAGGACATTTTTTCTAGCATATGCTGAATCCTTATAATTTTAGCTATGGATGTGTGAAAAGTTTACCTTCAAGTTTCCTGAAAAACTTCTCAGTATCAATGCCTGTGGGGAGGAAAATGAAAACTTGGTATCTAAAATATACATATGCTGAGATTTTTTTCAATCCAAAGAAAAAGCCCTCATGGAGAAGCTAAAATGCTTTTGCGATAATTTTGAAACTAGACAGAAGCCTGAGGTATTTGTACCTTAATGCTCCTAAATTACATTTAAATTACAAATCTATTCTGACTGAAACTCTCTCTGCAACTTCATTGATATAAAGGTAGTAATTTGTCACCTCCGTAGAAAAGCAGCGCCAAAAAATTACTATAAATATGCTCCTTTTGTGCATAAGTCACATAAATGGTTTTAGAGAAAGTGCTTGTGTGTCAACCCACTTATCTGAAAGTGATTAAACTAGTTTATACATTTAAGAAAAATCCTATGCTATAAAAGCAGACTGTGATGTTGAGAAAACTTCTCCCAGGTGCCTCTTCATCCCTACCAAGCTGCATGCAGACTAACAGGAAAACCTCTCACATATATAAATCTTCAAAAGAAAACAACCCTATTTCTCCAGGTGTTCCTGCTTGGGTTGGGTTTTCTGGTTTTTACTACTCTAGGCTGGAAGCAGGGCAAACACTTTCATCTGATTTTCCAGGATGTTGGGGAAGTTGGCAAACAATTCTTTTCCTACCAATGTCTCTCCCATGTTGTGGGCAAAGCAGCTGTCCTTGAACTTATCCTGGTTAACTGAGACATGAATGATCATTTCTATGTCCTAAAGCATAAGTTTCTTTAACTGGGACCTTAATATCTCATGAAAAGTGTGGCAAAGGGCCTTGAGCAATTAAAATATCCTAGAGGTACAGCAATAGGCACAAACTTTCTGCCTAAAATATCAGCATCCAAACATGCCTCTGTTCAGATTATTATTCTCTGAGTTGCACCTGATCAGCTCAATTCTGAATTTAGTTTTCCAATTTATGTTGATTTATAAATTCAATTAAAAGCATTTTAATTTAGAGCCAAAGCTGTCATTCCTTCAGGAGGCAGATATATACAAGTTCTTCCACTACAATATAGAAACTCAGCACGATAGCTGATTTAACTCCATTCCCCGACCCCCACGCCCCATATTTAAGCTTAGCTGGCTGCGTCTACACAAGATGCTTACTGTGCACTAGTTCATTACTACTGCACAGCTTTGCAGCTACTGCACAGTCAGCATCACCAAGAAGTCATGCAGGAATGTACAGTCATTTAGTATTTGGTTATGGAAGTACTAAATAACTGCGCAGTCAACATCTTGTGTAGATGCGGATGCTATAACCTAATTTTTGAAAATGCTTCTGTGGATATAGAATACTAGATGCTGGGATACATAATCTCTAGAAATGTACAGGGATTACCTAATTTGAAATAAGATATATATTAATGCATACTAATGTATATTAATTGCATTATTTATTCTGATGTTTCATTGCCAGAATTAAACTGAGAACAGTAAAAGGAAATGAGGCATCATGCTTCCATTCGTGTCATAAAAATGGTATGAGAAAAAAAATTAAAGTTTATTTTGGAGAGCATAATTTCATATTGCTATTTTAACACATTATTTATGGCATATCCAGCTATATTTACTTACCATGAAACTGAGCTAAAAAAAAAGAAAAAGGAAAGTTGAGCTTTATTGTAAAGCCTCACATGCACTAATGGAATCCACTAACAGAACCTCCAATCCATGTGGCATTCCAACGATTTCCCACTCTCTTTAGTAGGATTCTAAAGTCATATGGGAAAGGGCTCATATATCATTCTATTAATATTCTCATTAACAATCAAGGTAAGAATGCACCACTTACTTTCCACCATTAATGCTTAATGTACTGTCAAATCTGTATGTGCCTATGATGGCGGAAAGAGCGGAACAAAAACATTCATGAAAGAGGCGTACAGGTCTTAACTGTGTTTGGTTTGGACCAGCTCACACAGTATTTTAACATTTTAGAATCTAATGAGATTTCATAAGAACCTGCAAGTCCTATGGCCCTGTCTCTTGGACTACATGAATAAATAAGGAGATTAATAAACTAATCTACCTACTGGTTTGTCTCTCTCTGGAATTTTTTCTAGTAATAACATTAAAAGAGCCTATACAAGAGACTCCTTGGGTGTGTAACAAGTGCATAGTGAAAGGGCTTGGCACAAATCTTTATTTCAGTTCATATGGAAATGTAATTATGTAGCATCTGGTTTATGTGACCATCATTTCAAATGTTACCATAGTTACTGCCATGGCAATGAAATAGAAATGCAGCTGCACTGAATGTAACAATACATCACCTGTTTCATAAAAAGACCAAAACCCCAAAAAACACTTCTGAGGACAATTTAGCGTTGCTGAAAGCAAAGGTGCATAATTAAAATGGGCTTTTTTTTGTAGGTTCTCACAAATAATTCAACCTATTCCTGCATAAAGTGAATCATTTCTACCTGTTGCTCTTAATAAGTATGAGAACTGCTATTTTGATCCAGTAATCCTAAATTTCAAAGTATTTTCTAGACACTGCTAACAGCTCGCCTCCCACGTATACATAGGCGAGCTCTCAGACATGACTCACTAGAACTGCTCAGAGCTGGGATAAATACCAGGATGAGAGCAATGCAAATGGTAAGTATACATCATGGTACGCAGAAACAAGTCTCTCTTATTTACTGGAGATGACTTACAGTGAAGACTCAAATGCCTTCTAATGTGGCATTAGTAGTTTTTCCTGCCTGTTCCGTATGTCAGTAATGCTACCATTACCAGAGACAAACTGAACTAACTTCATTCTATACCTTGCTGAGGTTTTGGGTCACACCTAGTACTGTAAGAGAGTCTAAGTGGAGGCCATAAAGAAACCTAGATCAGTAAATAAAATACTGCCTGTCTTGCAGTCTATTAATCCAGATTTTCTGTATGGCACAGATCAAGACAGATACAATTTTCCCTGTGCCAATAAAGTTTTTTGTTCTGTTTTCAGTGGGGTACTTAAGAGCTATTTCCAAAATTTGGATCTAAATTTTGGGTTCAAAATTTGACCATTACTCAAGCATGAGTGTTTTATGGACCATTCTTTACAAAGTAATAACAGCTAATCTTTCTAAATTCATGTTTCATATTTCTCATAATTTTACTGATGTGTAGCAGAAATGGAACAGTACTCATTTTTCAATATTGATTTAATTATTTTACTAAAATTAAAAGCTAGGCTTACCAAGTAGTAATTGCTAGGACCCACTTTTCTATCTTCCTTTAATTAAAAAATAATTAGTTATGTACATTCCATTTAATACATTTATATAATATTTATATAAATTAACATTTACTTTAATACATTTAACTTTCACAGCATAGTTCTGAATCACGACACTTATTTTACCATATCCCTTGGTTTTTGTAGGAATGCATATCATCCAGAATGCTTGGTTTGTACCTTTTAACTTTTCCAGATAGTTTCATACCTGATTTATGAGTAAGGTACTGTGTACTTTTTAACTGACAACACTTTCTTTCTTCATGTTGTTGAATATAATCTAAAAAGAGGAAATTAGTATTGATTTGTAAGAAAAATACAGCTTACATCCTGCTCTTACAAAGAACTTACTTGCTTTATGAAAAAATTAAACACCAAAGTTTAGACAGATTCAACAATGAAGCCCTCATATGCATATGTTTGCAGTATGCCTGGATGCTACATGGTAGTCATTAATGTCCTGCCCATTGTCTCATTTAGATCATTCTGTTGAACAGTTGGCAAAAGATTTCATATAAAATATTAAATTGGTCCATTAGTGACAAAAGGCATAACTCTGAATGACTCTTAAGTTTAATGTTAACAGTTAAACCAGGGCTGTCCAACTTCTGGGCATCTGGGGACCACACACTGCATGGGCCACAGACAGGGTTGCCCAGGACTGGCCTAATAGGCGGGTGATTTGGGCAACCACCCCAGGTGTCATGGTCAAGGGGGTGCCACGCATATGCACGCCACACACATGTGAACAGCAGTGCTCTCCACCTGCCCCACCACAGCCAATCCCCACTACAGGAAGAAGGAGCAGTGCTCAGCTCAGCCTACCCCCCCCACCCCCTCCAGCCACTGCTTAGAAGGAGCCAGGCTGGGCATGTGCAGGCAGGTTGGTGCTTGCTTCAGTCTGCTCGCCTTGCTCCTGCACTGTAGCAGCAGTGCCTACCTGTCCGGCTGCCTGGTGCACCATGCCACTCTGCCTCCTCACCAACTATGTCCCACACCCCTGCCTACCTGTCTCTGCCTGCAGCAGCAGCACCACTGCCTTCGGGGGGGGGTGCGCCAAAATACAAGATCACCCAGGACGTTTCCCTGGAGCTGCCAATGGAAGATCTATAAAAAGAAGCTAAAAATGCCTATCCATAAAGTCCATAAAAATGGAGCTTTCCATAAAATAGCTAAGCTATTGTGAGCTTGATTGAAGCACTGTAACTGGAAAGAGGCTGGATGCAAAGCATTGATGGACCGACAGAGCACAGCCGTGTCACCTGGTGTTTGAGTTATGGTTGGTGAGGACAGGAATCTGGGTTTTCCATTTCCCATGGAAAAATGGAGCAAACCACAGATTTTAACTTTTACCAGGATTTCTCATTTTACAAGATGTGGATTTCACATTTTACCAGAGAAACCTGTGGATTTTGCAATGAGCTCCATGCAGGCTGGCGGAGTTCTAGCCCGCAGGATGCTGGGAGGGGGTGGGAGGAAGGTGGTGAGATGGGGCACCACATGCATGTACATGCACATGGCCCCAAGCAGCCCAGAGAGCAGCTCCACCAGGTAAGTGCTGGGGAGAGGGGGATTGAGGCCCCTGGAGGGAGGGAGGGATGGAGGGAGGGAGCTGGGCAGGGTTAAGGCTGCTGCGCAGCTGGGCAGGGTTAAGGCTGCTGCACAGCTGGGCAGGTGGTGCTTGGGGCCCAGGGCCACAATGCATGGCTGCGCCCCCCAGATCTGTACATGGGTCAGGCACAGGATGCGGGTTCATGCTCCCACCCAGCTTCCCTCCCCTGGGGCCTCTGCAGCCTGGCAGGGAGCAGTGGGACCACGTGAGGATCTCCTCACCACTATGTGCTCCATACTGCCCTAGCGATGCATGTGCAGCTGCTTTGAGGGTTGCAACCCCATGCTGCTGCTCTCACTGCAGCTCTGCACGCAGGAGGCACATTGCCAGGGCAGCTTGGAGCTTGCAGCAGTGAGCAGCTACTCTGTGCGGCTCCTCTGCTCCCTGTCATGCTGGGTTGCACCTACTGGGCTGCAGAGGCCCCAGGGGAGGCAAGCAGGGAGGCAAGGAACAGCAGGCCCATTCAGAGAAGCTACTTTCCACTGCAAGCTCTGCCCTGCTTCCCTTCCCTGGGGCTTTTGCAGCCTAGCAGACATGACCTGGTGTGCCATGGAGCAGTGCAGCCAGGCAGAGAAGCTTCATGCGCAACACACTACCTGCACGCAGGACTGCATTGAGAGCAGCAGTGCAGACCTGCACTCCTCAAAGTAGCAGCACACTCAGGAGGTGTGTCGCCAGGGAAGTGCAGAGCTTGCAGTGGTGAGTATCTTCTCCATGTACAGATCTGGGGGGCATGGGTCCTCTCAGCCCTCCATGAGTGTGCATGGTGATGGGGAGCCACCTCTCACCACCTGAGCCCACAGCAGGGGGGAGGGGTTGCAGGGGACTGTAGACCCAGGTCGGTTGCCCTGGCAGTTGGGAGCCCTCTCTGGCAGGACTGGGGGAGCGGCACCAGCAGGACTGTTGGGGTAATGGGGGGAAGGGAGTGAGAGGCATGAGCAAGGCCAGGGGGCAGTGGGTGGGGAGTGAGGGGCACCAGTAGAGTGGGAGGGGTGGCTGTAGGGGGCCTTTAATTTTTATTTGAGTGTTTTGGGGATTTTTATTACAGAATTTGTACTTTTTTAGCACAGAATTTGAGATTTTTTTTTTATCAGGGGAAACCAGGATCCCTGGTGATTAAACCCCTAAATTTGAACCCAAATCTTATTACTGTCATCCAGGACCTAGCAGAAAGATGATATTTACATTATGTAAAACATGTCAGGAAAAACATGCATCAGTAAAAAAAAGTTTGGTTGTCAGTAAAAAGTTGGTACATTGTCAGTAAAAAAAACCCCAAAACAAAAACACAACAAACCCACAACTCTTGGGTTGGCACCCCTGACCAACTCCCCTGCTCTTACAGAGTGCAGGCAGCCCAGCCATACATGCTGTATGGGCAGGACAGGCATCCCAGCTCTCCAACTACCACATGTGCAGACCCATCTCTTTCTCTCCCTCCTACACACACCACCCCACTGCAATGTGGGTAGCCTAGCTCCTTGGCTATGTGTGCAGCTTGTACAGTCCTGGCTGCCAGAGCTGGAGCCACAGTGGGCAGCAGGACTGGTGGCCAGGCAGGAGCCCACAAGCAACATGCTAATCCTTCAAGGCTTCATACAGCCTACAGGGTACCAGCTGGACAGCTCCAAGTTAAACAAAGGATGGTGGGAAGAAAGGATTTGTGGAGATGCTGTCATAAATCAAATACAGTACCCTAAACATAAGAGCTAAATTGTTAGGCAGCTAACTTCAAGGAAGCCATCAACAAATATTTTTCAAAGAAAAACCCAAAGGGTACATTACGATTAATTTCCACAGAAAATTACTGAGACTGAAGTTGAAATGGTATCATATTGAACATGCATTAAATATTTATCAAGGTATGCAAAAATCTTTTGAATTCAGTAGATGTTTTGTCAACAAACAGCAGATCTCTTAATTTTTTCCTGTAAAGAAACTTCTAAAAATGTATAAATCAAAATCCTGACAGAGATAAGGTAAATTTGTGGTAGGTGAGGGGGGAAAAAAGAAACAGATGCAAAGGCAGTGATTGAATTATATGTTTTTGTGTCTCACTTTTGCATTTAAATGCTGTTTCCAAGACTATGGTTTTGACACATCCAGGCACAGCATGTCTTACATTCTGGGATTTCTGAAAACCCAGTCCTGTTGTACTCAGCAGTGTTATTGAGTAGTTTTCCAGATCAGTGAAGCATTTTAGAGTAGAAGTGGACTGTGTGTAAGCACACCAGATTTCTCTAGGCACAGTGGTTGCTCCCACTGCTACTGCCAAAATTATGAAGAACCTCTGCTGTCTCTTTACACTTACATTGGGTACATCCAGATGAGCCTATACATACCTCTTGCAGCATCTCAAACTAGTTCCCTGCACTACATATTTGCAGTGTGGGCTCAAAATTTGATACCTGGAAATATAGGTATAAAAAAAAAATCCTGCAGAAAAAAAGCGGGCCATGTTCTGAGGCAACTAGAGGCTGGGGTCCTCCAAAGAG
>NW_017728994.1:37444891-37446008 GCF_001723915.1 Gavialis gangeticus | reverse complement strand
TGGCTCTTTACACTTACATTGGGTACATCCAGATGAGCCTATACATACCTCTTGCAGCATCTCAAACTAGTTCCCTGCACTACATATTTGCAGTGTGGGCTCAAAATTTGATACCTGGAAATATAGGTATAAAAAAAAAATCCTGCAGAAAAAAAGCGGGCCATGTTCTGAGGCAACTAGAGGCTGGGGTCCTCCAAAGAGATGCTCTGACAGCTGGCCAGAGCACCTCTATGGCTGCCCCTTGCCCCAGTGCTGCAGCGCACTGCCTCCCCGGGTGGAGCAAGAGGCAGTGCAGGCTGCAGTGACCTGGACCCGGGCTCCATCCCCAGGTAAGTAGGGACTGGGGATGGTGGGGGGAACTGGAGCAGGGTGTGGGTGTGGGGGACTGTGTGTTGGGAAGCTGCCAGAGAGGGATAGGTCCCCCATAGCCCCGCCCCCCCTGCAGTAGCCATTGGGCACTCAGGGCCCTTCTGGCACAGCCCCCACATGGTGCAGGGTGGCATGGCATGGCCCAGGTTGCCCGGCACCCACTGCTGCTTGTGCCACATTGTGTGAGGTCGTGCATCTTTGGGCAGCAATGGGCCACTTGGGCTGTCACCCAGGGCCTGGTGCCACTCTCAGGGACCTCATGTCATGCTGACCCAAGTCTTGCCTCCAAAAGTCCCACATGCTGTTGGGCCAGGCCAGTTCCATGGACTCAGGACCCGGGCTGGCATGACACAGTCCCTGCGAGTGGTGCTGGGCCCCAGGTGACAGCCCAAGCGGCCTGGTTCTGCCTGAAGGTGCATGACCCAACACTGGGCCTGTACAAATGTGGCACAGGCAGTGCCAGATGGCCCAGGCTGTGCTGCACTGCCCATGCCACTCCATGCCATGGGGTGGGGCTGTGCCAGGAGGACCCCCCAGTGTCCCAATGGCTGCTGCTGCTGCGTAGGGGCTGTGATGGGGGGGGGTCTGCATGCCCTGTGGGGGGAGCTGTCATTGAGCTGTACGGGGGGCCTGCATCTTTCAGGGGGGGCAGGGACCCACACCTCCTCAGCAGCCTCCTAAACACACAAAGTCCCCCACATCACCAAACCACCCCTACAAATCCCTTACCCACATACCCAGCCACAAA
>NW_017728994.1:37444366-37444880 GCF_001723915.1 Gavialis gangeticus | reverse complement strand
AATCCCTTACCCACATACCCAGCCACAAACCCCAATATCACCCCCACAAGCCCTACACCCACCCACAAAGCTCCCAACCTCTCCACACCCCTCCCCCCCAAATTTCACACCCTGCATACCCAGCCATTTACATGGGATTGGATGGAACCTGCTGGCAGGAGCTGCAGCTGCAGGGGCAACTGCTACACTGCAGCCCTGCCCTATGCCCACACCAGTGCTGGGACATGCAGTCCCAGCCTGGGGTGGTTCCTGATCCCAGGAATCACTTGGGAGGGGGTGCAATGAGCTGTGGGGAGGGGTGAAGGTGGCAGCAGTTGCGTATGAGAGAGGTGGGGGCTGGAAGTGGGGGACCATTGCAGGTAGGAAAGGCCTCTAAAACCAAGATTACAGCTGTTTCCTCCCAGGCCAGCCTACCCCTGCCCCCCTACAGCACCCTGTGCAGGGGGAGGCTGGCCTGGGAGGAACGGGCCCATCTCAGCCCCTGATCCCAAAGTGAGGGCTTCCCAGGGACAGT
>NW_017728994.1:37415411-37439366 GCF_001723915.1 Gavialis gangeticus | reverse complement strand
TGGACTGGACGACCTCCAGAGGTCCCTGCCAGCCCTATTTTGCATGATTCTATGATCTCTGCAACTTCCTTGCACAGAGCTCAAACCACCAGGCCACATGTTAGGCCCCCATCTATACTCATCCTTCATCTTGAAGCTGAGCCACTACAACTTACAAATACTCTTTAGAAAAAATGGATAGGGAGCTAGTGGGAGCAGGCAGAGGCTGTGGGTCAGAAGTGAGGGACTGGAGAAGGGAGTGGCGGGGCTGTGGGTTGATTGTGAGGGGCAAGGACAGAGGCAGGGCACTGGCATATCAGTGCCACACATCCTGGTGAGCGAAGGGGGCAGTGGCAACATGCAGGAGGTGCATGGGGGTGCACATGTACCCCCTGAGAGCCAGCGTTCCTGGGCAGGGTGGGCAGGCGAGAGTGCTGGTACCTGCCCTGAGAGCGCTGGCTGGGAAGTGGGAGAGGCAATCCCCGCAGTCTATCATGCTCACCCAGAAGTGCCAGCGGTGTGTCCGGAAGTGCCGTGGGTCAGTGGGATCAGCCGTGGGGGAACTTCTCTCCCCCCTTGTCATTGACTGGCCTCTGGGGGGGCAAGTGCCACCCCTGACTCAGGAAGCACCAGTCACCCATGGAAAGGGGTTGGGGCAGCTCTGATGTTTCTATGACAAAAAAACCAAAAGTAAATGCCAAGGTATTTAGAATCCATGTTATTATGATGATAAAAGCACTGGTAGGCACTTCCAAATTGCTTTAAACTTGTAATTATATCAATAAAACATTGACCAGCTGATCCCTCTCTCTATATATAGTGGCATTTCATTTTAATAGCAAAAGAACACTATTTTGGCTATTTAAATGAGAGAATTTGGGTTTCTTATCATAGAATTTGCAATTTTAAAACAGGGGACACCAGGATCTCTGCTGTTGAGACAAGTGGTGACACTTGGGAAGAGGAGCCTGTTCAGGGACAGCACCAGGGGCCCAATTGGAGGGCTGGCAAGGTGGCTGACCTCCTGGCCATTTGTGGCCAACGACATGCTTTGACAGTTCAAAGTGGGCCACCACAAGGGTACATCTTCTGGGTGATAGCTACCCAGATGGTATTGCAGAGACACAACACGCAGCGATGGGGCTCCGGGTCCAAGGGGGCAGATGCTGTTGCAGGTGACAGCAGGTCAAAGTGAGGCAGCAGCCAGAGTGCTGCACTGGGTAGAGAGTGCAGGGGCCACTCCAGGTTAGGGCTGCTTCAGCAGTTCAGCTGGCACAAGGGGCTAGTAGCCCCAGATACCAATTGGCTGGGCCCCAGAAGCTCCTGTCTATGTTTCATTCAGTTACTGTGGGCCCCAAAGCCCACCCAGCCAATTAGTAGCCCCTACCGTACGGGGCCTAGTAGATGAATGACGCAACAAAATTCTGGTCACAAAGGCAAAAAACAGAACAGGAGTGACATGAAGGTCAAAGCATGAAACTGAGTGCTCCTGAGGGGGTCACCAAGCAGAGTCCTCTGGGGCACGCCCACCAGTCCTCAAAGACATCTAAGGAGCTGGTGGATACACCCACAGTGGGGGTAACAGGCTTGTCTACCCCCAGAGGGGCTCAGTCAGACTCTGCCCCCAGGGTGGAGGCTGTGGGGGCATGCACCCCCTCAGAGGCCTGGCTAGAATCTGCCCCCAGAGTGGGGGCTGCAGGAAGTTCTGTGGGGGTGTCTGTCTCCCCCAGAAGGCTCCTGCCCTGCCATTGCTTAATAAGGGAGAGGAAAAGACAAAAAAAACAAAACCCAACCACCCAAGGACACAAAAGCATCAGTGAATCCAGTTGAGGCAGGCTGGGGTTGTGCAGAGAGGAAGAGAGCTTAAGTTTGCTCGCTGAACTACAGCCCCACAGGAAACCAGGCAAGGTACACCCAGGGAAGGTCAGGGAGCGGACACACACACATGGGCTGAGGAGACTCTCACTGGCTTACTCAGCCACACAACAAACACCAGGGCAGGAGAAATGGACCACAGGACTTACCACACAAGAGCAAAACACACAGGGGAGGCTGCTGAGGCAGGCATAAAAGATGGCTGGAGCAGCGGAGGGGCTCTGTTTGTTGAATCTCAGTCCAGGAATCCCTCAGGCCTCCATCCAGGCACTTAGCAGCAGGGCAGCAGGCAGGAAACAAGGCATAGGATCAGAAGTGGTGAGGCAGCTGTGAGGGAGTGCAGGAGCAAACAATCAATTAGAATAGTAATCCAGTGCAGGTGTGGTACAAGGCAGTGCAGCAGGGAATCTCTCCCTCTCCCCCCCGTTGCATAAATTGCTGATTTTATCCCCTGGAGGCTAGTCCAATTCACCTCTAGAAGAGAGTCACACTTTCAGGCTGGATCCAACTCTATTTTATTGCTTGCAAGCAGGCCGACAGAGGAGCTTGTTGCTCAGATCAGTTTCGACCCCAAACAAAGAGCGCACGTGGCTTTTATTGAGCTAGCATTCTTTTCAGTTGAGGTGTTACATTTTAATTGGTCATTTCAAACCCCCCCCCCCCGCAAAGGAGCAGCAGCAGCAGTAGCACCCATCCAGGGCAGCCACCCAAAGTGTGTTTCAGGTGAAGGTGGAGGGTAGCCTGCCCAGGCAGCTGGGGCAGGTGAGGCGCCAGCAGCGGTGTTGGGGGAAGGGCCCACAGGCAGTGCAGCCCCTTCCCCAGCCACGGCTTGTTGGAGGACTGGGCAGTAGGCCAAAATGCTGGGTTGTGGTGCTGGAGTGCAGTACAGTGGGGATGTGGGGGCAGCAGTGTGCAGCAGAACATCCCCCTCCCCCATGGGGGTGGAAGCGGCAGCCTGGAACAGGAACGGGTGTAGCCAACTTCTCCCGAGAAGCTCCTGAGGGCAGGTTTTTATACTGCTGGGGCCAGCAGAGGTGCTGGCCCCAGACTTTAGCTCCCCCTGGCTGCAGATCCAGGAGCAGCTGGGAAGGGACATTTTGCCCCAAGTGGTACAGCTTGCCCCACAAAGTGCATGTCTGGGCATGTTTGCCACAAAAATCCCTGGCACAAATTTGCGCTACTCCTATTTGAGCTGCTGCAAGCACGTGTTCCTGCATGTGTGGACGCGCTCATTCAGTTTAACATGACACTGACTGAATTGTTGATTTATGTATCCAATAAGGATTGAAAATAGCAAGTAGCATTTAGAAGGCCCCATTGGCCATGCATGCCATGGGGCTTGGGATATGGGGGGGGGATAGGGGGGACAAAATAAAACAAGGTAGAAAATGACAATAACTGGCTGAAGAATGTCAAAATGAAAAAAAGGTACTTGTATTTATTTACAGGGTTTACCGCTCATTATAATAGGAATATACCAAAAAATATATATACCAAATACTTATGCCTTTTCCTTAACCCCAATTTGAAACTGTTAAGACTTAACACTGTTGAGTATTGGAACAGGCTACCTAGAGTAACTATGGAATCTCCCTCCTAGCAAGTTTTCAAGAGCATGTTAGATAAACATTTGGCTGGGATGATTTAGTCAAGAATGATCCTGTCTTGAACAGGGGGCTTGGCTAGATGACCTTGTGAGATCCTTTCCAATCCTATGAACTTTTTTTGACTGAAGAAAACAATGAACAGTGCTACATATCCCTGTCAAACCACTGACAGGTCTCTTCAGGCTGGTTATTCATATACATACTACATATCCAAATATTTTTTTTTTATACAGAAGTATTGTACTGGGTCAGTAGAAGTCAATATAAAAAACTTATTGCTGGTATTCTAACCAATAAATGTTTGCAAAAGGTGATTACTTCTGTAGATGGACAGAAAGTACTGATCCAGTACTATGGACTTGACAAATCATTTCTTCCCCTAGTAAAGTTTCTATACTGCTCTCCAAGGCCAACAAGCATAAATATCATTCAGCTTGCAACTTGTCATGACCTCATTTGTGCAGAAAAGTCTATGCTATATTCATACATTTCATCCAATCAATGGTGCTAGAACCTTAAAAGACCTTTTTCTTCTTTATAGTTTTAAGGTAAAAAGGCCTGTGATTTAAACTGAGGAATAAAAATCACACAATCAGGAGTGCTACACTTCAGCAATATCTACTCCTACATTATCCCTGAGTAATTTTAACTTTGACTTTTTGGAAGTTCTCTTAATACTCCTAGAATATTATCCATATGAACTGACATTAACATTGGCTCTGGACATAGGAAATATGTTATTTTCCTGTTTAACAATATTAATATTAATGCTTTATCTTTTTACTAAATGTTTTCCAATGAGCTTAATATTAAGGCAGAAAATTCCCTGACAATTCCCACAAATGAAATCAGCTTGCTGGACTAATCTTGCACCTTGAGATCTACCTATGTCAGCACTGGGGCCCATCTTTCATTTGCCTCAGCTGCCTGTGGCATAAAGTGAAGAGAATGTTGTATTCTCATGCCCCATCTGGCTGTTGCTCCTTTGGAGCTTGTTACTAATGGGCTTAAATGACTGTGCTTGGCTTGTTCTAGTCAGACATGAAGAGCTTTCACATTTGAAAGCTTGCCTAACTATCCCAACTATATAGTTGTTCAAATAAAAGATACCACCCTACAAAATCCTTGCATCTCAATTTCTGGACCATCATGACTACAACATTGCTCTTATACCTATTGTTTGTATCATAAATGTTGAATACAACCTTTTCTTCTTTTCTGACTTGATTTGCACCCCATCATTCGTGGGTGGTAAAGCAAAGGAGTGGGAGATTAGGTATCTCCACATAGGAGAACATAAGCCAGATGGCCAGGAAAGTAAAAAAATGAAATGTTGAATGAAATGAAAACAAAGAAAGTGAAACAAAATGCCCCATTTGACATCAAGTAATTCCTTTTTTGTTGAAAAGAAATAGTGAAAATTGACATGATTTTTAGGAAGTCTTGTCTCCACAAAAATCATTTGTCAGCTGAAACATCTCACCAAATTTTTTCAATCACATGCACTTTGTGCTGGCCTGCTGGCCAGCAGTGAAGTGCACCCCATTCAGGTGTGTTAGGTTTTAAAGGGCAAGCTTAGACAATATATCTGGGCATTACATCTTTAGAGTAAGAATCATAAACTGTCCATAAGGGTACACTGTATCTCCTCAGCATCCTTTTAAAATACCATCTTCTTAATACCTTTTAACTACTCGGTGTCAAATAAAGGTCAAGGTCTTAGTCTTTATCTTCAAAGTACCTATGGTCTGGGCCTTGGATACAAGACCATTTAAGCTCCAGAACAGAGACCTTTAACAACTGTTCTCCTCTGACACAAAGGAATTCTTAGCTTTAAGAGTAAAACGTTTGTCTGTTTGGGAGATGATTCTTTGGGGGACTGGTCAGAGACTATGCGATGAACTATGGAGCAGCTGGCTGGGGTGCAGTCTGCCTTAAGACAGGGGAGCAGCCAGGCCAGGGCTGCCAGCTCCCCGTCTCTGTGCTGCAGGGACGGGGAAGAGGGAGGGCTGGCTGGGACACTTGATGCTTCAGCACAGGGTTAGCAGGCAGGCAGCCCCGACACTAAGGACCTGGTAGCAAATTTGCCCCAATGCTGCAAAATAGGAGTGCTATGCACCAATTAACATGTAACTCATGCAGTTTGTGGCACTGCAAAGAGGTTTGTGGCACCACAAACCACACATGCCTGCATGCCTGGATCCAGCCAGCAAGACACACTAACTGGAATGAAAATAAGTGGCCCAACTTTTCTTTCGTTTCTATTCATAAGCATGACAAAAATGTGCAGATTTGTTTCAATCTATTTGTGGAGGAGATTATAGTCTGTATATTAAACCTACACATCTAGGCTGCCAAGAGTCAGCAAACAATGGTCTTCAAATAAAGGCATATTTTGCTCACAGTGAAATCAATAGGAGTTTTGTCACTGGCTTCATAGTGACAAATTAACTTCTATTCTAATTTGATGAAAACTGTTTTTACCTGAGGACTGACATAAAAACCACTAGCTTTTATGCAATGTATTACAACAAGAGTTAAGGGTATTGATTAGATAACTGTATAACAAGCCTGACAGTTAGAAGTCCCTGTGATAAAGGTGGCAAACCTCAATATATTCTGATCTTTGGATGTTACAATTGTGCTACAATTATTTACATATCAAATTAAATTCAAGTTTTGTTTAGAACATTTAATTTATGTCTTTATTTACTAAGACTTGGAAGCACTTAAGTATATATTAACCTGGCAATAAGCCAATCCACTCAGAAGAAATGTCATAGGATCTACAGATCCTATTTTTTCTTTAGTATGTAGCGAAGCCTTCATTATCCTCACAGAGGTACTTATATTAATGAACTGTCTAATCCCTATGAAGCATTTATTCCAGTCTAGCTAATTTCACTAGAGAGAAAAAAGGATGTTTCTGGTTTTTTTAAACATTGTGATGTTTAGATATCACCTGGAGATCAGGCATTTTTGTAATCAAATACTCCAAGTTTTCCAAACAATGTAACAAAAATAAATGCAACCCAACTTGGCTCCCTGGGGAAATCTACTGTAAGGGCTTTTTTTTGGGTTTGGTCCATCCATCAATATAAGTCTGTGAGAAAGGGTCACAGTGCTCCAAAGCACAAGGGCTAAACAAAGGCTCAGAGACCCCAGGTCCACAGCCCCAAAGAGCCTGGCAGAAATCTCTCTTACCCAGGTGTTTCTGGAGGGGAGGGGCAGGGACCTCCAACCCCGGTATAAAGAAGAGCCCGGAACAGGCAAGAAGAGAGCCTAGAACCGGAAGGAGGAGGAGGAGCGAGCCGACACATGCTGCAGGGAACTCTGAGAGCCACGTGGAGAGCCAGTAGGAGACTCTTGCAGAGAGTAAGCCCCACAGAGGGGACTTAGAGCTGAGACTACTGACCCAGCGGGGTGCAAAACTGTTTGTTGCCACCCCGGGAGCCAGCGGAGCCCAGCAGAGTTTTGTACCATAAAGTCCCTAATAGAGTGGCACTATAGATTTGCAGTTCCATAAAGTCCCTAAAAGTGGCACAAGCCAAAATGGTGTCACTGATGGACCTAATGTGATAAGGGGAATTATGACAACCTCAACAAGAGGCTCAGAGAGAGCCACCAAAAAGGGGAAAGGGGCAGAAAAGAAGGACTGACCTCATGAAAGTCAATTTTGTTTGCTTTCGGCTAAAAGCAGCTGGAACAATAACCTAGGCCAGAAGTGCCTGGTTTTGTTTTCTTGTTTTCCTGTTTTTGCTTGGAATGGAGGTCACGTTGAAAGACCAACTCGCTGATCAGATCCCGGTGGAACGGGTGAGGGTGTAGGGGTGGCGGAGCCCTCAGGAACGTAGGACCTTTGCAGGACGACGGTGGGATGACTAATGAGACTACACACCCAGGTACTGAACCAACTCCTTTAACACCAAGTCGTGGCAGGAGAAATGTGGGTGTGTAGAGCTCCAATTAGAAACCATCTCACTCGAGCTGGCCGGCAGGTGGTGTCCTACAGGTCTGCAAATAGCGGAGATACTTGAAAAAGTCATACACATTTAAGAGCCTTTATTTTGGGGAACCTCTGCTTTCAGTCCAGATACCTAGTAGATAAGTACAAGCAGTCCTCAGATTTATGACAATTGGTTCCTGAGAACTATGTCTTAAGTCAAAATGTTGCAACTCTGAACTGATTTTTCCCATAGGAAACAATGTTATCAATGGGTGATTGGTTCCTGAATAAAGGCCCAATACCCTCTTTTCACCAAAAAGCACCCAGAATTTTGTACTCAATCAAGTATAGATGAGTAATATAGCTACATTAACATATTTATAATGTAAATAGCAATCATTGATTTGGAAGGACTTCTTTGAGGTGACTTGGCTGGACTTCTTGAAAGGTTCTTGGCTGGCATCTTCTCAGAAATCTTGGATGCAGGTTTTTCTGGAGTCTTGTATGCTTTCTTAAAGTGTCCAAGGAAGTTTGGACAGATGGGAGATAGGCGACACAGTGAACTTATTTGCTGGCATAGTGTTAGATCAAGCATTGTAAAGTCAAAACTGATGTCATAAAGTTGAAAGAGTGTCACTTTATAAATGTTGTAAGTGCGAAACATTGTAACTTGAAACGTTGTAAGTTGAAGACTGCCTGTAACACCAACCAGAACCTTTGTTGGCAAAGAGGACTGGCTCAATATTAATGGCAACTCAACTACTTTGTCACCCTTACATTTGATAACTTTAAGTCAAGGTTGAAGCGTGTTACAGTGTTTCTGCAGATTTGTAAGGGGTTTTGTTGTTTGTTTTAATGTCAGTGTGTTATTTTTAGGATGAATTTCACTTTTGTGCAGGCCTCAAAAAAGTGTATATTGGATTTGATAGAGTCATAGGACTTGTGCTGCCTTTCTGCACATGGGTGAATAATATCCCTAAAGTGATATCTGTGCATCTACACTTTAAGCTTCAACCTTTACTAGGGAAAGAAAAACATACATTCAAAAATTCAAGTATGAAATACTCCATAGCTATATCTATGTCTCCATATGCCACTGCCCTACCTGGTACTAAGAACTCCCTCTCCACAATGTGAGCTAACAGACTATCTGAGGTGAGTGCTGATATTAAGACATGTTACTTTGGGAATGTCAGGAGATATTTGAAGACTGGGAAAAATAGTCAACTAGTCTGATAAGAAAGGGTTTAAGAAAAAGAGGGAGGCCCCAGTACAGACAAAGAAATTAAAAAAATAAACTCTTATGCAAGCAAGTTCTTTATATGACAGCATGAAATGGATCAATTTTCTTCTTCAGCTGCTGGTGTCAACAATTAAGGACAAAATTAAAATAGAAAACAGAGAGAAAAGAATTGGTAGTCAAAAACCTTGACTACTTGACCTTTTTATATCCATATTGATTGTGAAGGACTAACAGATTAAGTAGGCTTTAACTTGTTGTAATTGTGAATGTTACCAAAAAGAAAACCCTAAATTGGAACCATGACATCATTCCATAAGCACGCACATGCACTATATATATATAGTGCATGTGCGTGCTTATGGAGTGAACCAATGATTATAACATTTCAAACATACAGTCAAGATGTAGGAAAACAGTTGTGCAATTTAGGTGAGAAACCAATAGTATTCCTTACTCTTAGGAATTGCAGATATTCAAAATAATAGTGAAACTAAACAACTACCAAGTAATAGATGCATTAAATGTGTTTGTATTAGGGCTGTGCGAAACAGCAGTGTTGTACTTTGACTTCTGTTTCAATGGAACAGTGTTTTGTTTTGAGTTTTGTTCTGTTTTGAAAGCACTGTTCTGTTCCGTTGAAACGGTTTCACTATTTTGACATTTTGCCCATAGGCTATAATGGGGAAGCATAAAACAGCCTATAACTTTGTAATTTCTTGCCCAATTCTGATGAAACTTGCAGGGATGCTAGCCCCTTCTGAGGGCATGAAGCCTGCCAAGCTTCAAGGAGATAGGTGCAGGGGTTTCTAGGAAACTGCACCTCAAGCTGCTGGGGAGCAGGATGTCCGGCAGGCAGATCAGGGGACCGCACCCCCAGGAGGAGTCCAGCAGAGCCCCTACAGCCCTCCAAGGGGTGCAGATGGGTCCTGATCTGCCTGACAGATCAAAGGAGGCTGCACCTGCCACCTGTGACCCAGAACTGGGAAACTGAGTGCAACTGGTGGAAATGGCTTCCACTGCTGGGCTGGGGGAAGCACCTCCCACTGCTGGGGAACTGAGCCCAGTGGTGGGAGCTGCTTCCCCCAGCTTGGCTCAGTTCCCCAGTGCTGGGAACTGAGCCTGGCAGCAGGACTCAATTCCCCCATGCTGGGTTGAGTTCCCAGTGGCTTGCAGCTCCATGGAACCTAGCCCAGTGGCGGGAGGCGGACTGCAGCGCCAGCTCTGCCCACCTTCTGCCACTGGGCTGAGCTCCATGGGGCTGGCAGAGCTAATCAGAGTGCAGCCCAGTGGCAGGAGGTGGGCAGAGCTGGCACTGGGCTTTGAGCAGCTCCACCAGCCCCATGGAGCACATCCTGGTGGCAGGGAGAGCCATGGCTGAGCTCCCCGCTGGGCTAAGCCATATGGGGCTGCGGAGCCACTCAGAGCACAACCCTGGCTCTCCCCTGCCTCCCACCATCTGGCTGGCTGCTTCAAAATTCAAAACATTTCAAAATGTTTCAACTGGTTTCATTTCATTTTGAGGCTGTTTCGAAGCCCTTTTTCTCACTGTTTTGAGCTCAAAACGAGTCAAAACAACATCAAAATGAGACAGCCAGTGAAGCTTCACACAGCCTTCATTTGTATTAACTATTCAGCTAATTTAAATAATGCACAACTTTCTAAAAATGCACTTCAAAAAGCCTATTCATAGATATTCACAAATAGAGGATTTAAATTAATCAAATAATCATAAATTTGTTATGACTAGCTAGCCTCTTTATAGCTGTTAATATTATGCTATCTACTGTTACTTTCTGTAATTCTGAAAACTATCAACATATGTAGCAGTTGGAGTTTACATAAATCGAGTGCAGAATACAAAAGTGTGGTATGGATGTTCATGAAAAACATTTTACTAATAAAGCATTACTGATAGTACTAGTAGATAAAAATCAAGGTTATGTTTTGACTGATGCAGGATCTAGTATTTAATTCTAAAAAGAAAGACTTACACATGCGCATTAGAATATGCCTTGGGGGGGATAAACACCTCCCCCCAAATCATTATCATGTTGCTTGGTCAACTCAGCCTGCAAGGCTAGGGACAGACATTACACACAAACTGGTTTAAGTGATCAGAAACTGTTTAGAACCTGTAACAAAATAGCTGTTCAGTGCATACAAACCAGTTTGAGAATGGCTGAAGCTGGTTTGAAATAAACCTGGTTGAATGTAGTGTCAAGCTTAACTGATTTGGCTCAAACTGATTTATGCAATGTCTGTCCCAGCCCCGTGCTGGTTTTAATTAAGTCAGTCTCCCCCAGTATCCCGGCATACTCTCTGGGCTGGGTGGGACTCTCTGCTCCATAGCAGTGCTGGCCCCTCCCCTCTGCTCTGCTCCCTGGCTGCATCTTGGCAGCCTCTGCAACCCCTCCCCTCCCACTACACAGGCATTTTCTGTCCCTCTCAGCATTAAGCAGCAAACCAGATACTGGCTAGTTCTGAACTGTGGCACACACAACAAAGGCAGAAACAACAGATAGCTGGTAATGTCCCTCTGTTTTCTTAATGGGGTGATAAACATTCCCCACTGAGCTGTTCAGGAAGTGGAGGACCCTTCCTAATCACAGTGTCCTGCCAGGGCCTGTCCATGTCCCCCTCAGCTCTGCTCTGTGCAAGGGAAGGGAGGACTGCTCTAATGCCCCCTGAGCCACTGCAGGCATATGACTGTATTTCTGGGATGTCTGTCTGGTTACAAAAAACTGATTTAGCCTAGGTAGGTTAGACTAACCTGCAAAGATTGAATCAATTCAGGCTTGGGCTTTTTGAATGTCTGTCCATAGCCCAAAGCAACAACTTAAAGCAAGAAAACCACAAGCCACACTCTGGTTCAAACAAACCTTTAAAAAACATTCCTGCTTGAAGGCCTGTGAAATTAATTCACTTCCATATGAATGACATTAGCTCAGTTCCTATCAGGAGTCTAAAACATTACTGATTAGAAAGCATATCTAAGGAGTTTTAGCATTTGATGCAAGCCTATTTACTGTCCTCAAAAAACACATACTACTTTTGTCTACCACAATTAAATCCCAATGCCTACAGCTAGCTAAAAATTCCAGGGAGGAGTAACAAATTCATTCCTTGGGATTCATCCAACTTAACTGACTCACTTTTAACTATAAAGTGAATAAAAGAGCTGACAAAGTGGTTAGGAACCTTCAGTCTCTCTATTTAGAAATGGAGTTCAGCTTTATATTTTTTCCTTTATTAGTAGATAGAGACTGTTTTTCAGGATTGTCTGGTGAGGAAATGGTAATCAAAGCAATTAAGATTCTTTTTATTTCTAGTTTCCCAAATTAGAAGGCTCCTACTTGGAAGATGCATGTGCAAAATTCATTTTAAAGAAGATATTTAAAAAAAACCCCAAATCCTGGGAATTTGCAAGGAATCCTTCCTATATCAACTACCCTCTTTCAGACTCATCTGTTAATGCAAAAATGAATAAAAATTCTGAACTTATGGTTATGTCACTAATTGATTGGATAAACGTGATTAACATGTTTGACGTTTGAAATATTGCTTACTTCTGGCTCTGGTTAGTAGTTGTATTTGTTATCTTTGTCAGTTTGCTGGGGATTTATGAAAATCATTTGAAAAATTATGTTCCAAGGATGAGTGGGTTCAGTTTACATGCAGAAATTCATGTTCAGTTTATGAAGGAATACAAGTAGTCATCTGTGGTGGTTGCGCTTAGCGTGTCTCCTTTTACCTCTCTTTATAGTCACCCAGTGAACTGTTGGTACCCCAACTTTCCCACCTGCCACATCTTGGATGTTACTAATCTATGCTCAAATTTTTGATATCACTTGTCAGGAGGGTTGTTCAAAAATAATTTTTTTTTTGGTTCTCTATTACGGTTTCATGGGTACTATCGGTAAGTTCTCACTCACTTCTCTGTATATTCACACGCACTTGATGGTATAGATAATCATAGTCTGATTCAGATCAAAACTTGTATTTACTTATTTATATCAACTTGGTGATTCAATTTATATACTGTTCTTATGCTATTACTATCAATGACTGAATGGAACCTAGTATTAATAAACAAAGTCTCTTTCCTATTTGTCCATTTCACGTTTCTATTCTTATCATGGGCTTTGTCTCCACAGTTGAATAATCAGGTGTCAATTTCACTCTTTTTTTTTTTCCCTTGCTTTCTTTCCAGGTTGGCAGTGTAATACACATCCTGTGGTGTTTATCTCCCCCTGGAATTGCCCCTCGCTCCCAGAGCTCTGTTCTCTCCATCAATGCTGTGAGAAGTCCTTGGGTAAGTTACTGATCCCTTAGGGATCCCCTTTCCTCTCTCTTTTCCTCTTGTTGAGGCTCCCTTTTTAGTGCTGTCACCACGCTCCAATCTCAGAGCTTCTAACCTTATATGGTATTGGCTCTGGAACTGGCTTTCTTCAGGTCCTTTCACTGTCGCTGCGCTTGCTCCTTCACATCATCTCATTTGATTATAAGTTATCATCCAAGGAACTTTGGCTCAGAGCCTGAAATGTATTTAATTTTACTTATTTCTGTGAAAGTTAGGGTAAGCAGCTTTAAGGATCTGAACCTTTTTTTACTAGGTCGGATCACTAGATGCTGTATTTTGACAAAATTTGATTGCTTTGCCTAAATGCATTAAATATGGCATAATGTGAAATTCTAAGATGTGTCAGTGACCATCCCAAGTATTATGTCTGAATTATCATATTAACTGACTACACAACACAATTCTGTGTTCCTCCCAACTATAAAAAATATTTATAGGACCAAGGGAGAGGAAGTGTTATGTTTCTGCACCATGCTGTCCCTTTCACAATTTCCTCTCAGGGAAAAAAAAATAACCATACTTGCAGTGGAGGCTTTGTTTTGAAAGCAAATTGATGTCAAGTTGTCAGCTCTTACCTGCTAATGTATTGGTGTGGTAGCTAAAGTTGTATGACTGCAGCCTAAATGGAAATTCTCTCATTACTGAAAACTTGTTACCCAGGCTGGGATAAATAATGCACCAAGGAAAATGATGGATGTATCCCTACATAATTATGGACATTTGAAAATGAGTATATTTAGGAATTCAAATGTATCTTAAAAAAAAGTCTGTATTTTCTATTTTTCCTTAATTGTAAGGTTGGGGAAAGTGCTTCAGCTTAACTAACTCCACTAGACATGCCTTTCAAATTCAGCACACAGTCACAGAAAAGTAGGACTGGAAGGGATCTCCAGAGGTCATCTAATCCAACCCCTGCCTGAGGCAGGATTAGCCCTATTCAAAACATCCCATACAACCATAATCTAAACTGTACATAAGACTACACTCAACCCTGACACAGCATAGACCTAAACACCCTAACCTGCCACAGGTAAAGCAGGAGAACCATGGTAGCCAATGTCCTACTTCCATGAAGTGTTGTCAATATACGCTTAAGAGATCCTGGGTAGAGAGCCATGCCCCCGCTACAGAGGAAAGCAAAAGTGCCCACAGTCCATATCAATCTGACCATGGCGTAAAATTCCTTCCTGATGTCGAATATGGGATCAGTCTGACCCTGAATGGAGAAGCAATACCCTCTAGCCAGGAACCTCTAGTTTTGCTCCTAGCAGGGGAATCAGCACACCCTAGTTGAAGTCCCCAGCTTTAGCTGTAGCCAACACACAGTGCCTCTGGGGAGGCTTCAGAACACTCTAATGCATACAGCAGAAAAAATTGGGGGTGCGGAGGGCTGTGCAGGAGCAACCAGCAAAGCCCAGAAGCATGGGAAATACCCAGGGTAGAAAAATAGGCATAGCTATGAACAGTGGCTGTCCAACCTCTTCTTTGAACACCTCCAGTGACAAGGAGTTCAAAGCTTCCCAAGGCAGTCTATTTCACTGCCTCACTATCCTAACAGTGAAGAGGTGTTTCTGGATATCCGATCTACATTTGCTTCGCTGCAACTTCAAGCCATTGGCCCCATCCTCCTCTCTGTAGCAACAGAGAAAAAGACTCTCTTTATGGGAGCCCTTCAAGTATTTGAAGACTGCTATCATGTCCGATTGTTAAACATGTTGTTTGCAGAGGCTAGAGTAAGGCTATGAACTGCAAAGTCTACAAGGATTGCATGGTCACATATGTACACAGCATGATGGGACTCTGAACTTCCTGGGGTGGTCTTTGATCATCACAATAAAATAAATTAGCCTTATCTTGAAAGAGATGGAACTAAAATTTGAAAACTTCACTGAAGCTAAATGCATTTATCATTCTAACAGAGTTACATGAAGCAAGGACAATGGTACTTGCATTCAAAATATCAATAACCTATAAATGTTTTTCTACCAGAAAGCCTGTCAAGGTTCTTGTTCATCCTTTTGAAATGGATTCTTTTCTGAACAAATTAGTCTCAGTTTAAACTATATAATGTTTTTATATCCCAAAATACAATGTGTTATGTTGCTCAACACCATGAATAACAATAGAGAAGACTATCTATACTGACAGCCTCTTAGCAATTTAAAATATGGATGAATCACTTGCTTGACTTTTTTAAAAGGGTAGTACTCCAAAGTACTTGTTACTTTGAAACTAATCTTCCTGGAATGGTTCACACAAGAGAGCCCAATGCTTTTACTGCATACCATACACATTTTAAATTGACATGCTTTTTTTTTCTTTTTAGTTATTGTGTCTATTTGTAGATGATCAGAGATGCAAGGAATCCTTCCTACATATTAGCTACCCTCTTTCAAGTGTGACATTGGCACAACCAATGACTTTATAGTTTTCCTTCAAAAGGCATAAGTTGCTAATGGTGCATTTTCTTTGCATAAGAGATGACACTCAGTGAAACAGAGATACAAACAGGTAAGCCTGTAGCTACTTCTGCTCTTGCCTAAATTAGAAGCAAAAAACAAAACACCACTAGTGGGAATAAAACTTGCCAGATACACTGAGCTTGCATTGATTTGAGGCTGGCTAGAAACCAGAAGCCAATTAATACCTCTTATTTACCTGTACTGTCATCTATGCTTATTTTGATTACTCACTTCTGGCTCTTCAGGCATTTAAAGCATTCAGATTCCCACAAAGAAATTTCTATTTCAAGTGCAGGGACAGAAGTAACGTCAAGATTTTAGGAGAGACAACAAGGTAATATTTTAGGAATGATTCCCAGTATATTTCTGTGACATGGAAATTTAAATAATTCAACTTAAATGAGGCAGAGAGGGGTAATTAGCGGTACTACTGGTATTCTCTGTCGGGGAGAAGCTGAATCCTGGAGCTAGTGCTGGAGTCTGTGTATGCACAGTTGCCAGCTTCTAAAAGTTTGCCAACCTGAGCAGGTCTCCAAAATAAGCCCAGAGCCTAAGGACTAGCATCAGCCACTGGAGGTTTTTGTGTACATAGTGGTCAATATTAGATTATTTTATTTATCTAAATCCAGCCTAATTCACTTGAATGGGGGGGAATGTTCTGTGAATAAGTTCTGACTTGGAAGAAAGGTCAAATAAACTCATTGGATTGGAGATGCTGACTGAAAACTCAAGGGCAAGAATTTAGGTGCTTATTATTTTAATCAAAGCTGGTGGGAAGTGACCTTTATGAATGCTTTGTCCCAACTGGAAGTCGATGGGTTGATTATCAGCGTTACCTGGGTCAATTAAAAATTTCGTGGTAAATAAAATAAGCTAATGTAAAAAAAAAAAAAAATTAAAATGCTAACTTTACTTTTTCTGGCTTGACTTTCATTAACTACCCCAATGTGCAGCACAAGAATTACTTGAATCCAGCTATCATAGCTGTGGTTTGCTGAAGACAGAGAGGGCAATGTTCTTATCCAATGGGAAACCACTGCTGCAACTAGTGCTCCCTAAAATGATCAGTGCTGCTGGAATATTATCTGTGAATGTGCATGTGTGAAACTGTATGAAGCAGCAGCATGGGCCTTGTTCACCATTTGCCCCAGAGAACACAAGAGAGACTGCTGGAAAGAACAGATATACAGATGTGGGGAGGGAGTCATCTTAGTTGCAGTGGTCTGGGTTTTCCCCCTTTAGATCTATGGGAATGGAAAGTTTTATTCCCAACAAATTAGCCCAGATTATCAAATCCTTCCTTTTGAGAAGACAATTTACAAAGAACTCTGCAACATCACAAACATTTTCTGCTCCCTCCAATGTTCTTTGCCAAAGGGGTGAGCTGTCCTGAAAGTAGCCTATGCATTTTTATGATGGCAAGGAAACAAAGTACTCCAGTGGTGGAGATTAACAGATTTATAATAATGTTATCATCTACAGAACCAATACATTTTAATATAAAATTCCAAGTGATGGGCTCACTGATGTGTTAGTGCATTATCTCTTATGAAATCATTAGTTTTGAGGTAACTTTCATGTAATTTTCAAGTTTTATGTCTATTTAATTTCATTGTCGGTCCTAATAATTATATGACAAAGTGTATATACCAAGTGGAATCTACCTATTTTTATAATCTCTCCAAATGTCATTTACTTCTGGGTAGCAAGTGAAAATCAAAATGTCAGTCCTTGAATTTATAATTTAATTAAACATTGAGCACCCATTCCTTGTTATCCAGTTGCATATTGTGTATGAGCACCCATAAATCGATTAAGTGGGAAATAAATGACAAAATATAAATTAAACTGAAAAACAGGGCCTTTCTATTAAATTATATTTATAGTGGTGACTAGAAAAAAAAACAATAAAACATGTTTTAAAGTCTTCATCCCTAGATTGCTCTCTCTAGAGGAAGATCGAAAAAAGCAAAACACACGTTGAAGAAATTCTCCAAGTTAGCACTCACCTTTCTTTCTCATCAGAAAATTTTGAGAACATTCTGTAATATATGGCTTTTGCCCTTCTGTTACAGGCAGGACTGTCAACCCAAGATTTTTTTTTCTTTTTTTAACTGACAATCTGCAACATTTTTACTGACAATCAAGCTTCTTTACTGATAAGTTTTTACTGATATATGGTTAGCCAATGTAAGTGCAACTCTTCTGCCAGGCTACAGTGAAAAGGGAATTTTAGGGGGTTTTACATTAAACATAGTAAAAAAGTTAAAAGGTTTGGTTGTCAGTAAAAGGAAAAAAAAAAAAAAAGAAATGCTTCACTGCAGTACTAGTTTTACACTGTGCTATCAAGGGGGTCCCTACTCAGCCCCAAACACTGATACCCCACTGGCTCTGCCAGCCCACTCTCTAGCCTTGCCCCTGCCATCTCTGTGCCCCTTGTTCTGGCACAGACAACCAAAGAAGCCTACCTGTGACACAGCAGTATTACAAGCAGCCTGGGATCCAATAACAACTAACTGAGAGACGGCTCCCTCGGGGGGGGGGGCCGAGGAAGAAAGGGAGGAGGGGGTGCTGCACTCCTGTTTGGACACCAGGTGGCAATGCTGTGCCCCGTCTCTGGGAGCTTCAAATCAACCTGTGGCTGCTTAGAATTTTTACTGACGGCTCAGTAAAAAGATTTTTAAGGACTTTACTTACAACCATTTTTAGCCTGATGTTTTACTAACAGTAAATTTACTGGCAGTTGGCAACCCTGATTGAATGTATAAATCCAAATGTCTCTAGAGAACTGGGCACATAAAACTGCTACACCAATTTGTTTCTCTCATTGAGATCACTGCTGGATTTATGTTGCATGCATTAGCTCCACCACCTCCTACCAGCTTTCTACCATTGAAAGTTGAAGTACACAGAACACCAGCAAGGGTGGTGCCGCATGGCCTCCAAGCCATCCCTATAGCCACAATTTGGGTCTCCAATCTGAACAGAACATACAAACGCACACCATTCAGTTATAACTCAAACAGGAGCCCCTCCTTGAATCTCTAACTTCTAGGGAGTAGCACTCCCTAGTGAGCTGGCTTGTTTCCCAGCCTCCCAGGTATCTTTTTTATTCTCTGCCAGCCAGCTTTCTGCGGCTCCTCCCCCTGTAGCCTGCAAATAGAGACTGCCTGCCAAAGGCTCCGTATATATGCGCCTAAGCCCTGACTACTTTCAGTTACTTGACCCAGCTGTCTGGCAACAAGGCCCTAGTGACAAGCTGGATCCTGAAGCAGTCTGCAAGCTGGATCCTGAGGCTCTATTTAACCAGGCTACTCACATTTGCTGCTCCCTGCAGCCAAGTTTTCTCCAACCTTCACTTGCTTTGCCATCTCCAATGCTGCTTTCCCATCCTGTCCACTAATAGGGTAGAGGTCCCTGTTACACAGCTGCCCCAGGCTCCTGGGTATGTCATTAAACTCCTGTAATTACTTCTGTGTCCCTACTGCTTGAACAGTGAAGCAATGAATGGATTGAAAAACTTCCCTGGGCAATCTCCTTCACTGATCCTTCATAGGTCAGAGGTGATTTTGGAGTAATGTTCCTTAATTTGTGCAAGGGGTTGTACCGAATGACTCTTGGAGGTCCTTTCCAACCTTATGAGTTTATGAAGAAAAGGTGATAGGGTATTCTGTAATAATGGAATGGAAAGGAACTTTCCCTTTGTCATTCTGCTTGCCTTATCTAAATATAAGACTTGTATACTATGCTGTCATTTTAAAACATTTTTAACAGTCTTTGTTCAGTTAATCTTTTTCTAACAATAGATTACACTTTTGGCCGCAATACAATTAATACTATGCCTATTTGTATCTGACAATTCTGAACACAATGGAAACACTTTGGCTCATAGGATCTCTCTGATTCATTACACTTAAGATAATGTTTTTGTTCTGCTTCTTCATATCTATTAAAGGTAATACTGAGTTGAAGTGCTGCACTGACTTATTTATCTTCTGAAATATCTATTAGAGACTCTCAGCTGGGCAAGTAATCTTGCATACCATATGCGGTACAACAGTTAAGATTGTGGAGAGAGAGTTTCTTGTTCTTTTTTTACGTAGATCCTTTCTGTTTAAATTTTAATGTCCAATTTGGGCATTTAATTTCTTTCATAGCAGACAAACACTGATAACCAGGGATCCTGGTTTTCTCTGTTTAAAAATAAGAAGTTCTCCACAATCCCCCTACCCCAATTCTCTGATTAAAACCCCAAAATCTGCACTTTTCCACGATTAAAATGAAATGCCACCATGTATACAAGTATTAATTTAACGCAACGCTTTATTGACATATTTATCATTTTACAGAAGTTTGGAAGCCCATCAGTGCCTCAATCATTATAATAAAATAAATTCTAAATACCTGTATATTTTTGATTTGGGGTTTATTTATTTATTTATTTTAAATATGAAATAAATCAGAGCTCCTTCTGCCACCTTTGCTCACCAGGATGCAGGTCCAGCTGTGGCTGTCCCCCTCTGCTGTTTTGTGGCACTGAGCAGTCACGATATGTCAGTGCTTTGCCCTGTCTATGCTGTTTCCCCTCACTCCCAAGCCACAGCTGTGTCCAGCCCTGCCAGTACCCCTCACTCCCAAGCTGCATCTCCTCATCTCTGCTGGTCCCCTCCCTCCTGACCCCCTCCCTCCCTCCAGCCATTCTGGTGCCCATCACTTGCAACCTGCAGCCAACTGGCCCTGCTGGTGACTTCCATTCCCAACCTGCAGCCCCCTTCCCCATGCCAGCTGCCTCTGTCCTGCCCAGGTCTGAGTGTGGTGGGTGTGGCAGTTCCAACATGTCCAGATGACAGCAGAGTGAGTCTGGCCCCAGATTGGGCTGGAGGGAAGAAGAGGGAGGGCATGTGGCTTCTTCCACCCTTGTCTGGGGCTTCCACACTGCATAGGGCTGCCCTGCTCCTGTGACTGCAGGCACTGGCTCTGGTGCTGCTGGCCCAGCCACGCAGCTCCCCATGGCCTCAAAAGGGCCCCCATCTCCTTTCCCCGCTGGAGCGGCAGATACCTCTTCCCCTGCCCCCATCCTGCCACAGCCCCAGCCCCCAGACACCTTTCCCCAGTGCCAGCAGGCATTTGCTCCCCCTCACACACCCATCCCCTCCAGACACCCACACTCTCACACCCACCCAAACACCCACACTCTCTGAAATAGTCCCCACCCCCGAATACATACCTGCATCCAGCTGCTGAGACTGTTCCTACCACCCTGCTGAGATGTATGCCAGCCAAATAGATGTGCACATTAACATGGAATCAGAAGGGACCTGCAAGATCATCAAGTCTGGTCCCCTGCTATGGGCAGGAAGTTATTGGGCTCTGATGAGCACATCAAGGTGCCTGTCCATCCTCCTCTTGAACGTCTTCAAGGATGGTGACTTCACCATCGCTGCTGGGAGCGTGTTCCAGATTCTGGCAACCCTTACAGAGAAGTTCTTCCTTATATCTAGCCTGAATTTACCCCCTATAAGCTTATGTCCACTGGTCCTCATCCTCACTCGAGTTGCCTTCCTGAAGAATTGCTTGCCTAGATCTTGGCAGTCACGCCCAACATATTTGTAGGCGGCTATCAAATCACCTCTCAGCCTTCCCTTATTCAGACTGAACAGGCCCAGTTCCTGGAGTTTCTCCTTGTAGGGCCTATCCTCCATGCCCTTGACCATGCGAGTGTCCCTTCTTTGTACTCTCTCGAGCTTATTCAAGTCCTTGTCACCAGTAGGCCTCACCAGTATGGAACAGATCCAGGGAGGTGTTCCTCCCTCTCTATTGGCTACATATAAGCTGATGCATGCCAGAGCTCTATTTGCTTTCCTGGCAACCTCATTGCACTATTGGCTCATATTCATCTTCCGGCCAATTGTAACCCCCAGGTCTCATTCAGATGCTGTGCCAGCCAGTGAACCACCACCTATCATGTAGTTGTGGTGAGGGTTCTTCCTATTTACACGTAGGACTTTGCATTTATCCCTGTTAAACCTCACCTGATTCCATTTCACCCATGAGTCCAATCTGCCACAGTCACCCTGGATCCTGACCTTATCCTCCCTGTCATATCCCATTCCTTTTCCAACACAAGGTCCATACCAGAATGGGTGTGCACCTGCACCTGGCTCCACCCCCTCCACAGTGTCACACATTTCTTCTCTGCAAGTAAAATGTTCCATGTCCTATTTGTAGCAAAATCTGTCCATTTTGTGCCACCTAAACATCTGGATTGCCACATCACGTAAGAGAAGCAAAACAAATATCTTGTATTTCTTCTGATTTTCTGTTTTTTGTCCAATTCCCCAGATCATCAGTTTCAGTATGAAAAGTTGCTTCACTGTGGTTGGATAAAGGACATGAAATTATAGCTACAGTACCAGCAGCTGCTATTGTTTCTCTTTCCCTTCCAACAGGATTCAATGCTGGAGGGAGCAGCATTCATCCCCTGGCAGGACAGCTTCTAACAGCAGTCAGGATATCATTAATACTTGTCAATGGACAGTCTCTAGAGTCCTACAATGTCAGCTGACTAACACATTGCACCCTTCACCGATAAGCACCTCTTACTTTTCAAGCATTCTTGGCTGTTTGTTGGTACTGTGTTAGGGAAGGGGGCCCAAGCACATTGCACTACCACAGTTTCATTCTACACATGGCCTTTCTGCTGCTAGGGTTCCAGACAATGCACTATACTGGAAAAATTTGACATAATGGCTGAACTCAATCCAAGATCTTCTTCCCTCCGTTCAATAAGTATATTTTTGCCTTGCTAAATTTATTTTCTTCTCTTCTTGAAGTCCCACTGTTTGATAAGATTTCTGATTTCTTGCCTGATTCCAGACTATACTGTGCATGAGTAAGTGCAAGGAATCAGTCTTTCAGTTTTCTTTATTGTCTCCAAGCCTTATTGGCTTAGATGCAGCCTTCACCATTAAAGTTTAATATCTTGTTGGTGATTACATCAGACAGTTTTCATTTCAGCTTACCTCCCAGTGAAATTAATAAGGAGTTCTGCTTAAAAGTTGTTAGCACTGTATGGCACTGTCTAATTATGACTTCAAAGAAATATATTAGCAAGGTACCCTTACAAAACTGTAAGTGTTTTACCAAGTTAGCTAGCTAATAAGTTGAGTGCCAATCAATTCCTCATATTTTGGAATTACCAACTGTAATTGCCATTATGGTCTTACAGTGTTGTCTTTTCAAGTACGAAATGTTACTGCTAGAATTGTGATCATTAAGCCCAAACAATGCCTTCATGATATTTTTCCTGTTTATTATGAGATACACTGAATATGTCGAGTGACATGGAAATAATTATTGGTAATGACAACTACAAGGCTAAAACTCACTATATCAGATAAAGACTGAAAGGATATTTTGGAAATATTCTTCAGTCTTCTCCCACAACATAAAGAAGGATTTTGTGCAATTATTATTACTATTATTGTTATTATTATTAACTATATACAATTGTAGCAACTTTTAGAAAGCAACCATGCCAGGTTATTTTTCCAAGTTCATTTTTTCTAAATCTGATTTTCATTTCCACATATTTGAAATTTTGCAAAAAATGTGATAAACAGTTAGTGTTAAACAGAATATGTAAGAATAATACTCATTCTATTTCAACAGAAAATATACACATTTGTTATAGAAAACCCTATAGCAAAACCCCCAGATTTTTTTTATTTATTTTTTTTAAATGCATTCCCTCCCCTTCCTCAACTATTTCTGACATTTTATCTCCCTCTCTATTCCCTATAGACAAGTATAAGTAAGCTAAGATGTAGGATAAGCTTTAACATTTTATTTCAGGTAGTAAGTTTCTTTTTTTTTTTTCCTCTCCCCTCTTTGCAAATAAGTTCCCTGCTATTTTGATATCAATAGCCACTGTTTTATAAGTGATAATTATTATGTTTGTACTGCTTTTATATTGTGTGATTACTGTTTTAGGCCTATATATGCAAGTTGGCGTAAGTGATATCAAGTTTCCATTTTGTATGTCAAGCCTTCATCTTGTGTCCTCTGCCCAGGCATCCAATGTGTCACAATTGTATGATTCATGCACAGTGATTGGGAATAATTGAAATACAATGGTAGCAGGCCTCTACTGAATGGCCTGTAACAACCAGGCCATCACCTCGCCTTGATTCATCCAGGAACCACGGACCTCACCCAGGAACAGAGCAAGAACCTAGCATTTGAAAGACAAAAGACCCTGCAGAACCAGCAATTCTACTGTTGTACCCCACCATTACAGACACCAGAAACTGCATATCCCTGCATGGAGCACACATGCTCAGTACGCCAGGGGCTGACCCTTGCCTGGGCATACCTCCTGCCACTAGGGTCACACAAGGTCTGCCCCTATAAAAAAAAAGGGGGGGGGGGCAGTGAAGACAGACCCAGTGGGATGCCCTCTCCATCTGGACCAGCACCATGCC
>NW_017728994.1:37413938-37415010 GCF_001723915.1 Gavialis gangeticus | reverse complement strand
TTTGGGGTGTATAGTGTATGTGCTTAAATTGGTGATAGATATGCATGTGCCTAGGCTAGTTTGGATGTGTATGTGCCTGAGTTGGTAGTGTGTGTGCATCCAATTGATTTGTGTGTTTGTATATGTGCAATTGTGTCACACCCTCCTGTCTAACAGTGCAATATTGAGATCCTGAGAATTGGCCTGACCCCACAGGGCAACAACCCGAAGTTACTGCTGATATGGTGATCAAATCAGCATCTGACAACAGGCTGCTTAGTGTAAAGTTTTAGAAGAAATAAGACAAAATGAAGACCTATTCATTCACAATTAGTCTGAAGACTCAACTTCTCCATTTGCCCAGAAAACAAATATAGCAGCAATCTCCTCAACTTGCTGCCTGTCTACTTCAATCTTGACTGTAAAGGTGTAAAACCATAGTTTACCAACTATGACAGTTTAATCCTTAGCAACTATGCTGAGATTTCCAACAAGAGTGTCAAAATAATGCTAGTTGTGATATCTGCAAGTCCTCAGTTACTAACTCCATTTCACAAATACTAAGTAGCGATTATTAGGGGTGTGTCAAGTGGGCCCTATTCAATTCAGATTTTGTCCTGAATCAGGGACAATGATACGATTCAGATCACAGTCCTTCATTTGATTTGGCCAAATCCGAATCTGAAGATTTGATACATAGACACAGTTTTAAATGTTTTTTCTACGTACCTCGAGGTACCAGCGTGGCTTATGATCGCTGTGATGCTGGGGTGGATAGAGAATCCCACAGGAGTGTGGGGGGGCCCTCCACATGCTCAGTGGTGAACCCGGAAGTAGACCAGAAGTACTTCCAGTCCAATTCCGGGTCCACCGGGGAGCCCCCTGCATTTCAGTGGGACACTCCATATACCCCAGCATTGCAGTGTTGATGAGCCACCTGCTACCTAGAGGTACGTAGAAAAAACATTTAAAGCTGTGTCTATGATTGAATATTTCTGAATCGATTCAGAGGGTTCCAATTCAATTTGGAGAGATTAAAGGGCCCTCTGATCTGATTCGGATTTGGAGATTCAGCCACCTAATTGGACTGAAT
>NW_017728994.1:37411985-37413927 GCF_001723915.1 Gavialis gangeticus | reverse complement strand
ATTCAGAGGGTTCCAATTCAATTTGGAGAGATTAAAGGGCCCTCTGATCTGATTCGGATTTGGAGATTCAGCCACCTAATTGGACTGAATCTCCGCTGGAATTGAATCAGTGACCGAAGCTTTGCACAGCCCTAGAGATTATGTGGCAGTACCTTTTGGTTACTGTTGACTTGGGCTGGATTTTGAGCCAGCATCCTTAATTACATTCCCCAGTTGTTCAAAAAAGCAAAAGAAATATTTTAAAATTTTTATTTCCATAGATCTTAACAAAAAAAAAATTAAAAAAAAATAAAAAAATCAGAAAGACTAAGAGTAGATAAGGAAATAGCACCCAAGCAAGCTGTACTTCTGAAGCTTAATCATGCCTCCTGTCTCCTCCTGCCCCCCTCCCCAGTGCCTCCCAACCCATCCTCCATTAAGTATTCCTTGGCCACTATGGTATGGACAAAGCATAATTAGAACCAGCATGAGGGAGCCAGTTGAGGATTCCAAATCATAGAGCTTTCTCCATGATGTGAAGATGGCACAGCTGTATTTTTGTTCTTTACATGCAGTAATTTGGCATAAGAGGCACATTGAAGGTTCATAGTCAGACCCTTGCTATGCTTTAGTAGTCTCTAACTACTAGGACACCTCTTTGGGGTCCACTACAGAGCTGCCATGAGGCTGCCCTAAGTTGCACTGTGCCCCAAACTGACCATCCTGCTAGCTTCAGCAACAAGATGATTTCATGACAGACCTCCTGGATGGCAAGAAGTGTGAGGGTATGGTGTCTCATGAGACATATATGTGTGTGTGTATATACGAGTGTATGTGTATATATAGTGTGTGTATACACACATGCATACATACACACACACGTGCATATGTGCGTGTATACACACACACATATATATGTGTGTGTCTGTGTGTGTGTGGATATGTGTCTGTGTATGTGTGTATGTATGTATGTGTACACATATACACACATATACTTACATACTCACATATTTGTGTATATGTATACATATACAGACACATACATATACATGTACACACATACATACGTATATATGTGTGTATGTGAGTGTGTACACACACACACACAGCTCCAAATAGGCTAAACACCTTGTTTCTGAAAGGCATTGTGACAGATTTGTGCCCCAGGAGTGGCCGTGAAGCCCTCTGGTGGCCATGTGACTCCTGCCCAGCTCAGTCTCTATTGCAGCCCTCTCTTAATTGCTCATCCAACATGACTTGCTCTTACTAAAGGTTGAATAAGGGGGGCTGCCCATGGGCCTCAGAGTAAGCCTTAGTCCACTTGCAGAACCACTGGGTCTCTCCTGACCCCGCCTCCCCAACCAATTTGATTCAATCCTTAAGCTCAACAGGGCCTCACAGCTGGCCTGTGCCCCTGCAGCTTTGAGGGCTACATGCATATCTGTGCCCCATCCCCAGGCCTTAAGGGTTCTATGTGTGGCTCTGTTTCCTCCCTTGCACCAGGCTCCAAGCCTCATAAATGTTCTCTTTGATTTTAACTATTTGTATACCCGGCGCTTGGGCTCTCAGACCCTCCATCCCACATGCAGCTCCTCTTCCAGACTCTCAGACCTTCTGGCCTGGCTCAGCCTTTCCCCGGGCTCTTGGACTTTCTGGTCTGGGTCTCAGCCTTTTTTAGGCTCTGGGACCCCTTAATTGGCCCCACCCTCAGTCTGTGAGCTCCTGGGTTACCGGTTCTCCAAATAGGCTTCAAACCTGTCACAGCAGGGCTCAAATCTAAACAACCAGTGCAACTTAAACAGAGAAGAAGCATTGGAGACCTCTGTCAGACACCTCAGACCCTCTAGGGGTTTAACATAGACAAAAGCCACTTGCCCGTAAAACCCAGTCTTTCTCAGTCCAGGGAACTTGCCCCTGTTCCCAGGCCTGCAGAGTTGTTCAGCAAAATCCAGGTCCCTTCAGG
>NW_017728994.1:37406334-37411974 GCF_001723915.1 Gavialis gangeticus | reverse complement strand
CATGTGACTCCTGCCCAGCTCAGTCTCTATTGCAGCCCTCTCTTAATTGCTCATCCAACATGACTTGCTCTTACTAAAGGTTGAATAAGGGGGGCTGCCCATGGGCCTCAGAGTAAGCCTTAGTCCACTTGCAGAACCACTGGGTCTCTCCTGACCCCGCCTCCCCAACCAATTTGATTCAATCCTTAAGCTCAACAGGGCCTCACAGCTGGCCTGTGCCCCTGCAGCTTTGAGGGCTACATGCATATCTGTGCCCCATCCCCAGGCCTTAAGGGTTCTATGTGTGGCTCTGTTTCCTCCCTTGCACCAGGCTCCAAGCCTCATAAATGTTCTCTTTGATTTTAACTATTTGTATACCCGGCGCTTGGGCTCTCAGACCCTCCATCCCACATGCAGCTCCTCTTCCAGACTCTCAGACCTTCTGGCCTGGCTCAGCCTTTCCCCGGGCTCTTGGACTTTCTGGTCTGGGTCTCAGCCTTTTTTAGGCTCTGGGACCCCTTAATTGGCCCCACCCTCAGTCTGTGAGCTCCTGGGTTACCGGTTCTCCAAATAGGCTTCAAACCTGTCACAGCAGGGCTCAAATCTAAACAACCAGTGCAACTTAAACAGAGAAGAAGCATTGGAGACCTCTGTCAGACACCTCAGACCCTCTAGGGGTTTAACATAGACAAAAGCCACTTGCCCGTAAAACCCAGTCTTTCTCAGTCCAGGGAACTTGCCCCTGTTCCCAGGCCTGCAGAGTTGTTCAGCAAAATCCAGGTCCCTTCAGGAGCCCTGCAGCCAGGAGCTCCTCACATACAGTTAATGGGGACAGACTAACTAACTGATGCAGGTTCTGGGCTTATATAGCTCCAGCCTCAGCCCTCTTCCCATCAGCTGAGGCCCTCATTAGCTCCTCCCTGCCACCAGACTCTCAGGCTGCTTGCTCTCTCAAAGGAGCAGGCACATCCCAGTGCCCTGCTACAGACACGGTGTAGAAAAAAATTCCCCAGAGTCTTGGCCTAGAGCTAGTTTTTCATGAAGAGACTGTGGAACCAAATGGCTTCTGCTTCTCCCTCTCAGTAAGAGTGGAATCTATTTTACAAGCCCTTTCATGAATAGGCAGCAGGTTTTCACTTCTGAGGCAAAAGCTACTGCCAATTCAGTTGTGCCTATTGAAAAGTTTAACTCTAGACTTTACACTTGCTGCTTCCTGGCTCAGAGAGAAAAAGCAGCCATTTTGCAGCATATCCTCTCCATCCTTCTGCTCTTCCACGCATCCTTCCTTAAGGAAGAAAATCAGCTTCCCTGCTTAAGGCCCTTGGCAGATGTTACACTTAAGACATGATTAACCGGTTAATCATCTCAAGTAGTAATCTGGCCAGATGCTCATGCAATGAATGGCATGATAAAACAGGGAAGAAGCCACAAAGTTATTATACAAAATATGCATAATAACTTTGCAGCTGGTTCCCATTATGTCAATGAGCTAACTGATGCTCCCAGCCTAGGGAGCCACATAAGAGCCTTTGGCTCTGATGTGTCCTCAAGGTTGGGAATACTGATCACCAGGTTCCCAAGTGCTGCTTGCCAGAGCAAGGACAGCCCAGAATCATGATCCTGGGCTCTCCCTGAACCAGCAATAAGATGCACTTGGGATCTGATCCCTGATCCCACAACTATGCCTTCTCCATGCACATATAGCATAGTAGGAGATGCGATTTTGGGGACTGCAGATCAGATCCCATTGTGCATTTAAGTAAATGTCTGACAAGGTCCTAAGACATGCATTCTAATTTGGGGAGACTGATTTTGGTGGAAAAGATATGTATGGTATGTGTGTAAATATGGTAATCTTATTATATATTATAATTAGTATATTATATTATAATTATATATCATATATTATAATATAGTATATTATAATTAATACAATATAATTCAGACTAAAATGACTGGTGTGTATATGATCTCTCTATTAGGGCTGTGCGAAATTTTGCCACCAGTTTTGTTTTGACTCTGTTTCAACCTGTTTCGAGGTCAAAACAGCAAAATTGAAACGGAACAAATATGGTCAAAATAGCCTTGAAACAAAATGAGGCAACTCGAAACATTTTGCTGTTTTGAAGCTATTTTGAAGTTTTTGAAGTTATAGGAGGCTATAATGGGGAAGCTTGAAGCAGCCTATAACTTTGTCATTTCTGGCTAGATTTGGATGAAACTTGGATGAAACTTACCCCTGCTGTGGCAACAAAGCCTGCCAAGCCTCAAGAAGATAGGTGCAGGGAGTTCAGAGAAACAACACACCACAATTTTGAGATCCAAACGTGTATCATGTGTATGTGTTAAGCCACAGCAGGCTCAAAACTACAGGCATCCTAGCCCCTGTGGAGGCCACAAAGCCTGCCATGTTTCAAAGAGATAGGTTCTGGGGTTTGGGGAAACTGCACCTCAAGCTGCAGACAAGCAAAACTTGTGATATGGGTGACATTGTGTGTGTTAAGGTGGAGCAGGATGAAAGCTGCTGACCTGCTAGCCCCTGCTGAGGCCATGAAGCCTGCAAAGAGAAGGCCAAGAGGGGACTTGGTAGCAGCTTACTGCTACATCAGAAGCATACATCAATGGCTCAGTGAACAAGTATTCACCAGGGCACCCTTGGGGAAAACTCAGAGTAATGGTCACAGTCTGGACACCCTGGTTGTGAAGTAGTTTTTCCTAATGTTGAGCCTGAAATGAGCCTGAAACTATCTTCCAGGAGTGTGTGACCATTACTCCTAGTTTTCCCCAAGGGTGCCCACCAAACCCTGTTCACCAAACCCTGGATGTATGCTTCTGATGTAGCGGTAAGCTGCTACCAAGTCCCCTCTCAGCCTTCTCTTTTTCAGGCTGAAGAGCCCCAGGTCCCCAGCTCCCTCAGCCTTTCCTCATATAGCTTGCCATGCAAGTCTCTGATCATATGGGTAGCCCATCTCTGGACTCTCTCAAGCTTTACCACGTACTTGTTAAGGTGCGGAGCCCAGAACCAGACACAATACATCAGCTGCAGTCTCACCAATGCTGAGTAGAGCTGAGTAGAGCAGGAGAATCATTTCTTTGCAATGGTTTTGCTGCAGATGCATCAATTGATGCATACCAGCATATTGTTGCCCTGCTGGCTACAGTATCGCACTGCTGGCTCATGTTCATACTGTGGTCAATTATTACCCCCAGGTCTTGGTGACAAGTGATGGGGGATCTTCAGTCCTGCTGCCTGACGAGAGGCAGCAGTTGCACAAGCACCCATGTCACGAGTTTGCCTGTCAGCAGCTAAGGGTGCAGGGCACCAGGACCCCCTATCTCCTTAACAGCTGGCGGGCTTTGTGGCTGCAGCAGGGGCTAGCAGCCAGTCCTGCAGTGGTCCTCCCCCGCCCCAAAACAGACACAGTTGCACAAACACCCATGACACGAGTTTTGCCTGCCTATGGCTAGAGGTACAGGGCCCCAGAACCCAGAACCCCGGTACATATCTCCTTGACAGCTGGCAAGCTTCGTGGCCTCAGCAGGGGCTAGCAGGTCTCACCCTGCTGCGCCTTAACACAAACAGTGTCACTCATGTCACGAGTTTTGCTTGTCCGCAGCTTGAGGTGGAGTTTCCCCAAATGCCTGCACCTATATCCTTGAAACTTAGCAAGCTTTGTGGCCTCTACACGGGCTAGCATCCCTGCAGTTTTGACCCTGCTGTGGCTTAACACATACATGTAACACAAGTTTTGCATTCAGGATTTTGTGGTGCAGTTTCTCTGGACCTCCTGCAGCCATCTCCTTGAAACTTGGTATGCTTCATGCCCTCAGAAAGAGCTACCATTCTTACAAGTTTCATCCAAATCAGGTGAGAAATGACAAAGTTATAGCCTGTTTCAACCTTCACCATTATATCCTATGGGCGAAACTTTGAAACAAGGTTGAAATGGCAAAACGTTTTGACAGAATGGAACGGAACAGCCATTTCAACTCAAAACAGAAGTTGAAACAGAACACTGTTCTGTCAAAATGTCAAAATGCTGGTCGAAATGGAACACTTGGTTCCGTATAGCCCTATTCTCAATGTTTCAGGAAGAAACACCAATCAGACTTGCATTGCTTTTATTTCACTGATTTTGGCATCAACAATATTTTGGTTGTTTCCAAGCTAGACCTAGGAAGTAGGGCTGTGCGAAGCTCTGGTCACTGATTTGATTCAGCAGAGATTCAGCCCTATTCGGTGGCAGAATCTCCAAATCTGAATTGAATCAGGAGACCCTTTAATCTCTCCAAATTGAATCAGTAGCCTCTGAATCAGTTCAGAGAGATTTGGAGAGATTCAATGATTTGGACATAGACACAGCTTTAAATGTTTTTTCTAGGTACCCCAAGGTACCAGGTGGTTTGTGAACGCTGAGATGGTGGGGTGGATGGAGAGTCCCATGGGAACATGGGGGGAGGTCCCTAGCATTCTCAGTGGTAGACTTGGAAGTGGACCAGAAGCCCCTGGTCCACTTCCTGGTCTGCTGCCAAGCATGTAGGGGGCCTCCCCATGCTCCTGTGGGATGCTCCATTCACCCCGCCATCACAAGTTTCATGAGCCATGCATGGTACTTCAAGGTATGTAGAAAAAAACATTTAAAGCTGTGTCTATGGCCAAATCGCTGATTCTCTGAATCAGCATCAAATCTTCAGATTCAGCTGAATCAAACTGGGACAGTGATCTGAATCAACTAATCAAATCACTGTCCCTGATTCGGGCTGAATCCAAATAAAATATGGCCCATTTTGCACACACCTACTAGCAAGAATTTTGCTGTTAACATTTTCCAGGACTTTTATTAAAAATAAGAAACATTTTTGTATTCTGAAATGTTCTATTTTAAAGAATCATTATGTACAATCTGATTAAATGAGTGAATCCTTGTGCTACTTGTGCTACCAGTTTCAAATGTATTAATGGAATAGCATGTTGCCCATTATTAGTCAGGCTTGGAAAGTTTCAGTCATTTTGTTACCTATTCATGAATTTTTAAAATCAAATAATTGTGAAAGAGCAGTAGCAAAGAATAAGAGCTAATGGCTGTTGGAAACTAAAATCTAAACAGTCTGCTGTTAGAATAATCATATTTTAATTATGGAAACAATAAGATTTAAACATTGGGTTCCAGTCTGATGGGCAAGAAGTAGTAAAAATAGAGTGCCTCAAGATGTTTTCTACATTTGCTACTTTATATTCTGATGCTCTTTCATATTAACATATTATATGGTGTTCAAAAGAACTCTTTATTTTAGTTCCCAGTGTTTGAATAGGGTTGGAAGAGACCACTCTGTACAGCATGCTGCTGAAACAATTTCCAGGAAGCACTAAAGATCTCCAGAAAGTTCCAAAGATCTCCAGAGAGATGTGCCTCATTTCCCATCAGTAAAGCTTAGTATTTTAACTTGCAGACATGGAAAATTTCTACTGTACTTAGTAGGTGTCATAGACTGACGACCCTAAGGGGATGGAAACCCCTGCCTGGAGGATGTAAAAGTGGTGGGGAAAGCCCAAAGACCCGGGGAGATGGCATAGGAGACGCTGTCACCTGGAGAACCTTACCTGGCACAGTGGCAGGGAACAGAGCCATGGGCAGCGCAGCCCACACAATTCATCAGTAA
>NW_017728994.1:37396210-37401334 GCF_001723915.1 Gavialis gangeticus | reverse complement strand
AGTTCCAAAGATCTCCAGAGAGATGTGCCTCATTTCCCATCAGTAAAGCTTAGTATTTTAACTTGCAGACATGGAAAATTTCTACTGTACTTAGTAGGTGTCATAGACTGACGACCCTAAGGGGATGGAAACCCCTGCCTGGAGGATGTAAAAGTGGTGGGGAAAGCCCAAAGACCCGGGGAGATGGCATAGGAGACGCTGTCACCTGGAGAACCTTACCTGGCACAGTGGCAGGGAACAGAGCCATGGGCAGCGCAGCCCACACAATTCATCAGTAAACTTTCTGTCTAGTGGAGGAGGGGTTGGGGCGGGGGGAGAAAGGCTATGACATCATCATCCAGGGTTGGGATCTGGCTATAAAAGTTGGCTGCAGAGTGAGAGACAGGGAGCTACCGCAAGGCAACAGCTGTGGGCTCCCAGCCAGTGCAGCTGGCCATACTTCACCCTAGAGATGCCAGGGGCAGTCCTGAAGAAAACCCTGGCCCCAGAGAGGGCAATGCCTGGGACTGGAGCGAGGAGCACCCCCAAGGATCTGAGGGTCCAGCAGAGTGCAGGGACGCATGAATGGGAGGTTGATTCACTGCCTCCTGGATCTTTAAGTTTATTCATTACTCTGGGGGCAGGGAGTAGGCCATGTTTTGTTGGTGCCCACGCCGGGGCTGAGAGGCCAGGAGATCTCAGGGACTTGGGGGTGGAGGACTGAATTTTGGGCAGGCCAGTGGGCCTGTCTGACCCAGGGGAGCGGTCACAGGAAGCAAGACCAGTTTCCCCACTTGCTTTGAGTTTTGTAGGCCAAGCACAGCAGAATGAATGGATATCCATCAGTGTGACCTCAGCTGCTGCATAGACCAACTTAGTTAGAAGCTACCTATAAAAACCTGAATGGGGTGACACTGTACACTGGAACTTGGAAGAGCTGAGGTAACCAGCTACATGGTAGAGGACATCAAGGTTGGCACATGGAAGGGGGGCAGGGAGGCAGAGCCCCAAGTATGTCCATATGCAGTGCCTCCAAGTGAGTCTGGATTGAAAGGGAACCACTTTTGCCACGCCACACAGAGCCCCAGATTTTAGGCCCATGCTTCGATCAGAGCACTCAGAGTCTGTCTGAGGAAGGGTAACTTAGTGTGACCAAAACGTTTTTTCTTTTTCAGTTTTGGGGAAGCCAAGACTGTTAGGGCCTGAGTAGTAAAGAAACTAGCAGCCCTGGAGGCTTGCATTGTATCTCAGGTTTGAGCATCATGCTGCAAGGAAAAAAGGGGGAAGTTTGTGACTGCCTGTGGCCTCTTCTTATGAGGCACAGGGGCCTCTCTCAAGGCTTTGATTTTTCTTTTCAGTGAGGCCTGAGCAGTCAAGCAGCCCTGGAGGCTTCCATTGTATCTCTGGTGCTGAGCATCATCCTGGCAGGGAAAAGGGGGATGTTTGTGGCTGCCTATGGCCTCTTTCTGCAGGGCACAGGGCCCTCCCTCAATATTTTATTGCCGGGAGTGGGTGGCCTGGTGGGGCTCCCAGTGGCATGGTAGCCCCCAGGAAATGCCAGGCCAGTTGTTGCAGGGCACTTCCGTGCCCCGCTTCTAGGGAGACTTGAACTTAAAAGGGAAGGTGTGTCACAGGGCATTGAAGTGCCCTGCTCCTAGAAAGAAGGACAGGTGCTGGTTGCCGGGGCAACCGCAGTTTGGTCAGCTGACCAGAAGGGGGCAGGGCCTGGCCTATATAAACAAGCCAGGCTGAGGCCAGAGTTTAGTTCCCGTCTGGCAGCTGAGGAAGTAGGAGCTCTGTTGGAGCAGAGCAGAGCAGAGCAGAGCAGAGCAGAGCAGAGCAGCCCTATGGCCTGAAACAGCTTCCATGGGAGGAGACCGGGTGGAGGAAGCCCTGGTAGGGATGATAAATTGCCTGATGGTTTAGAGTTTACATTTAGCCAGGAGGCGTAGCTTTGAGTTGTAGCTGGTGGGCTTATGTTGTTACATTTGGTTGTTTGTTGTTACACCGGAGGGCTGGGTGAGGCTAATAGGGGTTGGAGGAGGCCTTGTTAGGGGCTCCACAGTGGTGTGGGGACCCTGGTGCCAGAGAGGGCACTGCATCTAGAGGTGCACTGACCCCAGGCCTGAGAAGGGGCACAGTGCATTGGGGGCCAGGTAAGGTCAAGGCCACCTGAGCCCCATAGGAGGCGCAGACCTGAGGAGGGGATTAAGGGGGCCAGACATGGCTACGGCCACCTGAGCCCCAGGGAGGGCGCATAGATGAGAAGCCCCAAGGGCGGAGAGATGCCCCAGGGAGAGCACACAGACTGGAAGCCCAGAAAGGGCGCATAGACAAGAAAGGCCCCAGTGCGTGCGAGAGTACAGAGATAGGCCCCAGTGCGGGTGAGGGCACAGAGAAGGGCACCAGTGTGGGCCACAAGTAGAAGACACGCCCGGAGGGTGTCCGCAAGGGTGCAGGCAACAGTAATTGACTCGACAATGTCTGGTACATCTGAGAGGCTTGGGGCGTGGTATTAGGGGTGGTAGGAGCCACGTGTAGCCCTTGAGTTGGGAGCGCACAGAGTCACTGTAGATGGGGCACAGATTGGCGTACATCAGGGGTACCATGTCAAGGAGGATAAAAAGGCAGCTTCCCTTAATAATCTTATCATCAAAGACATGGCGGGCAAGATCGAGGGTGCATTGACACCTACTTGGCACGGTAGGGGGGACGCTAGGAGAGATCACGGCCGCTCTTAGGACCCCGCCCCGTGACACCAGTGATCACCCCGGTGAAAGGTGGGTTGGGGCGCCTTAACCCCTAGCCCTCACCTTCGGGTGGGTCGCGTTCCATCAGAGGTAGTTGTGGGGGTGTAAACCCCGAGAAGGAGAGTGGGGAGTTGGAGGCCAGGTATGGCCAAGGCCGCCTGAGCCCTGTGGGGGTTCAAGACCCCAAGGGGGAGAGTTGGGGCCAGACACTGCTGCAGCCACCTGAGCCCTCCCCCAGATGAGGGAAGCCCCGAGACCCCAAGTAAAGGGGGCATGATGAACAGTGTGGGAAGCCCCCAGTGTGAGGGGGGCAGCATGGGGAGAATGGGGGCTCAGCCAGAGAGACCAAGAGCTGAGTCCTAACCCTGATAAATCCTCCACTGTTGGGAGGCAGAGTTTGGGTCAAATACTACACCTGTAGTAGCACCACCACCTGCTGCCCAGTGGGGGAGTGAGAGTGCCTTGTGAGACCCTGAGGCACCAGTCATGGTGTGAGGTACCCCAGCTCCCCATGTCTGTGAAGGAGGACCCAGAGAGGGGGACCCCAGGGAAAGAGTAAGGGTCATACCACAAGGCCTGTCAGAGTTTCCCCTGACTGGCCCAGGTGGGGGCCAGGGCAAGGAGGCTGTGACAGGGAACCCTAACCCTGTCACAAGGAAGAAGGTGTACCCCTATAAGGCCAGAACCTTCTGGGCATGAAGGTCTGGTGCGGAAGGCTGAACTGGGATGGCTATCAGCTGACCGGAAGAGGCAGGACTACAAAAACCCTGGGTGGAACGGCAGGAAGGGGTTGGCAGCCAAAAGGGAAGCAGTCCCCCTGACAGCTCCAGGAAGAAGCTTGGGCAGTGGTCCTCAGTAGGAAGGGGGAAGCTACAGAAGCCCCTGCGAGATGACCACTACATCCACAACCAAGACAGTAGCCAGAGGTGCAGAGCTGAGACTCTAAGAGTTCATGTAAGCTGACCCACTGCATTGATTAAGCATGTACAGTTATTATTAATTGTTTTTCAATAATCACAAAAACACCAGTGGTTTGGGAGAGGCTATTAAGGGACAGAGGAGTTCTCATTTTTGGGACCCTCTACAGAGTGGGTACCCCAGCACCAGTGAGGGTGCAGCCTTTGGGGGCACAGATGCCAGCACCAGTGAGCACACAGTTTTTTGGGGCAAACACTGGTAGGTACCCAAGCTACTGGGGTAGCTTTTGGGGGATATGAGCCCCAGTATTTGAAGGACTATTTTAAGGGGGCCAGGATAGTTTGTCTTGTTTGAACCAACAGAGGTGGGTTCAGGTCACACCCAAGTCTTGAACCCAGGGCCCACTAGTTGTGAGTCTGGCTCCTGTACCTCTGAGCCAGAGAGTGCTACATTCTGTAAGGGAGCAAGAAAAGCTAGAGCCTCGAAGTCCAACCCTGTTTAGTTGGCTAGGCCTCCCTGTTCAAACCCAAGGAAACAGGGGTCAAGCCATAGTAGGTGAGACCCCTACATACCCAGAATAATAGGCAGTGTCCAGCTCAAAACAAACAAAAAAAATTCCAGCAAGACGTGGCAGGTGAGAGGCCCACTGAGAGGGACACCCTAGAGCCAGGGGCTTGGGTCTCAACTGGCCTGGGAGTGGGCTGGGGCTAGAGGAGCCGAAGGTCCTAGTGAGGGGACCACACCAGATGCGGAACTGGTGGAAGGGAGATATATGCCCTGGTATGACAGTGGCATAGTCCACCTGAAGGGAGGAACCCAGGTGGAGTCCTACAGTGGGATTCTGGGGGCCCGTCGTGTGGGACTGGCATATGTGAGAACATCATGAGGTCATCTGCGAGTTTTGGACTGTGGTGTAGGGGAGGAATGGAGCCGCAGATAGTGCCCCCTTGCAGTGGGGCAGAGAATGGGCAGCCTCCCATTTAATTACATCACTCTATTAATTAAGATCAAGGCATGGCAGGCAAGAAGGTGGGCGGTTGGCCCAAGAACAGATGGGCAGGCCACGAAGATCAGCCCCAAGGAGGCCCCCTGTTACAGTGAGGATGGGGCACTAGAAAGCCTCAGCTCCCACTGCCCTGTGGGTTACCCTGGGGAGGGGGAAAACTAGAGGAGCACACCCCAAAAGCACTTGGAGAGACCAGGACCTTGTGGGTGCACAGGCCCTGAGAGGGCCCAAGGAAAACTAGGGACCATGTGGGTCCAGTGGCCCAGTGAGGAGCCAGATGGATGTTTCATAGTTTCATAGTTGGTAGGGTCGGAAGGGACCTGAGCAGATCATCAAGTCCACACCCCCCCCGCCATGGCAGGAAAGAGTATTGGGGTCAAACAACCACAGCAAGGTGATTGTCTAGCCTTGTCTTAAAGACCCCCAGGGTAGGAGCCAGCACGACTTTGCTTGGAAGTTGGTTCCAGATCC
>NW_017728994.1:37387465-37391210 GCF_001723915.1 Gavialis gangeticus | reverse complement strand
TACTGGGGTCAAACGACCCCGGCAAGGTGATTGTCTAGCCTTGTCTTAAAGACCCCCAGGGTAGGAGCCAGCACGACTTTGCTTGGAAGTTGGTTCCAGATCCTAGCTGCCCTGACAGTGAAGTAGTGCCTCCTTATGTCTAGTCTGAATTTACCCTCTGCCAGTTTGTGACCGTTATTTCTAGCCACTCCTAGTAGTGCTCAGGGGAACAGGGACTCCCCCAATGCCTGCTGGTCCCCTCTGACTAGTTTGTAACAGGCCACTAGGTTCCCCCCTCAGCCTTCTCTTGTGGAGGCTGAATAGGTTCAGGTCCTGCAGCTTTTCCTCGTAGGACCCACCCTGCGGCCCCTGATCATGCAAGTAGATGTGAGGGCCTGGAGAAACTGGGAAAGTGAAAAGCTAACATGGTCCAGGACAAAGAAGGGGGCTAACAGCCCAGAGAGGGGCCAAGAGAGATGCAAAGGGCCTAGTTGCCCAATGACTGGTTGGATGAGACTGAGGGGTCTGAGGGCCCAGAGAGGAGCCAGAAGAGAGACCAAGGGGTCTGGCAACCTGAGTGAGGCTGAGAAAGAGACTGAGGGGTCTGAGGCCTGGAGTAGGACTGAGGGAGGCCAAGGGGTAGGAAGGCCCAGTGGGGGGCTGTATCAGCAATTTGTTGAACATCTATAAGGATGTCATATATGGGGAACGGGGCATGGATTAGGGGAGGTACAGAGCCATGTAATTGGCCCACAAGTCTACGACCATAATCTGGGTAGTCATTGTAGTAAGATCAGGGAAGCCTCGTGCACTCTTATCATTATCTTTCCATCAAGGCATGGCAGGAAAGATAGGTAGGCACCCTAGGGGTGGAGTGGGCACAGTCATGGAGCTTCCAGGGCATTTCAGGGCCACCCCGATTATTATGGTTTTATGTCTGTTTTTGGGAGCATGGCTTTTAGCCAGAATCATTAATAATAAATGAATGAAGCCTGGGGGCCACCCTAGAACCCCTATGTGTGACATAATAAAGTACAATTTAATTTTGTGTAGTACTGCTCTTCACATACTACTATAACAGAATTTTTTGCAGAAAACTAGTCTTAAACTGGAGAGGCAAAATGAAAACTTCAAGGATAAACTTGAAACAAAATGACTCGGTGACTTTGAAAGAAGAAGTGAGGGCATGCTTTCAGGAGAGAGAGGGTTCTCTAACTTAGTGATGAGAGATCAAAGGGAGAGGAGCTGTTGGATGGGAATTCAGTGAGGTATTGTGAAGTGAGGCCAGAAATTTGAACTTTAGTGGAGTACTGCCATAGGGTAAAAGATGAATATCATCACAGATGGAAGAAACTTTTTACCATACTTTGGGTTTTTTTAAGTGGTTTTCATCTGTAGACCTCAAAGCACTTTACAATGTATCCCAGTATTACCTCCATTTAAGTGATTAAGAAACTGAGATATGGGAAGGTGAGGTGACTTACCCAAGATCACACACAGCAGTCAATGTAGAGCCTTTCATGGTTCCACACTGACCACTGCAAACTCTAGTCAGTGGACCCAGAAATCAGGTACAATCAGTTCCTCTCTAGAATAACTTCAGCCTAAGTTTTAAAAGCCTTTCAGCACTTGTTAAGTTAGTAGTGGAGAGGAATAAAGGAGAAATATCTAGAAGAAATTCCAACTACTGTGCCACTGACATCTTCAAGGAATCCTGGACCCAGAAGCAAATTGGCACCATAATTTCATTTGAAATATTTCTGTCTGGGTGCATCTACACATGCAATTAATTTGAAGCAATAAACTCCAGAGTAGTTTGAGCCAAAGTAAACTGCTCCTGGGGCAGTGTCTACATATGCACTCAGGACAGCAGCAATTTGAGCTGGGATGGAGCATTTTACCCCAGGGCCAGGGGCACAGGGTGTCAGCCCCGGGTTCCAGGTGGTGGCAGAGGGGCTGGCTGAGGCACAATGGTGCTGAAAGTGTGGAGCCACGTGGCTAGGTAGCAGGCAGGAATCTGGCCCCCTGTTGGCTGGACTGACTGGGTACAATTTACGCTTGCAGTCAGCATCTACACGTGTGTTTAATCGTAGTTTACCCCACTGTAAGATAGTAATGCCCCTGACTGTACTACCTTATGGTGGCATTAATTATTTACTGGAGCCTAATAGTGTCACATGTGTAGATGGTGATGCTTTACTCTGCAGCTAATAAAGCCACTCTTCAGTTAAGTGCACATGTAGATGCAGCCCCTATGTCTGATAAAATAGGGCATCTTTACATGTGCTTTGAGAGCCACTCTAATTAATTAAAGTGCCCACAGCATCTTATGTACTCAACATCCTGAACTTCCTCATTCAACAAGCTTTAGTTAAAGTGGCCCAAATGCCATTTTGAAGTGTGGGAATATTGATTACAGGAGCACGCTACTTAGCATGCTCCAGCAGACTCAATTAATTGCATCTGCTTCAATGCGCTGTAATTCCAGTGCACTGGAAAAGCATCTTGGCACTTCTACAGGCAACCATAAAGGTTAACTCAAGGAGACTGTGCTAACCTAAATACCAAAACAAATTTTAATTTATATATTTTTAACTCAAATTGTTAGACAGGCTAAAAGAGGAAGAAATGATAGGGAGGAACAGAAATTAGGCCCTGCATAAGGTGTTCTTTTAAATAATTTTTTTTATCTAGAGCACTAGAGGAACAGAGAAATGGAAAAATCTCAGCCAAGGTATTGCAAATGTTTGCCTTAAAGACTTTAGATATCCATAAGCACAAGAAGCTACATATTAAAATGCATCATTCAAATGAGTATTAGGAACATTATAAAGATCAAAGAGTAAGGTTCTCAGTTCAAGATCAACATTGCTCTCTATGAGAAATGATTCGGTGGAAACCTCTTCAGTTTTCAGACTTTTGAACCACTCCCTCAGTACTTTATAAATTGATAGTCACACTCAAAATTGAAGCATCTACTTTACTTGCAGACTCCAGTGAGAAGGGCTGCTCAGAAAAAAAAACCTGTGAGGAAATAGTCTTGGAGATAACACACACAAAATACTTTTTAAACAGAAAAATCTTGTCAAGACCACCAACCTAAGTAGACCAGTCATTAAAGTGACTGGAGAACCCAAACATGAAAACATTCTTCATAAAAACATATATTCACTAAAACTAGCTAAAACTAGATCAAAGGGAAGCAGAAGGACCAGATGCCAGTACCCCTTGATATAAGGCATGTGATATGCCAAGGATACTGAATTTCAGAGAGTGTGAAAGTATGGTGAGACATCTGGCAGCTGACTCACAGCACTGCATTAGCGTTACTGTTGTATTTTAGATCCTGGTTGGTCATTTACAGCTGCACTATTGTTAGCAGAAATGCTAAAAATATTTCTTCTCAAGTGTTTTTTTTTCTTTTTGAGAGATGGGATGAAATGCACTTTGTTTACCAGGAGAACTTGGTAAAGTACAGTAAAAAATATTGTATTTATAGCTAAACTGATTGAGATAAATGGGTTATTGCTTATGCAGTAATACTTTGCTATATCGTCCATTCTTTCAACTGTACTTTGGAAGGGTTAAATTTAAGCCCAATGTTTAGCTCAAGGCCAGGTACAGACATTACACTTTTACCAGTGTAAGGGATTGCTATACCTGTAACAGACCAGAAGTTCAGCACAAAGAATGGTCTATACCCATTGTGGCAGGGCACTATGTGTGCCTGCCACTTTAAGGCCCTGGAGCTGGCAGCTGCCAGGTG
>NW_017728994.1:37386213-37387191 GCF_001723915.1 Gavialis gangeticus | reverse complement strand
GGTCCTGGGCATGACCTAAAACTGCACCCTGCCAGGAGTGGGTGGCCTGATGGGGCTCTCAATGGTGCGGGAGCCCCCAGGAAATGCCAAGCCAGTGATCACCCTGGTGAAAGGCGGGTCGGGGCACCTTAACCCCTAGCTCTCACCTTCAGGTGGGTTGCGTACACCAGAGGTAGTTGTGGGGGTGTAAGCCCTGAGGAGGCAAGTTGGAGGCCAGGTGTGGCCAAAGCTGCCTGAGCCCTGTGGGGTTTTGAGACCCTGAGGAGGAGAGTTGTGGGGCCAGGCATGGCTATGGCCACCTGAGCCCACCTGTGGAGGGAATCCCTGAGACCCTGAGTAAAGGGGGCATTATGAGCAGTGTGGAGCCCCTAGTGTGGGGGGGGGGCAGTGTGTGGAGCCCTGTGAAGGGAGAGGGGGCTCAGCCAGAGAGAGAGAGCTGAGTCCTGACCCTAGTAAATTCTCCAATATGGGGAGGCAGAGTTTGGGTTGAGCATAACACCGGTAGTAGTACCATGACCTGCTGCCCAGGGAGGTGAGTGAGAGTCCCCTTGAGACCCTGAGGCCCCAGTTGTGGTGTGAGGTAACCCCAGCTCCCCATGTCTGTGGTGATCCCTGCTGCCCCTCATTGTCCCACACTGTGTGGGGGGGTTCTGCCACAAGCCCCAAATCCCCACCTGCTCTCCCAGCCCCCCACCATGGCTGCCCCACCCACCCTAGCTCCCAGCCCTTAGAAAACCCAAAAAGCCCTGACTCACCAGCTCCTGCCAGGCATAGGGGGCAATTCCAGCTGCCCCCCACTGCCCCATGCTGCATGGGGGGCTTTGTCATGAGCCCCCAGAAGCCCCAAGGCTGCTGCAGCAGCTGGTGAGCCCAGGGGGGCCAGGTTTAGAGCTGGAAGCTGGGGCTGGTGAGGCAGCTATGGGGGGAGGCTGGGAGAGTGGTCGGGGTTGAGGGGGGGCTGGGGGAGCAAGCAGTTTG
>NW_017728994.1:37382393-37386159 GCF_001723915.1 Gavialis gangeticus | reverse complement strand
GCGCCTGGAAGGGGTCCCCTCCCCCCTGCTCCAGCCCCCCCCCCAGCTCCCTACTTACCATCATGGAGTCTGGGTCCACCTCCCCGCTGCAGTGAGCAGGGACTGTTTGAATCACCAAAGCTCTCTGAACCTTTTTTGAATTTGATTCATAGAGCTATGAATCAATTTGGACTTTTTCATTGATTTCCTGATTTGATTTGGATTCGGAGATTCGGCCACGGAATTGGGCGTAATCTCCTCTGAATTGAATCGGCACCCAAAGCTTTGGACAGCCCTAGTAGTTTGTAGGTTTCTCCTATAGAAAGCCACTTCAGCTTTCTGGCTTCTCCGAGCCTTGCCACACCCATGCAATGAGCGTGCTAGGTCTCTGCCAATACTTAAAAGGAAAAGGAAATGCACAAGCAGGGGGGTGCAGGCAAGAAGGGACTTCTGTTATCAGTGCCTAGAAGACAGTGTACCAAGAGGGCTCCCTGTTACACTAACACTTCTTTACTAATCCTTTCTAAGAATGTCACCTTCTGACAGAGACCAAGCAATGGAACTTGCATTTAAAGATGAGTTTCTGTACCTAATACCTAGGAGGCTGATGAAGTATAGTTCATAGGCCCAGCTCTGAAAAGTGGTTTGTACATTCAAACAAGCATCTAACCTCATCACCAAAACTGAAGCCAACTTCCTACAGCTCAAAACACAAGACCTGCCAACTATCTCCAGTACCCCCACAAACTGCACACCAGAATCTATCAAAGACAACAGAACCCAACTACCTGTTGGGGCACATTCCTCACTTAAAAAAAACACTCTGCCTCCAGTCTCTCAGGCCTAATCCAGAGAGGGAACAAATTACAATGCAAACCACTTTTCAGAGCTGGGCCTATGAACTGCACTTCATGAGCCTCCTAGGTAGTAGGTACAGAAACTCGTGGACTCAATATACATGGTGGAGTTCTGGCACACTGCGACCTGCCAGACATCTGACACTCCAGGCAACTCTGCACTTTTGCCTGTCCCTCACACCTTGATGCTTCCATTTCTATTTTCACTGATTGGCTTTCTTGCCTGCATTGTGGGCCAGGTCAGCCTCTGGCTTCTTTACTATTCCTTCCATCCAGGACCAAATGCAGCTACTTCCTCAGCCTGACAAAGGGGTTTTCAATGCAAAAGCTGTCATCCCGGGCAGCTAAGCTGAGCTCACTGGGAGCCTCACAACTGTACTGCAACCAGTAAGCGTCAGGCGTGTCAAAGATGTGACAGGTCTGGGTGTTCCCCAGCCAAGACTTTGTGTGTGCATGCATTAGCTGGAGATTATGGCATCTCCTACCTGCCTTTCATCAGGGGATCATTGGTTCTGGCATTTATGGGGCAGCCACGCTGCCAGCAGTCCCATCAGTCCTTCCTACCCTGGCAGGGTGTAGTTTTAGTGGCCATGCTCAGAACCTGGGGCCGCCTCCTTCCCTGTAGCCCCAATCCCATACTTCCAAGTTCATCCTGGCAGGGGAATGAGCTAGCAGGGACATATTCTTCCCCTGATGGTTGGTGATAAAGTTAGTGCCTTCTCCAGCTGAGAGCAGGGCATTACTCAGCTTTTTAAAAAGTCAAAAAAGGAAACTGGTGCAGATGAAGTGAGGAGGGTGGCACTCAGTCCATCTGCAGGTGGAGCTTGGGGAACCCCAGCAGTGGGAGGTTCACCTTTAGGAACACCAGCTGCTCCACCAAAGCAGGATCCAAGCAGGTGCGGTGGGGTGTGACAACATCCCCAGCAGTGCTGAACACCCTCTCACTTGAAACACTAGTTGGTGGACAGGACAGGTGTTGCTGGGTAACCGCAGCCAGATCCTGCCACATCTGAATGTGGCTTGCCCAGTAGGCCAAGGGGTCACAGTCCAGTGGTTCCACAACCTCAGTGAAATAGGTAGCCACCAAGGCCCCAGTGCTACTTGCCCAAGGCTGGGGTCTGGTGCATTTAGGCCCCAGCATTGAAGCCATGCCCATGGCCCAGATTGGCAGTGGCTGGTATGGAGAAGACTGGCTGGTGCTGGTCCTGGTGCTGGTGCTGGGAGTGCTGGCACAGGAAAGTGGATCCCCCTCTTCCACATCCCCTCGCCTCTGCACTTTGGCCTCCCTGACTTTCTTGACCAGCAGCTGTGTGCAGTGATCAAGGGTTTTGATGCTGCCAGTGCACATGCTCCCCTTCACCCTTTGGTCACAGATGCCCACCATCATGTGGACCATACTGGACCACAAGGGATTCAGCCATCTTCTGAAGACCTCCTTCAGCCACCTCACCAGTGCCTGCATATCTGGTGACAGCAGCCTGCCCCAGCCAGGAACATTAATCCCCTGGAATTTCTCCATTTGGTTCTCAGGTTTCGTCAGTAGGGGGATCACCTGGCTGAGAAGGGCATCACCATCACTAAGGGTCTCAGTGGTTTTCGAGGAAGGGTTTGAGGACCACCAGGATCTGGGAGATGGTACCCCACTCAGCTCTGTTCAGGGAGCCGCTAATCCCAATCTCCCCAAGCAAGGCCATCTCATGGATGGTCTTCTGTTGCTCCACCAGCCTTTCGAGCATCAGGTATGTGGAGTTCCACTGAGTCTCCACATCGTGCATGATTTTATGCTGTGGGATGCTCAGCTCTGTCTGTTTGTCCCACAGTATCTTGCCCCCCTTGATGCTGTGGTGGAAGTAGCCTGCCACCTTCCTGCATTTCAAAATCAGCTGGCTTGTAGTAGTAGTGGTGGTGGGGCATCACCAGCAGCCCTGTCCCCCTCCAAGGCATCCCTGACTATGAGGTGCAGCCTGTGTGCCACACAGCGGATGCCAACAAAGTTGGCATCATGGACAGCCTTCACCATATTGGCCCTGTTGTCAGTGAACATGAACCCGTGGGTGAGCTCAGCCTGCCCAATGAGCCACCCCTGCACCATGTGGTTCATGGCCCCCATGATCTCCCTTGCCATGTAGAACTCGTCTGGCACCTCAGCTTGCAGTAGAACCCATCAACAGCCTGACTGATTGCATCAGTGCCCTGTGAGGGAGAGGTAGGCGTGATCACCACCCCGGCTGCTCCAGATGTTGGAGGTGAAGTGCAAGGCTATCTGCGGCCCTGCCTCATGCAGCTTCTCCCTCAAGTACTCCCTGCATGCCTCATACAGGGAGGGCACCACTGTCCTGCTAAAAGTGGTGCATGTGGGCACTTCGTAAGATGGGGCCAGAAGTGCTATGAACCGCCTGAACCCTGGCCACTCAACTAGGGAGAAGGGCTGGCTATCCAGAGCAAGCATCTCCCCAGTGCTGTGGGTGATCTCTCTTGCCTTGGGAATATGTCCCCCCCTTTCTGTCCACCTTTCCCCCACTGGTCCAGGGTGGCCTGCCTCTGTTTTGGGGGGAAGGAGGCTTTGGAGCGAGCAGGATACTTCCCTTTCGGCATGCTTGCACTGGTGCCAGTCTGAGCAGGAAGAAGGGCAAAGGGGTGGCGCTTCCTCAGATGCATCAGCATCACCGTGGTGGAAAAGTGTCTCACATCCTTGCCACGGCTCATGTGCCTTTGGCAGTGCTGGCAGATGATAAACCTAGGATCATCTTCCAGCTCAAAATGCTCCCATACTATACTACTGACTCGCTTCTGGGTTGAGGCTGAGGATCCTGCCTTATCCCACTCCTCAGCAGGCTGAGGCACAATAGCAGGAGGAGCTGTCTCAGCTGAGCCACTTGCCTCCACAACCTCAGCCTCCTCCAAGGTGCTGCTTTCCAGAGGAGACCTGG
>NW_017728994.1:37373326-37377393 GCF_001723915.1 Gavialis gangeticus | reverse complement strand
GTCCCCTGTTGCATGTGTGCACTGGACTCTTCTTTGATTGTTTGCTTCAGTAACAAGAAGTGTTAAGAGCTATGTAAAAATTGCATGCTCTCTGTCTATCTTCTCCTATGAATATCTGATTATTTTTCTTCTTCTATATTGTGTGTGCAATCTGTGTGCCGCCCTGCACAGTGGTGGATCACACTGGCAGGGAAAAAACAGCTTTCTTTTTTCAAAGTTTGCAAAAAAAAAATAAGAGCAAATATGAATTGAAATAAATGAATTGAATAGTACTAAGTGATGCTAAACTAACACACGCTAAGCTAAATCCTACCCAATCCTTTCTAACAACAAAAAGGAGCAGGCAAGTTCAATTACTGACTAAAGCAAGGCTGGCCAAGGCTGTCTGCTACAGTACCTTTATCATGCAGTTCCTGAGACAGAACAACCTTACAAAAGGCACAGCATGCCTGCAAACAGAGGCTTTTATGCTGTTTCTAAGTTGCTCCCCCCAGACACTGTCATTAAAAAGGCAGCCAGAGAGAAGTCCTTCTCACTGAACACCTACACATGTCAGTCTTTGCCCCCCTGCTCCCCCTCTTCTCCCCCCTTCCCTTCCCTCTTCTAATTTTCTCTTTCAGCCCTTCAAAGCTCTGAACCACTTCAGAAAGTTTAAATAAGCCAGCACTTCGATCCAGCCATGCTGCTTTGACATCCAAAGTGGCCCCGGATCCGAAGCACAGTCTGAAGCCTCGCACAGCGCTATTACCCATTACAATACTATTAAAGGAAAACTGCCTTTAAAACACTTCTTTATTAAGGGCATTTGTAAACATGCTCTGGGATGGGGTGGGAGAACACTTTAATTGGAGTGGCTCTGAAAGCCACTCTAACTAAAGCACCTGGGGTGTCACATGTATCAGTGTCCCTGCACAGAAAAATGGCAGTGAAGGCACTTTAACTAAAGCTCATTGAACAAGCTTTAGTTAAAGCCCCCCAGCTGCCATTTTTCAGTGCAGGGATGCTGATACATGTGATGCTGAGTCTGCTGGAGCCTAGTAAGTACCACACTCCAGCAGAACTGATTAATTGAGTCTGCTCCAATGCAGCGTAATTATAGTGCGTCAGAGCAGCCTTGCTTCATGTGTATAGGTGCCTTAAGTATCTATAAATATCAAAAGTGCTGAAGTGCCAACTGAGAGAAAACAGACTGTAAGATTGGGCTTAGGATCTTGAGGATGCAAAAGTCGGGGCCTTTCCAAATATCTGTAGAATGTCATTTGATAGGTCCTACTATTTTATCCTTACACATATAGAATAGTACCATACTTCACATAAATCAGGGTGACAGAAGTGGACTTTTAAATATTTGTGTATCAAAACCTTTCATTTGAATGTCCTATAACAATGAAGGATAGAAAAGGGGTCTAGTGTTTTTTTTTTTTGTCTTAAGTATGAGGTAATTATGAAGCAGTAACTTTAATGGGATAAACACAATGTATTATAATGATAATGAATGGAAATTTGTGTTTAACTCAAAAAACAACTTATCTTAGTTATGGACACAATCAGTATGTTGACTTCAATTATTACAGTATCAGCTGGATTTCATGAATCCTTCATAAACTGAAAGTGGTGTTGATTATTTTTAATTTTCTTCTGTAAATTTTTATTGAACTCAGAGTGTCATTATAACAGGCTACATTTAATTACCTTACTTTCACTAGCATTTATTTATAGTACTGTAGTATTATTTTCTATCATCACTTCATAAATCTTTAGCAACATTGTTCCAACCATATGCATCTAGATTAACCTAGGAAATACTTCTTTTACCTACAACAAGTAACAATCTACAGACTTAGTTGGGTCTCATAATCTGATGATGCTGGGGCAAATCCAAAAGGAATTAGTGATATAAAGAATATTCCAAGTTTACTCTCAGGAACATTCATTGAACTGAAAGTTCAAAACCAGGAAAGAACTCAATCAAGTACATTAATTAAGGCCAGGTAAACATTTATCCACAATGATTTTCTTAACAGCAATCACTTAAGAATTTCATGAGGCACTTATTTATGTTTTGGTAGTGCTTAAAGACCTCAATCAAGATTAACTATTATTCCAAAGATCATAACATAAAAATAAACACTGCTACTCTGAAGAGCGTAAAGTCTAAATAGATTAAATGCAAGGGCTGGGAGAATAAAAGGGTACAATAATCTCAGAAAGGAAGTCAAGGCAATGTTTGGGATATATCTTGTTATGTCTAGATTGTTGTCCTCACAGACCCTATGGGATTACTTGGACAATAGCATGAGTGATGCTCATGTGTAAGGGGGAAGGGGAGGGGAAGGAGAGGAGGTAAAGAGGTATCTGAAGTCAGGGGAGTAGAAAAAAAAAAGAAAAGAGGCAGTGGAATCCATTCTATTGTATGCATTGCAATGACATTTTGAAACGTGATTGTGCCTGTTAGGCATAGTTGTAACTAGATAATTCAGTCACACTCGCTTCATGGCAGGAGGTATAATATCAAAATAGAAGGACAGTTTCCCTCATAGATAATATTTAAGGGAAAGGGCATAATCATTGTGGTCTTATGTCTTTTCTTGACCCTCTACAGAAGTGAGCTTGTGCCCTCGGAATGCAATTGCACAGGAAATGTAAGAAATGGAAATGTCCTTAATGCCTTTTCCCCTGTTCTTAGTTTCCATGCTAATGACAGAGTGACAGAACCTTTTTAAATCTTGAGGGAAACAAAAAATTTTATCTGTTTTGGTAGGTTTAATTTTGAATATTGACTTTTTATTTTAATGAGTTTAAGCTGAAGCAGTAGTGGTCAATCTTTTTGGGCTTGAGGCACCCGATTTCAGAAGGCAGCTACCATATGGAACTGCTGCTTTCATCAGTTCCTCTGGCCCACCTGGACATTAGGGCCCATTTCAAAGCCCAACTAAGTCAACTAAAAAAATCTTGTTCCATTTCAACTGGTTGTGAATCAGGGGGCTTTCTCCTCTCCAAGATAACTTTTAACCATTTCAGTTAAATCGATAGTTCAGGTCAAAACCCAGTTCTTCTCCCTATTCTGTCTGATACTTCATTAGAGATAATTTTCACTGAAAGAATGAAACTGCATTTGATATTTGAGTAAAAAATCAGAATGTTCCATATGGTATTGTGTAAGTCAGAACAATGGCCAGCAGATGAAAAACAAAATAAAACAAAACAAAATCAGTTATATTGATAACGTTAATTATAACTTTGCACAGAATCTTGCTAAGAGTGCAGCTTGAGAATAGTTAAACATAATGCACTTATGCTCTAAGCCAAACTTTACAAAAAACTTTAGTGGTTATACACATATCCCAGCCCACCCCTCCTAATACTACTGAAAATCGCACCTTTTTATCTATGCTATTTATAGATAAATATCCATAAAGCATATTGCAAATCTTTGGAGGAACTCTCTTTCAAATAATATTTCTGCTGTAACTAGGACCAGCACTGCATGTTGCACAGCATTGCGTGACAAAAAACAACTTACAAGGGAAGTCTGGAAAGGAAAAGATAATTTGCAGCTTGATAAAATTAAGTTAAATTTCTCTTGATCTGTCTCCAATAATTCACAAATAATACAGCAAAGTATTAACTTCCTCAACCAAATTTTTTCCCTGAGTTTCCAAATCTCTGTGTGGTCTCTCATGAACTGTGTTTAATTAAATATGATGAATTGTTTTATTTTTGCTTCAAAGATCTTGGTTTGAGAGTTTAATGTTATCAGGGATCCTAGTTTTCTCTGATTTTAAAAAAAATCCCCAATTTTTGGTTAAAAAAAAGTAACCCCAAATCCACATTTTTCCATGATTTAAATGAAATACTGCTAGTGATGTTTTCATTTTAATCATGAACAAATATGGATTTGGGGTTACTTTTTTAAACTGGAAATTGTGGGGGAGGGTTATATCAAAGAAAACCAGGATCCCTGGTTATTCATAGAATCATAGAATCAATGAGTCAGAAGGGACCTAGACAGATCATCTAGTCCGACCCCCTGCCATGGGCAGGAAGGAGCACTGGGGGTGGGAGGG
>NW_017728994.1:37372316-37372612 GCF_001723915.1 Gavialis gangeticus | reverse complement strand
CCAGGAGTCCTTGAACAGCCATGCCAATGGCTCCACAATGACACCAGCCAATTCCCTCAGCACCCGCGGATGAAGGTCGTCTGGGCCTGCTGACGTGGACACATTTAAGCCCTCCAAGTAGTCCTTAACTAGGTCTAAACTAACAGCCGGGGGACTCGCTTCTTCCTGGGCCTCTCTACACTATCTCCCAAGAGCACCCCATTGTCAGCAGACAGAAACACGGAGGCAAAGAACTTGTTGAAGAGTTCTGCCTTCTCTCACGCATCCGTCACCAACTGCCCTGCCCTGCCCTGCCC
>NW_017728994.1:37365891-37371403 GCF_001723915.1 Gavialis gangeticus | reverse complement strand
GTGAGTGGCTAGACCTGGCCGACTGCTCCTCCCAGTTGATGTCAGGGTAATTCATATCCCCCATGACCACAACATCCTTTGCACACACAGCCTCCCCCAGCTGCCTGGAGAATTCCAGATCCAATTATTCAAATACAATTATTCAAATCCAATTATTATTAACCCATTTTGATTTAAGCAGTGAGCCAAGATCAGAGGTCTATGGATTATTCCCATCTAGACAAGAAACTGAAGATGGAATAAAGAATCTATGATAAAATTCTGTTAATTTAAAAGGAGGGCACATCTACACATGCTGTTAATCCAACTTAATTTTACTGCACAGTAAAATAATGCACAGTAAGATTGCCCTTGGAACACATCTAGACATGCACCCTATTGGGTGCAGATTTGCTTCCAACAGGAGTAGGCAGATCCTGGCTTGCTCCTGCCCTGCTCTGCCCCCTTGCAGCAGTCAGGGGGAGCTGCAGGCTCTGGCCACAGCTGCATGGGTGCCAGGAGACTCTGAGGTGGGGGGCAGGCTCAGCCTGGCAGGGGGCACTGTTCCAGGGGACTGTGGCTAGTGTGCCATGGACATCCCCTGCCCTCCCCGTGACCAACAGCAGACAGGATACCACATCTGCAGGGCACTTGTGTACCATGTCCTCCTCTACCCTCTACAGTAGGGCACCTGGGTGGTGGCCCATAAACCACAGGGCAACCGCAAGACCTCTCACTCTACAACAGTTTGCAACAAACACTAAACTTCATTTCCCTCCACCACACAATAGCAGACCCCCACTTACTTCCCAACAGAACCCCTCCTTCCCTCCCAGGAACACACCCCTTCCTAACCCCAATGTGCACCAACAATAAAGGTCCTGCTTCTCGTACAACTATGTACAATGTTCTTTTTGAATTGTAAGGGGGGAACAGTGGGATGGAGGCACCTGTGGCATGGATCCTGGGGAGAGGTGCCCAGCCTCTGGCAGCATCACTGCAGATGTGGATGCTATGATGAGGCTGATGTGCTGGGGGTGAAGGCAGGTGCTGTTCAGCCTGATCATTAGCCTGCTCTCCCTCTCCACCATGGGGCTGGGGCCAGCAGGGCCCATATGCAGAGCTGGCCCAGCTGTGGGCTGCTCTCATTCAGGAGCCACATGGCAGCCGGGTGAGTGGCAGGTGACAGCCCAGGCTGCCGAGGGACCTGGCTCAGGAGCAGGGACAGGAGCCCTGGCTGCTATAGGTGTCTCTGGAACCTTATCTCAGGCTCACTGAGATAAGGTTCAGGGACTAAAAAGCTATGTCTGAGGGTGAGATTATACATTACAGTTAGATCATACTAAGAGCACTTAAAACTTGCATGACTGCACCTTAAGGCTCATTAACAAATGCTAAGTGCCCTCTAGATGTCTTAAAAACTTATGTCACTTTGGGCAAGGATTATCTTTGAGCTGTGCTACCCAGCTCAAGTTAAGTTAAGAGAACCAGCAATTTTCAGTCCTTCAGCATCTATGGAGGTACCACTCCCAGGTGGACTAGCTATTATCCAGGCCTCTATGACCCTGGAAAGACAGCTGGGGACTGGCATACAGCAGGTAAGTGAGGAAGAAGAGGAGGCAAGAATTGACATTCCTGTATTTTGTATCTAATTTTATTTTCTATTCCAACAGTTCTTCTTTTTGTTACTCATTACTTCTAACACTATAAAAATAAATGACAAAAAAGTTGTGAGCAAAGAATTAAAAAAATGGTTAACTATTATGGGCAAGTACATTGGAGAAGGCAAGTTTTATTTCTTATGGCTCACATTCTACTCTCAATCCTGTGGTAACTTCTTTGACTTCATGGGGCTACACATTTGTAACAATTATCGAGCCCCATTTATTTAAATTGCAATGATGGTACTGTGCAGTTATAAGAGCAAAATTTGCTGTTATATGCCAGTAATCAAATTTGTTCCTAGTTTTAGATGTTTACCACAAATATATACTTATTTTCCCCCAACATCTGCTTTGTATATTTTGCTATTCCTAGTCTATCAGCCAACAAGAATTACTTACATTCTTCAAACAAAATAATTCTGTTCAAGTTATAGTTACTACTTATGAGCATAACAATAATTTTTTAAAATAAATAAATAAATCAGCTATTGGGTCTACTTCTCCTACTCCATTTTAAAAGCTCTTCATAGCTAAAGCTTTTCATTTGGCTAGAAGAGGTAAAATGCCTGCTATATTTTATGCAACTACATTTGCAAGAAGCATTAAAGAGCCTTTCAGAAAATAATGGAAACAATGATTTTATAATACTGACATTTTCAGTTGAATTTGAGGCAAAGTTTATTATTTATTTTCTATTTCATATAATTCCCTCTAGTTATAACCACAAATAATGAAAATTATGAGAGAGTCAATGATGGAGCCCAGAAATAATTAATGGAAATAACCTACAAGAATTATGAAAATAAAACATAATCCAACAAAGAAAAATGCACATGCACATTACTCACATGGTTAAAGTTATTCACATGTGTAAGTCTTGAGAGGAGCTAGCTGTATACCAATAGTTCTGTATGATAACCATAGTTTTAAAATCCTATTTTTAAAGAATAATTATTCAGGTAGCAGAAGCAAGCACTCAAAGGTTAGAAAACACTAGATTTGCAAAGGCCCATGAAACCTTTCTATTTTTCATAATAATCTTACCATTTTTCCATTATAATGGAATAATGTTTTAAAGGAGATAGTGTTAGGAAATTTAACCATAAGTTTTCTACCAACTCTTCTTACTACTACTGACCTTGCTCTCAGCCAGTCCATTCATAGCATCTGACAAAGTAGGCTGTCACCTACAAAAGCGTGCACATTTCTGAATGAATTAGTCTCTGACGGTACCTATACACAAGCAGGGAGGTCGCTTTGATGTGCTATAATTCCAGCATGTCAGAGCAGACTTGATTAATTTAGTCTCCTTAAGTGTTGCAATTACTGCACTCCAGCAGCCTCTCACATCTCATTTATCAGCATCTCCACCTTTGAAAATGGAGGTGGGAGTGCTTTATCTAAAGATCATTTGATGAGCTTTAGATAAAGTGCCCCTGCCGCCATTTTGAAGCTGGGGACACTGATACAGGAGACGCTGTAGGCATCTTTCTTAGAGTGGCTGTTGGAGCTGCTCTCCTCCCCCCCATCCCCCACTCCACTCCCACAGCATGTGTATTAACACCCTAAGGTGCCACCCTACCCTGCCTTCTGTTTAACTGCAGTACCAATCTAGTGAAAGAAGAGGATATGTTATTCTTGTGAGAGAAAACTCTGAAAGGTTAGAGCTAAGAGTCTCTATGGGCATAACTGAAAACCCATTGAGGTCTGAAGTTTCCAATGGACTTCGACTAGCACATCATTTGTTAAGACTTTCTAAATCATTTTAAAAACATTTTCTGATAAAATAGAAGTTGATAAAATTCAGTGCTTATTTCTAAAAAATCCTATTCAACCTGATCTTGCTTTCCTTGTACATGCACATTTCTCGTTGAATTCACCTGGATTAAAGGTAGCTTTGGACAGATTCATAGATTCATAGATGTTAAGGTTGGAAGGGACCTCAGTAGGTCATCAAGTCCAACCGTCTGCCCTGGGCAGGAAAGAGCACTGGGGTCAGATGACCCCAGCTAGGTGCTTGTCCAGTCTCCTCTTGAAAACCCCCAAGGTATGGGAGAGCACCACCTCCCTTGGAAGCCCATTCCAGATTCTGGCAACACTTATTGTGAAGAAGTTCCTTCTAATGTCCAACCTAAATCTGCTCTCTTCCAATCTGTGGCCATTGTTCCTAGTTACTCCAGGGAGAGCTCTAGTAAATAGAGCATCTCCTATTCCCTGCTGCCCTCACCTGATGAATTCATAGGCAGCCACAAAATCACCTCTCAGCCTATTCTTGTGAAGGCTGAAGAGATCTAGGTCCCTTAGTCTTTCCTCGTAGGGCCTTGCCTGCAGGCCTCTGACCATACGAGTGGCCCTCCTCTGAACCCTCTCAAGATTCTCCACATCCCTCTTGAAGCACAGCACCCAAAACTGGATGCAGTACTCTAATTGTGGCCTGACCAGTGCCACATAGAGGGGAAGCATCACCCCCCTGGACCTGTTCAACATGCATTTGCTAATGCATGATAACGTGCAGTTAGCCTTGTTGATCACTTTGTCACGTTGATGACTCATGTTCCTCTGGGAGTCAACTATGACTCCAAGATCCTTTTCTGCTGCTCTGCTGCTAAGAAGGTCATCCCCCAGCCTGTAAGTGTTTTGGTGGTTCTTTTTACCCAGGTGCAGCACTTTGCACTTGACTTTGTTGAACTGAATCCTATTTCATTCTGCCCATTTTTCCAACCTGTCCAGATCCACCTGGATCCATTCCCTACCCTCTGGTGTTTTAACTTTACTCCATAATTTGGTATCATCTATGAACTTAGACAGGGTGCTCTCCACGCCCTTGTTCAAGTCACTGATTAAGACATTGAATAGCACTGGTCCAAGACCAAGCCTTGCAGGACTCCACTGCCCACATCTTTCCAGGTCGATATCGACCCATCCACGACCACTCTCTGGGTGCAACCTCTAAGCCAATTTGCGACCCACCTGACCATGTGATCATCTACATCACAGCCTGTCAGTTTATTTATGAGAACAGAATGTGATACCATATCAAAAGCCTTCTTAAAGTCTAGGTAGATCACATCTACCTGATCTCCTGTGTCTAAGCATTTCATGATGTGGTCATAAAAAGAAACAAGGTTAGTCAGGTAAGATCTACCTGCAATGAACTTGTGCTGATTTCCTTGCAGCATTATTTCCCCTGCTTAGCTCCCACAAATGTGATCCTTAATGATTTTTTCCAGAATTTTCCCAAGGATAGAGGTGAGACTAACTGGCCTATAGTTTCCTGGTTCCTCCATCCTCCCCTTCTTGGAAACACATTGGCCCTTTTCCAGTCCTCTAGGACCTGACCGGAGCACCATGAGTGTGAGAACAGCCATGCCAATGACTCTGCTATGCCACTGGCAAATTCCTTCAGCACCCTTGGATGAAACTCATCTGGGCCCACAGATTTGAACACGTCCAGCCCCTCCAAGTGCCCCTTAACAAAGTCTGTGGTAGGCAGTTGGTGGGCTGGCGTCCCTCCTGTGTCTATCCTGTGTCTATCTATGATTCATTTGGGAGATTTGTCTTGGTCTGTGTCTAGGAATACAGATGCAAAGAACTCATTGAAGAGCTCATCTTTGTCCCCCCTCTCTGTCACCAATTACCCTAGTTTGTCCTGTAGGGGTCCTATGCTACCCTGCACTTCCCTTTTGCTCCCTATATACCTCAATAAATACTTTTTGTTGTCCTTAACTGTTGTCACCAGCCTAAGTTCTAACCTTGCTTTGGCCTTCCTAACTGATTCCCTGCAAGTGTGAGCCAGAGAGGTATACTCCTCCTTGGTAGCTACCCCCTGTTACCAGATTTGCCCATCACTTTGAGGTGTGCTCATTTAT
>NW_017728994.1:37358996-37360891 GCF_001723915.1 Gavialis gangeticus | reverse complement strand
TTGTGGTCAGGGCTCCAACGGGCTGGACCCTGTGATGAACTCTTTACCATTGTTCAAATGTTGCCCATACCCCCTCTGACTTGGTCTCTTTGCCTCAGCATTCCCTAACCCAGCAACTGAGTTTTAGCCAATCAAGTTTAAATAGGCCTCCCATAGTGGGACCGGGGAATGTACGGCCTGAGATGCCTATTAAATTGTATTTCAACTTAGAGATGTGTGTGTATAGGGGGAAGGTCCTTTGTAAATCCAGATTAGAACTGGTCTGATAAATACTGAGCTGGATGTGTAAATGTGGGTTGATTAGCATTTGGAGGACAGATTTCCCATCATGCAGTGCTCCCCTGCTTCTCTGATCCCAGAATTCACTGCAGTCTTTGCTTCCAGCATTCTGTTCTCCATTTTCCATGTCAATGAATGGTCTTGGATGAAAATGAGACCTAGGGCAGTTTTTTTCTCTCGTCACCCTTATCTGGAGGGTTTTAGGTGTGTCTCCCACTGCATCTTAATCACTTTTGTTTAGGTGGGGGGGGCGAATTGTTTGTGAGTCAGACAGCAGAGAGCCCAGCCCAGAGAGCATGCCTAGATGGCGGGGGTGTCTGGTTTAACTCAAACCAGAAAAGGATCTGCGACAGACAATGCATAAACCAGTCTGAACTAAATCAGTTAAGTTTAATATACATTCAACCGGGTGGTGACAGCAGTTGCCTCAGGCTTGCAGGTGTGCTCCAGGACAGGGTTCGGCCAGACGTAGGCACCCCAGGGGAGACACTCGAAGTGGGGTTATTGTTTGTATCACTGATCAGAAGATAGTGCTTAGGGATCATTAAAGCACAATTAACCCTTAAATGGAATGTGAAATATGAACACAGACAACTCAGTATCCTAAAATCAAAATCTAACTTTATTAGTACAAGTATTATCTTAGCAGTTGCTATATTCAGAGAGAAAAAAACACTTAGTACAATGATCTCACTCAATCCTAGATGTTACTTTGCTTCACAGAAAAGACAGCCACTCAGTTCCTGGAACAAAAAGTGTGTCGTTAGCTGGGATGATCCAAGCAGGTGTTGAAAGCTGGATTCATGATGTAAGTGCTGCTGATGATGATGACACACTTAACTTTCTTGCTTGCCCCTTTTATGCTTTTCTTTAACTTGACTCCTTTGATAACTCCTTGCTTTTGGACTGGTCTCTCTGCAGTTAGCATATTGTTCATATTTTATCCTATTAGCATATTCTTTTGTTCAACAGCCCCATTACGAGTACACCTCTTAATTTGGCCTTTTTCCGGTGTCTTACTTTAAGCGTTGTCCATTGGTCTCCTTTATCACCTTTCAATAACATATCCAATCATTTCACTAGCACACTCAAGGCCATAAGCTGCTTCCAAGAAATAAGGCCAGCTAATACTGTAAATACCAGCAAAATGAAAAGTTCAGATAACGATGAGGCTATACAGAACTTTAGGCTGAATATAAAACTTTAAACAGCGCTATAATTCACCACTCTATAAACAGGTACATCTTTAAAGCATAAAATATGACAAGCTACCCTAACATTATGGTCAGGCATAGTGAGGCAGGTGGCTCAGCATAGTAGTGTGTCCTACTGTCCCACCACACTACATACCTTCCACAAACCCCACGCTACTTCACAATCCCCCTCACAAAATCCACAACCCCCCCCAAATCCCACATCCTGTGTGCCCAGCTGCCAGATGGGACTGGACCTGGTGGCAGGAGCTGTGGATACATGGGCAGCTGCCACACTGCAAACCTGTGCTAGGACATAGAGCCCCAGTTTTGGGGGGCTCCTGGTCCCAGGAAACACTTGGGATGTGTGATGGTTCAGGGGAGAGGGGTAGAGCTGACAGCAGGGGTGGGTTATGGGCTGTG
>NW_017728994.1:37348524-37353996 GCF_001723915.1 Gavialis gangeticus | reverse complement strand
TTGTACTCATACCACATTTTCTCTGAATATTTAATAAAGAGTACATGTTTCTTGCCTCTATTCCCAGACAGAACACCTGAAGGAGAGAATGTAGTCTCTGCAGGGTACAATGGAGACTCAAGGACAGGGTGTTGAGAGGGTGTGTGTGTGTGAGAAAGAGAAAGAGAGAGATACAGGCAGATTGTGGGGGGTGGTCTGGGTAGAAGAGGCCACCAGAGCTTGGCTTGGAGTCCCCCTGCCCCACTAGAGCAGCCTGTGCAGAGGGAGGCCGGCTTGAAAGGCGTTGCTTCCTGAGCAGGCTTCAGGAATAGTTGGATCAGGCTGGGTGCTGCCTCTGAGCTGAGACAGTATCTGTCCTGCTAGAACCTTCTCTTGGTGGCCCCAGGGGGTGCTGCCACTGAGAAGGGAAGGACTGTGGCCCCCTGCAGCTCACGGGCCACTCAGCCTGCTGCCAGATCACTCCCAGCCATGGCCAGGCTCCACAAAAAAAAAAAAAGGATTAGGCCCCATCACCACTTCAGCCTTCACCCTTTTTTTTTTCCAGCAGAGTCTACCTGCCTCTCCCATGGCCAGGAGGTGAGCTGCCAGTGGAATGAGTGGCCTTTGAGCTTCAGGGAACCTTGTTCCTTCCCTCTGTGGCAGTGGCACCCCCCAGGGTCACCAGGGCAAGCTGGTAGTGAGCCAGGTGTTGCCCAACTCAGAGGCAGCACCTTGCCTGATCCAACTTTGTGGCTGAAGCCAGGAACAGTATCCCTACAGGGGCTATGTGAATGTGGGGCTAAAATTCCCTGCTGAAATAGCTGGGGTGGAGGAAGAAGTGTCAACCATCACTCTAGTATGCCCTGATCCCGGGTGGATGAAAGGGGCTACTCTCATTTTAGGGACCAACTCCAGCCTTTTCCAGGTTCTCACTCACTACTGTAAACAACAGGCTGTCCCAGGTTACCAACAGCAGTTAATGTTAATTGTGCTCAGAGGCATATGACCAATGGGAGCATAGAGAGATGTGGGGTCACCCTGAGGTTGTGGGGACCCTGCACTTCTCTGGAGCAAAGCCCCAGAGAGTCCCTGCACAGGGCCACTGGGCTTTGCCTACTGTATGTAATTGGATTGAGAGGGATGAAAAGAATAAAATGCTGGTGGTGGAGACCCCCACTGGGAGAGAGAGACCCAGTGTGCTGAGGGTCCCTGATGGTGTAATTGAGACAAAAGGGCTCAACCAAGACCTGGTTACAGTGATAGTGGTTAACACAACCTTGAAAGATATTGTGGTCCACCTGGGACAGAAGGTGGCCTTGATAAAGGAAGCTGAAGTGGTAAGCCCTGAGCAGGAGGGAAACCCCCTTCCAATTGACCCTTCACGGTTCTTTTTTGGGAACTCCCCAGTGCCTGAAGCCTGTAAAGCTCAGCTCAGGGACAAACTCGGGGCTCAATCCCGTGTTTTCTCCCTGCACGACTGGGATGTGGGGGAGGCTAATGGGGTGGAGCATCACATTCATCTGAGCAACCCACAACCCTTTCACAAAAGGTCTCGGCGCATTCCCCTCACTGAAATGGGGGAAGTAAGATGTCATCTACAGGAGCTCATGGACCACTGCATCATCACAGAATCTAAGAGCCCTTATGCCTCTCTAATTGTGATTGTGCAGAAGAAGAATGGCCAACTCTGTATTTGTATTGATTACCGGACTTTGAACACCTGGACCATCACTGATCAATACACTGTCCCGCAGGTGCAGGAGGCTTTGGACTGTTTAATAGGGAGCAAATGGTTTTCGATACTAGACCTCTGCAGCAGCTACTATCAGATACTTCCGAGGGAAGAGGACAAAGAGAAGACTGCTTTTATTTGCCCCTTGGGATTCTATCAGTTTGAATGAATGCCCCAAGGGATATCTGGGGCTCCCGCCACCTTCTAGCGACTAATGGAGAAAGTGTTTGGGGATATGCATATGACCCAAGTACTAGTCTGTTTAGATGATATTTTTGTTTTTGGGAAGACCCTGGAGGAACACGAAGAACGGCTACTCCAGGTACTCAGTTGGCTAGAGACCGCTTGACTTAAGTTGGCCAACGATAAATGTAAGTTCTGCCAGGCCTCTGTGAAGTACGTAGGCTATATTGTAACACAGGAAGAGGTCAGCACCAATCCAGAGAAAGTAAGCGCTGTGACCACCTGGCCTCAACCCAAGAACTTTAGGGAACTTAAAAGGTTCCTGGGATTTGCAGGTTTCTATTAGCAATTTGTTAAAGACTATACTACAATAACTAGACCTTTAAATGTCCTGACTCACAGACACAAGGTTGGAAGATCACCCCGCAAGAAAGGGTGAGACAAAGGCTTAAATGGGCTCCCTATGACACAAAGTCCCACAGAGCCTTTTGGTCCCCGGTGCGACTCACTGTGTGAAGATGTCTTCCAGGAGGTGATCCTGCAGTTGACTCAGGCACCTGTGCTGGCATATGCTGACCCCAACCGCCCTTTTATTTTGCACATGGATGCTAGCCTGTCAGGATCGTCACCCAGTGAGACGTGCTACCCGGTACATAAGCTTGAATTCCTGGCCCTCAAGTGGGCCATCACTGAGAAATTCCGGAACTATCTATGTGGAACCACCTTCCAGGTGTGAACAGACAATAATGCCCTTATCTATGTGCTCACCAGCGCTAAGTTGGATGTGACTGGCCAATTTTGGATCATGGCACTATCCAACTACACCTTCAGCCTGCACTATTGAGTGGAACGAAAGAACGTGGAAGCTGATGCCCTGTCTCAAGAACTCCCCAGCAACCCTGGGAGTGTTTGGAGCCCTGAGACAGTGAAGACCATTTGCAACCTGCAGCTACAAGACCCTGTGGGGACAAGGGAAAGTACTGTTTGCATGGCTGAGGTGTTGGGGTTGTCCCCTGAGGGGATCCCACAGGCCTGGGTTCAGTACACCACGCTGACTCCCTCCTTGTTGCCCCAGGTCACAGCCACAGAATGGCAGACAGTGCAAGAACAGGACCCGGATATGCAAGAGGTGCTGCGTGCCTGGAGATCAGGGAATACCTGCCCCACAACCCTTAATAATGCTACCCTAGCAGCCCACCTCCTGTTGAGGGAGTGGGTAGGCTTCACTTGTTTGACGGAGTGCTACAGTGGGAGGTGCAGGACCCAGAAGGATGGAAATATTGGCAGCTGGTCCTCCCTCAGAAATATAAGACCCTTGCATTATAGGCCTTGCATGATGACTTTGGGCACGTGGGGATGGAGCGCACCCTGGCGCTAGCCCATGAGTGGTTCTTTTGGCCAAAAATGGCTGAAGACATAATGACTAAATGCTCAAACTGTGATCGGTGTGTGCAGAGGAAGACCCTGCCCGCTCGAACTTCCTATCTACACACCATCCAGAGTTCAAAACCCATAGAGCTTGTGTGCATGGATTTCTTAGCCATAAAAGGGGAGGGGCACTGAAAGGGGAATGTGCTGGTTGTGACAGACCACTTCACCCGATATGCCCAGGCCTTCCGTACATGAGATCAAACAGCAAGAACAGTTGCTAAAGTACTGTGGGAACAGTACTTCTCCATGTCTGGGCTGCCCGCAAGAATCCACTCTGATCAAGGGTGAGATTTTGACAGCTGGTTGTTGCATGAAGTACTGACAGTGGCTGGCATGAGGAAATTGAGGACTACACCCTACCACCCCCAAGGGGATCCCCAACCTGAGCACTTCAATTGCACTCTCTTGAACATTCTGGGTACCCTCCAGCAGGAACAGAAGGCCGCATGGAGCCAGCATATAGCCTACCTGGTGCATGTCTACAACTCCACTAGGAATGATGCAACAGGGGTCAGTCTGTATTTACTCATGTTCAGGAGGGAGTCCCAGTTACCCATAGATTTGTGCTTTGGGGTAGAACGAGTCTACCAACATTTGACTCATGGTCAATACACACAACAGTTTCGGAACCATCTGCGTCGTGCATACCAACTGGCAGCCGAAACCGCTGGAAGAAACCAGCAATGCCATAAGCAGCTTTATGATGCTCAAGTTCATGAGCAAGTGTTACAAGAAGGGGACCGGGTGCTGCTGCGAAACTTGGGGCTAACTGGGAGACTCAAAATCGCTGATTGGTGGCAGGCTGAACCCTATGCAGTGGTGCAACAACTGAGAGACCTCCCAGTATACGAAATCTCCCCTGAGTCTGGACCAGGTTGAAGTTGCATGGTCCACCGGAACCTCCTGCTGCCTATTGGCAAATTGGTGGGGCCCCCTTAGCCTCAGATAGAACCATGAGAAGAGAAGCCTAGGTCTCCCTGTAGAAGGAGGCCTCACGCCACCCAGCCAGCAGTTGTACCTTCAGCTCCCCCAGAGGACTCAGACTCTGACTGGTGATATCCTACTGACTTTCACCCGAGCTTAGGACCTGCCACTCCTCAGGGCAAAGGGGAGACATAGAGTGCTGGTCATGGGGCCCCACGTGGCGAGACCAAAGGAGAAAACATCCCCATGCCTTTATCTGCCAGTGGGGCAGACTCCTCAAGTAAGAGGGAACCCAAGTTGCCGGGGCCCTCGTGGAGTCCTGCCGCAGACCGCACCCCATAGCCAAGGCAGGAACTTTGGCCAGTCCGCTGCTTCACCTACGATGCCCCGGGGGTGCCAGGGGAGGTCCCCATCACTGCCCCTTGGGTCCAGTAGTCCCCCAGTCTAAGGCCTATGCTTCACTGGGGATGGTGAAGGGTTCCACAGGGGAGGATGTGATGGGCTAGCTGGCAGTGTCTTAGCCCAGGGATTTTGAAAGGGTGAAAGATGATTGGAGGAATTGGGATTCCCTTTCCTCACCAATCTGGTAATGATTTGGCCCAGGGGTTTTGAAGGGGTAAAAGACTTGGGATTCCCTTTACTCACCAATCAGGCCCCAGAGACTCACCTTCCATGACCCCTGATTGGCCCCTTGGGTCACCTGTAGGGGGATAAAAGGGGCAGCGCAGCTGACTCAGGGGAGACCAGTGAGGGACCACAAGGAAGGAGCTTGAAAGAGCTGGCAAGAGCTGGCCGGTGGGGCAGGAGCAGTTGCCCCAGAAACATCTGAAGGAGTGGGACCTGCAGGCAGCAGGCAGCAGTTGGACCCTCAGCAGCGCGGCATGCAGCTGGCAGGAGAGGCTCCCCACTGGGCTCCAGGTTCCCCTATGAGAGGCTGCAGCCAATAGGGGAGGATCCCCAGCTGTGGTGGTTGTGTGGTAGAGTTTCTGCCCATCATATGGGAGATCTGGGTTCAAGTTCCAGCTGAGGAGAGTCAAGTAACAGGGAGAAATTTTTGTTGCAGTGGAAAGGAGTCATTGTGTTTTCCCTCTTTCCCAGCCTCCAGGTACCTAGGTCCTATATTCCTTGTTATTTGACATTTTGTATTTTGTGCCTTTTATATTTCACCAACCAGTATTATTTGTTCTGCTGTTTGTGTTTTATATTTTGTTAACCCTGTCTTT
>NW_017728994.1:37337371-37343524 GCF_001723915.1 Gavialis gangeticus | reverse complement strand
TTTGTTAACCTTGTCCTTTGTCACTGATTGTAAGTGTCTAACCTTTGTTGAATCCTGCCCCCTTGGGGCATTGTAGTGTCCCCTATACCCACTGGTTTATGCCTGTTATGTTCCCAGTACTGTTCTCTCATTAAAAGGTATATGGTTAAGGCCCCATTGGTGGTCTGGCTCTCCTCTGTAGGGGGAGGAGAGTCCCTACACCTCACAGAGTGCTTCTGCGCCTGCTTTGATCCCTTCAATTGGAGAGGGGGTACCTCTTGGAGTACCGCCCGGGTTACAGCCATATAAAGTGACGTTTTCTTCACATATACATGTTAATGGTGTCTTAAGTATAGGAGTATTAACCTCATTCAACACAGTAGAGGCACAGAATAATTTGCCCAAGGACATATACACAAAGTCTGAGAGTTTCTAGCATATATTACCCACAAAACCATTCTTCCTCAGTGATTCTGACAATTAACCAAGACATGATTTTAAATAATCATCTTTGGGCTGGAAAGTGCTGTGCACCCTCAACTCTTCCTAAGGTCTTGGGAAAGAAGGTATTTATTATTGTCTATCTGACAAAATACTGTATTATATTTGCCATTAAATCTAATGAAGAAAGCACAGTCTGCTTTCACACTATAATTATTTATCTATATCTTCCATGCAAGATAATTTGCAGTAAATTGGAGCCCCAGCAAAGCAAAAATATAGTTGATCACAAAGATAGGTATATAAACAGAAGTCATAACTGTGACTCTTTCCTGTCTAATACAGGCCCCTAATGTAATTAGTCAACTGCTTTCAATAGATAAAGGAGAAATTGATTATTTTATACAAAATAAGATCAAATTCTAGATTTTGATTCTGGGAAATTAATGGAGAAGAGTGAGCCCACATGACAGCAATCTGCAACACAGGGGAGGGAGATGCAGACATATTTTTTGATACAGTGGTGAAAAACACAGTGAACAGAGGCTCCTGAACCTCCCCTTCAAAGGTACAGAACATGCCATCTTGTCTGCTGCTGCTATTAGGTGTTAGCAAGTGCACAGAGCAGGGAGACAGGCAGCATGAATGAATGTGTGTGTGTGTAGGGTGGGGTTGGAACAAGACTTTAGCTACGGGCCTATTCCAAATATCTAACCTTCAAATCTATCTATCTTCAAATTCTTGACACAGCACAAAAAGCTGTCAGACAGATCTAAGTAATTTACCACACCACTAAAATCTCCAAATAATAATATTTGGGCTGCAATGTTGAAGCATTGTCTAGCATACTAAATTATTTCACTCTGCTCTCTAGGCTCTTATATGCATCTCATTGCTGTGCCCAAGTTTTGCTTTTTTGCTACCCTTGGAGAAGGAAAAGAAAAGAAAGCTTGTTTGAAAATCAACAGTTTCTTGCATTTAGTTATGTTCTTTCTCCATATTTTTTTCATTTGAAAAAAAAAATGAGGAAGCATCCATTATGACCACTTTCTTCCACCTTTTCCAGTGGGGAAAATGGTAACAAATGTGGACAAAGTGGATTTTTTTCTCCTCCTTATGTTTTGTTAATTTTACTATTCCTTTTATTGTTTTTCTTCTGCCTAAGTGACAAAGAAGGGTAGAAGGTGGCAAAATTTTAAAATCACCAAACAATTATAAAAAGTTCAATAAAAAATCAAAGTTCAATCAAAATCAAAATCAAATAAATCAACTAAATAAAAAGTTCAATCAAAATCAAAGGTCTTAATTTCTGTCTAGAAAAAACACTCAAATAAGACACTACAACATGGAAAACTGACAGATTTTTTTCTGGTGCCTCTGTCTGAAAGAATATTTCCAAAACCTAAATTAATCCACTTTCAACATGAATTCATCCAGTGACAACATTGATGAAAAAATTGACACCAAAAAAATTAAAAAACCCCTCATATTGGACACTATAATCAGTTGTGTCAGTCTCTGGCGGATCTCCTGTCCTTTTCTGATCACGTAGCTGCTTCTGTACACCCTACAACTTGAGCTCCCGTCAGCCACACAGGTGTGGTCAATTTGGCCTCTGCCTCCCCTGTGCCCCACCTAGCGCCAACCCGGTGTCAGTGTCTCTTCCACAACATGTGAGTAAATAGCTCCAGTCAAAGTCCTTAACAACTCTAAATGCAATTATTGGTACAGTGTTTCTGTTGCCCACAGATGCTGGGCTATTAAGTCCAATAGCTCAGGCATGGGCATGGCTATACAGGGCAATCCCAATAGGGGTCAGAGCACACAATGAATCGTGCTCGATGTCCCCTTACTCATGGTTTTACCATCCTCCTTTTTCCCTCTCTCTTACAGGGCTGTTAGCATTCCGGCTCCAGTCGTCCAGCTCTAGCTGCCATGTCAGTTCTCTAGGTAAGTGTTCTGGTTCAGCTGAGCCAGCCGTAGTAGGAAGCTGTCTCGGCACTGGCTCCCACCAAGTGCCTTATCAGGGCAAGCATGGGGAACTCACAGCATGGGGAATTCACTTGTGGTTCCTCTGCTGTTTCGCTCCATGCCATTTTTATGCTGGTATGCCTGGTCAATCAGCACTGGCATGCATTCATAAAGCACTCCCATGCTGGTGCTGTTTGTTCTTTTTCCAGCTGAGTCGCTGAGGATGCCAACTGGCTCTTTGACTGCTCTGGCACTCTAGGCAAGTTTCTACTTGTGGCAGGTGCTTCGTCCCTGCCACAGACACCTTCCAGTAGATGAAATTCAAACTTCAACCACTACATTGACTGCCTCAGAGAAAGAATGAACAATAAAATACTCAACAACAAACACCACCTTAACAACCTGTTTCTCTCAGACAGAAGGGCCATAGAATCTCTAAGATCCAACCATCAAATAGTCAGGCTGTGCGAAACAGCACCATTTATTTTCAACTTACATTTTGCTGGGACGGTATTTCATTCTGAGTTTCATTTAGTTTGGAAAACACTGATCTGTTCCGTTTTGTTTCTTCCAAACTTTCACTGTTTTGACACTGTTTCAAGGTTTCACCCATACATTATAATGGGGAAGCACAAAACTGACTATAATTTTGTCATTTTTTGGCAGATTTAAATGAAAACAGCAGGGATGGTAGCCCATTCTGAGGCATGAAGCCTCCCAAGTACCAAGGAAATAGGTGCAGGGGTTTCTGGGAAACTGCACCTCAAAGTCTTGAAAGCAACATTCGTGTCACTTGTAAGTGTGAAGGCACAGGAGGGTAAAAACAGAAGTCATGGTAGCCCCTGCTGAGGCCATGAAGCCTGCAAAGTTTCAAGGAAATAGGTGCAGGGGTTTCTGCTAAACTGCACCTCAAGCGGTCAACAAGCAAAACTAGGGTCACATGTGTGTGTTAAGGGTGAAAACTGCAGGCATGGTAGCCCCTGATGAGGCCGTGAATTCTGCCAGGTTTCGAAGAGGCAGGCACGCCCTCATTGGTGCTGGGGCCTCTACACAACACAGTAGTGTGCTCCAATGTATGCCCCCTTGTGTGCTGACAAGCAAAGTCATGACGTGTGACTATGTGTGTATGTTAAGGCACGCCCTCACTGGTGCTGGGGCCTCTACATGACACAGTAGTGTGCTCCGATGGGGCCTCTTCCTACCCTACAGCCTCAGCTCAGTCCACCACTTTAAATAACAACAGGCAATAATAACTTAGTGAGCAGCACAGTAGCACCAGCAGCATCTCGGGTAGCCAACCTATGACAGAGCCTTTCTTTCCTCTCCTGCAGGAGCTTCTTCTACAGCAGCTGCCAGAGAACTCTCCCTGTCAGCCTCAGCCCTGGTGGTTAGATGTGCCCAGGGCCATGCGTCCTTCTGGTCAGATGCTAGGGGTGTTGGTCTAAGGGCATGACACTGGCAGACAAGGTTCTTTGGGTCAATCTAATTTGGTATCTTTTAGCAGACCAACTGAATAGTAACAGAAATATTCCCTCAGCCCCTGATGCCTCCATTTCCATTTTCACCGACTGATTTTCTTGCCTGTATTTCATGCCAGCCTCTGACTTCTTTACTATTCCTTCTATCCAGAAACAGCACACACACACACCAACTGCAGGTGCATCCTCACCTTGACAAAGGTTTTTTCAACCAGAAATCTGGCATCCCACGCAGCTAAGCTGAGCTCACCTGGAGCCTCACAACTCCACTGCAACCAGCAAGCCTCAGGCCTGTCAAAGACGTAATGGGTCTGGGCTTTCCCCACCCAGGACTCTGCATGCGTGTGGTGGCTGGAGGTTACGGCACCTCCTACCCACCTTTCACCAGGGGGATCCTCAGTCCTGGCATTTCCTGAGGCTGCCACACCACTAGCAGTCCCACCAGTCCTTCCAACCCTGGCAGAGTGCAGTTTTAGTGGTACTGCCCAGAACGTGGGGACTTCTCCTTCCCCATAGCCCCAGGCCATACATCCAAGTTCATCGTGGCACAAAAGCTCAGCAGGGACCTGTTCTTCCCCTGCTGGTTGGTGATGCAGTAAGTGCCCTCTCCAGCTCTGAGAGCTGGGCATTAAATGATTTTTAAAAAAGGAAAAAAGGAAATAGGTGTGAACACAGTGAGGAGAGTGGCATTCACTCCGTCTGTACCTGGAGCTTGGGGAACCCCAACAGCAGGAGGTTCACCTTCAGGAACACCAGCTGTTCCACCAAACCAGGATCCAAGGTACGGTGGGGTGTTACTACATCCCCAGTGATGCTGAACACCCTCTCTCTTCAAACACTGGTCAGTGGACAGGGCAGGTGTTCCCGGGAAACCATGGCCAGATACGGCCATATCTGGCTGCAACTTGCTCAGCAGGCCAAGGGGTTGCACAGCAGCACCTTCACATCTTCAGCGAGATAGGCAGCCACCAAGGCCTGAACACTACCTGCCTGATGGTGGGGCCTGGTGCTTCTGGACCCCATCATGGAAGCCATGCCCATGGCCCACATTGGCAGCACATGCGGTGGAGCAGGAGCCTGGTGGATGGCTGGTGGATGGCGTGTTAGTATGGGACAGTGGATTCCCCTCTTTCATGCCCTCCTGCCTCCACCGTTCTGTGTCCCTGACTCTCTTCACCAGCACCTCTTGTCCACTGATTCAGGCTTTGGCTGCTGCATATGCTGCCTATCACCCTTGCATCACACACGGCAGCCAGCATGTGGACCATACTGGACCATAAGGGATCAAGTCATTACCTGATGCACTCCTTCACCAGTGCCTGCATATCTGGTGACAGCGGCTTGCCCCAGCCAGGAACATTGATCCCCTGGAAGCTCTCCATTTGGCTCTGAAATTCCCTCACTATAAGGATCACCTGTCTAAGTGGGGCATCACCAGCACTGAAGCTCTTGGTGGCCTTGAGAAAGGGCTTGAGGAACACCAAGATCTGGGATATGGCATCCCACTCAGCTTTGTTAAGGGGGCCACTGATCTCCATATCCTCAAGCAAGACCATCTCATGGATGGCCTTCTGTTGCTCCACCACCCTCTTGAGAATCAGGTATGTGGAGTTCCACTGAGTCTCCATGTCCTGCACAATTTTCTGCTGTGGGATGTTCAGCTCTGCCTGTTTGTCCCTCAGCATCTTGTCACCCTTGATGCTCCGGTGGAAGTAGTCTGCCACCTTCCTGCATTTGAAAATGAGCTTGCTGGTGCTGCTGGCACTGTCACCAGCAGCTCTGTCCCCCTCCAAGGCGCATCCCTCACTATAAGGTAGACCTTGTGTGCCACACAGCTGATGCCAACAAAGTTGGCATCACAGACTGCCTTGACCATATTCGTCCCATTGTCAGTGACCATGAACCCACAGATGAGCTCACCCTGCCCAATGAGCCACCCCTGCACCAAGCAGTTTATGGCCCCCAGGATCTCTGTTGCCATATGGGACTCATCCACCACCTCAGCTTGAAGGAAAGCCCACTGATGGCCTGACTGGTCACACCAGTGCCTTATGAGGGAGAGGTATGCATGATCTCAAAGGGGGCAGAAGGGCGCAAAAGCCCCCATGGCTCACCAAAAGCATCCGGGAATGTCTCCTAACTAAAAGGGAGGCATACACCCAATGGAAGGGAGGGACAATCACCAGAGAGGACTATCCTGTGGTTCCTTGGGATTGAAGTGGGGCAGTCAGGAAGGCCAAGGCAAAGATGGAACTGAGACTAGCTACCAGGATCAAGGACAACA
>NW_017728994.1:37327578-37332371 GCF_001723915.1 Gavialis gangeticus | reverse complement strand
TTCAGCCTCCACAAGAGAAGGCTGAGGGGGGATCTAGTGGCTTGTTACAAACTAGTCAGAGGGGACCAGCAGGCACTGGGGGAATCCCTGTTCCCCCAAACACTACCAGGAGCGGCTAGAAATAATGGTCACAAGCTGGCAGAAGGTAAATTCAGACTAGACATCAGGAGGTGCTACTTCACTGTCAGGGCAGCTAGGATCTGGAACCAACTTCCAAGCAAAGTGGTGCTGGCTCCTACCCAGGGGGTCTTTAAGACAAGGCTAGACGAACACCTTGCTGGGGTTGTCTGACCCCAGTACTTTTTTCTGCCAAGACAGGAGGTCGGACTTGATGATCTGCTCAGGTCCCTTCTGACCCTACAAACTATGAAACTATGAAACTATCTCCACCCTGGCTGCTCCAGATGTCTGAGATGAAGTGTAAGGCTACCTGCAGACCTGTCTTGCACAGCTTCTCCCTCAAGTACTCCCTGCATGCCTCATACAGGGAGGGCACCACCATCCTGCTGAAGGTGGTGCATGTGTCCACATGGTATGATGGGGCCATGAGTTCCATGAGATACCTGAACCCTGGCCGCTCAACTAACAAGAAAGGCTGGCCATGCACAGCAAGCATCTCCCCAATGCTCTGTGTGATCTCACTCACCCTTACAATGTGCCCCACATTCTGTCTACATTTCCCCCACTGTTCCAAGGTGGCCTGCCTCTGCTTTGGGGGAAAGGTGGCTTTGGAGAAAGAGGGGGACTTCCATTTAGGCATGCTCCCACTGGTGCCAGGCTGAGGAGGAGAAAGGGAAAGGGGGTGGTGCCTGCGGAGATGCATCAGCATCCCCATGGTGCTCATGGATTTTGTTCCCATGCCCCGGCTGGTTTTGGCTTAGCAGCGCAGGTAGATAGCATATGTGGGATCATCTGCCAGCTCAAAATGAGCCCAGACCGCACTACCCGCTCGCTTCTGGGGTGCAGGTGCATGTGTGGATGCTGCAATTTCCCCCTCTTCAGCAGGCAGAAGCACAGGAACAGGAGGAACGGACTCAGCTGAGCCGCTTGCCTCTGCAACCTCTACCTCAAGCTCCTCTGAAGTGCCTTCTGGGGAAGGAGACCTGGCTCTAGAGGAAACTTGAGAGGTGTGGAGCATAAACTCAGATGATTCCCCCTCCTTCACCAGAATTTCCCTTGCTAGGGAACTCAGATCCAGCTCCAGCTTGTCCTCTGGCACTGGAAGACTCAGCATGGAAAGTGAAATGGGGGTGGAGGAAGCTGTCATGCTGGTGCTGCTGCTTGTTGTCATGGTGGTGGTGGGGGGAGTGTTATTGCTCGTGCTCTTGGAGGGGATGCTGACTCAGGCACAGGCAGTGGGACTGGCACTGCTCTCCTCTCCTTGCTGCCTGTACTAGTGGAAGCCTCGTGCCTTCTTGTTGTAGCAAAGAGGCTGGGTCTTATTTTTCAGGAGGGTGCAAAAATACACCTCTCCCTCTACCTCCTCTTCCACCCCTCCCTAAAGGCTTGCCAACTGCCTTTCCAGCACATATCATGGTGTGTTTCATAGTGTCTTGTCTTTACAAAAATATATAAATGTATATATGTGTTTTCCTATATAAATTGTATATTATAATATGCAATATAATAATTTTAAATACATATAAATGTATATATGTGTCTTGCTATATAAATTCTATAGTATAATATGCAATATAATTATGAAATTGAAAGAATCAATCAATTAATATAATAATAATATAAAAGGGTCTAGAAAGAAAGCAAAAGGTATTGTGGAGTCTGACTTGCTAGACAACAAGTAGGAAATCAATGGCAGTAGCCTTTGTTGTCTAATGCTGATGAGCTTCTAGAAGATACCTCAGTAACTGACCCCAAGGCAAAAAGCAGGCCAATTCAAACAATGCTGCCTTTTATGCCATCCCTACCCAGAGCACTGGGATTGGAAAGGACCTCAGGATCACAGTCACTGGCCAGCTACACAGTCAGTATGAGAGCAGTCCTTCCCCACCTTCCTCCTCCCTCTCCTTACTTCGTGTTTCCCTGCAGGCAAGCCCAGCTTCAGCTTCAAAACTCAAAATGTTTCAAAACTTTCAAAACATTTAAACTGCCCTCGTTTCATTTCAAGGCTGTTTCAAAACCCTTCATCTCATTTTGATTTTGCTGTTTCGAGCTTGAAATGAGTCAAAACAGCATCAAAATGAAACAGCCGATGAAATTTCTCACGGCACTACCAAATTCTAATAAAACCAGCAGATAAAGGAGGAGCTATAGTTATCCTTAAATGTCAAGACCACATAAAAGAAGCCAACAGACAACTCTATGACACTACCTACTACAAAAAACTAGAGGAAGATCTGACTCCCCCTTTCACCTTAAAACTCAAAATCACCATTACAGCATTCCCATCTGAACTACAAAAAAAACTTCAGACTCTGATCCTTCCATTACCCAACCCAGGGACATTGTACATACTCACTAAAATACACAAACAAGCGAACCTCAGCAGACCTATCATTTCCAACCTATCATTTCAAATCCTAACCGGAGAAATAACTGGTTTCATTGAATCCATCCTAAAACCACTCATTACCCAAAGACAAGTTTTATCCAAGACACAACAGAATTTCTGTGAAAACTCAAAAACAGGCACCACCCTCCCAGCAATACCCTCCTAGTCACCATGGATGTCACTAGCTTATACACAGTGTTCCACATTTTCGGTTATTATTTAAAAAAAAAAATCCAGGAATTTTTTGGGGTTTATCTTCCAAACATAAAAACTGGGTTGAAATCAGACAAAAGAAAAGAAAAAAATGGTTTAAATCAGGAAAATAATAAATTGGGGGGGGTGAGCGTGCACGCACACTCCCCCCCTCACGTGGCAGGGAGAGGCAGGGGGAACCTGCCCCCTGCAGCCTGGCACTGGCCCTAGACCCAGCTCCAGCTGCCTCCCTGCACTGTCTCTGACCGCAGCCCCACACTGCCCGGGAGGCTCAGAGTAGGGGGCCGGGGAAGGACCAGCCTCAGCTGTGCCACTGGGCCAGAGGGGCCAGAGACCCTAGGACCCCTACACCTGCCCCTCCAGGTGCTGCCCAGCTGGGGTGGGGCAGGGCATGGGACAGAGCCACAGCTCATCCAGGGGGTGCAGGGTGGGGTGGCAGCTCCCACTGCTGCACAGGTCCCAGGAGGCACTGGGGGTGCACAAAAAATGGGTGTAAATTAGTAAAAACCAAATCATTTCAGTAAAAAAAAATCAGGTAATTTATCAGTGAAATTGAATAAAAACCAAAAATGTGGAATACTACTTGTACACCAACATCCCTCACCAGGATGGCATCCAAGTCTGCCTTGCATATTGACAAGAGAGAGATTACAACTCAGAGTACAGACCTTAGGATATCATTGAATGCATATAATTCATGCACACAACTTCAGTTTCAACAACCAACACTTCCTCTGGACCATGGGCACAGCTATGGACATCAAAATAACTCTACAATATGCCAACCTTTTTATGGCCCACCTGGAAGAAGAATTCCACAGGAACTGCACCATTAAATTGGTTCTATACCTGAATTACATACATAAACACATCATATGGACCAAAACCCTGCAGTGTCCAATTGATTTCCACCAAAAATTCAACAATCATCACCCCTCCATCAGAGTCTGTCTTGAATACTGTAACAGTAGCATTTCCTTATCGGACACCATGATCAATATCCAAAATGGTAAAATACAAACAACTAGATAGAAGAAACCCACAGACTAACATACATATCTATACCCTGCCTCTTTTCTACCTTGGAGAACCAAACTACAGCTGAGTCTCCCTTGCTTACCTTTGTCATTCCTTCATCCGCTATTTCTCCCCTCGTTTTCCCACTCCCCTCCCTTCTCTAATTTCCACCTATTTACATTTTCACTGACCTCCTGTCACACGTTTAGCATCTTTCATTCCTTGGAGATCTCAGAACAACAGCAGGGACACCCCAAGACTGAAGAAGGGTGCTTGTGCCTAAAAGCTCACAAAGAACATTTTTCCAACTACTCAATTGGTTCAATAAAAGATATCACATCTACCCAAAGAACCTTGCATTCCTATGTCCTTAGACCAACATGGCCACAACCAAAAACCCTGCAATCAAAATGAAAAGCTGAATTTGAAATAAAAAATTTCTTAATTTCCTTTCAAAATTTCTATGAATAAAATAATAGAAAGTATTTTTGAAAAATAATGTTTTCTCATTCAAATATTTTTCACAAGCTTTTTCAGCAAAATATAACTTGAATATAAAAATATTTTAATATTTGGTTGAAAAATTCTGATGGGATCTCTTCAGTTTTGAGAAAAAAAATAAGTAATTTATGATTTTTCCTGTTCTCTTAAAAATCTTTACAATTTATTATGTAACTACTTATTTCACTGCAGCATTTACAACTTGAAACTGGGAATTTGATGAGATCTTTCCTGAAATCTTGCATTTTTGTCTGTCAGAAGACAGATAATCCTTGATCTCTCATCACTTAACTTGTCCCTTAGTTTGGAATCTGTTCTCTTTCCATTATGAATCAGCTTCTTAAGGATTAAAAACTAGACAAACACCTTTTATTGAAGGGAACAATACAAGGGAATAGCATATTTTTTGTATTTACAGCTACTCTTATTTTCCTGGTGTTTGATATTTTTTTTCATACACAGTAGAAAGAACTCAGGAAGAATCATTTTCTCCATATAGTTTCATAGTTTCATAGATTTAGGGTCGGAAGGGACCTAGTAGATCTTCTAGCCT
>NW_017728994.1:37317649-37327418 GCF_001723915.1 Gavialis gangeticus | reverse complement strand
CCCCCCGCCAGGGCGGGAGAACAACAAAAAACCCCAAAAAGAGAAACGGGACTCAAATGAGTCCAGCCAGGTAGGCATCCAGCCTCTTCTTAAAGACCCCCAGGCTAGGGGCCAGCACCACTTCCCTTGGAAGTTGGTTCCAGCTCCTAGCTGCCCTTGTTGTGTACCCAACAATTTGTTTCCAAGCAGAGAGAAGGAAGATTGGGAAGAAGTAGAGAATTAAGACAGAACATACTGTAGTTTTATATTTATTGAGTTTTTCCTCATTTGAAACACTGCCCAGAGTTGGTCTCTCAAAATGAATTTACTTACTGCTTATCCATGTAGACATTTTAATTTAATAGCTATTAAATTGGGCAACCTTTGTTTTAGTCTGTGGTATATATGCTATCTAAATGAAAGGACATATTCTGATTTCTGTTAATTGAACTATAGAAGAGCTTTCTTGTCTGCTATAGAGGCAACTGAATGGTAGCTGCCATTTTGTATTTCAGTTCACATGGAGGATGTTAGTGTCTCATTGTGTTCTTTCTCTTTCTTGGAATCTTTATATTTGTTTGATATGAATTCATTTCAGTTAAAGGAGAACAATAAAAAACTAGCCTGAAATACAAATATAATTTGGGGTTTTTGTGCTGGACAACAATGATGAGAAAGTTTGTTAAAAAAACAAGTGTTTAGGGACAACAAAATAACAATGAAAAGATTTTTTAAAAAAGAAAAATTTTCAAGAGGAAACATCAACTTATAGAAATATATGAGGCTCCCAATTTAATGATTGGGAGCCTCCCGTTTCTCTTTTGGGGTTTTTTGTTGTTCTCCCGCCCTGGCGGGGGGTCGGGCTAGAAGATCTACTAGGTCCCTTCCGACCCTTAATCTATGAATCTATGAATCTATGAGGAGGAAAACTGAATAGGTAAACAATGTATCAGTATCCAGGTTTTAACAAAATTTTTTTTTGCAAAAGTTAGGTAGTGAGAATATTAAAATGAAGTTAGAATCAAAAGAAAATTATTTGTTTTATAATAATGAGAAGAAAGGCATTTATGCTGTTTAAAGACTCCCATTTTCATAGAAGCCTGGTGAGACAGAATATAACAGCCTAATAGAGGTACATAAAAAGGGTTGTGTATCAAAGATTATTTTTCCAGATAAAGTTAAAGTTGATCTAAGAAAATGTCTCTCTACATTTCTAACCATTCTATTAGCAGAGACCATACGAGAGTTCACAAATCCCAAATAACCCCAGCAAATTTAGTGGATCTAAGTTTCACTGGTGCAAAGAAATTGCATTGATCAGAACATGGAGTTAGTTTGTTTTTTCCAGTCAGCTGTAGAAGCTGTGATAAGAGGCACATGTTTCTCAGACCTGTCACATGTCACTCCTGAGCAAAAAAAAACCAAAACTGAATTAAGAGGAAATCACTAATGTTTTTAACCTTTTCATTAATCAAACAAAATAAATTCTTCTCAGATGAGCACCGATGAGCCAGAGGCTAATACAATTTATTCTTGACAACCTCATATTGCATTAAGACCTGTGTTGAAAGGCAAAACAGGTAAAGCTTATAAAACTCACATTTCCATCTTACATAATCTTGTCTTTGCACTGATTATAGTCATTATCTCCTCAGGTTACTCTCACATCACAGTTATCTGATGGAGTGAAGAAAACATTTACCACTGCATCATTGCCTAATGCCTAATAAAGGAGCTGTTAGGTCACTAAGGACATACTGTATTTGCATGTATATTCAAGATTGCTAGGGCTAATTGTATGGCCCAAAAATGTACCTAGTTTACCACCAATGCTCAAAGGGCAAGCATGTCTTAATTTCTGGGGAAGAGGGACTCCTTTTAACTTTCATTTAAATGCAATATCTACAAATACCTAGGATAAAGCAATTGACTGTAGATAGATTTCTGGTTAATGATTGCCTGTTATAGTCTTATTTTAAATGTCTTCAAATAAATGTAAATAAAAGCTAACTAAGGGTGGGGGGACATCACAAGAGAGATGGTCTATACCTTTGTTTTAGAGAGAGAGAGGAACATAACTGGTAACACACTATATTAGCTTTCATTGACCACAATGTTTCACCTTAAGCCAAATTGAGATAATTAGATGAACAACTAGAAATCTGATATTGATGGAAGAGCTGGGGGAATCATTACCACCATAGACTGTTTGCATCATCAGAAATGTTTTTAAAATAGCAAAAAAGTAACTCAGTCTAAACTTTTTTTAAGCATAAATATTCTTTAAAGTTGACATGCCAAGGCTTTTACATTCTGATCTTCGCCCAGTTAAGCCAATAGAAAGATTCTCGTTGGCTTTGTAGGCATTCAATCGCAGCCTTTCAGAGAGTCCATAGGATTTATAAATGTCTAAATATCAGACAATATTACCTTCTCCGTGGCTGTGTCTACACAAGACACTTTAAGTATCAGTGTCTACAAGTGCGCACCATTTAGTGACCAGTAAATTAATCTACTGAGCAGTTAGCTACAACTTGTATTTACAGGTAGTAGCTAGCTGCACAGTAAACTAATTTACAGGTAGTTGCTACTGTGTATCACAGTATTGCATGTGTAGACACTGACAAGCAGGGACAGTTTCCGGCCAGCTCCAGGTTGGGCAGGAAAATCCTCAAGCAGCCGGGAGATGGCTAGGAGCTGCCCCAGAAGGGAGAGTTCTCAGCCAGCCCAGGGCCGTGTGGGGAAGCCCCATTGGCCTTGGGGCTTGTTCCCATGTGTAGAGGGCCAGGTGAGCTTAGCAGCAGCAGCTGTCTTCCAGACCCATGCACATCAGGACCCCTCCCAATGTGTACAGGGCAAGGAGACAGCTACCACTGAAGCTGGCAGAGCTCTCCTAGCCACATGCACATGGGGACTGGTCCTGTGCTCTCTGCCAGACCCCAGGCTAGCACCCTGGGGGAGCCTGGAACTCTTCCTGGCTGCTGCAGGGGGACTGAACAGGGTAAAAGGAGCCCCATACTGGGCTGCTCCCATTGGGAGCAGATTTGCTCTCAACAGAGAGCACATGTTGATGTGCTCCCAGGGAAGGCTTATTGTGCAATATTTTACTGTACAGTAAGCCTTTACAACATTAATAGCACATGTAGACATGCCCTGTTTGACTAATTAGCTTGTACATTTCCCACATAATCAGGAGTCTCAAAACATTAAAAGCTGTCAGGCTAAACAAGAATATGAAGCTTATATTTTTCTGGATGTTTTCCTGTAGACAGATCTGGGGTTATTACCAGACCGGAAGATGACGATCAAAAGATGAGGAGCAAATGTTATCACAAATACCTCACCAATGCATGAATCAACAAATATATAACTAGCATTTCTCTTACATGCGTAAATCTCTGTTTAGTTGTTAGTTTGTCCTTCTGCTTAAATTTGAACTTCTGTGACAAAATGTTAATTAAAAAAAATCTATACTACTTGAACATGTGCATCACACATTCATCTCAATACACTTGGATATCCCCTAATTTTACTTGTAATCAGCTAGTTCCTTGCTTTTATATGAATATGGTGAGGCATCAGGCTGAAAACATATTTTTAAAATGGGACCTAAAATAGGAAAGTACATTTCCTGCCCCTTTTATCTTTGCTCTTGGGCATCTCATTTTTAAAATGAATATATTTGGCAACTATCTCCAAAGAAACTAGTAAAATAGTAATATACCATAAGCACTTTTAGTGTGCCTAGGGGCAAATGTGTTCTGGATAAGGAATCATCATCACCTGTCTTCCAATGACCTTTTAAATCAGTTTATTCATTTTACACAGTACCTTTAACATCAAACATTTCAGAGGGTATTACAGAGAGAGACAAATACAAATGGTAAGTAAAGAAAATGTAAAAAAGCAGTAGTAAGGAACCAAGCCTTTGACTTAGTGCAGAAAACAGCCAGGTTTAAAATCTTCATTAAGAAAATTTTTTAATAATGTATATACAGGCAACCTCCACTTAGCACTCTTAATTGGTTTCTGAAAAACCAAGCATTAAGCGAAATGAGCATTAAGTGAAACCAAAAGTATCTGACAATCCAAGATGGCAACCACAGTTGTTTTTAGTTACCCAAGATGTTATAATGAAATGTGCTGAGTGCTAAGTGAAATCAGGTATCAATTTAAAATGAGTGTTATAGTGAAATAGCGCTAAGTGAAACAGCATTAAGTGGGGGGTTTCCTGTAATACAGTAGAGTTCTGAGAGGAACAGGACCCTGCCTATGGTAACTGTTTGCCTATGGTCTATGTTTTCCTGGAGTAAAGTACTGTTAAAATGTTTGTTTGATGTGGTAAAGGTATGAGGGAGATAGGACTCCATGCATAGTAACAGCATTTAGTACATAGCTGTAGAATGGTAAAGTATTCTTACGTATTGAACTGAGCACAAAAGGCCAAGAATCTTTCTTTTCATAAATGGTCAATATGCTGGGTCAATATACTTCAGTCTTTAAATCATTTAAGAAGTGTTTCAGCATAATATACTTCGACAACAATTGGCTAAATTGTGACAAATTCTGTGTCTCAGAGCAAAGGAGCTCCAGGGTGAAAGGTGCCCCCTTTTCCCATACGATAGAGGACTGCTATTTCTAGTGCATGAAGAGTAGCAAGGACTGCATCTACATGTGTGCTTAACTGCAAAGTAGATTAATTAACTTCAGAGAAAAGTGTCACCCTCTACACACACAGTGCTATTAGACCACAAGAAACTAATTAACATGGGCATAAGACAGTACTGTCAGGGACACTACTATCTTATGGTAGGGTAATGAACTGTGATTAAGTGCATGTACAGACACTGACCATGGGCATATATTGCACCTGGTCAGCCCAGCCAGCAGGAGGTCAGATTCCTGCCTGCTGGCTAGCCACACAACTAAGCACTTTCAGCACCCTTGTGCCCCATCCTTGTGCCCACCCTTGTATCCTTCTGCCATGCAACCCAAGGTTGACCAGCCATGCCCCTGACCCTGGCATAAACTGCCTTGCCCCAGCTCAAACTGTTGCTGTCCCAGGTACACATGGAGACAGTGCACCCAGGAGTAGTTAAATCCAACTCAAAGAACCCCAGAGCTTATTGCTTCAAATTAATTGCACTTGTAGATGCACCCAGGCTGTACAGACCTGCTGGGTCCCCACTTCCTCCTCGATACAGATGGGTAGGAAGTGGTATATGAAAGCAGGAAAAAGGCAGAGCCTTAGCTCAGCTTCTCCCTAGAAAAGCTTGATTTTGTACCTATATTGACACACAAAGGCTCTTCCTACACTGTTTTATATTGATTTTTTCCTTCACAAGAGCATCAGGGAAATAGAGAAACTGTGAGTGTATATACATGTGCATTTACACTGACTTAAATTTATTGTGCAGTAAGTGGGAATAGGCCAGCATCTACACATGCACACTGTGTGTGTTCTGACTTGGGACTAAAGTTAGTCTCAAGTCAGTCCACATACACAGTGCTACTGTGCAGTAAGATGTCTACATGTGCATTGCTGCACAGTAACTAATTAGAAGTACCTACATGATGCAGTTATCAAATTTACACTCAAGCTGGAGTAAGTCACCATATTTACTGCACAACATGGATGTGCATGTGTAGATGTGCACCCATACTATGGTGTAATTTTGGTTACTATGCAGTAAATGCACATGTGTAGATGCACCCTGTGAATACCCAAGTTGCAGTCTCTGTCCTGAGTCAGAAAAAACATTTCACATTCTCTATGCAAATTTCCCAGATGATCAAACCCACTATTGTCAGTGTCATCCTCACTGCCTTACACCCAAGACCTTCAAAAAACATAAATAAATTTCAGTAGGCCCACGGAAATTAACATGCACATGAAAATAGGTTACTACTATATTTATATTTAGGCACCTAAATTTGAGGTCTATCTTCCAAAAGTGCAGTGGACTCCCAATCCCCTCTTCATTTTCATATGTTGGGTTTGATTCATCTCATCCCTGCATTAATCTAGATACGGGGTTATCAACCAGGGGTATGCGTACCGCTGGGGGTACTTGGGAAGGCCCTAGCAGGTCCCTGCAGGTGGGTGGGAATGGAGTGCTGCCACCTCCCAGGAGCAGGGCTGGGGGTGGGTGAGGGCAGCGGCACCCCTCTGCAGGCTGCATAGGCACCACCTGGCCAGCCGGACCTGGGGGGGGGTGAGCTTCTCCTCTGCTACTTCCCACCACCCTGTGCTGCCACTGCTCTGCTCAGTTTTTAGTAAATGTACACCCCACTGGCTCCACATACAGCCATGCCCCACCTCCCCCCAGCCACCGGGGATATACTTATTAAAAATGTCTGACCGCTGGGGGTACACTGACTAAAAAAGGTTGAAAACCCCTGCTCTAGGTTTCTTCCAATGTAATTTCCTGAAAATCACTGGGGTGTTTTACATGTAGCTGACTGCAGAAATCATTGGAGTTATACCAGCAGGCACAAGTTGGGCAATCCAGAGGTTATGAGAAATGGGATCGTGGTAGTTTATTTTACTGTCAGTTATTACAACAGGCCCAACTGTTCTTCATCAAGCAAATGACATGCTTGACTATTCTATGGATTCCTGTTTTATGCAAAATTCCAAAATTAAAGATCCAGAATGCTTATTCCAGAATTCCTTGTAGGAAAAAAAAGCTTGTAAGTCTGGAAAGTATGGCCTGGGACTATCTCCCAGAAGACTGTCCTGAAGCAGTGAGGCCTGGGAGTTTTGAGAGTCCTGATTTTGAGTACTCGGCCTGATGTGCTGCCAGAGCCAGTAACTTCCAATAGCTCAAGTTGCAAGGAGCCAAGAGCTTGGAGAGTAAATGAGCCAGGGAATTTTTAGAAGCCTGCACATGCTTACAGTACATTTGGACTTTGACAAATTGGCAGTTTCCAATGTGTTTCAGTTGGAAAATAGGTTTTCAATCATAGTTAAGAGAAGAATTGGGCCAAACCTTTTATAGATGTAAAACCAGATAAAGGCAATTCTTTAAGCATAAAATAAACTAAATAATAGTATATTTTTACAGGTCCAGATCTTTCCCATATCTTTCCTGCTGCCACGAGGAAAAAAAAGTATAATTATTTTCCTTGGGGATTTCCTTTATGTACGCTGATGGTGTGGCACAAACCCATACACTGGACTATTACAATTTTTGCAGTAATAGTGTCATGTTGTCATAGAAATTCGCATAATAGTGAATCAAGCTTACTGGTGGTCGGGCTGTGCGAAACAGCAGTGTTCTGTTTTGACCAGTGTTTTGACATTTTGACAGAACAACGTTTTGTCTCAAATTTTGTTTCAATTCAAAACAGCTTTTCCATTTTGTTCCATCAAAACAGGGTCAAAACAGCAAAACTATTTCGACATTTCACACATAGGATATAATGGCAAAGGACAACACAGGCTATAACTTTGTTATTTCTTACTTGATTTGAATACAACTTGCAGGAATGGTAGCCCCCTCTCTGAGCATGAAGTCTGCCAAGTTTCAAGGAGATAGGTGCAGGGGTTTGGGAGAAATGCTACCCCAAATTCTTGAAAGCAGAACTCATGCCATGTGTATATGTTAAGCCACTGTGGGGTCAAAGCTGCAGGCTTGCTAGCCCCTGCAAAAGCCACAAATCCTGCCAAGTTTCAAGGAGATAGGTGCAGGGATTTGGGGGATACTGTACCTCAAGCTGCAGACAAGCAAAGCTCATGACATGGGTGACACTGTGTGTGTTAAGTCACAGCAGGGTGAAAGCTGTAGGCCTGCTAGCCCCTGCTGAGACCACGAAGCCTGCCAGCTTTCAAGGAGATAGGTGCAGGGGCTTCTGGGCTCTGGGGCCTTACACCTCTAGCTGCTGACAGCTGCTGAAAACTCGTGTAATGGGTGCTTGTGCAACTGTGTCTTTCTTGGAGCACCGGGGGGTGGGGAAGTAGGCTTCATACCCTCAAAAGGGGCTACCATTCCTGCAGGTTTCATCCAAATGAAGCCAGAAATGACAAAATTATAGCCTTCTTTGTCCTTCCCCTTTATAGCCTATGGGTGAAATGGCAAAATGTTTCGACTTGCCTCATTTTGTTTTGAGGCTGTTTCGACTATATCTGTTCAATTTCATTTTTTCTGTTTCAACCTCAAAACAGTTCAAAACAGCATTGAAACAAAACTGGCAGCAAAATTTCACACAGCCCTAGTGTGCATGTGTGTAGTTGTGGGCAGAAGAGTGCAGTAGGAGGAGAGAGGATCAATAGCAAGAAGAATGAAATACAAATTCTTAGGCCCTTTCATATGTGGAAGATTTTGCTTCATTAACTCTCTGTGACTGATCCCAAACTAGCTTTTCAAGAAATTGGTAAGGGATTATAAATATATGTCTAACTCAGTCATTCTTCACAACGAAAGCTATGCAAACATTTTATTTAAAAAAGAAATACTGACATTTATTTAATTTTAGTCTATGCACATGGATATCTACCAGTTACCCTTTTATGAACCTCATTCTATCTTGTAAAATACACAGCATAATATCTTTCTCTATAAGCATTCATTTTTCCCCCTAAAGATAATTTTTTTTAAAGTTAGAATGTGAACTTTTTATACAGAATTTGTTTCAAATGCAGAATTCTGAAGAATGCAGATGCTTCCCCAGGGATGGCCATGATGCATTCCCTTAAGCATTCTCCCCTTTCTGCTCTTCTGCCATGCCTTGATGTACATAAGTACTTAGAAAAGGGGGGCTGCCCTTGGGATCCCTCAGTGAGATCTCATCCACTCCTGAGTTTAAGTCTCATTACTCAGCACCTTAAGGGCTTATTATATGGCTCCAACCTCCCTTTGCACCATGCTCATGCCTTGCAGATGTCATCGTTTGCTATCGAGCTGTGTCTTTCTGCCCACATCCAAGCACTTTGGCCATCTTGGCTTCTTCTGAGTGCTGCCCTGGGTCCCTGACCCTGATCCTGGCTCTCCTAAGGCACTGGGCCCCTGGTCCTGCTTCCACCTTTCTCTAGGCTGCAGATCCCTGACCCTGTCAGTCTCTGACTATGGCCTCCCCTTGACCTTTGGCTGCTCCTGGGCCCTGACCCCACTTCTAGGCGAGTTGAGATCTCTGGGCTCCCTGGCCATGCCAGTCCCTGGCTGTGGACCCTCCTTGACATTTAGCCCCCCTCAAGGTCCTGGCCCCACTCCTAGGCCAGCTGATACCTCTGGGCTCCCTGGCCCTGCACCACTCCCCCCCACCCCACCCTCCAGCCTTTGAGTTGCTGACTGCCTCTTGCTCCTAGTGGGTTATGGGTCCCTGACTCTCCTTGTTCTCATGACCCTTCAGCTGTGGCACTGCTCTTTGGCCTTAGCACCTATCTTTTGGGCCCTGGCTCTGATTCTGGGCCATCTGAGACCACCACTGCCCCTTGTCTCCCATCCCCAGCCCACCAGCCTGCTTACCCCAGCTTAGGGTTTGCCAAGAGCCCAGCCGCAGACACATCTTGGCTGCCAGGATCAGAATACCATCATAGCTCAGGCTCTGGGCTTATATCCTGTAGCCCTAGCCCCCTTTTGGGTCACGTTACTCCTGGTTACTATCTGCAGTCTGTCTTCTCTTAAAGTAGCAGGAGCACCACACCTCCTGCTACAACAATACAGTGAATTATTTGATACAAATGATAGCAAAGTGGGAAAAAAGGTTAGTGATCTGTCAAGCATTTTGGTGTGCTTACCTCATGTTTTCTAGGCAGCAGTGTTTTCATTTTTTTTTAGGACTGGATCTG
>NW_017728994.1:37303967-37312649 GCF_001723915.1 Gavialis gangeticus | reverse complement strand
GTTTTCTAGGCAGCAGTGTTTTCATTTTTTTTTAGGACTGGATCTGAAGTGATTTATGTCTAGGTTTCTTGCAGACTCTATGAGAGTTCAAGTTATACAAGGACTTCAGAGTGAGAGCTCCATTATAATATTTTACTATTCAGAAGAACAGTGCCTTCAGCTAAGAAATAATTTAATATACAGTATAGTATGTCTACTGTAACCTCATTTGGAAGACTTTAACTACCATGCCATGAAATTTTAAAATGGCACAAACCTTTAAGTAATTTTTTTTTACTTGATTACTATCAATATAAATGTAAGCTTATGATTCATTAGGTTTATAACCGTAAAATATACTGTACTGTCAAATATAGCTGTGCTTATACTCTTGCTATTCATATTTACATATAATATTCACATTTCTATATGAATAAGCATACCTGATTAAGTACATTTTTATTTACACATGGGTATATTTATTTGCAAGTACAATACAGACAAATTAGAGTTCCCCGTGTGTCAAGTACTCATTGTAAGAAAACCATTAAAAGACATAACACAACTGCATTTTTTACCACCACAGGGGCACAGTGGTAACACAATATGGATAAAAAATAAATTAAACATTTAAGAGATGGTAATTATGTTTTCATCTTTTTTTTCTTATTAGCATGTGGCATGAAAGATTAAGATGTGAAGTTTGTCCACTAGAGGATAAGAGTTGTGAATTTTTAAAACTATATATACATGATATTTCTAAATTAACAAAATAAAACCATTGCTTTATGTATAAAGCAATGCACTTAGTGGCAGCTGTAGGCCTTAATCTTAGTTGCTCAAGTACTTATTGATTAAGGTCACCTTCATAATTGCATTATAATATTGTGGGCAGGTTAACAGCTACTCTATGAAGGACTCTTCTCCAGAGGATCTAATCCAGTGGTTCACAACATTTTTTTGCCACGACCTGCTGCTGAGAGCCGAGTGCGGCAGCAGTGGCCGTGGAGGCCTGGGGGGCAGGGGCTGGGGAGGTCCCAGCACATGGCGCCGCTCATCCTCATTTGGGTTGCGACCCGAGTTTGGGAACCACTGATCTAAGCTATAACTTCAACTGTTACACAACATTTTGGGGTTGAAGTTACAAAGGGACATTTTTTAACACTCTTGCATATTTATTAATCTGAATTCCTTATTTTGCTGAATGTGTTTTAATGATAAAACACTCATCGAGTGCCACATCATTACAGTTACCACAACTATTGACTTCATTTTCCTGACAAGTGTCAGTGTGCTTTGTACCCTATTTCTGGACATCAGATCTGCATGCAGTTGTGGATACACTTTTGTGCCATATTCCTGTTTGCATCTGCCTACATATGTCTATGCACCAATCTCAGGTTTGCCTGTGTATGTTCAAATGCATGCATACAACTCAGACTAAGGCTGATGGTCAATAATCAAATAATCTTTTACTTATGATCATAATGTCTGTAATTCTTTGCAAAGCTATTATAGTAACTTCTTTTAACTTCAAATTAGGAACTTCCATCACCTGGAAAAATAAAGACTCAGGAAACTGCCAAGAAGCATGAGGAAACCTGTTTTTCTCTGTTTAGATGAAAGGCATAGAAGTGTCCAACTACTATAACAAAGTTCAATATGCCATGATATGGATCTAAATAACAATAAAATAAAAAAGAATCAACAGAATACAAGCTCTTACAGAAGGGGTAGTTTGATTAACATGCTTCCATTTGCACTGTACAAGTATATGCCATTGCAGGTATTTAAAATGTTGCTGTCTTATTTCAAACATTCAGACAGAACTAAGCCTGCCTGTAAAATTATGCAATGAATGAGGGCAAACATTTGCCGCATCAGCTCTATGATCACGTAGCTTGCTTTGGCACTTAGAGTGACCTAAGCCTATTTAACATCTGTAATACTCTCATAGTACAAGCAGGAAGTGCTTGTACAAAATCTTACTTGACTCATATGACAGTCATTTATCATATAGTTAAGGGTCCAATTTATTTATCTTTTTCCTTGATGGCTGCATGTTTTACTCTCTTTTTCTGTAACCAGCACTTTTTCCAACCTCTTTCCTCACCCATCTTCTGAGTTCCACAGCTAAATAACACCTTTCCTATAGATCTCTATTTATTGTATCCAAACACAGAGATGAAAATACATTTAAGGCATTTGATATACAAAAAAATGTTCAAAGTCCACCTATTACTCACCATCTACTTTAAAAGATAATTAAAAGGAGCTAAAAAAGTTTTATCTAGAAAAATAATTTCTTAACTGCTTCAAATCTACAGTTCTTTGCTAGGAGGGAAATTGCTAATTACCACAAGTGAAATGTGTTAGTTTGTATAAACATTTTTTTCAGAAAGTTCAACAACTAGAAGGTTAGAATTTCACAAAATCATAAAAAAATAAAATTAGAGAACTTCTACTCGACTGCACTGTGAATCGAAGGGCAATATGAAATTGGACTGATAACAGCTGTTAACGACACTTACTTGATAACAGATGTGCCTGTCATGATATAACAGTTGGAATGATCTAAACTGAGATTACTGGACATCTTTCATTTGAGGGGCTAAGGGGTGGGAGGGAATAGAATAGAATAACTATTCCCTGCCTTGCATTTTCTCTCCTGATCAATTTCTGACAAAAACAGGGAACTTCAACAATTGTGCAAACCAGTAATCAAAATAAGTGAAAGAATTTTAAATTACTTGTTGTTCATTGGATAAATTTAAAAATGGAACAAACATGAAAAAAATTCTCACAAGAACTCATTTTTCTTCCATATATATATTAAAAATGTTTTTACTAAGGTTGTTGTAAGGACAGATCATAATATTAGGGAAAATAAAAAGCTGTGTCACACTTACCAAAGTTGTATGATTAATGGGTATTTCCATAGAGAAAAGCTCCCTTTGGTTTTTGTGGCCTCCAGTGGGAGCTTTTTCTAAATGTGGATCAGACCCAGCCTCATAAAAAGTAAAAATCTGAGTGCCTTCAGTATATTTGGTTTTGTGCAAAACTAGAAGATGGTGTCATCTTTGGAGTTTTTATAGATTTACCATAGTGTTAACTAAGGGCATAATGCCAGAGAGCTTCTACTTCAGTTAAAGAGAATCTACTTCAGTGAAAGAGTCAATCAGGCCATAAGTATGTGACTTCTAACACCCAAAATATCATTTAGTCAAATGTATTTCACATGTCAAAAAGGGAGAAACAAACCCTTTAGTATTTATAATATTCATGGCTGCTTGCAGACATAAGAAATACCCAAACAAACCATGCTGTACCAGAGGATGTAGTGTGTTATTTCAACCTGGCTCTGCAGTGTCTGTAAAGACTGGGCACTTGAGCAGGGATTTTTGGATATTGGAAAAAAGCACCAAAAAACCCCACTAGAATTCTTACTCATTGCAGACACTGCAGAGCTAGACTGCAGTAATGCTCTGCCTCTTCTGGGCATGTCCAGGGCTCAGTACGGGAATGCACTAAGTTTAAAGTGCCGTTTTGGTTTATGTTTACGTCAGCAAGCACCTCGTCTTAACAGAAGGCCTGAAATAATACTAATAGAGCAAGAAAGATAGCATAGGAAAAGAGAAGTTCCTCTCCTTAAAGCATTTTGTGGCTTATCCTCCACTAACATCAATTATTACACCTCAACTACAGTCAGTGAAGCACTGGTAATTTACATTAGCTACAGATCTAGTAGTGGGTGAACAGGGGTAGAAAAACAGTTTGCAAGCAGTTTGCTAGGAGCAAGAGGAGGAAGGGGAGGGGAAGAGAAACCAGATACTAGATCCAGCTCGGGGAAGGTAAGTGAGCTAGGGTTGCCCATGTGTTTGGCTTGCTGAGTTTTTGTTTGGTGGGCTGTGTGTTTGGGCACATGCTCTGAGCAGCTGGGAGTGCTGCTAGCTGGGTGCCTGCTTCCTGTGTCTAACAAAAGCCCTACCAAGGGCACGGAGTCAGTCCAGGCCCAGGGGGTATAAAAGGAGATTCCCCAAGTATCCAGGGAGTGAGTGAACAAGGATATCAAACAAGGCAGCTTGCAAGCAGGTCACAGATCAGTTTGCTGCCCTGCTCTTTGAAGGGGAGCCTTTAACATAAGCTCTTTCCTTAAATAAGAGTACCTAACCTACCTATGTTTAGTATAAGCAGCTAAAACTCAGCAGTCAGACCAATACTTAAACCCCTTGTTTAACTAGAGTCCAGAGTGTTGAGTTCTCCATGGAGTTTGCCCAGAAACTCTAACTCATCTTGCTTCACTGTAAGCCTGATGAGAGGAAGCAGGTTAGCAGGGAAAAGGGAACTTTGGACCAAAGGGCAACAAACAAGCCAGCAGCAAGGGAATTTACTAGGGAAGGTCTGCTTGGAGAGAGGGGCAGGAAGAGAGAGGCAGTGGGTTAAGAGACCCAGAAAGATGGCTGGAGGATGCAGTAATTCCAGAGCCACTGCCACTTCCAGCTCTCCCTCTGCTTGCACCTGTAAGGTACCTGCCTGGGCAGGAACACTCATTGTCAAGGTTTCCACCCAGGTCCTGGTTTGGTGCTGTAGAGACTGCAGCTTGCAGGTTCCTTCCAGTGACAGCCAGGTGAGGGAGTGCCTGCAATGTGAGCAGTGGTAGTAGTGGTGGTTGGGGTGGTAGTGGTGTGTAACTTTCCATGTCTATCTTTGGTTCCTCACCTAGGTTTTCTGACACGGGCAGGGCTATCTTCTGTGTTACAGGTCGACAGCTTGTCCTCAGGTGGAGCTACCAAGATCATTGAAATTTCTCATCTGCTATGACTTTGATGACTTTTAATATTTTAAGGGATAGTAATGTCCAATTCAGTGGTATGTGGTCATCTCAGCTTTTGGCATGCAAATATGTGGCTCCACCTCCCCTACGCCCCACCTAGCACCAATCCAGATCACAGATGTTTAACATTAAAGGTGCCTTCTCTGGCCTTCACCATTGCACTCTGGCAATGGCAGAGGTTCTTTTGCTTTTAATAATGTGTCCTACTGCAAGACACAGTCCAACTCAAAGCAATCCCTCAGTAAGGAAAACAGAAGCAGCTGCCACAGCTCCTGCTCTTTACTCACAGTTTTCTTTACCACTTTCTTATTTCTTCTTGTCTTTCAGGTCCAATCAAACTCGGGTCCCACCAGCCTCAATCACATAAGTTGCATGATGCTTCAGAGTCACTCCTTGGGTCACCACTAATTGTCCCTTCTGGGGCAAATATACTCCCTCTGGCATTATGACTGTTGCTGGGAAACCACTTCCAGTTCTGGCCTGTGGTAGGCCTCGTGTGGCTTTAAATTTCCTGCGGGGGCTGGGCTCACAAATCAGTGTCAGCATGCATGCACAAAGTGTGCCCACGCTGGAGCCAGATGCTCCTTGATTTCCAGCATACGTGCTGGTGCTGGCTGCAGCGGAGTTCATATCTTTGCTTCTGGTAAGACCAGAGGCATGGCAACCATGCCAGCACTGCCACATGATAATTGAAGACTCCCTTCTGCAGGGTATGGAGACCTCCGTCTGCATGCCTGACCTATTGTCTCAGGAGGTCTGCTGCTTGCCCAGAACCTGGATCTGAGATGTCATTCAGCCCATGCTGCTCATCCACAGTACTCCAGATGTGGCATCACCAGTGCAGAATAGAGGATAATAATTACTTCCCTTAATCTGCTGGCAACACTTATAATAAAGCAGCCTAGTATGCTGTTAGCCTTCTTGGCAACAAGGGCACACTGCTGACTTGAATCCATCTTATTGTCCACTGTACCTCTGAGGTCCTTTTCTGCAGAGCTGTTGTTTATCCAGTCAGACCCTGGGCTGTACCAGTACATGGGACTTCCACCCTAAATACAGGACTTTGCACTTGTCCTTGTTGAACCTCATGAAATTTCTTTTGGCCCAATCTTCCAATTTGTCTAGGTCACTCAGGATGTGATGGAGAGGATCCCCAAATTCACCTGGCCCTCTGACCACCATCCTATGCTACTCATCCATATGGGCACCAATGATACGGCACGGAGAAGTCTGGGCTGGGTCACGTGTAACTACAGGGCTCTGGGAGCTAAGTTCAAGAGTCTAGGGGCACAGATAGTTTTCTCTTAAATCCTCCATGTTGCAGGACATGGGCTCTGGAGGGATAGGTGCACTGGTGAGGTGAATAGAACACTCTGGGGTTGGTGCCATCACAAAGGGTTTGGCTTCCTTGACCATGGTCCACACTTCAGAGAGAGTGGACAGGGATGCAGCCCAAGAGATACAGCCCAAGGAAAGTTTCCACTTCACCCCTCAGGGAAGCATTGGGCTTCTCATGGCAGATTTAACTGCCTGTACACAAATGCCAGCAGCTTGGAAAATAAGCAGGAGGAACTGGCCCTTCTCCTATGTGAAAATGATTATGACCTGGTAGGAATTAAGGAGACCTGCTGGGACTCCACCCATGATTGGTTGGTGGCATTAGAGGGCTATAACCTGTAAAGGAGAGACTGGGTCGGGAAGAGGGGTGGGGGTGTAGCTCTCTATATCAAGGATCAGCTCAGATCCCTGCAGATCAAGTTTCCAAACCAGGAAGGGTGTCTTGAGACCCTCTGGGTCAAGATATGAGGATATGGCAGGTCGCATTGCTTTCCCACACGCATCGGTGACTTCTACCTAACCCAGGAGGTCTATGGGCCAACTAGGGGAGAAGCATTGCTTGATCTGGTCCTGGCCAATGAGGCAGACCTAGTGAGTGTTCTGTGGATCAAGGGGAAGCTTGGTGACCATGAATTGGTCACCTTCTTAGTTCACCAAAGAGCAGACAAACCCAGCAGTAAAGCAGAAGTCCTCATCTTTGGGAAGGATGACTTTTGCAAACTGAGAGAATTGGTTAGTCAGGCAATTAGAGGCCATTCCTCCCCCAGAAAAGGGAGTACACAAGGATTGGTCATTTCTTAAAAACATAATCCTTGAAGCACAGGGCAAAGCCATACCATCTCAAAAGGAATGAAGTCAACAGGCAAGAAAGCCCCCATGTCTGAATAAGGAACTCTTCGACCTTATTAAGCTCAAAAAAGCAGCCCACACCAGCTGGAAAACAGGAAGCATTACTAAAGACGATTACTCTGCACTCACCCACACCTGTAGAAAGCGGTCAAGGAAAGCCAGGGCACAAACTGAACTTAGGCTAGCTATGGGAATCAAAGACAACAAAAAGTCCTTCTTCAGATATGTGTGAAGCCAGAAAAAGAACAAGGATAGCATTGGACCCCTGAGAGATTCAATGGGGCAGCTGACTTCCGATGCCCAGGAAAGGGCCAATTTCCTAAATGACTTTTGCATCAGTTTTTCACCCTCCCAGGAGGATCACACTGTCAAGAATGGCACAAGCCAATCTGGGAGCAGGCGATAGGCCTAAAATTGATGTAGATCAAATGAGGGAACATCTTGAGGAACTGGACATTCATAAGCCTCCAGGGCCAGATGGAATGCATCTGGGAGTCCTGAAGCAGCTGGCAGACATCAATGCATCCCCCTTGGCAGAGAGATTTGAAAAATCATGGCACTCAAGTGAGGTCCCGGATGACTAGAAAAGAGCCAATGTGGTTCCTATCTACAAGAAAGGGAGGAGAGATGACCCATCTGTCTCTGGAAAAATCCTCAAGAAAATTCTCAAGGGATCCATCAACACCAGACTGACAGAAGGCAAGCTTCTGAATACCAGCCAACATGGCTTTATGACTGGCAGGTCATGCCTGACCAACCTTGTCACCTTCTATGACCAGGTAACTTGGACAAAGGAGATGATGTGGACATCATTTACCTGGACTTCAAGAAGACTTTTGGCCTAGTTGCCCATGACGTCCTCAGTTAAGCTGGGGAACTGTGGCCTTGATCATCATATAGTCCACTGGCTAGGCAACTGGCTACAGGATCGGACCCAAAGAGTACTAGCTGAAGGAAGCAAATCAATGTGGCGCAGGCTGACCAGTGGAGTCCCTCAGGGCTCAGTACTTGGGCTGGTGCTCTTTAGCATTTTCATTAATAATCTGGATTCGGGAGTCAAATGTGAACTCACCAAGTTCACGGATGATACCAAATTATGGGGGAAGGTGGTCACACTGTGGGACAGGTTGGGGATACAGGCTGACTTGGACACACTCCCAAGGTGGGCTGATCAAAACCTGATGGCCTTCAATGCAGAGAAGTGTAAGGTGCTGCACCTTGGCAGGAACAATCCCCAGCAAACTTACAGGCTCAACAGTGCTATGCTCACTAGCACCACGACCCAAAGGGACTTGGGGGTCTTGATTGACCACAAGATGAATATGAGCCACCAATGTGATGCTATGGCTGGCAAAGCTAACCAAACTCTGGCATGAATCCACTGATGCATCTCAAGCAAAATCAGGAAAGTCATCCTCCTGCTTTACTCAGCCCTGGTGAAACTGCAGGTGGAGTACTGCATCCAGTATTGGGCCCACCACTTCAGGAAGGATGTGGAAAAGCTTGAGAGAGTCCAGAGGAGAGCCACTCATATGATCCAAGGCCTGGAGGGAAGGCCATACAGGGAGAGTCTGAGGGTTTTGGGACTCTTCAGTCTGGAGAAGAGAAGGCTCAGGAGGGACTTGGTGCAGCCTACAATTACATAAGGGGGGGTACATCAGGACCTGGGAGAACACCTGTTC
>NW_017728994.1:37296265-37298967 GCF_001723915.1 Gavialis gangeticus | reverse complement strand
CAAGCTGGCAGAGGGTAGATTTAGGCTAGATATCAGGAGGCACTACTTCACGGTCAGGGCAGCTAGGATCTGGAACCAACTTCCAAGAGAAGTGGTGCTGGCTCCTACCCTGGGGGTTTTTAAGACAAGGCTAGACGAACACCTTGCTGGGGTTGTTTGACCCCAGTACTTTTTTCTGCCAAGACAGGGGGTTGGACTAGATGATCTACTCAGGTCCCTTCCAACCCTAGAAACTATGAAACTATTTCTTGCTGGGGTCACTTGATCCCAGCTGACTTCCCGCTTATGGCAGGGGGGGCTGGACCCAATGATCTCTCAAGGTCCCTTCCAGCCCCTTATGTCTATGAACCTCTATATACAGTACACAAACACAAATCATGACAAAAATACTTTTTGTAATAAAATTAAAATATGTTATAATAGGTGTTTGACTTCTAGTGTATAATTTGTTTTTTTCTGGTTCTAAGATGGCAACCCCCCTCCCAAAAGGAGTATTTCTGGGGGACAAGGGGAGGGACTTCTGGTGACAAAGGTCAGGGGTCGGGGTGGAACTTCCATTCCCAATATGGTGGCCAAGGGACAGGGCATCTGTCAACAGGTGGAGTTACCCATTCGGCCCTTGACAGATCACCAAACCTCATTAAGCAGCCTTCCACCCAAAATAATTCCCCTCCCCAATCTAACCCAATGTCCTTTCTCAGAAAGGAGCAAGTAGCATATATTTTAGAGGAAAAATATTAGAAACTAAGCATGATTCAACTAAGGAATCTTTGTCAAAGTAAAACTGCCGCAGTCCCACATACATCAATGTCCACACCTATAATTGTAGTACCATTTCTCTTTTCAGCTTTTGTATGTATCACCCTACAGAAAATGAAAGCGTCTTAACTGTAGTATCATATACTTTATAACTTCACTCAAATAATTACAATAAAAATAAATGTCCAGATTGTATGGTAGCTCCTAAAGTCTGGAAGCATTTTGGAAAATTATGACAGGCACAAAGGAAAAGACGTTTCAAGGGTGACCTAGATCAGTTGTAGTGTCATGTCCCATCCTGTTTTTTATTGCAACAGAATGTTGATACTTCTCAGGGTTAGGTTACTTTCCTGCTGCAGAAATTAAGGTTTGCAAACTAGCCAGCAGACAGCTGTGTGGGACCGCTGAAGTGCTCCATCTGTTTGCTGTGGCTTTTATTTTCATAGGAGGCTGCTTCCCTAAGCAGCTGAGTGGGACAAGGGCTGTGTTCCAGTTAAGTGGAGAAGTGTCATCTTTTGAAGTAAAAGTCACAGCAAACAGATGAATGGCTCACACATAATTTGGCAACCACTACAAATTAAATGGCTTGTGATACAAATGATATATGTCTATTGTATTTATGTGAAAGATATACATACATGTTTTATATCTCTTATTACTATACAGGTGTCTAGGATATATTTGACTGTACTTGCCATTTATGTTAATTTAATTTATTTTCCCCGGATAAATGTGCAAGATCATTCAGACAAATCTGTCTCCAAATCTCAAAGGGTCAATGTAGATAAAGAAACTTGGAATATGAACTGAAGTCCATGATTCTGTTTCTAGTGCATTATCCTTGCTGTGGACAGAAACCCACCCCAACTTTGAAAGACATTTGAATGCACTGATGAATATGGGTGAACCTGTTTGTCATGGATTAGGTAGCTTCATATTTTCCAAGGACTGCTTTCAGTGGCATATTTTTTTAATTTTGGTAGTTTTAGTATCAAGAGTAAATCTAACTGTATGTACTGTTAATACAGTTATTATACTTTCCACTTCATAAACCAGCATGTCATCTTCCTGAACTGTCTTTGCCATCTGGAGGGACAGCTGATACTTTAGTCACCTGGGAACTTGTAGGAAGTTAAGCTACAATTGTATGAGTCATACAATTTGCAGTGCATTAGTCTCTGCCAAATTCTGTCCATCCATTTATGATACCATGTATTAGATACCAATTTTGTCAGTTAAAATAAAGCTTCTGAGGCATCAAACAATATAGTTCCTTTTTAACTGGATGTCCATTCAGTCACAAGGATACACATTATTATGATTTTGAACATTTCATATTTCAGAATATAATTGTACTATTTTCTACAGCTCTTGCCATCTAGAACAAAGAGTTATAAATAAATACTGAATTAATTATGACTACATAGTATGACTTTCTGGGTATTTGGTAAAATTATCAATATTGCCTAAGCAGTTTAGGAACCCATGCTACATTGATTTTCCAAGAAGACTTGCAACCTAGACAACCTTGGTGTAACTTATGGGAGTTCAAATATTCTGTACACACTGGCTGTATCTACATGAGACAAAGTACTATTTACAAGTAACTAGAGTTGCTGCATAGTAGAGTCACCAAATGGCTTTTAGGTGACAATGACTGCACAGTAGCTCTTTACTACTGCACATCAGCATTGTGTCACGCTTCCTGCCAGACAGTGCTATTGTGCAGTAGTATATATACACACACACACCACTCACACTAGCAACTTAGATACAAGCATGTTCAAAATAACTAGTTTAGGTTCATGCACACCTATCACCAGTTTAAGCCCATACACGCTACACACACCAAATTTAGACAGAATTAGTTACCAGTTAACAACACTTGCACATCCAATACACATACATAGATTACTAATTCATATACCACACACGCACACAAT
>NW_017728994.1:37282704-37291265 GCF_001723915.1 Gavialis gangeticus | reverse complement strand
CTTTCTGGGTATTTGGTAAAATTATCAATATTGCCTAAGCAGTTTAGGAACCCATGCTACATTGATTTTCCAAGAAGACTTGCAACCTAGACAACCTTGGTGTAACTTATGGGAGTTCAAATATTCTGTACACACTGGCTGTATCTACATGAGACAAAGTACTATTTACAAGTAACTAGAGTTGCTGCATAGTAGAGTCACCAAATGGCTTTTAGGTGACAATGACTGCACAGTAGCTCTTTACTACTGCACATCAGCATTGTGTCACGCTTCCTGCCAGACAGTGCTATTGTGCAGTAGTATATATACACACACACACCACTCACACTAGCAACTTAGATACAAGCATGTTCAAAATAACTAGTTTAGGTTCATGCACACCTATCACCAGTTTAAGCCCATACACGCTACACACACCAAATTTAGACAGAATTAGTTACCAGTTAACAACACTTGCACATCCAATACACATACATAGATTACTAATTCATATACCACACACGCACACAATGATATCTATATATGTATATATATATGTATTCACTAATTTACACACATACCACCCACCTACACATACACACAGGTGAGTTCTTAAGTTGGGTGTTGTGATGTATATGTATGTATGTGCATGGTGTACTTGGGATACCTGGGGAAAGGTTAAGGTAAGAAAGTAGAAGTGTAGGGAGTTAAAGTTAATCAGGACTGGGATTAGAACCACTAGACTACAGGGGCCTGGGCTGAAGAACTGAGGCTTGGGGGTAACTTTAGGTTAATTGAGCTTAATTGATTAAATGACAATGCTCAAAGCCTGCAGAACAGGTACAGAGTCTGGGACTGGAGCCAGAGCTACAGGGGAGCTGAAAAGGTAGATGGGGAGGAGGGAAAATGGGACTAAGGGAAAGTGTGGGTGTTAAAGAGGGGCTCTGGGTGTGGGGAGCCAGAGCATAGCTCTGGGGCTGCTAGAGAAGTTGCAAGGAACAGCAGTAGGTGCTGGGAGCTGGAGAAAACTGCAGGACAGCCACGAGGAGCTGGGAAGCTGCAGTGGGGGGCGGGGATGACTACAGAAGGTGCCGGGGAAGCCTGAAAGCAGCAGAAAATCACAGGAAGAGCACCAAGTGGCAGGGTAGCAGGAAAGCAGAGAAAGGTAGCAGAAAGTCACAGGGAAAAGGCAGTAGCAGCAGGGGAGGCTGAGAGGTGGCAGAAAAGGGGAGATGGAAATGGGAGAGATCAGGAAACTAGCAGAGAGAGTGGGGACTAGAGCTGAGAGAGAGAGAATGAGGCTGGAATTAATGATAAGGAAAGGACTGGGATTTAGTAAAACATGACCCAAATCGGGGTTACAAATGACAGTGGTTTTATTGAACAGGGGAGATGGTGACACAATGTTTTATTGGTTCTCTTGCACCCACACACACACACACACACACACACACACAATGGCAGCAGGAGTTAGAGAGGCTTGGTGCAGGGGCTGAAGTCCACTGAAGTCCAGAAGGAGAGAGAGAGAGTCCAAATTGTAGGGGGAGGTATGCAGGTAATATCTACTTATCCAGGCTGGAAAAAGGTCCTTGTCCAGTAGATGTTATCCAGAGGGGGGTCGCCGGCAGGGCCTCTGGGTGGATAGGTGGTGTGGCATGGTGCTGGTCCAGACGGAGAAGGCATCCCACTGGGTCTGTCTTCACTGCCCATATGTGTGCTCCATGCAGGGATGTGCAGTGTCGGGTGTCTGTAATGGTGAGCATTGCTGATTCTACAGGGTCTTTTGTCTTTCAAATGCTGGTCTTGTCTCTGTTGCTAGGCGAGATCCGTGGTTCCTGGATGAATCAATGTGAGGTGATGGCCCAGTCGTTACAGGCCATTCAATACAGGTCTCTTACCATTGTATTTCAGTCATACCCAATCACACTCATTCATCGGGGAACCAATTTACATGGGAGGGATACGTGACCCATACAGTTGCGACACACAGGGGATGCCCGGGCAGAGGACACAAGATGGAGACTTGACATATAAAATGGAAACTTGACATTACTTTGGGTCACTTACAAACACAGGCCTAAACCATACAATATCCATATGAAACAATAAAAATCAATACAAAAATGATAAATATACAATATACAACAGTAAAAATCAACACAAACCTAATAATAATACAATATAAAATAGTGGATATCCAAAACCAAAAACTTGCTACTAAAATAAAAATGTTTAAAGCTTATCCTACATCTTAGCTTACTTATACTTATCTATAGGGAACAGAGAGGGAGAGAAAAAGTCAAAAATGTTTGGGGAAAGGGAATGAATGCAATAAAAAAAAGAAAAAAAAGAAAAGAAAAACTGGGGGTTTTGCTACAATAATAAGGATGAGCTCATCAGACAAGCTAGATGAATGTGGACAGATAATAACTAGACTTCTAGAACTTCATTGCTGCAGTTTTAGTCCTAAATTTCTTAAGAAAGCTCTATATCAGATTTGTTTGTAAAACATGGATTGTACAACATGCATCAAGTCTTTTGTTTTATACTTCTGCAAAGATCAATTACACTGGTACAACATGTTGCATGGTTAGAACCTGAGACTTCTAAAGGCCAAGGTTACATTTCAAAGGACCTTCTGAAAATTATACTCATTTCCCAAAATGAGGAAAGTAGAAGTGGTACTGAAAAGTCGTGTCTCTGTGCATCTTAACCTTTAGGAGACAAACTGTGATAACTGCTGTACATAGGTCAATTTTAATTAAAACTGCCAGTTTTACAGTATACTTAGAATTACTATTGTTAACATACTGGGTATCTGAAGCACAGCAGCAAGAGCTCTTTAACATATTGTCAGGAAGCTACATTTTAAACTACATACCAAACCTCCAAATCAATAATAGCTTTGCAAATCTTCTGTGTGCAGCATCATGCCATAAAGGCATCTGTATCTACCACTTTGATGTGCCCTGAAGGTCACAGAAACACCAAAATAATCAGCAGGAGTAGGCTCTTGGTCTTCCCTCTACTCTCAAACACAGATGTAAAGAATTGATCATCATCTAATACATTATAATTAATATATTTGAAATTCCTCTTCCTGCTATGACATTTCTGGGCTATGCACACTTCTTAATTTTTGTACTATTTTATAAAAATGCCATTTTACTATTATCACCCAACAGGAGAAATCAGTGAGTGTGCCTAAAATGCTAAACCTAGTTTAGATACCAACTGATTTTACTGTATCTACCTGAAGGGCTTTTGCTGGCATAGTTACATTGGTTGGAGGACATACTGTACTACATGCCCAAGCAATAAAGCTGAACTCCAATTTATAGTCTAGGCCCAGCCTAAACTGCACTGTATCTGTTTTCACCTTCAGCCTCCTTGCAACAGGAACCACATGCTTTTTATATGTTGTATAGAAATGAACATATTAACCAGAGCTCAGTGAATATTAGGAGCATAATTCATGGAATATTAGGATCAGATTCATGGAAGGGTCCAAGTTCCCATAATGTAAATTATAGGTCTGCCTCAGGGGTATAGTGGTTAGCTTATTATTAAATATCCTTTAACAATTAAATCCACTAAATTTAAACTTAATGTGGAGGTAAATATTCTCTACACATTTTATTCTATGTTAGCTGAAGTACCCGTTCATCTCCCGGGTTGTTATTTTTGTAATCACAGTGTTTGTTTATTTTCAAAGAATTTAGTACAACATATTTAGCTAAAAATGTTGTTTATTTTTAAAGAACATAGTACAACATATTTAACATTTAATATTTCACATGGAGCAAAAAAAAGGCAAGCGTCAATATAATTATGACAGTGGAGCTGAATTCACTGCATCCAAAACGGAGTGGCACCAGTTTGTTATCTGAGAAGTGAAGTAATCCCAGTCAATGGAAGCCCCAAAAAGGGTCAAGTGAAAAATAACCCACCTATAATTTTCCTTGGGTGGTATTCAGTGATTTTGGAAGGTTTAGAGTAAATAGGACCAGTCATTCTCAAGTTATAAGTGAACATACATACATACATACACTTCATTTTATATATAGAGATAACAGAACAGTTCCATCATGCATACAAATGTTAAACTTGTAAGCTCCTTTAGGGTAATTCTATCTTGTAGCAATGAGCCCTGATTAATTATTATTAATCATGAGTCTTGATAAAATATGATGCAGGTTATTCTTCTGATAAATTAGCTATGGAAGTAAACACAGCCTTGCAGGTCTGATGGGGTGGAAAGTAACCTGTTTAAATTCGCTGATGACACCAAAATTTGGGGGGAGGTGAGCACGCTAGCAGGGAGGGAGAGATTGCAGAGGGATCTGGATAGGTTACAGGGGTGGGCTAACAGGAACAGGATGCGTTTCAATACGGACAAGTGCAGGGTGCTGCACTTGGGCAGTAGGAACCAGCAGCACACTTACACAATGGGGAACTCCCTACTTGAGAGCACGGAGGCAGAAAGAGATCTTGGAGTCATTATTGACTCCAAGATGAACATGGGCCGACAATGCGAGGTCATGGTTGGCAGGGCTAACCGGACCTTGTCGTGCATCCACAGGTGCATCTCGAGTAGAGCCAAGGAGGTGATCCTCCCCCTCTACGCGACGCTGGTCAGGCCACAGCTGGAGTATTGTGTCCAGTTCTGTGCGCCCCATTTCAAGAGGGATGTGGACAACATGGAGAGGGTCCAGAGGAGGGCCACCCGCATGATCCGGGGACAACAGGGCAGACCCTACAGTGAGAGACTGCGGGACCTGAACCTATTCAGCCTCCACAAGAGAAGGCTGAGGGGGGACCTGGTGACCGTCTATAAACTCACTAGGGGGGACCAGAAGGGTTTGGGGGAGACACTGTTTCCCCTAGCGCCCCCTGGCATAACAAGGAGTAATGGGCACAAGTTGATGGAGAGGAGGTATAGATTGGACATCCGCAAAAACTACTTCACAGTTAGGGCGGCTAGGAGCTGGAACCAACTTCCAAGGGAAGTGGTGCTGGCCCCTACCCTGGGGGTCTTTAAGAAGAGGCTGGATGCCTACCTGGCTGGACTCATTTGAGTCCTGTTTCTTGTTTTTGGGGTTTTGTTGTTCTCCCTCCCTGGCGGGGGGTCGGACTAGGAGATCTACTAGGTCCCTTCCGACCCTTAATCTATGAATCTATGAATCTAGGTCAGGGCACTTACTGTATTAAGAGAACTTTGCTAGTATTGGAATACCAATATATATTAAATCAGGAAAACACACCAACTGCAGATAAAGTTATACCTCAAAACTGTACCTTGCAGTGACATAGCAAGGCCACAATCATCAGTGAAATTAGCTATACTTGTAAAAGTGACATTTTGTCTGTAACTACAAGACCAGGAGTTTCTCCTGATCCATCTGTGTTACTCAAAGGTCACAGCTCTTCACATCCCTGACCAACCTAACTGTGCCATAGTGAAGTCTTCTGTAGTAGCCTAAATTTCCCATTTTGAGCAGAAATTGCTGATGAAGATCTAGGTGTTTTCTCAATGTAATGGATTTATTTACAGATGGTACAGAAAGTCCTGCCCTTGAGTAGGGCAACACCTTGCAGAAACTCCATGGTGTTGATCCCAGAAATGGTTGTTTTGTACTGCCCCCTTAGACCTCTCTCAGACAAGTTTTGCTTCTTAATAGTCACCTCTTTCTTTTCCAGTATTTGAGCTTTACATCTGGGAAAAACATAGTCCAGAGCACTTCAACAAGGCCACATAGCTTTGAAAGGTGAACCTGGTTATTTGCCCTTTTATTGTGCAGCTGTCCCACAATATAAAGCAATCTCAGGACACAAATTCCAGGATAAGAGGAACACCTCTGTGAAACAGTTTTTAGATGATATTTTTAGTTCTTCCTGTGGGGACTTTCGTCCTCAGTGCTTATATATCAGTGACTAATCTTGTGCATGCCATAAATAACTTGTCTTAGACCAATAATAACAACAAATTATTTAGGACAGGGCTGTCCAACTTGCAGCCCATGGGGCACATGTGGTCCATGAGGGGTTAATTTGCAGACCCTGGGCTCCAACCCAACCACTACTCCCCCAGTCACTCCAGCTACAGCAGAAGCTGGGAGCTCCAGGCTTCCTCTCCCTCCTCCAGCTTCCACTTCTTGCTCCTGCCACAAGGAGCAGGGCAGGGCAAGTGCAGCATAAAATGCAAGAAGAAACCAGGTTGCTGGGAGTGGATGCTAGGGTACTTGTGCAGTGTGGTATAGTTAGGGGCCCATGGCTTGCCTGGTGTGCAGCCCCTGCTAGTGTTGCCTACTTAGCAGTAGCCCCTAGCTGCTTAGAAGCTGGACATCCCTTATTTAGGCCGAAGATTTCCGGCTTTGCTGTGGACTGCAAGCTGTACAACAGAAAATTGAATGTGAACATTTAGATCTGGTGGCTATGATTTCTAAACTTACATTTACATCAACCTTACTTTAAATAGTAGAATTGATTTTGAGACAATTCAGGTGAAAGACAGAGCAGATGAGTACTTGATAAACCAGAAAAAAAATACTTTTGGTTCGAGATTATTATAATGCTTTATTTATCTTATCAAAAAAGGAACAGTAAAACACACAGTAATTAAATGGTGTTTTTTAAATTAAGATTTTTTAAATAAATAAAATTAAATTCCTCAAGTGACATTAAACAAAGTTATGATATGAATTCAAGCCTACATATTGAAATTCAGCCTTCCAGACACTCCATCTGCCCCACCATCATAGCATTCACAAGCTGCCTGGTACCTAGAGGTATGCAGAAAAAACATTTAAAGCTATCGCTGTGTCCAAATCTCCAAATCTTTCCAGATCTCTCCAAATTGTTTTGGAGGGTTCCAGTTCAATTAAGAAAGATTAAAAGGTCTCCTGATATGAATTGGATTCTGAGATTTGGCCACCGAATTGGGCGGAATTTCCACTGAATCGAATCAGGGACTGAAGCTTCACAAAGTCCTAGTACCTGGACGATCACAGCTACAAAATCACTACAACACTAAACAAATAAGCTGATGAATAGAGAAATCCATTAGTTTCTGATGGATTTTTTTCTATTAATTATATTTTGTATTGTAAGAAGGCAGCTTTCTAATAAAAAGGTTTCACAGGAAAATTACATTACTGCCAACTCCACCAGTTCAACTAATTAAGACAGTCATTACTTTACATTAATTGTCCATTTCCAGTGAAAGAAACTATTTGGATAATGGATGAAAACAACTTTAAATTATGCCAGGAGTATATTATATAACCATGAACTGCCATGGTAATTAAATTTTACAGAAAAGCTTGTAATTACATTGCTACATTTTACAACAGTATGGTGCTATTCTGATGAATAGTTTCTCTTCAGGCTAATCTGCTCATTAGATTCTTGAATTTCCTATTCATTTTACTATGACTATTTCTGTTCTATATCTAGCTAATTGCTTTCACAGTGTTCACAAAAAGAATTTGAAATCAGAAAACAATACATTTCTAAGAGAGAAATGGATGGAGAGGGGGAATTTACCTTAATTACTTTAACATTCTCAGGTACTGTGGGTGGCATGGTATCCGTATGGCAGGCAATGGAAGTGATTTCTTTGTAGTCAGGATTTCAACTGCAGCAGTTAAAACTGTTAATAATGTTTAAGAAAATTTCTCTAGTCTTTGATTCCTTCATTATGAAAAATGTACAGTTACTCAAATTTGAAAAATTAGAATTATTCAACCCAAACAGAACTTAGCTAATTTCATTTCAATTCAGATTGCAGTAAGGATTTAATAGTTCAAGCTACTTTCTTCACAGGACTGATCTGTATTTTGGAAATTGCTTATTAATAGGAAGGAAGGCTCAGTGATAATAAAAATCCATGCAATTTTACTATTTTTACAAATCTTATAGTAATCATTTGTACAGTCAGATGGATTTAAGCAGTGGCTAAACTTTTGAAGGGTTCTAAATGATTTTATATGTATGACAAGCTGTGCCTTGAAGATGACTAATTTAATAAAATATGCATAAAATAATTGAAGAAATGTATTTAATTTTGTGGGCTAAACACTGAAGGTTTACTGAAAACATACTGCATTGTCTGCTTTTCTTATTACATTAAGGAAGGAAAGCTCAGCTTATCCATTACATATGATGAATGTTTTCATAACTGTAACTGCTTTTTCTTTTAATGTATAATGTTAAAAACCCTCTACTGGGAAAGTAAGGTCTGCTTGGAATTTTTAATAGCTTAATTTAAATGACAGTCTGACTACTATAATGTAGTTGAAAGTCTTTTTTATGGCTAGAAGCTGGGTTGAGTTGGCTACCTCAGATGAGACAGAACAACTAGGGCTGGAGGCCAACATCCTTTAATGAATCTGGATGCCTAATTTTAACTGGTTTTCACTGAAGTTCCTAGAAGAGTGAATGTGTAAGCAAATAGCCTTGTTGATGACCCAAGACAGTAATTCCAATAGGCCCCTGATTCAAGGTGGAGGGAGGTGTGGGATGTATATTACGACATCGCCAGAGAATATTAAAAGTAGACAGGAATGCCACAACTACGTGAC
>NW_017728994.1:37277042-37277264 GCF_001723915.1 Gavialis gangeticus | reverse complement strand
TCCCTTTCTTGAAGATAGGCACCACATTGGCTTTCTTCTAGTCTTTGGGGACTACGCCAGAGTGCCAGGATTTTTCAAAGATCTGTGCCAGAGGCTGGGCTATGATGCTCGCTGGCTTCTTGAGTATCCTGGGATGTAGATTGTCAGGGCCTGCTGACTTGAAGGTATCCAGCTTCTCAAGGTGTTCCTTCATGAGGTCAGCATTAATGGAGGGCAGGAGAT
>NW_017728994.1:37261397-37276949 GCF_001723915.1 Gavialis gangeticus | reverse complement strand
CCCATCTGGTTCAGCAGGGGTCCAATGTTGCCCTTGCTTTTCCTCCGGCTCCCCACATATCTGAAAAAGGACTTTTTATTGTCCTTGATGCTCAAAGCTAGTTGGAGTTCAGTTGCAGCCTTGGCTTTCCTGGTTTGCTCCCTGCAGGACCGGACCAGTGCAGAATATGCAGGAAATATGCAGGTGATATCTAGTTATCCCAGGCTGAAAGTGGGTACTCGATGGCCTGTCAGGGTCTCCTTCAGTTTGGTGTTGTCCAGAAGGGGGTTGGCGACAGGGCCTCTGGGGTGGATAGGCAGTGTGACATGGAGCTGGTCTGGTCCAGATGGAAATGGTGTTCCCAAGGAGTCAGTTTTCACTACCCCTTTTTAAGGGGCAGACTACCTACGATCTCCTATAGGAGGGCCAGTCCAGGCAATTTCAGTCCTGTTCCAGAGGGTTCCAGATGTTCTTACTGACCATGTGCAGCCTTGGCACAATGGTGGGTTGCCTCATCTTTTGTTTCTTGAATGCTGAGGGTGATTCCAATGGCTGGGTCATTGGTCCAGGTATTGGTGTTGATGGTTTGGTCATTCAGAAGGAGCTATTTTTAGACTGCCATTGTCTCTCAAGCACCCACATTCAACCCCATTCAATCAGGAACCAAGTTACATAGGAGGGATAGTGTGAGTTGTAAGTTACACAACCAGGTATGGGGACAAGATGGAGGCTTGACATTACAAGATGGAAACTTGACATGACTTATGCTAACTTACATATATAGGCCTAAAACAGTAATCACACAATATAAAAGCAGTACAAACATAATAATTATCACTTATAAAACACTGGGTATCTATATCAAAATAGCAGGGCACTTATTTGCAAAGAGGGGAGAGAAAAATAAAACTTACTACCTAAAATAAAATGTTAAAGCTTATCCTATATCTTAGCTTACTTATAATTATGTATAGGGAATAGAGAGGGAAAGAAAAAGTCAGAAATGGTTGGGGAAGGAGAGGGAAAGCATTTTAAAAGAAAAAGAAGAAGAAAAACTGGGGGTTTTGCTACAGAAGCACCTGCAATTGCTCTCTGTGTGTGCTCTTCCTGGATGGAAGGAATAATAAAGAAGCCAGAGGCTGGCGTGCAATACAGGCAAGAAAGCCAGTCAGTGAAAATTAAAATGGTGGTGTCAGGAGGTGAGGAGCAAGCTGGGGTGGGGGTGCAGAGGGGGATGTAGCAGATAAAAGTGGAGAGGTACCTGGGGAGTCAGATGTCTGGCAGGTTCTAGTGTGTTAGAATTCCAATATCTGATGTTTTGAGTGCCCTTGTTTCATTTCCAAGGCTGTTTCGAATCCTTTCATTTCATTTCGATTTCACTATTTAGAGCTTGAAACTAGTTGAAACAGCATCAAAATGAAACACCCAGTGAAATTTCCCACAGCTCTAGTTACTACCTCTTACATGCAAACCTTTTTGAATCTTTGTCCAACAATAAATAAAAAGGACATCTGAAAGCTTGCACTTTATCTTGCAAGAAAATATTTTCTTCCACAACAAGGTCAACATTAGTTTGTAGCTTGCTCAGAGTGTGGGACCAAGCCATCAGCCTATATCAAATCTTAAGCAAAACATAAGCTGTTGTGCTTCCTAACTAAGGATTTTTTTCCTCAGTAGAAAGTTAACAGTGTAGAATGAGTCATAAAAATAAAACATCTTCTCTCCAGCTATTGTGTCTTAATTTCTAAAGCTTCCTAGTTTAAAGAAAAGCAGTAATAGTAACTGCTGTGCCTGGCTTCCTGTAATCAGACACCAATGAAGAATGTCTTGCATTTGAAAAATTGTCTACATTTATCCCATCTACGTAGTCAGTCCAATTAGAGATATCACCCTACGAAATCCTTGCCTCTTTCCTTGTCTCTTGTATAATTTCTGGACCATCGCAGTTACAACATCACTCTTAGACTACAATAAAAGCAGTTGTATACATGTTCTTCCTGTGCCAATATGAGAGTAGAAGCAATTGGCTTCTTTCATAGCTTGAGACTTCCACAGTAGCTAGGGAAGTCTGGCAGCCAGACTTGTGTCTAAGGAAGATATTTCAAAGACCTGACATCCTCTGACTCTACAGCCCCAAGCTACTTATGGAGATGAACAATTAGTAGTGGCCTAGACAAGTCACTACCATTGCTAAATGACCAAATAATAAAAAATCCTTAAAGTATTATTTTTATTTTCAGTTGTCTGAAGCTATTTCAGAACTCATTTTCCTGTTACCATTTCCTGCTTTACCAGTTTTGTCAATTAAATGAGACACAGATGTGAGGTATGACGATTGCTTCCCATGTCTAAGTACAGAATTCCCTGCCAGATGAGACTAGAGTTACAACAAATCTCAAATCTTGGGGAACAAATGAAAACCAGCTATTCAGAACAGTATTTTCATAAGTAAAGCCACCTCAAATTTGAGATAAAAAAGGAGATGCAATGCTCATTATTTTAGAACGTGGTGGTTCCTTTGAACTTCCATTATCTCTGTAAGAGAAGAACCACCGATGAACCAAGCCATCCTGATAGCATTTAAGAAACACCTGTCTTAAATACTATCACAGACATTAGGGCCTCCAGTATTTTTATTTAGATTATGACCCCAGTTAGTAACAGGCAACTAAGCAGAGTAGCATTTGACAGCTGTACACAGAGTTCAGACAATATGCTAGACACAGATGTGGCTTGCTGGGGCTGGTAGGCTAGATTAAAGGTCAGTCAGTTTGGTTCTGGAGTGTTTTGTTCTGCTTCAGTGACAGCTTTTCCGAGGGTCACTGTCTGTGAGTGAGAGAAATCTGTATGAATTTGTATAAACAGTGCAGGTACTTCCATCTATATGATTCACCATGAAGTCTGCTACAAAGAGTTAAGCTCAAACCTGGGAGGTTTTTATAAATCCCCAGATAATGACTCCTGTTCAATTGCTTTTTCTCAAATGAACAGTACGTCAGGTCTCAGCTGGAAACTTCCCTGCTGAGATACATCAATTGGATTGACCAGTTTCAGGGAGTCTTGGACAAACACAGGGACTTTTAAATGGATAAAAAAGATAAATGCCTCTGAACTCAGTGGGAATAACGGTGACTGAAGGTCAGACTGGGAGACAGAAGGTGCAGTCTGTCCTGTTCAACCCTCATGCTGAGGAGATGTCTGGGACAAAGTAGGGATTGCTTAAGTAATATAAAAAGGTATATTTCTTCTTTGGTTTTGAACCCTCATCTTTTCTAGTTGTCACTCTCATATAGAGAAAAAATACCTTGTTTTGAATGAGTTATCATCTGCCATTATCTTTTCATATTAGCCATAAGTGGACATGGCTGGAAAAATGTTGCTAAATGGCAAATTCATCAAAAATGTTGATTCTGGACGTCCTGGAAAGAAAAAGCAGGGTGATATCCTTCCCTTTCTATCCAACTGGTCAGTGGTTACAGCAGATTTGATTCCCTCCTTTGCCTAAGGAGAATCCTGCACCATCTGCCACCTTCCTCCTCAAGAATAAAACTAGCTGGCATTCTGGAGTAGGGGTGCTGGCAGTATCTCCAGCTGACAATGTTTCATTATATATAAATAAGTATTCCATGGAACAGAGACTGGAACTTTGCTTTCCCAATTATAAGGGTCCTAGTCATAGGGATAGGATAGCATTCATTCTCTGTCTTGACAGATATTTAAGTTATTACATACGAGGAATAGCTCTGAAAGGAGAGATTGTTGGTTAGGGTTCACACTTTGGAGGTGGGAGATAGAGGCATAGAGAAGAAGGGCTGGAAGGCATCTACTCCAACCCCCTGCCTGAGGCAGGATCAGCCCTACACAAACCATCCAATACAACCATAATCTCAACTCTACATAAGACTAACATCTACCTAATACCCTAACCTCCCACAGGTAAAGCAGGGGAACCATGGCAGCCAAAGTCCTGCTTCTATAAAATTGTATCAGTATATGCTCAAAAGGTCCCAGGAAAAGGGCCACAACCCACTACAGAGCAAGGCAAAAACTCCCACGCTCCATACCAATCTGACCATGGAGTAAAATTCCTTCCTGGCCCCAAATATGGCAATCAGCCTGACCCTGAGTGGAGGGGCAAGACCTTCTATCCAAAAAGCTTCAGCTTGCTCCTATCAGGAGAGTTGGTACATCCCAGTCAAATTCCTCAGCCTTAGCTGTAGCCAACACCCAATGTTGGCTCTGGGGTGGCTTAAAAGCACCCTGATACATATAGCAGGAAAAAAGGAGGGTGGGGGCAGGAGCAACCAGCAAAGTCCAGAAGCATGGCAAATACCCATGGTAAAAAATAGGTGTAGCTATGCCTACATCATCCCCAACCAGTGGCTGCCCAACCCGTTGCTGAACACCTCCAATGATAGAGAGTCTACCACTTCCCTGGGCAATCTATTCCCCCACCTCATTATTCTGACAGTGAAGAAGTTTTCCTGGCTATCCAATCTAAACGTACTTTGCTGCAACCTCAAGGCATTGCCCCACATCCTCCTCTCTGCAGCAAGAGAAAAAAAGATGCCCTCCTCTTCCTTTATGGCAGCCCTTCAAAAATTTGAAGTCTGCTATCATGTCCCTTCTGAAGTGCCTTTTCCACAAGCTGAACATACTTAGCTCCTTCAGCTTCTCCTCGTATGACTTATCTTCCAAGCCCTTGGTCACCTTTGTTGTCCACCTCTGGACCCTCTCTAATTTCTTCATCTCCTTTTGAAATGCAAAGCCCAGAACTGCATACCCTACTCCAAATGAGGCCTAATCTGTGCTCAGTAGAGAGGCACTATCATTTCCCATGTCTTGCACCTAATGCTTCTATTGATGCAGTCCAAAACCACATCAGCCTGTTGCATGGCTGCTTCACACTGCAGACTCATATTGAGTCTGTGGTCTACCAAGACTCCAAAATCCTTTTCCATAGAGATGCCATCCAGCCACATGTCCCCCATTTTGTATTTTTGTCCCCCCCCAAGTATAGAACCTTGCATTTGTCTGCAACTAACTTCATCCTGTTAACTCTAACCCAACTTTCCAATCTATTGAGATTCTTCCAAATTGTGCTTACATCCTCCAATGGGTTCACAATCCTTCTTGAGGTTGTGTTGTCTGCAAACTTGCTTGTAAGCTTTCTGTGCCAGCATCCAAATCATTATTAACATATTAAACAGCACTGGGCCCAAGACAGATGCCTTTGGGACTCTGCTCAAGACCTCCTGCCATTCTGACATGGACCCGTTACTAACTACCCTTTGCTTGTGGCTATTGAGTCCATTATCTATCTATCTTGCAGTAGTTTTACCCAGCCCACATTTCTCCAATTTATGTGAAGGTCATGTGGCACCTTGTCAAAAGCCTTGCTGAAGTCCAGATACACTATATCCACAGCATTCCCTTCATCCACCCAAGTAGTTACTTTGTCAAAGCAGATCAGGTTTGTTTGACATGGTTTGTTTTTCATAAATCCATGCTGGCTGCTTGTAATCAGCCTTTCCTCCTCCAGATGCTTGCAAATGGCCTTCCTTAGGTATTGAGATGAGGCCAACTGGTCTGTAGTTCCCCAGGTCCTCTTCCCCTTTTTAAAGAAGGGCACTAAATTGGCCCTTTTCCAGTCCTATCTCCCATGACTTCATAAAGATCATTGCCAAGGGCTCTGAGATCTCCTCTGCTAGTTCCTTCAGGAACCTAGGATGAAGTTCATTCAGTCCTGCTGACCTGAATTTATTTAGGCACAACAAAAGTTCTCTGGCAGTCTCTTTTGTTATCTCCTCCCTGAGTTGTTCCCCTTCCTTATCCAGAAAACCATTATTAGGTATCTGGCAGCTTAATTTTTTTGTGAAGATGGAGGCAAAGTTGGGCTTCCCATAAATGTGGCCTTTAGAAGATCCCAGACTTCCTGCGGGCCGTTATCCTTCAATCTAGCCTCCTATGATACCAGGCCTATTAGCTCCTTGAGTCAGATGAAATCTACCTTTTTAAAATCTAGCATTTCAATTTTGCTGAGACATGTATTTAAATCCCCTGCGAAGGGAACCAGACGTGTCTTGCATATCTTAGGTAAGAATCTTCAGTCCAGGTTTGCTGAGTCAAAGGGGGATACTTCCCTGTGCTCCAGTTTTGTGAATTTGCCCCTTCCCCCCTTTATTTTTCCATTTTGTGTCATAGGAAATTTTTCTTTCTTTTTTCCCCCCCCATTTTGGTAAGAAAAAAAAATTCAATCCAAATCAGTCAATGGCAGAAATGGAGCAAGATTTTACAAAGTGAAAGGGAGGGAGGAAAGCAGGGGGATGTAGTTGCAGTGACCAGTGCTGCTGGGATGGCTGCAACCCCTGCTACCAGTCACCTCCCCCTTCTCCCCCTTCAACTGGGGCAGGCAGACCATACCACAGAAGGAGCAGCCAGGGACTTAAGTCCTAAGAAAGGTAAGAATTCCCCCCAACAGAGTAATGCTGTTGACTTGACACATGTCAGATCAACACTTGGGATCTCAATATTGTGCTGTTTGACAGGAAGGTATGATACAATTATATACACACATACACACAAACTGCACAAACACCACTATGAGTTCACGCACATGTACACATACACAAACTCAAACACACACATTCATGGCTGTGTTTTAACACTAGGGGGCATTGGGGTAACTTGGTGCTTGGGGTTACTCAAGGTCGGGTGGCCCCTAGGGTTACTCGGGGTCAATATGCCCTGAGGTTATTCAGGGTCACTTAAGGTTACTGTGGCCCCTGGGGTTACTTAAGGTTACTGGGGCTTCAGGTTACTTAAGGTTAATTAGTGTAAATTAATCACAGGAAAAAGCCAAATGCCAGCAGAGTGGAGGAGTGATGCTGGGAAGGAGCCGACACGGAGACTGGGGCCAGAGCTGGAGTGAAGAGACTACGGGGGAGCTGAGAGGTATGTGGGAAGAGGAAAACTGGGACTGGGGGGAGCTGGGGAAGCTGCAGGGGAGCTGGAGAGCTGCCGGGGAGCCACAGATGCAGTGGGGGAGCTGGAGAGGCTGCGAGGAAGCCATGAATGTGGCAGGGGAGCTGGAGAGCCTTCAGGTGCTGGGAGCTACATCAGGGAGAAGGCGGAGGTGGTGAGGCACACCGTGGGACAGAGAGATTGGGGAGAAGGCAAAGGCAGCAGGACACAAACAGGAAGGGATCGGGGAGAAGGCAGAGGCAGAGAGAGACACACACACAAGCAGGAATGGAGGGAGACATTGGGGAGGGAATGCAGAGAGAGAGACAGGGATTGGGGAGAAGGCAGAGCTGGCAAGACACAAATGGGAATGGAGAGAAAGATCAGTGAGAAGGCAGAGGTGGAGAACAGAGTGGGGACTAGAGCTGGGAAACCAAAAAGTAGGGCCAGGAGGTCAGCAGAGAGGGAGAGAAAGCCAGAGCCAGAGGAGATAGAAGTGGCAGAGGGGAACAAAGCCCAGAGGGAGGTCAGAGAGACGGGAATTTAGTTGGGAGCCTGCAGCGAGACAGAGACTGACTCAGGGTCATGAATATCACTTTTACTAGACAGGCAATGTACTATACAGCTCACAAAGTTATTGGTTCCTACACACAAACACACACACACAAGCACTCACACATGTACCCACACAATGGTAGCAGGAGAGAAAAAGGCTTGGTGGAGAGATTGAAGTTAAAGTGTGTAGGAACAGTCCAGGTTCTTTGCTTGGGGAAGAAAGGTGGGTGATATCTATCTTGGGCTGTGAGTTGATCCTCGATGGCCAGTCAGGGTCTTCTCCAGCAAGGTGCTGTCCAGAGGGGGTCACCAGCAGGGCCTCTGGGTATATAGGTGGTGTGGCGCAGTGCTGGTCCAGATGAGAGGGTCACACTCTACCACCCCTTTTATAGGGGTGAGCTACCTGTGTCTCCTATGGGAGGGACATGTCCAGGCAAGAACAGTCCTGATCAGATGTCTACATGCAGATCCAGGTGTCCTCATTGTCTGGTAGGACACAATGGTGGGGCTGCTGGTTTCTGTAGGGTCTTTGTCTTCCAAATGCTGGATTTCTGTTCTGCTCCTGGGTGAGGTACGTGGTTCCTGAGTGAGTCAAGGCAAGGAAATGGTCCAATCGTTGAGTTGATGGTCCAGTTGTTGAGTTGATCATTCAGTAGAGACCTGCTACCATTGTACCTCAAGCACCCTCATTCATTCCCATTCATTCGGGAACCAGTTTACATGAGACTGGTTATACGAGTCACAGTTACAACATAGGTTACACCCGGGCAGAGGATACAAGATGGAGGCTTGACAAACAAAATGAAAAGTTGACATTACTTGACATTACTTTACAAACATAGGCCTAAATCATATAAATTCAATATACAACAGTAAAAATCAATACAAACATAATAGAACACTATTTACAATATAAAAGGGGATTGTTACTATAAGTGAGTATAAGAACTTAGATTAGCTTACCTAATATTACTTGTAATCACTTATAAGGGATAAAGAGGGCAGAGAGAAAGTCAGAAATGGTTGGTGCAGGGGAGGGAATGTATTTTAAAATAATAATAAAAAAGAAAAACTGGGGGTTTTGCTACAATGCCCCCTGCTGGCTGCTGCCAGTGTCCTTAATGTCCTGGGGTGAGGGTAGATCTTGTCCTACTCCAACCAGGTTGCATGGGGGCTGTGCTCAGCCAGGACAGCAGTGACAAGCGTACATGTTCCCCCTCCCACACCTGCTCCCAAGCTGGTAGGGAACTGGGAGTGGCATGCAGGGAGGGGGAATGCACCCACTTGCTGCCATCTGTCATGCTATAGTCCTAGGCTGAGCCAGGATGGACTGGAGCTCCCTTCACCCCTGGGACAGCAGGGACAGCAGCAGTGACAGGCTAGGAAGGAGGGAAGGGGATGTGCTTTTAAGCATAGAGGGGAAGGGAAGGGTAGGATTCTTACCTTCTTCAGCATTTAAGACGCAGGCTGCTGCTCCTGCAACATGATCTGAAAGAAGGGGTGTTGCCACCCCCCTGCACTCTCCTCTGGATCTGTCCTGGCCAATGGTTTGCCTAACTTTAGTTGTAAGTCCTGAAAAAAGTCTATAACAATTGCAAAACTGCAAATGGACTTTGAGACATCTAGTAACTTGGATACCTAGTCTCTTCAGGGGAACTGCAGAATTTCACCCAAAGAGAAAGACAATCATGGGCCTGTAATTTGAGACAGCTGAATGAAAAGGACACAGATACAGCTCCCCCTGAACCAAAACAATGACAACAACAACTTTGGTGCATTCACTCTTTTCAAATAATATATTTACAATTGCAAACCAGGTAAACGTATTAATGCAGGAGGGTCAGACATGGATCTGGCCCACTGAACCATATTATCCAGCCCATGGGTTGCTGGAATAACCCCCCACACTGGCCCAAGTCCTGCACACTGCATGTGATACACGGATTGGACCTAGTGCCATGAACCTTGTACACAGCAGAGGGGGTTGGTTTGAGGCATGTGCTACATGTAAGCCCTGGGGCTGGTGCATGCTACACACTGCACAAGGGAGCTGTTCCAGTCTGTCCTGCAGATCGTCCCAGTGACCCTCATCTGGGCCATGGAGCTGGATGAGTTTGACACCCCTGCATTAGTGGAACACTTGCAGATATTCATTGCAACATAAAAGTGCACTATTTTATGTAGATTTCAAATTACTTCAATTCTGATTGACTAATCAGCATCACAGAGTCCCCAGTATGTCATGATTATTATGTTGATTGGAACTCATCTACAGCAACCTTCTCCATTTTAATGTGCCCATGCATTTAATGCAAGAGATAACTGTAAATATCTTTAAGTTTTCTTCTTTATTTATTATATTTTTAGACAACCCTGGCTTTAAAATCACGTATTGCCAGAGGTCAGTAAGAACTTTCATTCTATTTTCTTTTTATATACAAATGGTTGTAATTGTGTTGGCAGCCACAATGACATGTTCACAGCTCAAAAATCATTTCAAGCATTTTATTTACAAAGACTACATTTTCACATTTTCTTGCTTCTGCTCACAGGTTTCAAAATCTTCAGCCTCAGCTCTTATTAGAAAGAAAGAAGTGTTGAAAAATCTGTGGTTCTCAAATGACCTCCTTCCCTTTCAGAACAGTAAGTGCTTTGAAGGAGTGGCAGACAAAGTGACAAGTATTCTGATTAAAATGGAAATTAAATGAAAGCTTTTACTAACTCAAAGCACTGTAAGATCCTGAAAGAGCCTAGGCAGAAGGGCTGAGAAACTCTGAAAAGTGTATGCTGCTTGATTTAACATAATGGTACCTCCTGCTTTCAAATATATTATTCATCTCTCATTAAGAGACCTTCCATCATGGTGTAATAAATACTAGATAAGCAAAGTATTGAATGAAAAGAACATAAGATAATGGCTTCCTTTACAATAAAGAAAAAGCAAAACAACAAAAGTTAAGATTTAAATTATTTTATAATAAAAACATTGCATTTTCTGAAAGCAGTTTCTACAAAGAAATTAACTCAGAGGTCAACTTTAGATTAAGTTATTTATAACATACCTTCAGGTAAACAACTGTAACATTAATTTATTTAACCCCACCAACAAACAAGAGTTGCATTTCTGATTTCCAGTTTCTCTGGATGCACACAAATCAATTCTGTACAACACAAGTTATAGGCAATTATTATTATATGTGAAGACATATTTGTATTATTTATACTACAGATCATTGCATCGGCCTGCTTTTCTACATGGTTATTTTGATGCCTATTATCACAGTAACTGAATCTATCAAATAGCTGGCAATATTTTGCATAAATCAAGCAATACAGTTTTAATCCTTAAAAAATTTTTTTTAAATTTGAATCCCAGCATCAAATACCAGTTGCACATATATTAAAAAACACAATCCCAAAGGTTTTTTAAAAGTTGGTTTAATTAAATTTGGTGTTTCCCTTGGAGTGGCAGCAATCACATATACCAAGACCAGCAATAATTCTCACAATTATAAACTGAAGTGAAAACTCTATTTTACAACAAATTCAAATTGTCTCACAAAAACCACATGCAAGTAGCCTCTATACTAGGGCTGTGTGAAACGGGCCCTATTTGATTCAGATTCAGCCCAAATCAGAGACAGTGATTCGATTAATTGATTCGAATCACTGTCCCTGATTCGATTCGACCAAATCTGAATCTGAAGATTCGATGCTGATTTAGCGAATCAGTGATTCAGACACAGGCACAACTTTAAAAGTTTTTTTCTACATACCTTGAGCATGGCTTATGATCACTGCAATGCTGGGGTGGATGGAGCGTCCCACAGGAGCATGGGGGGCTCTCCAGTGTGTTTGGAAGCGAACGCAGAAGTGGACCGGAAGTACTTGCAGTCCACTTACAGGTCTGCCCGGGAGTGCACGGGAGGGAGTCCCTATGCCCCCCCTCCACCTCGGCGATCAGCCACAGGGGGACCCCGGGTGCCCCCCCCCCCCAGACCCAGGAGGCACCAGTCGCTGAGCCCAGGGCGGGGAGCATGGGAAGGCCCCCCCTGCACCCTCCCCGGTAGACTAGCAAGTGGACCGGAAGTGCTTCTGGTCCACTTCTGGGTCTGCTGCTGAGCATGATGAGGAGCTCCCCCATGCTTCTGTGCGACGCTTCATCTGCCCCAGCATTGCAGTGTTCAGAGCCCCTGCTACCCAGAGGTATGCAGAAAAAACATTTAAAGCTGTATCTACCTCCAAATTGCTGAATCTCTCTGAATCGATTCAGAGATATTAAAGGGTCCTCTGATTTGATTCAGATTCAGAGATTCAGCCACCGAATCAGGCCGAATCTCTGCTGACTCGAATCAGGGACCAAAGCTTCACACTGCCCTACTCTATACCTAAGCAATGTATTTTTACACTTCTAAGATCTAATCCTTGGCAAAATCTGATACCATAGCCTCAGTAGAATCTTCATGACATGAGCAAGTATTATGGTAGGAAATATATATTTAATTAAAATCCATTTCTGTGATCAGCAAAGTCACAGAAATCTTTAACATTTTCAGAGCAAATCAAAAACAATCCATATATAAGAAGAAAGACAAGAAGTATTGGATACTAGCCATACCTATGAGTCTAGTACTAAAAGCTAAAACAATGAACATAATGCTAAAACACAGGTTAGGGTTCAGTGATATGATCAAGTATTTAGTCACAGCCCTACATACAGCAGTCTGTACCTGATCTTATTACCATGGAATAAAGAGTAAAACTTCCCTGAATTCCAGTGAAAACAACAGCCAGTTCTTACAACTCAGTGCACCAGAAGTGCTAGAGAACCAGCTAGACTCTCTTCAGGAATTTTAACTAGGACTTGGGAGATGACAGCATAGTTAAAGTTTTGTAAGTCTTCTAAAGCTAATGGAAAACAAAAATCAAGGAAAATGTGAGTATTGAATGTATTGCATACATTTAATTGCATGAAACGTTATATAGAAAATTCAAAGTGATGAGTTTTTTATACTGCAGTAATTGAAAACACTTTATGAAAGGGAAACCATGCTTTAAGGCATAAACAGAGGGCAGCAGGGCTAATGCTGAGCTGTTTTACAAAGTGGGATAAAAGGGAACTCTGAGTCATCAAGTCCAGTCCCTTCTAGCACTGGTAGACACACCATAAAACCTACAAAGCTCTATCTTGAAACCAGTAAGGTTACTTGCCCTCACTGACAATTGGAAGAATCGTACTCTTCTGATTGTAGAAACCTTCTTCTAATTTAAGTCTAAATTTGTTCTGAGGATAGTCTCCACCTTAAATAGCTTGTTGCTCCTTTCATGGGTTTATTTCCTGATGTATGAAATTGAGAACAATCACGATATCCCTCCAAGCATTAGGCTGCACAAGGCAAATTCTCATTTCCCCTGACCATTACATCAGTTTTTCTCTGCACCTCCCTGTGACAGGAGTATCGCTATCGGAGCCTCTTTGAGAGTGACTCCGCCCTCCTGTAATGGGCTAACCACCTGCTTACTCGCCTGCCATGCCTTGGTCTTAATTAATTAATTGATTGGTGTAATCAGCGGGAAGCTGCCCATTTTATGCGCCCTGGTGCCAGGGGGCGCTACCTGTGGCTCCTTTCCTCCCCTACACCACAGCCCAAGCCTCTCAGATGGAACTGACGTGGTTTGACCTAGGTTCTGTTATGCTTTGGCCCTCTCCTTTCCTTCCAGGGCTCCTTGCCACCCCCCTTCTTGCTCTGGGGCTTCTCACCACCCCCCTTCTTGCTCTGGGGCTCCTTGCCACCCACCTTCTCTCTCTGGGAGTTCCTCGCCACCCCCCTTCTTGCTCTGGGAGTTCCTCGCTGCCCCCCTCCTCGCTCTGGGGGTTCACGCTACCCCCTCTCGCTCTGGGGCTGGGGGTCAATGCATCCCCCAAACCACTGTGCTCTTTCTGACACCAGGGTCCCCACGCTACTGTGGAGCTCCTATGAGGCCTCCTTCAACCCCTAATAGCCTCACCTGGTCCTCCAGTTAAAACAGTAAACACAAAACATAAAGCCCCTAGGCTATAACATAAAACTACACCGTCTGGTCGAAACAACGTTCTATCCCTACCGGGAAGATACTCCAACTCATGGCCACAACCAGGGGATGCTCATGCAGTCTATCTTCTCCTTTCTCTCTGCACTGGCCGAGCTCCCCCCTCCTTGGCCGCCAGATGGGAACTGCCCTTCTGGCCTCATGCCTGGGTTTAAGAAGGGCCAAGCCCTGCCCCTTCCTGTCAGCTGGTTCCCTTGGTTGCCCTAGCAACCAGCACCTGTGCTGCCCTGGTGACTGACAGTTGAGCCTCCCCCATCTCACCACTAGGGGTCTCTCCTGAGCCATTTTCTACTTTTAGGCTCAGGGCACCCAAGTGCTCTGCGACACTCCTCCAGTTAGAATTAATCTTTCTTGATTATGGGTATCCAGACTTATCTACAGTGCAGATTTTGAGAACATTGTTTTATTGTTGGGCTAATGCTAATGAATTCTTGAGATGAAGATACAAAGAGTGAAATCCTGGCTTGAAGTCAGTGGGAATTTTGCCATTGCTGTCAGTGGGACTAAGACTTCACCCACAGACTATAAGCAAAGGCATAAGGAGAAAACAAAGAGATAAGAAAGGGTAGTGAAAATATAGGGGGAGTAAAGAGGAGGACCATGGTAGCTAGCTGACTATTATTATTATTACTATTATTATTATTATAGTGATAAATGAACAGCTAAATAGCTCTATTTTTACCCAGTCTCACTTACATTATTTTTCCGCTACCCAGTTAGGATGGTTTATAGGGGTGGCTTGCAAACAAGCAAGAGGGAATAATGGAGAGAAAGCGAGAGAGAGAGAGAAGTAAATTTGGGATCAGGAAGTCAACTCTTGCACCAATCACATCCACCCTGAAATAGGTTTGGGTGGCATCTCTCTAACAGCACATGGAAAAAACAGTTGAAGTGCCAAAAGAATTTTGTGGAAATTAAATTGCTTCTTCTCCATTAAGAGCTAAGATGCTTATCTGGTATTTTTCTTCCTCAAAAGTACCTTTACTGGGTGTTTATTTGAATCCCAGATGAGGTTCCCCCCATTCAAGATAGGGGAAAAAGCCCCTTAACTTGGATTCAAGTAGAAGGTGGGGGGCAGAGGGGTGGGGGGAGATGCAAGAGGTGGCTGCAGTTGTGGTTGCAGTTGGCAGTTCTGGCCGCGGCCCCAACCCAGGCCTCAGCTCAAAGTTGGATCCACAGCTGCTGAACTCCCCACCCTGCCACCTACTCCCTATCATCTCTGCCTCCCCGTTTCAGCCTTCCCACCTCTTTTTCCATCCCCCACTACTGCTCATTCTCAGCTGCAGCTCTGGCTCTGGCCCAGCTCTAGCCAGGGACACAGGACAGGTTACGGCTCTGGCCTCTACACAGCCAGGCAGCAGGATTTACAGCAATGGTATCACTTGCTCTTGTTCCAGCTTCAGCTCCAACCCTGGGGTGGGCCAGAGCCACAGCCATGACTGAGGCTTTGTGGCAAAGGGGTGAGGCCAAGTAGAAGAAATAAGTGGCAGGGAAGGGCAGGCAAGGGGGGTGGGTTGGGTACAGGTGGCATGTGCAGCCAGGCACTGGGGGCGGAAGGGGTGCAGGCATCAGGAGGAGCAGGTGGAAGGGGGCCAAAGGGAAAGGAGCAGGGCTCCTGACTCCTCCATTACCTGCCTCCTGCTGCTGCTTTTCCTGCTGCAGTAGTAGTAGCGATGGGAATGAATTTAAGATGACCCTCCAATAATTAGATTTTATACATGGACTATTATAACAAATGTATAAATTTCACACATAGAGAATGTAATTATGGGGAGCTTTGTCTTAAATTCTAAGTCATCTTGAATTCAGGTAAATACAGTATTCGAAATATATCTTGTTCAGATAATTAAAAAAGAAAAGTCCATTAAATAAAAAAAATAGGACATGCACAAACTTGACACTGAATCTATGTAGCAAGGAATATGATTATGTGATAAGCAAATCAAAATATGCCTGGGCATGAGA
>NW_017728994.1:37260714-37261271 GCF_001723915.1 Gavialis gangeticus | reverse complement strand
CTGGCCAATGCCAACATCCTAAGGGATAGCCAGCATGGGTTTGTTGTGGGTAGGTCTTGCTTGACCAATTTCATTTCCTTCTACAACCAGATGACCTATCACCTGGACAAGGGAGAAGAGATTGATGTCATATATCTTGACTTCAAAAAAGCCTTTGATCTGGTATCCCAAGATCACTTCTTGGCGAAACTGGCCAATTGTGGCCTTGGGTCCACCACTATCCACTGGCTGGGAAATTGGCTCCGTGGTCAGACACAGAGGGTAGTAAATGATGGAAGTCAATCATCATGGTGTCCTGTGACCAGTGGGGTCCCCCAAGGCTCTGTTCTTGGACCCATATTGTTCAACATCTTCATTAACGATGTGGACATTGGAGTCAGAAGCGGACTGGCCAAGTTCAGCGATGACACCAAACTCTGGGGCAAAGCATCCACACCCAAAGACAGGCAGGTGATCCAGGCTAACCTGGACAGGCTCAGCAAATGGGCAGACAAGAATCTGCTGGTGTTTAACACTGAAAAATGCAAGGTTCTTCACCTTAGGAAGAAAAACGTGCA
>NW_017728994.1:37254511-37255714 GCF_001723915.1 Gavialis gangeticus | reverse complement strand
TGACCAAATTCAGGTGGTATGTTGCAGGACAAAAAGGTATGTGCAGCCAGGCACTGGGGGCGGAAGGGGTGCAGGCATCAGGAGGAGCAGGTGGAAGGGGGCCAAAGGGAAAGGAGCAGGGCTCCTGACTCCTCCATTACCTGCCTCCTGCTGCTGCTTTTCCTGCTGCAGTAGTAGTAGCGATGGGAATGAATTTAAGATGACCCTCCAATAATTAGATTTTATACATGGACTATTATAACAAATGTATAAATTTCACACATAGAGAATGTAATTATGGGGAGCTTTGTCTTAAATTCTAAGTCATCTTGAATTCAGGTAAATACAGTATTCGAAATATATCTTGTTCAGATAATTAAAAAAGAAAAGTCCATTAAATAAAAAAAATAGGACATGCACAAACTTGACACTGAATCTATGTAGCAAGGAATATGATTATGTGATAAGCAAATCAAAATATGCCTGGGCATGAGAGTGGTTTTCTAAATCCACTCCAAAATCTCTTCTCATTAAATCACCACTAAGTATGAAGAATATCCTTCTTGACCTTCTTCAATAAGGACTGTAAAAGTGTTTTCCAGTATAGTAAGCAAAGTACTTATGCCTTCCTCTTTACAGCAATTCTTGATTTTGCAAAAATATAAATATCTCTTTCTCAGCAATTTTAAGAAGTTTCCTTTTAAGTTACAAAAATATGTGCTTCCTAACATAAAAGCCTACTGGCATCCTTTGTAAAGCAAAGTTCATTAACACTATGGCAATTAATGATAGACAAAGAGACTTTTAAAAATGACCATAGTAGACATAACCAAGCCTTTTAAGGTCAACAGAACTATTACAGTTCCAGTGCCATCTGTGTTAACACAATTATAGAGAGGTTTGCTTCTTAGGGTTTGTCTATACTTGGAACTTGATCAAAATAGCTATTCCAGAACCATTATTTCTGTTAAAACCAAAATAGCTATTTTAGAATAATTGTCCCCAATTAGCTATTTAGGTAGATTTCCAGGTGTAGATAGGCCCTTAGCCCTCAGAGCCTTCTCAGTCCTAGGCAAAACATGTAAGCTACTCTTCTTAAGGTCACTATCTTGGTATAATCCATGAACAACAACACTTAGGAATCAGAGTATATTGCAAGGTCTAAAAGGTTGCTGTCTAACTAATAGCAAACCAGGAAAGCCAAGGCTGCAACTGAACTCCAAC
>NW_017728994.1:37249786-37252796 GCF_001723915.1 Gavialis gangeticus | reverse complement strand
CCCAATGAATATGAATTAAGAGTTTGGGAAATATCATGGCTTGAATCAAATTTTCAGGAGACTGCCTTACAGTATATCACGAGGTATGGTCCATTGGTCTTAAATTCTACAGATATATGGCTTAATACTTCCCAGAAAGCAGGCCCATTATGGCTTATCCTTACCATCCTGAGAAGCAGGGGTTCTACTTGGATGCAATGGATTCCTGACTCTTTCTAGTGTCCTTTCCTGAGCCACACATGAGCTCAGATTTGGCAGACTAGCTGCATTCTTTTTGATTCACTACTTAAGAATCCACAGAAAGTCACCTCTCCCATGCCAATTCACAAAGGAGCTAGAACACAGGAGCTGAAAGGTGAAATAAAAACTTTAGGTCTGTTGTTGCAAAGCTTCTCAGGTTGCAGCCCCAAAATTATTCTGCTGATCCAGGAGAACTGATTCACATCTAAAATCAGTCGTAAGTTTTTACGGGATGGCATTGTTATGTGTTTGTAGCAAAAACTATAATCAAGATAAAACAGTTTCTTATGTTAACTCACGACAGGATACGTCATCACTAACAGCATGCCAGCTAATTATCCAGCTCATATAATCAACATGGCTCAGGTTGCTGAACAACCGCTTTTAACATTTAGACTACAGTGAGACATTACACATAAACTGGTATAAGTGATTGGAAGCCACTTTAAACATGTAACAAAACAGAAGTTCAGTGCACATAACCTGGATTCAAAATGGCTGAAACTGGTTTAAGATAGATGTAGTATCAGATTTAACTGATTTTGGTTAAACCAGTCTATCCAGCTTCTGTCTCAGATTCCCTCCTGACATGTTGAGTCTCAGTCCCCGTGCATCTCAGGACACACTGCACTCCTCTCACAGGTCAGACGGTCCCAGCTTGTCTGTTCCAGCCCAGCCAGGGAGCCCCACCCCCGGCTGTCACAGAACTGAGGCAGCCTTCCCAACCTAGCTGGTGCCAGCATGGAGGTGGACAAAGCGGGGAATGGAGCCCCACCCTGGCCCTGGCTCCATCCACCTGGGTTCTGTAAAGCAGGTGGGGGTGAGGAAATGCTGAGTAGATTGAATCAATTCTACATCAGGCTTTCTGACTGCCTGTATTTAGCCTTAGTGTCATTTTCCATTTGTTAAACAAAAGGAATGTCATTAGATCTCATAACTCAGTGTAGTGGCTGTAATAAAAGGGGTTCAATAAAAAGATATGAATGAACTGTAGACTTGTCAAAGCTAATTTGAATAATTAATCCTATCTTGCTACCTACTTATTTTCATGCCGACCTTATGAAAAAATAAGCTCATTGGTGAGTCATAGCGATTAATACAGTACTTAAATCTGTATTTCACAGATGAGTAAATATCAAGATGTAGACCTAAAGAAACAGAATTGATTGGTATTTATATATTTGTATACACAGTTTAAGTTAGACAATGTAGTAGCATGACTTATAGGAATGCAATTCAGCAGGTCAGAGTGTATTGAAAGAATTCTTAGTCATTTGGAAACATTTCATTGTTTTTGATCCAAACAGTGATATTTCTCCTATATAATTTTTTATACAAACTGATTTTCATCGGCAGCTAGAGCACTGAACAGGGACAGTATAAAAGGGGTTCAATAAAAAGATATGAATGAACTGTAGACTTGTCAAAGCTAATTTGAATAATTAATCCTACCTTGCTACCTACTTATTTTCATGCCGACCTTATGAAAAAATAAACTCATTGGTGAGTTTGCCTGCATTGGTTATGTGTGCATGCACACCTAGTGGGGCTGCATGCGCCTAGAGTGTGTATGCGCCTAATTCATTTTTGAGTGTGTGCATGTGCAATTGTACACCATGCCCTCCTGTCTAACACCACAATATTGAGATCCTGATAGTTGGCCTGACTCAACAGGGCAACACTTCCTCAGCCTGATGAAGAGTTTTTTTAACCCGAAAGCTTGCTAAGATATATTTCTCCAACTATTCAGTTGGTGTACTAAAAGATATAAGTTTGACCCAAAGAACCTTGTCTGCCAGTGCCGTGTCCTTAGACCAACACTGCTACAACCTACACCCCTAGCACCTGTCCTGGTCAGCTGACTGGAAGAAGGCAGGGCCCTGGGCACATCTAAGGCCCAGGACTGCCTGGGGCTGGCAGGGATACTTCTCTGGCAGCTGCTGGAGAAGAAGCTCCTACACAAAAGGAAGCAAAGGCTCTGTCACAGTTTGGATGCCTGAGATGCTAGTGCTACTGTGCTGCTTACTTACCTGTTGCTATTTAAAGTGATGGACCAGTATGAAGCTGTAGGGGAGGAGGAGCCCTCACTGGGGCACACTACCATGTCATGTAGAGGCCCCAGCGCCAGTGAGGGTGTGCCTTAACACACACACAAAGTCACACAACATGAGTTTTGCTTGTCAGCAGCTTGGGGAGCCTGGTGGGAATGCTGGTGGCACAGCAGCCCCAGGAAATGCCAGGACCAAGGATCCCCCTGGTGAAAGGTGGGTAGGAGGTGCCATAACCTCCAGCTACCAGACGCACGCATGCAGTCTTGGCTGGGAAAAGCCTAGACCTGCCCCATCTTTGACAGGCCTGAGGCTTGCTGATTTCAGTGGAGTTGTGAGGCTCCAGGTGAGCTCATCTTAGCTGCCGGCTATGCCAGCTTTTGGGTTGAAAAACCCTTTGTCAGGATGAGGAAGCACCTGCAGTTGGTGTGTGTGCTGTTCCTGGATGGAAGGAATAGTAAAGAAGCCAGAGGCTGTCATGCAATGAAGGCAAGAGAGACAGTCAGTGAAAATGGAAATGGTGGCTTCAGGGGGTGAGGGACAGGCTGGGGTGGGTGGGGAAGGGGGATGTAGCAGCACAGGAAAAAGTGGAGAGGTACCTGGGGAGTCAGATGTCTGGCAGAAACCCCTGCAGCTATCTCCTTGAAAGCTGGCAGGCTTCACGGCCTCAGCAGGGGCTAGAATGCCTGCAGTTTTCATCCTGCTGCACCTTAACACACGCA
>NW_017728994.1:37230633-37244786 GCF_001723915.1 Gavialis gangeticus | reverse complement strand
GCAGGGCCCTGGGCACATCTAAGGCCCAGGACTGCCTGGGGCTGGCAGGGATACTTCTCTGGCAGCTGCTGGAGAAGAAGCTCCTACACAAAAGGAAGCAAAGGCTCTGTCACAGTTTGGATGCCTGAGATGCTAGTGCTACTGTGCTGCTTACTTACCTGTTGCTATTTAAAGTGATGGACCAGTATGAAGCTGTAGGGGAGGAGGAGCCCTCACTGGGGCACACTACCATGTCATGTAGAGGCCCCAGCGCCAGTGAGGGTGTGCCTTAACACACACACAAAGTCACACAACATGAGTTTTGCTTGTCAGCAGCTTGGGGAGCCTGGTGGGAATGCTGGTGGCACAGCAGCCCCAGGAAATGCCAGGACCAAGGATCCCCCTGGTGAAAGGTGGGTAGGAGGTGCCATAACCTCCAGCTACCAGACGCACGCATGCAGTCTTGGCTGGGAAAAGCCTAGACCTGCCCCATCTTTGACAGGCCTGAGGCTTGCTGATTTCAGTGGAGTTGTGAGGCTCCAGGTGAGCTCATCTTAGCTGCCGGCTATGCCAGCTTTTGGGTTGAAAAACCCTTTGTCAGGATGAGGAAGCACCTGCAGTTGGTGTGTGTGCTGTTCCTGGATGGAAGGAATAGTAAAGAAGCCAGAGGCTGTCATGCAATGAAGTCAAGAGAGACAGTCAGTGAAAATGGAAATGGTGGCTTCAGGGGGTGAGGGACAGGCTGGGGTGGGTGGGGAAGGGGGATGTAGCAGCACAGGAAAAAGTGGAGAGGTACCTGGGGAGTCAGATGTCTGGCAGAAACCCCTGCAGCTATCTCCTTGAAAGCTGGCAGGCTTCACGGCCTCAGCAGGGGCTAGAATGCTTGCAGTTTTCATCCTGCTGCACCTTAACACACGCACAGTGTCACCCATGACATGAGTTTTGCTTGTCAGGAGCTTGAGGTGCAGTTTCCCAGAAACCTCTAAACCTATCTCCTTGAAAGCTGTCAGGCTTCATGGCATCAGCAGGGGCTAGCATGAGTCTTTCTTGTTAGCACCTTGAGGTGCAGTTTCCCAGAAACCTCTGCACCTATCTCCTTGAAGCTTGATAGGCTTTGTGGCCTCAGTAGGGAATAGCTTCCCTGCTGTTTTCATTTGAATCAGGAAAGAAATGACAAAGTTATAGGCATTTTTGTGATTCCCCATTATAGCCTATGGTGAAAATGTCAAAATGCGTTGAAACAGCAAAACAGTTTTGACGAAACAAAATGGAACAGGGCTTTGAAACGTAACAAAACAATGAAACAAGACACTGCCTCTTCGAAATGGTGAAATGGAAGTCAAAGCAAAATGGTGCTGTTTCACACAGCCCTAGTAGTAACAGTTTCTCTTGCACTATCATGACAGATGTGTGAACAGTTGTCTTGTGATATCATCGCAGGACAAGTGGACCAGTTAGTCTTCCTCTTCTTCACAATCTCTTGCAGTCAAGGATGATTGTCTTCTATGACTGTCCTATCTGTGTGCCCTAAGATGGCTGATGAGGCCTATCTGGGATCAACAGACTCTACTGCAGCTCGGACATGTGTTTCCATGTGGGGTAGGTGGTGCTAGATTCTTGATTTGGTTTTTGACATGCTGTTCCTGCCACTCCCACTTTTCCGTCTCCTGTTGTTGTCACAGAATCATAGAAAGCTAGGTTTGGAAGGGACCTCAGGAGGTCATCTAGTCCAACCCCATGCTCAAAGCAGGACCATCGCTAGCTAGATCATCCCAGTCAAAGCTTTGTCTATCTGGCTTTTGAAAACCTCCAAGGATAGAGCTTCCACCACCTGTCTGGGTAAACTGTTCAAGTGTTTTACTACCCTCCTAGTGAGAAAATTCTTCCTAATATCTAACCTAATCTTCCCTTGATGCAACTTGAGACTATTGCTCCTTGTTTTGTCATCTGCCACCACTGAGAACAATTTAGCTCCATCCTCTTTCAAATCCCTGTTCAGGTAGTTGAAGGCTGCTATTAAATCCCCTCTCAGTCTTCTGTTCTCTAAGCCCAGTTCCCTCAGCCTCTCCTCATAAGTTATGCCTCCCAGCCCCCTCACCATTTTTGTTGCCAACCGCCAGACTCTCCAATTAATCCATATCCTTTCTCCAGTGGGGGCCCAAAACTGAACACTACTCCACATGTGGCCTCACCAGTGCTGAATAGAGGTAAATAATCACTTCCCTTGACCTACTAGCAACACACCTACCAATGCAGCCCAGGATGCCGTTAGTCTTCCTGGCAACAAGAACACACTGTTAGCTAATATTCAACTTACTGTCCATTTTAAACCCCACGTCCTTTTCTGCAGAGCTGCTGCCCAGCCAGTCAGTCCCTAGCCTGTACCGGTGCATGAGATTGTTTAGTCCTAAGTTCAGGACTTTGCACTTGTCCTTGTTGAACCTCATGGGATTTCTTTTGGCCCAATCCTCCAATTTGTCTAAGTCACTCTGAATCCTAGCCCTACCCTTCAGTGTATCTACTACCCTCCCATCTTGGAATAGAGTGCAAACTTGCTGAGGTGCTCAGTGCAGTAGTCTGGGAACTGACCTTGCCTGTGAAGACTGAAGCAAAAAAGGCATTGAGCACCTCAGCCTTTTCTGCATCACAAGGTTGCCTCCCCCATCCAGTAAGGGACCCATACTTTCCCTGATCCTCCTCTTGCCCCTGACATTCTCATAGAGATCCTTCTGCTTACCCTTCACATCCCTTGCTACCTGCAACTCCAACTGTGCTTTGCCTTTCTGACTTCATCCCTGCATGCCCAAGCAATGCTCTTGTATTCTTCCCTAGTTATTTGTCCAGGTTTCCACTTTGTATGAGCTTCTTTTTTGTGATTTAGTTTACTGAAGAGTTCCTGCAAAGCCAAGCTAGTCTTCTTCCATAATTGCTAGTCTTTCTGCACATCAGAATGGTTTGTTCCTGCACTCTCAGTAAGGCTTCTTGAAAATACAGCGAGCTCTCCTGGACTCCTTTCCCCCTCAGTCTGGCTTCCCAGGGGATCCTGCCCATGAATCCCCTGAGTGAGTCGAAGTCTGCTTTTCTGAAGTCAAGGGTCCTTACTCTTCTGTTTCCATCCCTTTCTTACCTCAGGATCCTGGACATCTCATGGTCACCATTGCCTAAGTTGCCATCCACTACTATGTTCCACACCAATTCTTCCCTGTTTGTGAGCAGCAGATCAAGAAGAGCATGGCCCCTAGTCGGCTTCTCCAGCACTCGCACCAGGAAGTAGTCCCCGACACTCTCCAAAAACTTCCTGGATTGCCTATGCACTGATGTATTGCCCTCCCAATAGATGTCAGGGTGGTTGAAGTACCCTATGAGAACCAGGGCCTGTGATTGGGGAAACTTCCACTAGCTGTTTGAAGAAATCCTCATCCACCACTTCCGCCTGGTCTGGGGGTCTATAGCAGACCCCCACCATGACATCACTTTTGTTGCTGTCCCCTCTGATCCTAACACAGAGACTTTCAACAGGCCTCTAGCTTCATACTGGAGCTCTGAGCAATCATATGGCTTTTACATGAAGTGCAGCTCCTCCTCCTCTTCTCCCCTGCCTATCTTTCCTGAACAGTTTGTACCCATCCATGACACTATTATTTTGACTGCAGAGAAAAGAATACAGTAATTCTTCTAGTGCAAAGAACTCAGAAAGACCACAATAGCTCAGAATGCTTTTGACATAATGAATTCCCATTTGTAGTCTCTGGGTTTATCTTGTGAATCCTATGTAGGTGCTAATATTATATAACACCCATAAAAGGATCTCATGACCACAGTAGTTAGCCCCATGCCCCAAGTTAGATCCAAGAGGCTTCATGATTTGGATCTCACCTAGGCCCTCAGAACAGCCTGGTAGCTGTGCTTTACAATTCCCAGACATTTAGGGTGCATCCATACAAGCACACACATACAATTTGTGGCATCTCAAAGGCTTTAGAAGTTCTGCAAAATGCATGATTTGGTTCTCCATGTTGCAGATTGGAACCAAATTTAAATACTGGCAAATCCCAGTATCAAAAAAAGTGTGTAGAAAAAAAGCGGTACCGTGCATGTGGCAGCAGTGTGTGCCACCTGAAACCAGAGCCTGGCCACCCTAAATGGCTCTGGCTGCTAACCAGGCTCCATGTGCCTGGATCACTGCTCCTGTAGCTTCAGGAGCTCCCCAGGACCCCAGGTAAGGCTGCTGGGGCCGGCTCAGGTGCTGACCTCAGCCTTCCCTACCCCACCCAGGGCAATTTTCCCTGTGCCAGAGTATGCATACAGGGGCATTGACTGGGGACAACTAGCAGTGGCACAAATATGTGCCACTGCTACTTGCCCCCATGGAAAAGAATGTGGGTGCTAGTCTGGACATCACTAAAAAGTCTTAGTTATCTTTTAAGATAAAGCTTGTTTGTCTTAGAGTTCTTTTATTATCTTTTGGGATACATTTTATAGTCAGAGCTATTTTAATAAATTAGCTTTGACAGCTTCTTCACTAGCTGCTGTGCACATTTTCAAAGATACTTTAAACTCAAGAAAGCTAGAGAAAAAAAATCGCATTTTTTCCTTCAAGATAATTTTATGCAGAGATACATGCATTGGGTCATTTATTTGTTAGTTTTGTGGTAGACTTATCAGGAGTTAAGTTCTTTATTCAGGAATTCTAAGAAACTAAAGTGAAGCAAAGATAGATTTTTTTTTTTTTTTTACTGAGCCATATAGGTGCCTTCTAATTTCCAAAGGCTATAATTTCCTTTATGTTTTCCAGGATACCTTTGCCACAGCATAGGTACGTATCAGCAAAACACTCACGTAAGACCAGTCATGAATGAAAACTGTCAGGATCAAGCTCTCCAAATTATGGCAGCAAATAGCTACAAGTAGAGAAAGAAGCTGCTGTTTGTGAAGTACTGCTGACTAACGATGATCAAGCAAGGTATTTCATCTTGTGTCTGGGAAAGCTGCAGTATATTCAATTAAAACAACATTTTTAAAAAAGGGCTATCAGCTGTTACATTGATGAGTTAGCTGCTCCAAAATGGGGTGGGGGAAAGTGGCAGGGAGGAGAGAAAAAAGAAAAAGGAAAACCAATGCTGAACAAGCTTCTCCATACTGGATTATGACTTCTTGGTTCTTGTTTCTTAGTGTCAGAATGATATCCACTCTCATCTTTTTGGGGGCACTAACTCTCAAGTACATAGAAAAGACTATAGAGGGTTTCAATTTCAGCTAAGACGACAGGTTTTGAAAGAGGCAGTGGTGAGGAGGTGAATAAAAATATTTAGGACTTTAACCCAGGCAATTTTTCTGCTGGGGTAGTGGAGCAGTGCATGGTACAGCACTTCTAGTTTACAGTCGCAGAAGACCTCACTGACATTGCTGAGGAGATGCCCTAAGTTATGTTGGCCCATATCTCCTGCCTGCCCGCTGTATGGACTAAGTTGGCTTGTTGATAACTCTTCAATATATAGGCCTTTTCTGCTGCTTTCTTCCAGTCTCCAGTAGAGCCCCACACCCACCCCTCCACTGACAAGGGTCACCTCTCTAAATTTGTCTCATTGTATTGGAGTAAAAAGTTATGACTATTTTAGACCTGTATTTAAAGGTTGGGGCTGGATTCACCACTGATATAACCAAGTGAAACTTGACTAAGCCAGTGGAACAACAGCTACTTCAAGGCAGTAGTTAGCTTGACACACATTTGGATTTAATGGACCTTACATTTATTAACACTTATGCATGACATTTCAGACAAAATTGCTCGTGAAGTCAAAATGTTACCAGGACACAAAAAATAAACTCAATTAGAACTTGATCTTTTTTAGGACTGTTCATTACCTATTTCAGCAGATAAATAAGCAGTGACCTTGTGAAGAGCAGAGTGGTACACTGCAGAAGGAAGAATGTAGAAAGAAACATTATTTTTCTGACATTCATATAATAATTCACAGCTAAAGGGCAAGCTAAAAGGAAAGTAGCAGACTTTAATACCTCAGGCATAGTCACATAGTTGTGGCATTCCTGTCTACTTTTAATATTCTCTGGAGATGTCCTAATATATAGCATAACTATTGTGAATACAGTAATCTCTCTCAAGGAAAATTAAAGACAATTAGGATTGACATTAATTGCCTAACAAAAGCACACATTGAAATACTGTATTAAATGTTCTTACTGCATGTTAAAAGGAAAATAACTAAGCTCAGAGTTGTTTGTAACTAATGTGTAGTAGAAAGGAAAACTATTAAATGGAGAAAAATCTAGCAAATCTTTCATAGGAATTTTGCATGTTATCATCATTTAACAAGGATTCAAAAGAATTCTCAGCACATGCATTTAGATGATATATTATTGCATAAACCACACAAATCCCACAGCTATACTGCAACCAGTGGGATTCTAAGTGGTGGGCAAAGGGATTGAGCCAGTATGGTATTATAGGCGTATCTCTGCTGTAGCCATTTAGAACTCTACTGAGCTCTGAATTCTCCTAGAGGAGTAAGAATTGTTCAAGCAGATTGCATATGTACTACAAAGTAATCACAACTGTTAGAAAGCGGGGGAAAGGGTTCTGTATCACAGGAGAGCTCTGTTGGGGAGGAAGAGGATCTTGAGTTGGATTCTCTGGCCAGCCAATCTCATCTTTGGCAACAGCAAAGAGTGAAGACTTAAAAGTAGATGAAGGTTATCGTTTCCCTCTCCCCCTCCCACACAGAGAACCTCTACTAGCATACAGTTGTCAGAGGCAGATGTGACATCCTCCACTGGACTCATTCCTCAAGTTGAAAGGAGAAGGAAAAGGCATGTACGTGGTGGAGGAAGCTGTGGGCAGGAAGAGGAAAAGTTCTGATATACCTGATGACTAGAAAATGTTATTTAGAGGTTTGCTTTTTGGAATTAGCTTGTAGGTAAAGTAGACTTTGCATTAGAACAATGGTCTAGGACAATGGGAAGAGTTGATTGATTTTTAAATGTCTGTTTGTGACAAAGTTTCCTTCAAGGCCCACTGTGTCTGATGCAGGCAAGCAGCAAGCAGATACACAGGCTGGGAAAATGAAGACAGGTACCACACTGTTCCACAACATGAACAGTGTACCCAAACAGAGATAAGGCACTCTGCCAGTCACAGTGCCCAACTGCAAAGCTTGGGATTTCCAGCTTTGGTAAGCAGACCAAATTAGAAGGCCTGGTAAAAGCCCAAATTAGGATGTGTATCATGTGATGGGTTTGAAAAACAAAGGAATATGGTGACAGAACAGAACATGGCCAATATGATAACCGCAGGGATACCAATCAACAAGCCCAGGAATGAGGTCAGGGGAGGAGAAAGAATACAAAAGGAGAGATTTCAGAGTAGAAAAAGGTCACCAAGAGGGGAACCCGAGGCCACTGTGGGCAGAAAGCACGCCACCAGCCCATCTCACCTACCCCACAGGGGAGGGGAGGCATGACGGCCTTGGCCTCTGACCTCCAGGCTGCTGACATCTAACATTCAAGAAAGAACCTCAGGGTGAAGCTTGCATACTTCCCAGACATACCTTGACCCTGTGACAGCTCTAGGACTGGTAGATATAGAATTATTTGCACTATGTATCAATAAAATTTGCCTATTATTGAATTGAGAGATTGTGGTTGGTCTGAGGGTTTGGGTCTGCCCAGAACAAGGTATCTGGGTCATAAATCCAGTGCCAACAATGCACATATCTCTACTAAAGCAGCATCCAGGAGGAAATTGCTTCAGTTAAACCTACAGTTTTACTGTGTACTGGGGCCAGTGTGAAAGGACAATAGAGATGTATTTGGGGCTGGTCTTTATGTTTATAGGACACAAGCAGAAGGCAGACAGTGGGTGCCTCCCCTGGACAATAACTTTCAGAGGAATATTAAGCTCAAGTGCTCATCACTGATCTCAAAGCCCTAACAAAGCATGAAGGATCCTGTAGTCCATGCTACTCAATGCAGACAGTAATCACCACAGAAGGATTTCTCTCTCTCCATGATGGAGTCGTGTATCAGTGCTCTGGGAACCTCATTCAGAACATGGTCTGAAATGACCCTACAGCTAACAACACTTTCTGGTCATCTGCAAGGGCCCTGTATTTTGAAAGCCTAATGAAAATGTTCATTGAAGTCAATGGGCTCTGAATCAAGCCCAGGGAGTAGTGGGATATAGGTGTAACTCTTCAATGTTGGATGGCTGTGGTCCTTAGCAGTGACAACTGTGATGTTTCTAAATAGGCATGGATTTTTTTTAGCACGAGAGCCTCATAATAAATTAAATAAGCAGTGAGATCACATGGAGATCCATGAAAGGCAATTTACTTTGCTTTTTGACAGACTTTCATGCTGCCATAGATTCATAGAGTCATAGATTCATAAATATTAGGGTTGGAAGGGACCTCAGTAGGTCATCAAGTCCTACCCTCTGCCCTGGGCAGGAAAGAGTCCTGGGGTCAGATAACCCCAGTTAGGTACTTGTCCAGTCTCCTCTTAAAGACCCCCAGGGTAGGGGAGAGCATCACCTCCCTTAGAAGCCCATTCCAGATTCTTACTGTGAAGAAGTTCTTTCTAATGTCCAACCTAAATCTGCTCTCCGTCAATTTATGGCCATTGTTCCTAGTTACTCCAGGGGGGTGCCCTAATAAATAGAGCATCTCCTATTCCATGCTGCCCTCCCCTGATGACTTTACAGGCAACCACAAGATGACCTCTCAGCCTTTTCTTGCTAAGGCTGAAGACATCTAGGTCCCTCAGTCTCTCCTCGCAGGGCGTTGCCTGCAGGCCTCTGACCATACACGTGGCCCTCCTCTGAACCCTCTCAAGATTCTCTGCATCCCTCTTGAAGTGCAGTGCCCAAAACTGGATGCAGTACTCCAACTGCAGCCTGACCAGTGCTGAATAGATGGGAAGCATCACCTCCCTGGACCTGTTTGTTATACATGATAAAGTGCAGTTAGCCTTGTTGATCACTTTGTCACATTGACAACTCATGTTCATCTTAGAGTCAACTATGACTCCAAGATCCCTTTCCGTGATCCCTTTGCTGTGCTGCTGAGAAGGTCATCCCCCAGCCTGTAAGTGTGTTGGAGGTTCTTTTTGCCCAGGTGCAGCATGGTGCAGTTCTTTTTGCCCATGCCTAGGCTAATTCCAGTACCCCAAGTAAACCATGTATATCTGCACTGTACAACACTGCTGTTTGCATTGAGGAGGCATCTACAGGTTGCTAGGCATTTCATTACATTTTACACTAAACCTCAACAATATTTTCCGTGTGAAACTTTATTATACTGCACTGAAATTGTATCCAGATATGACAGCAACTCTCCATCATTCAGACTAGATTTTAAGTAGCTATAGTTAGGTTCAGCTGTAGGCAATAGTGGCAATAAACAGAACTGGGCAAAATATTTTGGGTTCACACTGTGAAATGTTTGCAGGTAAATTATAGATTTCATAAAGACCAGGATAGAAATTTATTTCTATCCAGTGGTTCTCAACCTTTTTGGACTCAAGGTACCCTTCAGAAATGCCAGCTTTTAGTTTTATTCAGTCTTTGACTACAGAAAAATAGTAAATTAATGTTTCTGTTGCAAACAAGACAGAAAGCCCACAACAGATCAGAATGTATTTAATGTTGTGAATTCCTATTTGAAATATCTGGGTTTACTTGTGAAATATCCCTTCATACCTAAGAATGCTAGTAACATGTGGCACCCTGGTTGAGAATCACTGTTCCAGACCCATCTCCAAGGCTAGGGGCAGAAGCTACACATAAGCTGGTTTAAGTGATCACAAACTGGTTTAAATCTGTAACAGAACAGAAGTTCAGTGCACATAAACCAGTTTCAAAATGGCTGAAACCAGTTTAAGATAAACCTGGTTGAATGTAGTAACAGACTTAACTGATTTAGGTCAAACCAGTGTCTGAAATTTCTGTCCCAGACCCCTTCCTGGTTCAGCTGAACTCAGAGTTCCCCACCATCTCATCATTTTGCAGCCCTGTGCTGTGCTGTGCTGTGCTGTGCTGTGCTGTGCTGTCTGTTGTGGAGAGCAAGGCTGACCCCACTCCTCTGCTTCCTAGCTGGAGCAGTGAGAGCTGACTCACTGCCCCCCACCCAGCAAACCCCTGCTGGGGTCTGGGGCCAGGGAGGGGTGTTAAATTTCCCTTCCCCACCCCCAGAGTACAGAGCTGCCCTGCCCTGCCCTGCTTACTTAGTGCTGGCTGTGACTGTGGACCAGAAATGCCAGACACCTGGAAATAGGAAGAGGAAGTGATGAGCAACCTGCTACTGTGAGTCTGGACTGCAAATCCCACAGATATGAGGAGCAGCAGAAAGAAGAAGCGAACACACAGCCCATGCTGCCTACCTATCAGAGAGCTGTGCTCTAGCACCCTCCCCCCCACACCCCAGTTTCTGGCTTGAGCCATTGCAGACATATGGCTACATTAACTGAATGTCTGTTCATTTCCTTATTGGTTCAATTTTTTCAGCTTAAACTAACCTGCAAAGACTGAAACTATTCAGCCTCTGGCTTTTTGACTGTCTGTACTCAGCCCAAGAGGAAATGTGATAGGGTTTCCAAAGGTAGACAGGAAGGTCATTTTGGGCTTAGTGCCCAGAGTGACCTGTGAGTCTCAGTTGGTCTGTACTCTGTCCACTCTCCTCTGTACAGTCCCCTTTTGTGGGCTCAAAGTTGTGTTCTTACAAGGGACAAAAAAAAGCATGATATGAAACTCTGACTTTATCCATAATATTTATCCATATTATTTATCCATATTTATCCAAATACTTATCCATATTTGGTTGGATAACCTGCTCTTCTGTTTGCCTCCATATCTGAAATATGGAAGAACTAGAGCTAGTAACACTTAAATATAATCGCATGAAACCAAGTCTGGAGCAATACTGTAATACTGCCACAGAAAAAGTGCACTTGAGCAATGGATTTTTAAAATACAAGTGATAGCAGAGCACAATAAATGGCCATGGCACACTTGTCCCTGTGATCATCTATTCTATCTTACCTAATTTATTTTGCCCATTTTGCCTCTGCCACCAATCTAGCTGATTTTCCATGACTAAATGCAATACATTCTTGACAAGTGACTCTGAAAATATCTAAAGCACTTCATAATCTGTAATTAAAAAAAAATAAAAAATCCCTTCAAGCACCACATTTGTGTCAAACTGAAATGCAAGAAGTTTTTACTTCTGGATTTTTACAATAAGTCATTTGCATTGAACCATAGTAAATACCTTTGATACAAAATATCTACTCAACTTTTTTTGTTACCTGGAACACACTGGAGCAAAAAACAGTACGCTGTCCTGATGCAGTTGTTGCTCAGTGTTAGAGGAAATAATAATCACTTTTAAATTCAACACAGGAACATGGGTAGTCTATTCATCATGTCTTGTAAGGGTACAAAATGTTGTACAGGAATATACAGGAAAATTGTAAAATAGCACAGCAAAATAAAAGAGGCATTTTGACTGAGATTTTTCTTTCATTCTAGCTTGAGACATTATATTCTCTATATTATGATATTCTGTGATGCAGTCACATAAATATACCCTTTGCTTCTGTCCAGTGTCATTGTTGGTGCTGCTGTTATTGTTATTCATATTTATTTGGTAATTCTTAGGAAGTAATCAGGAAGGGAAGCCCATGCGCTATGTACTGCACAAACAGAGTAACGGATGGTATTTGCCTCAAAAAAGCTACAGTCTCAATGGACCAAGGCACACAGGGTGGGGTTCATTCATAACCAGCAGAATGAACAATGGGAAGGTAGCAAATTTCATCTTGGAGAATTTTGATGAGAGAATATTACTTAGGAGGAATGAGCTAAATGGAAAGGAATGTGATGGGAGGGAGGAGGAAACAGGATGGGTATGGAGTAGCACTGAGGTGAGGATACTGTGAGGGAGGGAGAAAGTGTTAGAACAAACAGCCAGTCAGCACAGGACAAAAACATTCTTGTTAAACCATAAAGCTGTCTCACCATCTAAAGGTCTTTGCCTTGGCTGCTTCTGCAGCTGTACCTGCTGGCTAGGACCAACTGGATCCTACTGTCATCAGAATTGGCGTGTGTGGGTGATGTTTCCCTGCTCAGTTACAATATATACTTTTATAAAGTAATACATAGTTATGTGCTCTTCTACTCAGAAATGTTTTAACTTACCCAACTCAACTGGAACCCTCTGCAAAATGATGCCTTGAGCATATAATATGACCACATAAGTTTAGCCTCTCCCAAGCACATATCTCATTGGTTTCTCTGAGTGCCACTTTTTTTTCTTATTTTCCAACAGACTTTCTAGCTCATCTGATCTCATGCAAAATCCTTCAGAAGATCTCCTGAGTGCTGACATTTTCTTCTGGGCCAATCTCTGTTTTTTCCAAATTTTTCAGGAACTCCTATAGTCAATGACATGAAATGGTTAACTATTACAGTTTTTTTTATTGATTATAAAATATACATACCTTAACTGGACAATATAATGATACAATAACAAAATGTAAGTTGTTAAATGGCATACAAAATAATATTGTTCTAGATCCTACCCCTAAAACCACAGTATTATTAACATTTCACTGTTCTGAGGAGCAAGAATTATTGCTTAACTAGATTCAAATTGATGGCAAGGTTTTTTTACATCATAAGGTTATTTTTCTGATGTCTTTTTTGGAGAACCTTATCAAAAAGCTTTTCTTTCCCCAAAGCTCACTTGAAATCCCAAGTAAATTGTTTACTAAGTCACCCCAGGGTATTTAATTAACCTTTTTAAAACTCTATTTAGAGAGTCCTGGCCTTCCAGTAATACAGTCTGTACTAGGCTGGCCCTATCAGAATATACTTACCCAAATATTACTGTATTCTATTGTATAGTTAAGTTACTCATCCTTAAATCAAAGACAATACTTTCCAACCTGTAATTTTCAAGTTTTACTTTGGTTCTGTTTAAAATATATGTATACACATACTCTGCACACAGAGAGAGAGACACACACACACACAGACACTAATTATCTTTCTAATCTTCACCAAACTACCTCTACCCCAAGCAATGGCCTTTATAGGGCACCATTGCCCATTGTCAGGGAATTTCAAGGACAGGTGCATTGCTGCTGCCTGTGCTGTACTTGTCCTGTGGATAATTTAAAAGTGCCACTATCCATAGTTGAAGTACCAACATTCTGAAATTTTAAGTTTTAAGTATACTGCTTTTCCCCTTTCCTCCCTTTTTTCATTACTAAATGCAACAAAATTAATTCTGTCTAGGCTATCATATTTTACTTTTTCTTTTCTTCTCTGCCATTCTAACTTTTTAAGCCTTCCTTTGGAGAAGTTGTAGAATGGTGAGAGAGAGGGAGGGAGAATTCCACAACTTTGTAGCAACTTTCAGAACTGTGCAATGTGGAAAGGAGTTTAAAGAAAATAATTTAAAATGAAAGAATAGAACCCTGGCAAAAAAAAGAAAAAAGTGTGAGAGAGAGAAGGCTAGAAAGAAAGGACAGAGTAAACCAGACAAGCAAAAAGAATCAATGTTGGTAAATTAAATATTTTTAGTTGTTTAAAATAATTTTATAATGAAGATTTTTTTCCCCATTTGGAACTTCACAAAATGAAAACACCTTCAACATTTTTCTTACACTTTTTTTCCATTTGCTGAAGGCTTCTACCAGCCAAACATTGACGGTTTTTCTTTTTTTCCCAATGTTTTTGACATTTTTGAAGCATAAACATTAAAGGCTCTTTTAAATAGAAATAATATAAGAAAAAGCTATCAGGGAGTGTACTCCTACAAAACAATCCACACAGACAAAATCACCCCATCAGAGCTGTAGTTTATCTGTATTACTGGAAATTATGGTTTAACAGATGAATACTGAAGACTTCTAATCAGTTAGCAATGGTGGCTTTCAAACTTTGCAGTGTGGATTGCTTGCTGAGGATGGTTTATGTGACTAATTTTAAAATGGTAGTTTTGACTTATTTTTTAAAATGCCTGATGGTACTAATGTGATTACACCTGACTCTTAAATTGCATTACTAAAATAACAGCAGTCAAAGATTACACAGTTCTCCAATAATATCTAAGGAGACTTTTCAAGATGCAAATACTGTTTTGAAATATCCC
>NW_017728994.1:37218851-37225633 GCF_001723915.1 Gavialis gangeticus | reverse complement strand
CCTGATGGTACTAATGTGATTACACCTGACTCTTAAATTGCATTACTAAAATAACAGCAGTCAAAGATTACACAGTTCTCCAATAATATCTAAGGAGACTTTTCAAGATGCAAATACTGTTTTGAAATATCCCAGCTTAACTTACAGTTCTTGATTCAGTATATTTCCCTGTTGCCAGTTGAACCTGTACCTCAAAAAAAAAAATCACCAGAGCTATACAACATGCTCAAAAAAAGTCTGGTGTATTCCAGAGCTTCAACCACCTGATCCTCTTGCAGAATATTTTAACAAAATATACCAGGAAAGTTGCTATTTTAGGATAAATTCTCATTGGCTGATTGTATCATAGGAACAGAACATGTACTTAGCAAATCACAAATCACTGAGCCTTGATTAACTGTATTTTCAATTTCATATTCAACAGCAGAAGTCAAAAGTTAAACAGCACTACAAAACACTCTAAAATGGTATCAATCATTAATGTCTGTATGATCTGATCTAGTTTCCACTGAAGTCAAGGAAGCCCTTTAAAATTAGTATATGTTTTCAAAATAAATATTTTTTACTAGCTTGAATAGTAACAGTCTGACTATTTTCAAAACATAAGTGGAATAGACATCAGACATTTACAGTTGTACCAATGATGATTTGTTCAATCACAGCCATATTGATAATGTTTGATCTTGATGACTATTATTCAGCCTCCAAGCATGTCTGATGACACATGATTGGCAAAATACTTTAGTGAACAGAACACACATTCACCATTTGGTGGGGCGGGAGGGGGAAGTTGCAAATCTTAGGCCAGGTTCCGCCATTTTTAAACAAGCCTGTGTGTGCTGAACTTCTGATCTGGGTATAGATGAGGTGTGTGTACCAAACTTCTATTCTGTTCTGGGTATAGCCTGGATCCTGTCACTTATAATGGTAAAAGTATAATGTCTGTACCTGGCCTAGGTCAGTGGCCCTCAACGTTTTCAGACTCAAGGCAACCAAAAGCAGATCCAGGATTTGGTAGTGCACCCAGGGGGTGCAGAAACAGCTACTAGCATTACAGGGGTGGCTGTACCTGGCCCTGTTCCTGGCCTTCCTCTTTTCCCTTTGCATAGGGGTTGGCAGACTGCACAGCAGGAGGAGCAGTGGGGACTTTTAAATCCCAAAAGCAGGTAACAATTTTCCCCCTCTCCCCACTGTCCTGGGGGTGAGAAAACGTTCCAGAGTTGCTTCTGTACCAGTCGGGTTGCATAGGGGCCAGGCTCAGCCGAGGACAGTGATGGTGGTAAGAGAGATGCTACCACGCCTGCTCTCAAGATGGTGGGAACACCCTGGGGGTGGGCAGAGTGGGGAAGAGACAGGCAGGGAAGGAGAATCTGTTTGCTGCCACCAGCCACCAAACTGTGCAGACTGGCTGAAGTGGGCAGGAGTGGCTCTGGAGCCTTCCCCCTGCCTCTGGATCAGTGGGGACAGTGGCAGCAGAGAGCAGAAGGGAATTCTTACCTGTCTTGGGGACTTCAAGTCCCTGGCTGCTGCTCTTGTGGCATGATAATTAAAAGGGGATGTGGCCATGCCACTGCACCCCCATAGATCTGCCACTGAAGGTGCTCCTCAGAAAATGTCAAAATGTTTTCACTTGTTTTCTTATTATGGAAAAAAAAAAGAATCTTTTGTTGCAAAGATCTCAGACAACAACAGGTAAGAATAGTTTTGAAACTATGGGTTCCCATAGTGGCACAGCACCCTATTTGCAAATCACAGCTCTAAGATAAGGCATTGTGATATCTGATTATATGTTACCACTTTAAGGAGTAGCAGTTGAAACATTTTCTAGTCTGAAGTATACATTAAGCTTATGTAATTCTTGATAAGCTATTTGTGATATTTTGGCCTCCTCCTCCTTCACCCTGAATGACATCCCTTCAGGTGTCTCATACTAGCAGCTCTGAATTAAGATTGTTGGATTTCTTTGAAAGTTCATCTTAAATTCAAGTAAATGTTTGGAATTGACCATGGAGTTGACTGTGAGCAAAGTTAATTATGTGATGAACTGCCAGGTACAGTGCAGTTATGAACATGATGGAAAAGAGAATTTTCTTACAAGAAAGCTCTTTCAGCAAATCCCAGGGAAGCAGAAATCCTCTTATAATAAATTCATGTTATTTATGCAATACAAGTTAAGTTTGATTACTAATTAATCCTCCAGAATCTTATCCTCTTATATTTTGTGAGCAGATCATCCATCATCATTATAATTCTTCACATGAATAAACCAGAGCCTCATTAATAGCCAGAGTGAAGTATATCAGCTGTTTCCTTAGTTCACAGACAAAATTTCAGTAGTATATGAAAAGAAGCGAATTTTGAAATCAGCAAAATGTATTTCACCAATATTCACTTATGGAATGTTTCTGAGTTACTTCTAGTCACTTCCATTAAGCTGCATAAAGTTAGCATTTAGTTCAGGGAAAACAATAAGTTAGAAATGTATACTGCCCAAGGTAATCTTAGGTACAGGTTAATGGAATTATAAATCAGTCACTTATCTATTAGAGAGATACAATGGTATGAGTATCTAATCCAGAAATAACTGTCTCACAAAAAGCATATCCGCTACCTGATATTATTGCAAATAGGGGCTGGTTATTGGATTTGGTTTTTTTGTTTTGTTGTTTTTTGCCTTCTCCCCTACCCGTGGGTTACTGCAGGTATCTACCTCTTGTTCATACAGTCAAGTGTTGGCGTTTTCCTTGAAGACCTTTATCCTCAGCTAAGTCTGGTACATTCACTGGCCTTCATAATTTTATGGACCATCATATGTCCTACAAGAACAGTTCTTTGATGCCTGGTGTTTTTTCTCAAGTATGTGAGTATGTGCAGGAAGGGCTGGACCCATCATTTTACCTCAATCTGTTCTATGACTTTAGTAGGCCCAGATGAGCCTTGAGCCTTCTACATGGCAGATTTCTGGATCAAAGGGTAAGAAGAATTTTAATTGTTACTTTCATATGGTCCCTAAATAAATCACATTCATAAAAGTAATTTATGAAGACAAGCCCAGAAGAGAAATCCACAAGAGATCCTATTCCCTTTCAGAATAGAAAATGAAACTTTTCTGTAGGCCTTTTTTTTCCCTTTTGAACCATCTGCATCTATCATTCTCTTCTCAAATATGGTATAAGGTACAAACTTCCTCTTTTACAGAAATTTGGCTTTATTGGTAATTTTAATAAGTTATAAATCTCACTTTAAGATCTCTTTCAAAGCATGGCAGTTCCTTGGGTTTTCTCCTCAGGGTATCTTGGTTTCCATCCCCTAGTTCTTTGGCTGCAGAAGCAAACTCCAGGGTCTACAAATCAGCTTTAAAGTGCATTATAACTCCTCCTGAAGTCTTCCAGGATCTAATCTGTAGTTTACCATTCATTATTATAAAAATAACTTGGATAAAACTTACAGAAATTAGCCTGAAACACAAAGAACATAATACTTTTTTTATAATGTTAATTGCCAATTCTCTCAAATTGTGGAATAAAGTGCAATTGTCAAGACAAAGCTGAACCATAAAAATCCCATGCTTTTGCCAGCTGCCTTGTGTAGATCTATCTCTAGCAACCTATGATTAAATACAGTTTTATATTGATGCATATTATTGTTTTCACTCACTTCAAGCTATTAAACTGAAACCTCCCCAGCAAGCAATATTTGTCAAGAAATGATGACAAGTATAATTGTATCTATCTTTTTCTCCACCTCCCAAGCATTAAACTTTCTCACATTGTGTCATTTTCACAGACAATGAAAATTCTAAATGCTTTTCCTTTTTCTTCTAATGTGATAGGTTTCTTTGGTAACATATCTGAAGCCATGAAATCTTGCTACTCGGCTCACGCATGCTGATACCTTTCACGCAAGTAAAATAATCTGACTGTTTTAAGGTCTCTGGGGTGGCAAATATGTCATCATATTTCATCAGTCATTTCAAGAATTTTTCAGCATTAAACACAAACGGAACAGACTGGATTCTTGTGTCAAAATATCTAAAGACAATGTATCTTCTGTCAGAGATATTTTCATGCTCAAACTCTGGTACCAACAGCAGTAGTGCACACTCATAGGCACTAGCTCTAGCATGAGTCAAATCTAGCCAGGAAAGCCTTCAATATTTAAGATCTTCCATTTAAAAGGTTCCACCCTCTTTAACACTATCGCCCTACAATGATGACACATCCGTGGCAATATGGGAATGGAAGTAGCATCATCTATTTACGAGAGGTTCATTAAAATTAGGGATCAAATGGGCATTGCTTTTAACTGGCCTGCATTACAGACAGGCACTGTCCTTGTTCAGTCCTGCAAAAAAGTGTTTGTTGCATGCAGTTTAGGTCTAGGTAGCTTATTTTAAGCCACCTGCGCCTAGACTGGGAGCAAGCACATACAGAAATTTGCTGCTTCCAGAAGTGGCATGTAACAGTTCCAGGACCCATGCAAGTAAACAAACACAAGTAATACAGGGTGGTGGGGAGGGAAGAATGGGAGCAGGAGAGGAGCTAGAAGATCCTCAGGGGAGATGGGGGGAAAAGGGGAAAGGGCTGGCTAAAAGTAGCCCAGTCAGTTAGGGGAGTGGGATTAGCACAGCCCCAGGGATGGGAAGAACAGCTGGGCTTTCCAAGCCCTAAGGCTGTGGTGTGAACATGTGCAGGCACTCACAAGATCAGGTTTAACCCTTTGCTAGATTGGGTTAACCTGGTCTCTGTCTAAATTAGTACACCCACTCAGGTGACCTAACCTAGATCAGGCCTGCCTTTTCTTTTTGTCTGATTTGACCCCTCTAAATATCTGCGTGATTGGGTATCTAGATTGATATAACCCTGGTTAGGTAAATCTAAATGTAAAGCCTGTACATAACCCTAAGTTGCAGCAGCAACCTAGTCCCTTCATTGGTTGAAAAAGAGAGTTAATAAAGCAGACTATGGAAGCACTCCATTACTGAGAAGTTTATGTCAAAGGGTTTGCAAGACAAATATTTTTGGAGGAAGGCTCCAAGTTCTGGAATTTAGATGCTAAGCCTCATTTTAATTGCTTCCCTGTTGGGGCTGGAGGGAGGTCTCAGAATACTGGTGTGCTGCTAAATCCGACTTTAAGTGCACTTAATTTTTAAATCTAAACTATGTAAAATTTACAGAGCCAGCAGACTACAGCAATAATGATTTTCAAACTCTAAGGAAGTGGACAGGGTTACAGTCATAGTAACGTTCATCTCAAGCAAATCTATTTTCCAGAAGCACTTTAATTAACCTGGAAAATACTTCATTCTATTGATCACATTTGTAAGTTTTAACTGAATAACAACTTTGTAAGGGAGCATAAAACTTTCATTCTGGGTGAACAATTTCTCCATAGCAGTTCATGATCCCAGTACTCTAACATGAATGAAAATGAACAGGTTTTTTTTTTTTTTTGGTTTGGTTTGAAGAATATTAAAAAGAATAGTAACTCTAGCAAGAGGCATGAGGAATAAGAGAAACATATCTGACTGGAGTAGCTTAGAAGTCAGGGAGGATGCAAAGAAGAGTTTGTATAATCAAGGTGACACAGGACCATGATTAAATTATAATTTTGTAGCTCTGAAGAAAGGATGAGTTTCAAATATGTTGTAGATATAGTATTGACATAAACTGATACAGAGTCAAATGTTTCCTGTTCACTAGTTCCAGTCTGAAATAACAGTGACCAGAGGTCATTGCTAGCTAATAGCTGTTTTGTGCAATATGCGACCTGGGTTGCTGGTATCAGTCCAGTTCCTAATGATGTTCATCTAAAATCAGTTACAACCCTAGCTGGCCACTTCATTAGATCTCTCTGGTAAGGACTGTGCATAAACACGAGACTAACCAGTAATCTGTAACAATGAACCCTTCAGATCATGCTCAAGGCATACTGATAGGGCACCAAGTGCTTAGAAATAAGCAATAAGTTAACTTAAATTTAAAATCCTGTCTTCAAAATCATTATGGACAATATTGAAATAACTGCCATCGCATACATTTTGAGTCGTGAATTTTGAGCTGAAGATTAGAGGAATAAAAGTTGACTAAGTTATGAGTCAGTGATACCCACAACCCTAAGATTTACTGTATAGATCATATGGCAGTCTTACAGAGACTGTAATTTTAGCCTTTCAAAATTTTACAAGTGGTAAATCCTGGCTCAGTGTCACCACCCCCTTGACTGTACACTTAGCAGTTAAGATAGAAAGTACTTACTAAGACGAAGAGATGACTACCTGGAAAAGTGATATAATTCCAATAAACTTTGCTCATCATTTTTTGTGTGTACTCTTTTTTTAGGTTTTCATATACAGTTTGATGAAAGAAAAATAAAGGACTTTGAATATATTTACCCAAGAGACAGCAAGGCATTTTCATACAGCACAAGATGTATTAGAGAACTAAAAAGTTGAGCAGAACACTCAGAAGGTACCTTCCACCATTAAATGCTATATTTCAATTGTTACTATTTGGGTTCTACTGAAAACTACAGCCAAGTGGATTTGGCAGTGCTGAACAATTTCCAAAGTTTCATAATCTCTCTGGAACTGGCTACTTAATTATGACAATTTTTGGCAATGATTTTTGACTAGTCTTTGAAATGATTAAAACCGTTATACTGCTAACTTGTTAAGTTAATTTGCAAACTCTTCAATATCTCTGCTGCCAGTTATCCATATTACTACAAGTGTCCTTTCCCTTGTAGGAGTAAATTTAGTCAGCTTCTGGCCTATCTGAGTA
>NW_017728994.1:37218281-37218840 GCF_001723915.1 Gavialis gangeticus | reverse complement strand
AACTGATTCTTTAACTCTCCTCACCTCTCTTGCCCTAAAAGACTATAAGGCATCTAAAGAAACGGTACAACTTTGTCTTCCTCGTGTCCACTATTTAGATCATGATATTTCTGCTGGAGAATGACTGCTTTTCTCTCCAGAATAGAAGCTATTCTTAAAATCCCTAGACCAACTACAGTGTCCCAAATGCGTACCTTCCTTGGCATGGCTGGCTACTGCCGTCAGTGGATACTTGGCTATGCCTCTATGGTCAAGCCATTGCAAAATCTGACTCTTGTTAATACCCCTGAGCCTTTACCCTGGATTTCACACAATCTCCTAATTCATCTCTTTAGCTCCAGTCATCAGTGTTTTGTATTTTCTCTCTATTGTCATCACCCATATATCCTAGCTATAATGTCTAATGCTTTCCCAATGAGTCCTCATCTAAACAGACAGCTGCTCAGAGAGTGCACTAGGGAAAATATATTCAGGAGATTGGCTGAAGGGTCGCATTCAGAGGATGGTGGTGGATGGGTCATATTCAACCTGGGGAGAAGTGGGCAGCGGAGTCCCCCAG
>NW_017728994.1:37203160-37213281 GCF_001723915.1 Gavialis gangeticus | reverse complement strand
GGAGGCTTGATGCCTACCTAGCTGGGATCATTTGAGCCCAGTTTTTTTTCTCCTGCCCTGGCAGGGGGTCGGACTTGAAGGTCTATAAGGTCCCTTCTGACCCTACTTCTATGATTCTATGATTCTATGATATACTAGCCAGCAAAGGAGGAGCCTGTGCTTTAATAGGTAAAGAATGTTGTACTTATATTCCCAATAATTCAAGAGAAATCAAGGATTTAAGTAAACATATTCGAAAAGAAGCAGCTAAATTGCATGAGTCAGATAGTTGGAATTTAAATTGTTGGTTTAGCTCTATTTTCAGTTCCTTAGGCTCTACCATCATTCATAGTCTGTTGATATTGTTTGTTGTTTTTATTGGAGTATGCCTAGTGTTTATGATAATTCACTGGTGCTTAAACTGTGCTGCCAAGCAAATGAGGAATAGCCCATCAACCAGAACTGAAGTATATAATTTGTATGTTGAAATAGCAGAAAGTGAAGAGAAAGAAAAACTAGAAGTTGAAAGGCTAATGGCTATAAATATCTAACTTGTTGAAAAAAAAAATTAGGGAATGTAGGAGTAAATTTAGTCAGCTTCTGGCCTATCTGAGTAGAAAAACAGACAGAGACCAGAAGTGCTGATACTGCTTATTTCAGTTATATGTTTTGAGATAAAAAAATCCTGCATGTCTTATTACCCTGTGTACAGAGGTCCGATTAAGTAAACTTGTTTTAGTTTCTCCAAGGTTGTATTTTTTTCTCTTTATCTGTCTTAAGTATAAAAATGCTTGAAAACTTAAAGAGGTGGAGGATTCCTTTGAACCAGACAAGTGAGCGATTCCCCTTGCTGTATGAAATCCTCCCTGTGATCACAGTATAGCCCTAAATAAAGAAAAGCTGGCTCTGTCAGTTCTGATTCAACCACAACGCGAAGTTTGATTTCTTCCACACCCTTTAATTTAGACCTATAGAGAGAGGCACACAAAAGAGTTAATACTGATTGCAGGAATCTGTGATTTAAAAGAGATGTGTAGGAGGGAACTGTAGAGAAAGGAGACTGAAACAGTTGTGTGACAAACATATTACAAGATGTGATTGCAACTGATATTTAATTTTAAATCTTATTAAAAATAAAAGAATGAAATTGTCATCTAGGATTATGGCACTGTCTTTTATTCATATATAAACAGAATTTTTGTATTGGTATTATTATAGCTTATTTATTGATTCATACATCACCTTTAACAAGCACTTGACAATAAGTTAAGAGCAAAACAGAAAAAAGTATTCACATATGATGGTAATCATTATGCAAGTTAGCTCTTCATGCAATTATCTCCTACACAGAAATAAAGCAGAGGTGGTGAAATTTTGTGGGGATGCTAGGAATGGAAAATATTGACAAAGTGGTGAAGTACTAAAATTTCTGCATGCTGAGTATCAAATTCAGGTGAGATTCAATCATAAGGAGATCTGGGGTTTTGAAAAGCAGAGTGCGGCTGGTGTAGCATATCATCACCTATAATGCTAGACATCTTTTTCTTCAGTTAAAGAGAGACTATATGCTTTATTAGTATGCTAGGGGGCTAGCACTGTATTATTCAGTTTAAGATTGAAGCAAAAACAAATATAACTATTGGAACTAATCAGCACTAATTTGATAGATTATATATTCATTGAAAAACATAATAAACTAGAAAAAATACACAAAATAGTCAAAACGCATAGTGTCATTAGTTCTGTACTCATTGTTAAATATTTGCATTCATCAAACGAAATCTAGCCTTACTAGGCATCTTAACAGTACCTCCTATATTTCACTGTCAGTCATTTGACACCTGAATTAATATTAGCACACCTGACTTAAAGTTTTTAGCTAGAGCTAAAACAGTCTGCAGGGCTGAACAATAGGCAAGAGGCATTACTAGAAATGGCTAACAGAAAAATTACGGAAGAAAGGGTAGTTTGAATAGTGGAATATCAAGACCTTTAAAAAGGAGAGGGGGTCATTAACACCTGTGGAGTGGAGAGATATTAGCAGGAATCAAGGAGATGATAATGAGCCATGAAGTCAACTGACTCTCTCAGTTCTGCCTAAACAGAAATGCCACTGCCCCTCCTAAGCATTTCATTTTAAAATTTGGGTGGAGCAGGAATCAAAGCAGTACGACTGTACCACCACACCCTGCCTCCTTGGATCTGACCCTGGATAAAATAATATTGCATCAACATAGTTTCTCTATTAGCAGCATAAGAGCAGATAATAATACAGTATTCATTCTGTAGACCAGGCACACCCAAGTGATGGGATAGGTGGACAGGCAATAGTGCTATGAGCGGGAGGCTATCACTTGGGTTCAGATCCTTCTATCCTCTATAGAGCCAGAACAGGCAAATGTTACTTAACTATATAAAGTTTATTGATTCATAATGTAAATATAAAAATACACCTGACATATGAGAATAAATATTTACAAAAGATAGACAATAAACAATATTCCAAAATAATTGCTGATCTGGGAACTGACTTTCCACTGGGATGTCACACCCAGCTCCAGCACCTGATAGGGGAACCCTATAGGCAACAAGCAAGTCCCCTACTCACCCCAGGCACAGAGGAGTGATGGATCCTGAAATAGGTAAACACAGGTAAGTCAACACAGTAGGTGAATAATCAGGAACCCAATAGGACAATAAACAGAATATGGCAGTGGAAGGGTAAGTTCACACACAGGATAAGTAGCAACTAAACAAGAATATATATATATGTATATAGACATAACAATAAACAATTTGGTTAGAAATGGTATGCAAAATATACAAAGCAACCTCCAAAATAGTAGGCATACACACACCCTATGTTCTGGAAACACAGACACACTGTAAGTTAGGGTTCCCTTCCCCTGAGATCACGGGCCCTAGCAAAACTCTTGATAGCAACAGTAGAGGCCTGGTGCCCTCCCTCCTGGGCCAGTGCTGGGGCTGGGGCCCTTACTCACTGGCTCCCTAGTGGGGTCCTCTCCCCCAGAAATCACCTCCCCTGTGGGACCCGCTTTCCCCAACAACTCTTGTTCCCCTCTCTGGGGCAGTCAGGGCTCATCCCCTGGTCATTGGCTCTGCTGGGCCTCCCTCCAGCAGCACCTCTGGCTCCTCTCATGGCCTGGTGCCCCTGCCCAGGCACCCAGACTGAGTCATACCACCTCCTTCACTTCCTGGCCTCGCACCTGGGGTTTTTCTCCTGGCCCTGTGCCCCACTCTCAGCACAAAGTGGAGGCAGGGGGACTCTTTTAGCTCTGCTTAGCTATGCTACTGCCTTTGGCTACCCAGCCTCACACTGGGATCACAAGCCTGAACCCCCTAAGCAGTAGCCAGGGCCGAGGCTCCGTGCACCATGTTGTGCACCACAAGGTGGCCTGAGTCTTCTCAAACCACTCCCAGGGTCAAGGCTCCACTGGAGCCTCCTGCTACTTCCTCCCTGAGCAGTGTCTTAAGGGTTTCTTCTGGGTGATCACCCCTGGGCAGCTCTCCCCAGCTCTTACGGGCTCAACTCTTCTTGAGTCCCTTGACATGTCTGCCCTGTGTGTACTGAGCATGCTATCCTTTTATTCTCTCTGAACTCTCTGCCCCCAAAGTCTGCCTGACCTGCAAGATGCAGTTCTCAATCAGGTCCAGGGCACTTCAATCTTTGGACAGGGGTAGGAGTTCTGTGGCAACAGAAGTGATGTGAAAGGGCTCCATAACTTTAGGAAGTTTGAAAACCACTGCACTAAATTAATCCAATTGATTTCTCTATAGACTGGTAATCATTTCAGTTTTTTGCAACTCCAACCTCTTCTCCATGTATGAATAACATCATACGCTTTGTAACACAATCTCCAAATTCATCTCTTTAGCTCCAGCCATCAGTGTTTTGTATTTTCTCTCTATTGTCATCACCTATATATCCTAGCTATAATGTCTAATGCTTTCCCAGTGAGTCCTCATCTAAACAGATCAGCTGCTCAGAGAGTGCACTAGGGAAAATTTCTGAGTATATATGTATGTATAATATTTTATGACCCGCTGCTATAAATAGAGGATTCTATATCTGAGAAAACTTTTTGCTTTTAAGAAATCAGATTTCTCCTTTTCCAACCTCAGTGCTGGCCCATGCCAGACAAGGCCCCAGCCTCAGCAATTAGAAACCTAAGACATATATTGCTTAGTAGATCAAAGTGTAACATAGCTAGAGGGCATGTACAGACATCTGGGAAGGTTAGGGGGAAGTTAGATTGAGTTAAAAATGGCCACCTGATCTAAAGTGATTCTGGATGGGGAGCTAGCAGGGGGCATTGGGGGCAAGTGAGGTTCACGGGGGGAGCAGGGGGGGAGGGAATCAGAAGGCAAGCAGGATCCACAGGAGGGAATCAGGGGAGCAAGTGGGGTCCATGTGGGGCTTGCAGGGATCAGGAGGCAAGTGGAGTCTGGAGAGATTTGGTGGGGTACAGGAGGGCTTGGCAGGATCAGAGCAGCTAGTGGGGTCCTCAGGGAGCTTGAGAAAATGAGGGGCTCTCCCCCTGACAAATCAGGGTCTGCTTTTAGCCCCCAACCCCTCCCCTCCCCCAGTAGACCTACCCCTCTTCAACTGGCACTGGGAGCAGCTTGTGGGGTGGAGAGTTTTTTGGGCTCAGGGGGCAGTGGAGGAGGTTGGCTGTCTGAGGAAAGGCAAGGGGCTAAAAGTAGCCCAGTGCAGGGAGGACAGGTAGGAAAAGGACAGCCCTAGGGCCAGTGGCTGGGCTTTCTCAGCTCTGGTGCTACACTGGGAACTGTGCAGAACTTCAGTTGGATTGACCTTGCCTGACTGATCTAAGTTAAACTTTACCTCAGAAGTACAGTTAACTTAGATTGGGTCAGCCATTTTATACTGATCTAGCTTTTCTGAACTTCTGTACAGTCCTCACTTGGATCCTTAGTTAAGTCAATCTAAGGGTAAAGACAGAAGGGCAGTTCCCCACTGTAACTGGGAATGATTTCAAGAGTTACAATGATCTCCTTGAACAAACAGAAGTTCACTGTTGGTTCTAGGGAGTTGTGGGGGAATCTAGCTGCGGCTGGGAACTGCAGCTAGTTTCCGCTAGCAATGGCCCTGTAGACCCCAGATGCTGGCATGTGTTGTGTAATTATATCATTTGCAAATGCAGGCATAACTAGAGGGTCTGAAGATTCCAGAAAGACTGAACTTCTGCCCTTGATGATGTTATGACTCAGATACATGCATTAATTTGCCTTGAGCATGCATAGTCCACCACAGCTATATAACTGCTGTGGCAGGAAAAATATAATGAAGCATGAGGTGAGAATACTTTTGCATGGTCCAGCAGTGATGGGCAGGTGATTGACAGAGTGCTGTTATTGATGATTGGTTGAGAGACATGATTGACAGGTGGCATGTTCTGAGTGATATAAAGCCAGTGTGTATCAGTAGCTCAGAGAGAGACTGGGGATGCATGACTGGAATTTGGTGCATGTGGGTGCATGATTAGGATCTTGAGCATGACTGGGAGTCTGTGGAGAGAGTCGGTGGTATGAGTCCTTGAGAAGGTGATCAGTGTTTAACTTGTAGTGGAAGGGCATTTATACACACAGTTTTATTCCAGCAGTGTGCTGCAGATCCGCTGCTTCACTGAGGCGAACTGCACTGCACTGCGTGCAGTTGTATAAGTGGCGAAATGTGCATCAGTGCACCGAAAATGGCAGTAGTACACTTTTCAACTAAAACACCTCCAAGGTGTTTTAGTTCAAAAGCATGCTGCTGCCATTTTCTCAGTGCTGACATGCATTTCACCGTATATACAACTGCATGCATCGTAGCACTAGGCACTTTTGAAAGTGCAATGCATACATGTATAAAAATTCCCAAGGTGCCTGGGTGAGAGTGGGGCCTAATTCCCAGTGGATTACTTACCTGTGGAATGACTCCTGCCACACACAGAGACACCTGCCCAGTAGGGCTGTGCGAAACGGCACCATTTTTTTTCAACTTCTATTTCACCATTTTGAATTTTGTTTCATTTCGAAAGCACTGTTCTGTTTCATTTAGTTGAAACTGTTTTGCTGTTTCGATGCTGTTTTGACATTTCATCCATATGCTATAATGGGGAAGCACAAGACTGCCTATAACTTTGTATTTTCTTGCTTGAATTGGATGAAACTTCCAAGGATACTGGCCCCTTATGAGGCCATGAAGTCTGCCAAGCTCAAGGAGATATGTGCAGATGTTTCTGGAAAAATGCAGCTCAAAGTCTTGAAAGCAAAACTCATGTCACTTGTAAGTGTGAAGGCACAGGAGGGGTGAAAATGGCAGGCATGGTAGCTCCTGCTGAAGCCATGAAGCCTGCCATGTTTCAAGTAGATAGATGCACAGATTTCTGGTAAACTGCACCTCAGGCTGCTGACAAACAAAACTCATTTTGTGTGTGTGTTAAGGCATAGCATGGTGAAAATTGCAGGCATGGTAGCCCCTGCTGAGGCCAAGAAGTCTGCCAGCTTTCAAGGAGATAGGTGCAGGAGTTTCTGGGGAGCTGCACCTCAAGCTGCTGACAAGCAAACCTCATGATGTGTGACTGTGTACGCATGTTAAAGTGTGCCCTCATTGGCACTGGGGCCTCTACATGACACAGTAGTAGAGTGTGCCCCAATGAGGTCTCCTCCTCCCCTACAGCCTCAATTCAGTCCACCATTTTAAATAACAATGGGTAAAATAATAACTTAGTCAGCAGCACAATGCCATCAGCAGCATCTCAGGCAGCCAAACTGTGGCAGAGCCTTTCTTTCCTCTCCTGCAGGATCTTCTCCAGCAGCTGCCAGAGAACTCTCTCTGCCAGCACCAGCCCTGGGGCTTAGATGTGCCCAGGACCCTGTGTCCTTCTGGTCAGGTGCTAGGGGTGTTGATCTAAGGACATGGCACTGGCAGATAAGGTTCTTTGAGTCAATCTAATCTGGTATTTTTTAGCAAACCAACTGAATAGATACACAAGTATATCTGAGTATGGTTCTGGGTTGAAAAAACCTTTGTCAGGCTGAGGAAGGACCTGCAGTTGGTGTATATGCTGTTCCCAGATGGAATGAATATTAAATAAGTCAGAGGCTGGCATGAGATGCAGGAAAGAAAGCCAGTCAGTGAAAATGGAAATGAAGGCATCAGGGGGTGAGGGACAGGCCAGGGTGGGGAAGAAGGGGGATGTAGCAGCACAGGTGAAAGTGGAGAGGTACCTGTGGAGTCAGATGTCCGGCAGGTTGTAGTGTGTCAGAATTCCACTGTCTATATTGAGTCCATGAGCTTCTGTACCTAGGAAGTTGATGAAGTGCAGTTCATAGGCTTGTCTGTGAAAAATGGTTTGTAAAGTCAAACAAGCGCTGAATCTCATTAAACTTTCACTAACCTCATCACCAGAAGCCAGCTTCCTACAGCCCAAAACACACTTAATGGATCCAGGCCATGACATGACAAAACATGCAAAACCTGCCAACTATATCTATGGTATAGAGATATCTTCACAATATAATACGGCCCTCTCCATCAGGGCACCAAAATACGTGGAGACACCAAGCAACGACTGTGCACCAGAATGAGTACACATCAAAAATCTATCAAAGACAACAACAGAACATGACCTGTCTCCAATCTCTCAGACCTGATCCTCAAAGGGGATTTACAAACCACTTTTCACAGACGAGCCTATGAACTGCACTAGTTTGGCTGCTGCATATGCTGTCCTTCACCCTCAGGTCACACATGGCGGCCAGCACGTGGACTGTACTGGACCGCAAGGGATCAAGCCGACTCCTGACACCCTCCTTCAGCCACCTCACCAGTGCCTGCACATCTAGTGACAGTGGCTTGCCCCAGCCAGGAACATTGATCCCCTGGAAGTTCTCCATTTGTCTCTGAAGTTCCCTCACTACAGGGATCACCTGGCTAAAGAGGGCATTGCCAGTGCTGAGGGTCTCGGTGGCCTCAAGGAAGGGCCTGAGGACCACCAAGATCTGGGAGATGGTATCCCACTCAGCTCTGTTAAGGGAGCCACTGATCCCAATCTCCCCAAGCAAGGCCATCTCATGGATGGCCTTCTGTTGCTCCACCAGCCTCTCGAGCATTAGGTATGTGGAGTTCCACCAAGTCTCCACATCCTGTATGATTTTGTGCTATTAGGATGTTCAGCTTTGCCTGTTTGTCCCACAGCATCTTGCCCGCCTTGATGTTCTAGTGGAAGTAGCCTGCCACCATTTGGAAATTAGCTTGCTGGTGGTGCTGGCACCATCACCAGCAGCCCTGTACCCCTCCAAGGCATCCCTGACTATGAGGTGGAATTTGTATGCCACACAGTGGATGCCAACAAAGTTGGCATCACAGACTGCCTTGACCATTGTTGGTGACCATGAACTCATGGGTGAGCTTGCCCTGGCCAACGAGCCACCCCTGCACCAAGTGGTTCCCATGATCTCTGTTGCCATGTGGGACTCCATCATCTCAGCTTGAAGGAGAGGCCACTGACAGCCTGACTGGTCACACTAGTGCCCTGTGAGGGAGAGGTATACATGATCTCTACCCCGGCTTCTCCAGATGTCTAAAGTGAAGCATAAGGCCACCCATGGACCTGCCTTGTGCACCTCCTCCCTCAAGTACTCAATGCATGCCTCATATAGGGAGGGCACCACTGTCCTGCTGAAGGTGGTGCATGCAGGCACTTGGTATGATGGGCCACGAGCCACCTGAGCCCAGGCCACTCAGTTAAGGAGAAGGGCTGGCCATCCACAGCAAACATCTCCCCAATGCTCTGGGTGACCTTTCTTGCCTTTGGAACATGCTCCCCTTTGTCTCCGCCTTTCCTCCGCTGGTCCAGGGTGGCCTGCCTCTGCATCATGAGGACAGGGGCTTTGGAGGAAGACGGGGACTTCTCTTTGGGTGCACTCCCACTTGTGTCAGGGCGAAGAGGAGCAAGGCCAAGAGGGTGCTGCCTCCTGAGATTCAGCAGCATCATTGTGGTGGTGAGGCGTTTCACCTCCTTGCCCTGGCTGATCTGCCTTTGGCAGTGCTGGCAGATAGCATACTTGGGATCATGCCCCCGCTTGTGTCAGGCCGAGGAGGAGCAAGGCCAAGAGGGTGCTGCCTCCTGAGATTCAGCAGCATCACTGTGGTGGTGAAGCGTTTCACCTCCTTGCCCTGGCTGATCTGCCTTTGGCAGTGCTGGCAGATAGCATACTTGGGATCATGCCCCCGCTGATGCCAGGCTGAGAAAGAGCAAGGGTAAGGGGGTGGTGCCTGCGGATATGCATTGACATCCCTGTGGCTATCATGTGTTTTGTTCCCTTGCCCCAGCTGGTTTTGGCTCAGCAGTGCAGGCAGATAGCAGATGTGGGACCATGTACAAGCTCAAAATGATCCCAGACCACACTACCCACTTGTTTCCAGGGGATCAATGTTCCTAGCTGGGGCAAGCCACTGTCAGAGGCACAACAACAGCAGGAGTGGACTCAGCTGAGCTGCTTCCCTCTGCAACCTCTATCTCAGCCTCCTCTGAAGTGCTTTCTGGAGAAGGAGACCTGGCTCTAGGGAAAACTTGATGGGTGTGGAGCATAAACCTAAATGATTCCCCCTCCTTCCCCAGAATTTCCCTTGCTAGGACATTCAGTTCCAGATCCAGCTCTTCCTCTGGCACTGGAAGGCTCAGCATGGGAAGTGAAATGGGGGTGGAGGAGAATATTATGCTGGTGCTGGTGCTGCTGCTTGTTTTCATTGTGGTGGTGGGGAGGGGTTATGGCTGGTACTCTTGGAGGAGATGCAGACTCAGGCACAGGCAGTGGCATTGGCATTGATCCCCTCTCCTTGCTGCCTGTACTAGTGGAAGCCTCATGCCTGCTTGTTGTAGCAAAGAGGCTGCATCTCAGTTTGGAGGGTGGGGAACTTACAGCTCTCCCTCTATCCCATCTTCTGCCCCTCCTTGAAGACTTTTCAGCTGCCTTTCCAGCATGCTTGATGGTGTGTTTCATGATGTCTTGTCTTTATAAAAATATATAAATGTATATGTTTCTTCCTATATAAATTCTATAATATAATATGTAATATAATTATAAAATTGAAAAGAATAAATCAATGAATA
>NW_017728994.1:37194778-37198160 GCF_001723915.1 Gavialis gangeticus | reverse complement strand
CAGGCCAGTTCAAACAATGCTGCCTTTTATGCTGTTTTTCCATCCTGCCCTCAGAGTACAGGGATTGGAAGGGACCTCAGGGAAGGCTCACAGTCACTGGCCAGTTACGAAATCAATATAAGACCAGTCTTTTCCCCCTTTTACCTCTCCTTCTCTTTACTTTCTCTGCAGGCAAGCTTAGCTTCAACTTAGCTTAGAAACTCAAAACGTTTTGAAATTTTCTAAACTTGTTTAGTTTTGAGGCTGTTTCAAAGCCCTTCATTTTGTTTTGATTTCACTGTTTCAAGCTCAAAATGAGTCAAAACAGCACTGAAACAAAACAGCCAACGAAATTTCACAGAGCCCTACTACTTAGCTCACCTATTACTCCTTGAGAGGGTCATGTATCACCCACCCTTGGCTTTGAGGTGCTCAGTACCTGTTTGGGAACAGCAGAGAAATCCTCATTGAGTGTGGCAAAGGCTGAGGGAGCAGCCTCATGTTCTACACTAGACCTGAGTGCTCTGTATTGCCATCTAGAGCTAGTATGGTACTGTCTGATTCTCTCTTGTAAATACCGTATATACTGGTTTGTTTTGTGATTCTGGTTTGCTACTGTTGTGATTATTGGTGTTGATTTGTGAATTTATTATTATATTTTCCATTTGACCTTTATCCTGGTGTCTGGGGGTTCTTGGTTTATTGCCTTCTGAGTGGGGCCACAGTGTAGGCTAACACCCAGAGCAAACACTCTTTTTGGCCTGCCAAAATAAAATCAAACTGACAGGTTAACAGGCCTAACAACCATCTGTGTTTGTTTAATAGAGAGACCCTGTCAGGTCCTTTCAGCACTTCCTCTCTCCCAGCCTGTCCCTGTTTCAAAATGGGGGGGGAGGGAGCAGAGGGAGCTCATTCTAGGGGTTCCCCAGCCGGCTCTGGAGGGTCGAGTGGTGAATTGGAGCCTCCCCACCTTGGGAGGGCTCTAATACACCCACCCCACCTCATAGGGGATGAACCCCCCTCCCCCCCACACACACATACACACAACTGAATTCCCTCCTCTCTTTTCCCCCCTCTCATTCTGAAAACAGCTTGAGGCTGACAGGCAGTACAGACCGAAGTTACAGAGGAAGCTTTGTTTTGAAACATCTTCATCTGACCCCTCATGCAATAAGGGGTCCGATTTTCACCTGTTCAGCCATTTTTAAAGCAGTATGCAGCTGTGCACTTCTGGTTGGTCATGGCTATAAACTTTCTGCAGCCAGATCAGGCAAAAATTGTCACTTCTGTCTAGACCGTAAGTGTAAGGTCTGCACCTGGGCAAACTAAATTAGATTGTGTGGCCATTTGGAATGTGATCTAACCTCCCCCTGGCCTCCCTGGATATCTGTACTTAGCTAGAATGTACAGCTAACCAAAAATCAAGGAAATAAAACTACTCAGAACCATCTACTTATTTCCCAAAGAATGTTTTTCACAGACTCAAGCTTTCCAGTGTGGGAGCCTCTTTTATTCATATAGTCTAATTGCGCTTCTCTCTTTCTGTTTTCCAAGCAACAGGATGAATGTGTTTGTCTGCATTTGCTGACTACTCTGACATCTTTGGACAGAAGTTACATATCATACAATAGAACATACATTCAACTGCTGTTTTATCACTATGGGGGTGGTTTATGTTTTTGGTAAAAAGATGTACAAGTTTTTTTTTCTGCTTTAAACACTAGGGGTGGGACTCAAGTGAACAGTTGTTCTTGATGATGCCACATTCCCTGCGGACACCCCTAGGTCACTGCACAAAGGACCTCTGAGACACCAAGATCTCTACAACATGAAACCCAGATGTGCAATGGTACATAATGACAGGCAAACTCTGCCATGTAAGTCAAACACTGGAGGGTCCTTGTACAAGGCTGACTATGAACCACCCCTGCAGATTCACTTAGAGGTTCAGAGTCAAGTGTTCAGTTACAGTAGCACACAGCTGACAGTATCCAGCTACAATTTAGGACAAAATTTTCTAAAAGTCTGTAAAAGGAATCATAGTAGGATTAATTTCTTCTGTTCATTCCCAAATGCCGTCAAACCCCACTTTGCAATGGAAGTGTGTGGTGGATTGTATACAGTGTTACAGGTCTCTGGCACTCCTAGCCATACCCAGGGACTCCCGTATGCCCAACATACAGGATGAGCCAGGCATGAAGGTGGTAATGAGGTAGTTGAAACAATTAAAGGATGTTGTAAGGCTAGAGAAGGACAGTTATCAGTACCTCACTACCATAGTGATTCTCAACCCATGGCCCAGTCAGCATACTGCTGCAGCCCATATGACATACAAGATACACAGGCAGGATACTCAGGAAGTAAGTGCTGTGGGTGCAGCCCACATAACACATTGAGAGCTGCAAGTGTGGCCCACTGTAGCAAATATGTTGAGAACCACTGGTCTAGCATATGACACTAATCCTAGAAAGAGCTCGCATGGAAGACACCCACAGACATACAGGACCCTTTTAAACTCCAGAGAAGTCCTTTGCCTGTGAGGGCCACTGTCTGTCACTGAGACATAATTTATTTTTATTAGATATATGAATTATGTCATTCTAACAAAAATCAATCCTTTTCAAATTTTAATTTTTTTTTTGTCCATTCCATTAAATATTATCATCTCCTAAATAAAGCCAATGCTGCTCTGCTTTCTCATCACTTCAAACTGCCATTACTCAGGTCAGCTCATGGAGGTAGTGAAGTCTAAGCATGTGGTAGTCATGGGGGACCTGAACTTCCCGGACATCTGCTGGGAAGAGCAGCCAGCCAGAACTGACTGCTCACATAGGTTCTTAGCCAGAATGCAGGACCTCCATCTAACCCAGGAGGTGCACAGCCCCACCAGGGGAGACACCTTGTTGGACCTGGTGCTGGCCACGGGAGATGACCTGGTGAGGGGGCTGCGGGTGCTCGACCACCTGGGCGACAGTGATCATTGCCTGCTGGAATTCACCATCCAGTGCAAGGTGGCAAAGGCCTGCAGCAAGGCAGCAGCCTTAGATTTCAGGAGGGCAAACTTCAATGAACTAAGGAGAATAGTCAGGGAAGCACTGAGGTCCCAGAGGGGAGGGGAGCCAGGTGTCCAAGGAGAGTGGTCACTCCTTAAGGAGACGATCCTCCAAGCCCAAAGGGAGGTAATCCCAACGTGGATCAAAGGGAGCAGGAGGGTACACAAGCCCCCATGGCTCACCAAAAGCATCCGGGAATGTCTCCTAGCTAAAAGGGAGGCGTACACCCAATGGAAAGGAGGGGACATCACCAGGGATGATTATACTGCAGTTGCCCGTGGATGTAGGGGAGCAGTCAGGAAGGCCAAGGCAGAGCTGGAACTGGGACTAGCTTCCTAGATTAAGGACAA
>NW_017728994.1:37182577-37194377 GCF_001723915.1 Gavialis gangeticus | reverse complement strand
GGTAGATTTAGGCTAGATATCAGGAGGTGCTACTTCACGGTCAGGGTGGCTAGGATCTGGAACCAACTTCCAAGAGAAGGGGTGCTGGCTCCTACCCCGGGGGTCTTTAAGAGGAGGTTAGATGAACACCTTGCTGGGGTCGTTTGACCCCAGTAATCTTTCCTGCCATGGCAGGGGGTCGGACTAGATGATCTACTCAGGTCCCTTCCAACCCTAGAAACTATGAAACTACTCCAAAGGTTTTTATATTTGTTTTAAACTGCTTGAATGCAGGATTGTGCCTGGGGTCATAAAACTATTCAATATGTGGAGCTGCAGCAAACTCCTCACAGAGATTCCAGCATTGTTAGCTAAGTGCATTTCCAAAGAGCTACAGCAAATCCGTGCCTGTTTATAATGTATGGTGCCACGTTTTCTTAATTCTTGGCCAAGAATTCTTTTGTAGTTTGTTTCCATTATCATTATGTGAATCAAACATCAGTTTCAGCTGAAGTTAAACATAGTTAGTTATCAACAGATGTTTGTTTGTACCTTCAGCCCTCAGAATATTTTTTTACTGGATGAGAGAGATGAATGAACATAATATGGGATAGGTTATTATCCCATGTAACTAAGATATGAAGCTAAATATACTGCATGGTCTCCCTGTTATGGGAACCTTAGAACTGAAATTATCATCTACAGCTAGAAGACAAAAGGTGCTCCATCCTAGATAGGGGAAGGTTCTGAATGCAGCTTAGTCATGATGATTCTTTTGCATATTAGGGCTTACCTCTGTGGCAGAGATATAGAAAACATGTTACATCAAGAAACTATCCTTTTGAGCTATAGGACTGAGGAACCCATAAGGCAGGTAATTCAGGGTCCCAGTTGTACAGCCTACCTTTACAGCGTCTTTTCACTCCATTACACACTACACCTTGAATTCCCTAGGAGGAACCCTTTCACTTGGGCTTTCTTGAGGATATTGGAGTAAAGCTGCTTTAGTCAGTATAGGAAATAAAAGCTCATATAATTTCTTCACTCTTCGTTGGCTTAATAAAGCAAACTGGAAAACAAAAAAAAGTCCAACCTTTATTCCCCACCCCCCTAAGTAAGACTCAACTGAAGCTCAGCCATGATTAGGTTAATAATAGAAATTACTCCTTCTGCCCAAAATTAGACCATAAGTATTAGTCATGTTCTCAGCTTTTATCTGGAATTTACTTTCCAATATTACAAAAGAAATACTCTGGAGTGTTTATTACATTTTTTTTCTAATCAGTAATTTGCTGTATTATATTCTGGGTATGAATAATTCAGTCCAAATTTGTTTTACTTGTATAATTTAAGCAAAAAAAATTTCAACAAGGTCAGTTTCATATAACTCTACTGGGACCAAGGAAAGTCAGCTTGGATGGAACAGAGCCCACTATAACCCCTAAATGTTGTCCTTACTATGAATCCCAATCTAGAAAACAATCACACAGTGATATTTACTTTGGACTTGGGATTATAGGTACTAAGTTTTTGGAAGTACTTTGAAATAGTGCCACAGAAATCTATGGGTAGAGTTTGATTCCATTGATAGAATCCATTGATAGAATGTTGAGAGAGGTGGAGTGACCTTAACAACAAGCCGAAAAATACTACTTTTATTCTTCTTCAGCCATAATAAAGCTGTGATCCCATGTCAGCCAATTTAGCCACTAACTGAGCTATGCAGACCAAAGTACATATTTATTACATTCTAAGCAGGCACATTTTTATCACCACAGAACAGCGATCTCAATGTTATAACTCATTTTTCCCTTATTGTAAAATGACAAACGGATTTTGTAATGCTTTATCCCGGCCAGACTACTACTGTATTGTACTGGCATATTCTATGCACACAACCATCATTATGTCTGTAAGTGTTGCAAAAAAACTCTAAAACTCAATTATAGGTATTAGCTATATTTTCTGCTATTTCCAGCTCATTATGGAGAATGGCATTGCATTCAAATTCAGTCTTTTCACAATGTTTTAACAAGGGCAGTGTCTTAGCAGCATGTGTACTGAAAGAGCCTCAATGAACATCTAATATTGCTCTTTGACAAATCTATAAACAATATTCCATTTTGTCTCTCACTCCTATAATAGAGTAGTATTGTTAGTTCTCATGTTGCTGTGGAAGAATTATTGCATTTTGTGCTCAAGTGCACTGCCAGACACATTTTTACTTCAAAGTCAAAGCATGGGTCCCTGCAGGCATTTTTGTGTAGTATACAGGATAATTTTTCTTTCTCCAGTATGGAATAGAAGAAGGAACAGAGAAAGTTACGCTAGCTGGTGTTGATTCACATTACATTGTGTGTGCATATTGAGGAATCCACATATTATGTAAATTCCAAATAATTATTATTCAAGATTATCAATAATATTTATATGATCATCTATGATTTACATGCTAATTCAAGTGAATGGAGGTAACATATCAATAACTTTATTATGGTTTTTTATCACCAATCCACCTAACAGAAGCTCTCCCATCTTTAGTTTGGGCTTTGAAGGAGATTGATGGTATGCCATTAAATAGAGTTCATTTTACTAGTAATTTTTAGTAGTCATTTTAGACCTTGACTCCACACATTTTAAACGTTCTTTAAAAATTTTTGTAAGTATAAATCACATATTCTATAGTTTGAAGTTGAATTCTGGAAACATATTCATTATCAAATATTACTCTCAGAGTGGTAGCAAAAAGTTTATCACCAACTTCAATCGACCAGTATCAGACACTAAGAATGTGGGTATGTGTGTATCATTATCAGGGTTCTGAGTTTTCTGTTTGTGGAAAAACATGGAAGAATGTAAATTTTCTCCTTTAAAGGAAAAAAAAACAGCAGATTGTTCTCCTTTAAAGAAGAAAAGTGTATATTTTCCTCTTTAAAAGGAGTAAATCTTGGGAAATCACAGATTTCTTCTTGCAGGATGGCAGCCTTCCAGCCTATAAGGAGCTACTTGGAGCTGTGGGAAGTGCAGGGAGGGACACTGGAGGTAGGGTGAGCCACATGAACATGCACATGCATGTAGTTGTCATACAGCCAGGCAGGGTATAGGAGCACCCTCTGCAGCTGGATACAGGTAAATCTGTGGGGGTGCAAATTGGAGGCCCAGGACTTGGGGAGTGTCCGTAAGGCTGGTGGGGAGGGGGTGCAGGGCATGTGTGGAGGGGATGAGTTTGTGAGGGAGAGTGGGTGCCTACCAGCACTGGGGAAAGGTATCTGGGAGCTGTGGCAGGACAGGGAAGAGGGGGGAGGTGCCTGCCCCTCCAGTGGGGAAAGGGGACAGGGGGCCCTTCAGGTGTGACGAGGAGCTCCGTGGCCAGGTCATCAGCACCAGAGCCAGTGCCTGTGGTTGCAAGTGTAGAGTGGCCAAGAGATACTATCAGGGGTGGGAGTGGGGGGCATGGCCAGGCTGCCTGGCACAGCCTGAAAGCCCCAGACTAGGGTGGAGGGTGCCACAGTCCTCCCTTCTTCCACCCTCCAACCCACAGTGGGGCCAGACTTGCTCTGCCACCACCTCTTCTCTGAGGATCATTACTTTGTTGTGGTGGAGTGGCTTGCATGTTCCAATGACCCCAAGAGTGATGCTGTCTGGAGCTCACGCTCCTGTAGGGCCACCCAGGGTGATAAGGTCAAGGGGGATGTTCCAGACAAAGAACAATCCAAAAAGTTCTCAACGGCAGAGCAGGCAGAAGAAGGCTGTGGCCCCAACAGCTGTGAAGGTGGAAGAAAGCTGCAAGAAAGATGTGGCCACGGTCGTCGTGGTTCACCATGCCACTGAATCCAGCCACCAACTGCCAAGACCGTGTGGACCCAACTGCCCACTGGACTCCCCACATTAAACATGCCACATGCAGGCTTCCACAAGGTCCAAAAGTCCTGTGTCAATGGAGGATTAGTGACAGAGGCAGGGCTGTGATACCTGGAGGCCTCTAGCCAAGAATCTGCACACAGGCAGCGGATGCGCGATGGTCGTCAGGCACCTGTGTCGAGACAGGGGTGTTCTCCGGCAGCTGCATCTGCAACTGAGCAGCCCTTTTTAGGATACCATCTGCTCACCCATATGGGGAGGGGGCCAGAAAAGGTGCCCCAAAAATAGGTTCTCTCTTCTGGCTGGGAAACTACACCCAGCGGGATCACCATTCCTGTGGTCAAAATAAGAAAAAGATAAACTTCAGAACCTGGGATGTGAGAATGCTCATTGACAGCCCAAAGAGTGCTTGCCCAGAAAAAACAAACTGCCATCACGGGTAGGGAGCTAGCAAGGTACAACAGAGACACTGCTGTTCTCAGCAAAACACGGCTTGCCAGGGAGGGACAGCTGAGGGAGGTCAGCAGAGGGTACACCTTCTTCTGGATAGAGAAACCAGACTATGACCCCCATATCCACAGTCAGTTTTGCTGTCAGGAACAAGATCACTGACGTGCTCCCCAAACTCCCTTCGGGTATCAGTGAAAAGCTGATGACCTTTCATCTGCACCTCAGCCGAAGCCACTGTCATCAGCACATATGCTCCAACTCTGGATTCCGATGAGGAAGTCAAGGAAAGGTTCTACTCCGATCTCGACACTGCCCTTGCCTTCATCCCCAGTGACAACAACGTCACTCTCCTGGGCAACTTCAAGACCCGGGTTGGACATGACCATGAAATCTAGAGTGGAAGTATCAGCAAGAATGGCATGGGGAAGGCCAATGCCAACATATCCTGCTCCTGACCAAATGCACCCAACATGACCTGATCGTGATGTACACTGTCTTCTGCCAGAAAGACTGGCTAAAGACTACATGGAGGCATCCATGGTAGAGCACCTTTTGGACTACATCATCATCTGAAGCAGAGACCTGAGGGACATGCTTATGACAAGGACCACAAAGGGATCTGACAACTGCTGGATGGACTGCCAACTTGTGTGCTCAGTGATAAATATCCACCTGGTGGAACACCCACCTGCCAAGACACCAGAAGACCCAGAAGGCCTCCCGGAGACAGCTGAAGGTTGTAGCTCTGAAGGACCCTGGACAGAAGGAGGAGTTCCAGGCCCAGTTGTATAGTGCACTGGAGCAAGTCCCTACCGCTGATGACATCTCCATCCAGATACACCGGGAGCAATTCAAGTCTGCTGTCCAAGACGCCTGCACCCAAACTATTGGGTTTGCATTGCAACAGAACCCAGACAGCATAGTCGGGGGGGGGGGGCAGGGAGGAGACTGTGGGTCAGTAGTGAAGGGTGCCAGCAGGGCCAGAGGGCTGTGGGTCAGAAGTGAGTGGCACTGGCAGGGCTGGAGAGGGGCTGGGGCAATGCACCAGCATGTCAGGGCTGTTCAGCACCACAAAGCAGCAAGGGGAACAGCCACAGCTGGAGCTGCATCCTGGTGAGCAAGGGCGGCAGGGGGAGCTCTGATTTTTCAAGATAAAAAAAACCTAAAATCAAATGCCAAAGTAAGTATCTAGAATTTATTTTCTTATAATGATTGAGGCACTGGTGGGCTTCCAAATTGCTTTAAAATTGTAAATATATCAATAGAACATTGTTGTAAATAGATATCTATACATAATAGCATTTCATTGTAATCATAGAAATATGTGTATTTGGGGTTTTTAAATCAGAGATTTTGGGATTTTTAAACACAGAAAAACAGGGATCCCTAATTATTATATATGTGAAGGGCAACACAAATGCTAAACGCTGTTATTTTGAACAGACCATAACTACTGAGTTATAGTATAAAAATCAGCTGCATACATTTTCAAGTAAGCCTTTGCATCTGTGATCTACAGTTTCCAGAATTTCACAATTGCTAACTGGAGTATGAGCAAAGGATAAGACTTTTTGTTCAGTTTTTGTAAAGAGGGCCTAGGTTGAGCACTAGCTTGTAGAGTGACTTATCATACTCGCCATTGTGAATAGTCTCATAGAATTCTTAGTAGTAAATACTACCCAAAAAGATATAAAATGTTTGTCCTTAAGCCAAATTTCTGCAACCTATTCCCACGATAATCAGTGAGTTCCACACAAGTATAGGGGTCTACTTGCAGAATCGGGACCTTGTCCTATTACTTTACAAAGCACTTTGTGAAATAATACAGTAAGTGACATTCTCAGCTAATGGTTCTCAAAATGCCCTCCCTGAAAAGCTTCCATTTTAAAGAAACATCATAAGAAAATGAGTAATATTTTTCCTTGTGGCTTGATCATTTTGCTTATATTTAGCCAAAGAGACTACTACTGATACAGATAGCTTGATTTAGATTTTAAACATCAAATGGAAAAGAAACCTAAAAGCAAGTTGTTCCTATTCATGGGCCACCAAAATTCAGTTTTTTGGTATACTTAGACATAAAAATTGTGGGCCACATTTTCTGATGAGTACATGTAAAAATATGTCCATAATTGTTGCACTTACCAGTACTGTGAACTGAACTTACTGCCTACACATTCTGACTTTCTGGGCTTAAGACCCAACTCTTTCATTTCACACTGCAATATGCTTTGCCTACCCCTCTGAACCTTCCCTTATCTGGGCACCCCAGTAGCCTGAAAACTATTTTTTTTTCCATTCTCAATTTCCACAGTTTTCTATTTATTGAAATCTGGTTATTTCCTTCAAGAATACATAACTGCAACAGATTCAAAGGACAGGTTTTCTTCTGTGCTTAATATGGCATGTGCAGCTTATAGGAAAATCTTGTGATGACTGTAAAGCAGTTCCAAATGATTCTAGGTAAGACAGTTTACCTGAAGCATAGTATCAAAGAAATCTCATTGATAACTTGCCCACAAAAGTTTGCTATAAATTCAATTAGCCATGCATATCCCAAGAGCTAAGCAATGTATTTCTGCCAAGTAATTTATTTGCTGCAGCATTCATTCTAATTATAAATCCTGAACACATGACTGGTGTAAGTCATAGTCTCTAAATGTAAGCCATAACATGTAGCTCATTAACATAAGGGTTATCTGTATCAGGTGTCCATATTCTAAAGAATATTGCCATGCTTTGCAGTGGGCATTTCTAGTCCATGCTTTTGCATTTCAGAACAAACATTGGACTCAATTTGCTGAAGAGGTTTAAGTTATTCTAATGCATTATTCATCACTGGAGGCTGTGGCTTGTTCATAGGCTTGCCAACTTTACTTGCATATTATTGGTAGAAGTTCAATTACAGTAGCTATAGTTACACCAGAGCTGTCTCACGCTATCCACTAACTCGATTCCACAAAATCTGGCACATTGGAAAAGCAAAATTCTTCCCTTATACATACTGAGTGATAGCTTAATAGTTTCCTGTGGGCTTCCTATTCATGTGACTAAAATTCATGGAAAACTCTGAAAGCAGTTTCTAAGTCTCTCATTTCAGAGTGAGATTGTCACTGAAGTAACAAGTCCTTCTGGTTGAGAAGGTTTAGCTGGAAAAGAGCTTACCACTATCATTGAGTTCAAAAGTCCGTATCATGCATGCATAATTCCAGGTCAAAGTGCTGAACTGGTCCTCCACAAACACAGTTTCTATCCACTGTCTTCTCTATACTTCCCATCCCACAACTAATTACATAAAATAGTCTGGCAGTTGAATACAGGTTTCCCAGATATATACTCTCATACTGAACTAGGTAAAAGAGCAAGTTTTAAAGTGACTATGTAAGAAAGCTTTGCCTCTACCACTCAATAAGTAAAAGGAGAAAGGAGCCTGATGCTCCTGTCAGCCATAAAGATCCTATATGTTAGGTGCATTTCTCATCCGGAAGGTTCAATCGTCTGCTATTTTGAGTCTTTGCTGTCTGCCTTTTACCAGTCTGACTTTTTTATCTGCCTCTGTAGTGTAGTGCATAGTACATAACAAATACTATGTTAGGTTTTTCTCAGCTATATTTGAAAGGGTACTATCACTTGAGTGCCAAGTTGATTGCTATTACATAAATACTGATTTGCAGCCAGAAAGTCATGAAAGAGGTCATTCAGACAGGGCTTGTGTGTATGAGTTACTCCTGCCTATTTCAGTAATCAGTGTAATCAATATGTTTACAGTTTATACATATTTTTCTGTTTGATGTATTACATGGTAAATCAGCCAACAACTAAATTCATGGAGCAACAATCCCCTATAAGATACTGTATGTGTAATATACACACTCCAATTAGCAGAGGATAACTAAAAAATAAAAGCACTGAGTGCGTGTACTAGAGGATATACTTTGTCCATAATTATTTGTCAATATGCAAATGACATGTGAATTTATTCTTTTCAGTGCTCTATACCATTTCCTTCTCCTCCTCCCTCCCTCATACAGTGTAGTATATAAAAGCATGTTTCAGAAAGTAAAGGTAATTTTGAAATAAAACCATTTCATTTACTGGATCACATTAGTTCTCTCCATAGACATCAATACTGGGTGCATTCAATAAATGCCACCATCAGTGCTCCCTGCTACTGTGTAGTTTAGTTTCCCACTCATTGCATACAAAATGGTTTTATTTCAAAATTGTTGTTACTTCCTGAAATGTTCTTGTGTGTTTAAGCTGTGCCAATATCGTCTACCTACATTAGAGGGCAGAAAGAAGTGGGACCGGCTGTGTTAACCCTTGTGCCGCTGCCTTTCACCCCACCACTTGTCCTGTTGCCATCACTGGGTCTGGATGTGACCCATAGGCGTTAACCAATTTGACACCTTTGCTGTATGCTTTTTGGGGCAGGGACTGTCACCTTACATGCTGGTATAATATCAAGCCACCATGAAGCCTTAGTAGTTAGTGGGTCCATCTACATATGAAATTAATTAGAAGCAATAAACTAGGGAGCAATTAGAGCCAAAATAAACTACTTCCAGGTGCAGCATCTACACATGCATTTGGAACAGCAGCAATTTGAGCCAGGACAGAACAGTTTATGCCAGGGCCACTCCTGCCCTGCTCTGCCCCAGGCTCTGGGTGGCAGCCTCAGGCAGCAGAGGGGCTGGCTGGAACATGAGGGTGCTAAAAGTGTGGAGCTGTGTGGCTAGGCAGCAGCAGGGCCAAATTAATGCATAGGCAAACTAGGCACATGCCTAGAGCCCTAAGTGAAGAATAGTCCCAGTTGTGCTTATTTTACTGCTATATTTGAAAGGGTACTTATAATTATTGAGCGAAAAAAGTAGAGGCTCATAAGTTAGTTTGCCTGGGGCCCACTAAAGGGTTAATCTGGCCCTAGACAGCAGGCAGGAGTCTGCTCCCCTGCTGGTTGGGCTGAGTGGGCATAATTTATGCCCACAGTGAGCATCTACACATGCATTTAATCATAGTTACAGTTGTGTTAATTAGTTTACTGCAGTCTAATACTGTACTGCCATACATATAGCTGGTTATGTGTTACTCTGCAGATAATTAGTCAGTAAAAAGCACGTATTAAGTAAAGTTCATTTGTTTTATCAGGGTCCTTTAAAGAGTATTTGTGCTGGTAGCAAAATGGTAAAAATTTAGTTTTAAAATCTGATAAGAACTTATGCCACTAAAGCCATGGAAATTGTTTTAATGGAATGGGTGACTAGAAAACCAACCAGCTTTCTCATTTAATTAAGCATATCTTTATGTTACTCACAGGAATTCTATGGCTGATCTCTCTGTTCTTGTCCATGGAATATTGAAAAGATTAGTTAAATTATATTAAACGAAGAAAATGTTGCAAAAGCAAATTGGTATCTACACGCAAGAAAGACAGGCAACCATATGAATTGAATTTCACTAATTCATATTTTGTGGAAAATTAAAAGTGAGGATATCAGATGGGGTGAAGATTGAAATGACATTTCTCTCATAGGTATGAATCTTTACAAATGTTAAATTGTAAAATTCAAAAGAAGAAACAAAAGAATTAGTCAAAGAGTTTCTATCATTTTCTAAAGATTAAAAAAGCAACTTCATTAAGTGACTCATGTAATACATTCAGAAGCTCACTTAAACAAGTTGGGCATGTAGCTGCCCTCTTGTGAGAGATCTACCTAAATCACTCCTGGCCTATCAGAAGCAAGTAGCGAGCAGCAGAGCCATCTGGGTCCCTCAGCCAATCAGCATCAGACTGGAGAGGAGGCACAGTGAAAAGAGCAAGATTAAAGGAGCCATGTCACAGCACACTTCCCTTGCAAACTAAGATATATCCCTACTGACAGTTGTTGCACAACGATACATAATTACCATGACTTTACATAAAATGGCTATTTTGCTTGAGCAAATTGGCCCCAAGAGCTTCAATGGCAAGATTTCACAACTAAAATATTAAATAAAAGAGGGGGACATACACTGGTCTTTACTGCATAGAATAACATTAGAAAACAGCTTGTTTTATATGTGAGAGAGACCTCAATGCAATGGAGACAGAATTGTAAGTCTGATAGTTGAAAAAAAAAGTGGGAGAAAGAATAAACATGTTTTGGTTAATAATATGCAAGTAACTATAAGACCCATTTTGATAATTACTGTACCTAGCCTAAATACAGGATAATCAGTTTCATTGTTTGGCTGTACTTTTAAAACCTGAATTATTTATAACACCCTAATTATGGTTATTAAAGTATTTGTAAAGAGTTGAACTTGATCAATCTGGAACAGAATTTTATTTCCACATTAAAAAAACAGCTAAGACACTGCAGTCCTTTTATCACTTAGAAATAGATATCCTGTTAATTGTTACCCAAATGACAGTAATGGATTTAAAACTGGTTAGCTACCTATTTCCAATGCCTCCCTCATTTGCATCTGATGAAGTTTCTGCACTAAAAGTAACCATTTCTGTCTTATAAATGTTGAGTAAAAGCAACAAAGTCCATCACATGAATATTCCATATTTTAGTATTAGCTGGATTATAACAATATTTTTGCAGTATGTTATACCTTTTAGTCTCACTTCACATTCTTTTCCTCACTTCACCAAAAACTGATGTAAAGCAGCTTAACTAATTTAACTAGTATAGAATAAGCAGAACTAAGATCTGCTTAACTCATTTAACTAGTAGAGAATACTTCAATAGCATTTGTGTGAATAAATAAAAAATATTAAAAAGAAAAGCAAGTGTTTTCAATTTACATCAGTTATAGGAAGAAAATGAATGGCTTCAAGATAAAGGAGCAATCAAAAGGCCTGCTGCAATTAAACGGCAATATGATGGATGTCTCAAAAACAGCGTATACTAGTCTACCCTATAATAAGTTAGGTACAATACAACTGGAAATGGTCCGCAAAATCATTGTAGAGCAGGGGTCAGCAACACATGACCCCGCATAGGCCAGACCCAGCCCACTGAGTCACTGGATCCAGCTGGTGAAGTTGGAAGGCTTTGCCTGTGCCTGCACCACTGATGATTTGTCCAGCTCTCAGTGGCATAACATGGATCTCCAAGCCAATGCTTAACTTGCGCCTGCCCCCCATCTGTGGCCGATCACTGAGCACGGGGGTCCCCCAGTGGCTGATCGCCAAGCCCGGAAAAGCCGGCAGTGAAATGGGAAGTATCAGCAGCGAAAGTGGAAGTGCCGCCAGGGAACGAAGTTCCCCCCTGCCCCGCTCCCCACCCCCCCACATTGCTACATCACTGCCAGCTCTCCTCATGCCCTGCTCCCTGGCTGTGTACAGACTTAGCTTCCAGTCAGTAGGCAACTGCACCAGGGCTGGAGAGCTGCAGCTGGTGTCCAGACCACCTCTGCTTCTCTCCACTCTCTCTGCTAGAAGCAACATGGCCACAACATGGCTGGGAGCTGCCCCCGCACTGCAGCCAAAGGAAATGGGGGTTGGAAGATATATGAG
>NW_017728994.1:37175600-37177577 GCF_001723915.1 Gavialis gangeticus | reverse complement strand
GCTCTCCTCATGCCCTGCTCCCTGGCTGTGTACAGACTTAGCTTCCAGTCAGTAGGCAACTGCACCAGGGCTGGAGAGCTGCAGCTGGTGTCCAGACCACCTCTGCTTCTCTCCACTCTCTCTGCTAGAAGCAACATGGCCACAACATGGCTGGGAGCTGCCCCCGCACTGCAGCCAAAGGAAATGGGGGTTGGAAGATATATGAGAAGCACAGGCACAACTGGAAGCTATAGAGCCCCAAAACAACTCCTCTGCCTAAACCCATGCCAGGGCCATACAGCAAGAAGCTGTGTCAGGGTCACATGGCTTCCAGCTGCGCCTGTGCTAAAGCTGGGAAGCAGGAGAGAGAGCAGCATAAAGTGAAGAATGCAGATGCAGTTTGCAACTCCTTGGCCCTCGTGTAGCCACCCCAACTGGCTGGAAGCTGAGTCTGTACAAAGCAGGGGGTGGGGGGTGCTTGGAGAAGCAGCAGTGTGGGTGTTGCACCCATCTGTCTGCTTTAGCAGACAGGAAAAGTTCTGCTGAGGGTACAGAGAAAGCCCCTCCCCGCCCAAATCACTGATGTGCCATGAAAACCAGCCCACATCCAACCAGAATTGGACTGTTCCAGACCATGGCTTGTTAAAGGATGTCACCACTGTCAACCAGTGATGTTAAGATCTGCAATGCCTCATGCATTTACAGAATGTCACGCTCTGTCCTTCACACCCTCGTTCCTTCACATTCTGAGATATCAGTCAAGATATATCACCCTAAGAAATCCTTGCCTCTTTTTTAAAGCAATAGAAATGCTGGCAGCTTCTAACCAACACCCCTAGAGTAAGCGCCACTCCCACATTTTTGACAGTGTCAGAAAGAGTTTATAGTTCATAGAGAAAATTTTAATCTGTTGCTGTGCTTAGTAGAAATACTGTGTTTCTAGTTAGCTCTTTCATGCCTTCTTGGTGCCAAAGAAGGCTATGAAACTGTCACCATCTGGAAACAGCATAATTCTCCTATGTATAGAGCAGTTACTTTCAAAATGTTGGCACCTTTCTCTCTGTAAGGACAGGCTAGTCACTGAGAGCTAACCTCAAGGGCTAACCTATTAAATTGTCAGTGAAATGACTGAGACTGGGCTCTATATCATTTTAGAAAGAGTTGTTTTTTAGAATAGCCCCTGTATTACATAGTTCATGGCTCTAATAGCTAAAGCTGGAGAAACTACAATAACTAAAGCTAGAGAAACTACAAGAAAAAGGATTTAATTTTCTGAAAGGCATGATTAGATGAAGAAGCCAAAAGTTATTTATTACATTTTGTTTTGAAATATTTCTTTATTTAATAGATGAATCATTTGGAAACCTGAGCACTGGAGAAAATTTCACCATGTTAGGCCAGATCTATTAATCTAAGTATTCAAGTAACTTAACTCACCTAGAAGCACTAAATCTGTTAGCCCCAGACACGACTTGGACTAACAAAACCACCAGCCAACTAATAGTTCAATGGGCAGGAGAACTAAGGAGCCCAGTCCCAGCTCCAGCATCTGTTAACTGGATGCTTGGACCACCAATGTACTACTCAGACATGGGTTAAGCCTTGAATGAATTAAAAACGGTTTATTAAACACAACAAGTAACAACTAGAAAATACAAAATTTACCACTATTGCAAAACAACTTACTATACTAAGTATACATACATAAATTACTACTATATACAGGAGTACATACAGACATATACATATACACACATATCACAAAGAGAAGGATGGGTTGTATTTACTTAGGAAGATTACGAGGTCGTACATCTGGGGACAGAAGGGAATGAACCAAGATGACCCTCAAATATTGTCCTGGCTCTATACTGATGATGTAGTTTTTAAATCCTCATAGGTCATAGGGCTTGTCTTGTAAGCCCCTAACCATATCAGTGGCCCTCTTCTGGACCCTCTAGGGTCTATCAACATCCTTCTTGAAGTACGGTGCCCAAAACT
>NW_017728994.1:37173390-37175589 GCF_001723915.1 Gavialis gangeticus | reverse complement strand
GACACTTGGGACCCTTTCTCTGGGAAGGGAAACCCAGCACCATCATGGTAGTTTCTGAGCACTTCACCTTTTCCTCCTGGCACCCATGGGGGTACAGATGTGGAACAGAAAGGATAACTGATTTTGCTTATGATCACACAGGAAGTCTGTGGAAGAGAAAGGAAGAGAACTGAATCTAGGCTACTCAAACTCCAGGCTAAAGTAGTTAGTGTGGGTCAGTTTGTTGAAGACAGAAGGCGATAGTAGAGGTTAACTAGGTGGGGAGCCAAAGCAAAAGCAAGGGCAACGTTGGACCCCTGCTGAACCAGATGGGGCAACTGACAACTGACACCCAGGAAAAAGCCAACCTATTAAATGGGTACTTTGCGTCCATTTTTCATCAGTCCCATGGGACGCCCATGCCCACCACGGGACAGGGAGGTCCAGGTGAGGGAGATCCCCTGCCCTCCATTAATGCTGACCTCGTGAAGGAACAACTTGAGAGGCTGGATACCTTCAAGTCAGCCGGCTTTGACAAGATGTTACTTTGGGAGGCTGCCCTTAGAGTTATTGACTGAGCCTAATGGGTCTGCACTCAGTCTAGCGCAACCTACTTAAACCCAATCCTACTTGTCCCAAAGGACCCAAGTCCACCAACCAACATTCTGTGCACCAATTGTGGCCCTACTGGCCCTAATTGCAGTCTCCTGTCCCTAATTATGAGCTATAACCACCCCTTTAGCCACATGCAAGCCTTATGGGCCTTACTCCCACTCCATTCACTGGGCTCTAGACTAGCGCCTAATCATACAGGTGGCCCTTCTCTACACCCTTTCGAGCTTATCCACATCCTTCATAGATTTCATAGACATTAGGGGTGGAAGGAACCTTGGAAGATCACTGAGTCCAGCCTCCTGCCCCAGGGGCAGGAAGTCAGCTGGGGTCTAAGGATCCCAGCAAGATAAACACCCAAAAGTTTCTTAAAGGAGTCCAGAGTAGGTGCTTGCACCATCTCTGGAGGCAGTCTATTCCAGGCCTTGGGGGCTTGAACAGTAAAGAAGTTTTTCCGTATGTCCAGCCTGAAATGGTATTGGAGGAGTTTGTGACTATTTGACCTTGTAATCCCTTGGGGCACTCTGGTGAACAGGTGTTCCCTCAGATTCTGATGTACACCCCCTTATATACTTATAGGCAGCCACCAGGTCCCTCCTGAGCCTGCGCTTTTCCAGGCTGAAGCGTCCCATGGCTCTCAGCCTCTCATCATAAGGCCTGTTCTCCTGCCCTCTGATGATGTGCATGGCGCTCTTCTGGGCCCTCTCAATCTTTTCCACATCCTTTTGAAATTGTGGAGCCCAGAATTGGATGCAGTACTCTAGCTGCGACCTCACCAAGGCCAAGTACAGCAGGAGGATGACATCCTGGGACTTGCTTGAGAAGCATCAATGGGTGCAAGCCAGTTTTGCTCTCTTAACCAGCTGCGATATTGCATTGGTGGCTTATATTCACCTTGTGGTCAGTCATGACCCCCAAGTCCCTTTTGGCTGTGGTGCTAGCAAGCGTAGCACTGCCAAGCCTATAAGCATGCTGCAGAGGAAGGGGGTTTCCCAAGGTGGAGTACCATGCATTTTTCGGTGTTGAATTCCATCAGGTTTTCATCCATCCATTTTCTGACCCTGTCTAGGTCAGCCTAGATCACCAGCCTATTCTCAGGTGTGGATGCTTTACCCCAAAATTTGGTATCATCAGCAAACTTGGCCAGTCTGCTTCTGACACCAATGTCCACAGCATTAATAAAGATGTTAAAAAGTATAGGCCAAAAGACAGAGCCTTGGGGGACCCCACTGGTCACAGTGCACCATGTTGATTGACTTCTATCTATTACCACTCTCTGGGTCCAATCTCAGAGCCAATTCCCTAGCCGACTGTTACGGAGCTGAGGCCGCAGTTGTCCAATTTTTCCATGAGGAGATCATGGGACACCAGATTGAAGACCTTTTTTAAAGTCAAGATATATGACACATCAATCTCTTCTCCCTTGTCCAGGTGATATGTCACCTGGTCATAGAAGGAGATGAGATTGGTCAGGCAAGACTTACCCGCAACAAACCTGTGCTGGCTAACATTCAGGATGTTGCCATCAGCCAGTTTGTCAAGAATGGTCTCTTTGATAATTTTTTCCAAGATCTTTCCCGGGATAGAGATCAGGCTGATAGGCCTGTA
>NW_017728994.1:37145573-37173281 GCF_001723915.1 Gavialis gangeticus | reverse complement strand
GAGTTCTCGAAGATCCATGCCAGTGGCTGAGCTATGATGCCTGCCAGCTCCTTAAGTACCCTGGGATGTAAACTGTCTGGGCCTGCTGACTTGACCGTGTCCAGCTTCTCAAGGTGTTCCTTCACATGGTTTATGTTGATGTAGGGTAACAATTCCCCCTCACCCTGGCCGTCCCTCAGGGCTGGTGAAAAACCAACACAAAATACCCATTAAGCAGGTTGGCTTTTTCCTGGGTATCGGTTGTCAGTTGTCTCATTTGATTTAGCAGGAGTCCAATGTTACCCTTGCTTTTCTTCCAACTCCCCACATATCTACAAAAGGACTTTTTATTGTCTTTGATATGTGTAGCTAGTTGGAATTCAGTTGCAGCCTTGGCTTTCTTGGCTCACTCCCTACAGGTCCAGACCAGTGCAGAATACTGGTCCTTTGAGGTGGTTCCAGTCTTCCATCCTTTATAGGTCTTTCTTTTTAGATGGAGGAGGTCCACAAGTTCCCTGCAGAGCCAAGGGGGATGCTGTGCCCTTTTGCTACCTTTCCTCTGAGATGGGATAGACATTGCTTGTGCTTTCAGGATTGGCTCCCTTGAGGAGCAACCACTCTTCCTGAACTCCCCTCCCCTTCAGGTCATGGTTCCTTAGGGCCTTGCCAACAACCCTCCTGAGCTTGTCAAAGTCAGCTTTCCAGAAGTCGAGGACTTCTGCATTGCTGACTGACTAGCTAGCTTTACGGTGGATAGTGAAAGTGATCAGCTAATAGTCACTGTCTCCCAACTTCCCTTCGATCCTTAGGTCACTAACTAAATCATCCCCCTTTGCCAGTACCAGGTCGAGCAGTGCTTTGCCTCTTGTTGGTCCACAGACTTCTTGAGTCAGATAGAGCTTGTCCATGCACATGCGGAAGCTTTGCGACTGTTTGGATTTGGCCAAGTGCTCTTCCCATGAGATGTCTGGATAGTTGAAGTGCAGTGCCCAGAACTGGACACAGTACTCCAGCTGTGGCCTCACTAATACTGAATAGAGGGGGAGGAGCACCTCCTTGGATCTGTTCGCAACACATTGGCGGATACACACCAGAGTTCTATTTGCCCTGCTGGTGACTTCATCGCACTGATGGCACATATTCTGCTTCTGGTCAATTGTCAGCCCCAGGTCCCTTTCAGATGCAGTGCCAGTCAGTGGACTACAACCCATCGTATGGCTGTGGTGAAGGTTCTTCCTATCCAGATGAGGGACCCAGCACTTGCCCCTATGAAATCTCATCTGATTGCATTCAGCCCATAGGACCAGTCTGTTGAGGTCATCCTGGATCCTTACCTGATCCTCAGATGTGCCTACATTTCCCCAGAGCTTGGTGCCATCTGCAAACTTAATCATTGCGCTTTCCACCCCCTCATCCAAGTCATTAATAAAGATGCTAAAGAGCACGGGCCCAAGCACTGATCCCTGGGGGACACCGCTGGAGACAGCCCTCCAGGATGAGGCCATCCCGTCGATTATAACTCTCTGGGATCAGCCTCTGAGACAATTGCCAACCCACCTCACTGTAGACTGGTGTAGGCCAGTATCCTCCAGTTTAATTGAAAGGATCTCATGGGAGACAGTATTAAAGGCCTTGCTCAAGTTAAGGTAAATGATGTCAACCTCAACCTTAGCTTGCTTGAGAGAATGCTGTGGGTGACTGTATTAAAAGCCTTGCTAAAGTCAAAGTATATCACATCCACTGCTCCTCCTGCATCCACAGAGCCAGTCATCTTGTCATAGAAGGCAATCAGGTTGGTCAGGCATGACTTGCCCTTGGTGACTCCATGCTGACTGTTCCTAATCACCTTCTTCTTCTCCGAGTGCTTAGAAATGGATTTCTTGAGGAGTTACTCCATGAGTTTTCCAGGGACTAACTTTATGCCACAGTTAAAAAGATTATGCTCAATAATTTCCTGCTAGCTCTGTGTCCCTCCTTTCTCTGAGCTGAAAATAGATATTTCTTTTAAAGCTTGACAGTTTATACACCTGAAACAATTTTAGCATACAGAGAACAAGATGCATTTTCCATAGTTAAATCTAATAACATTTAACTCAAGATGCTGTCTCTGAATGTCAAACATGGCAGGAATACTTCCTTTAAACGATGTTTGAGAAGCAACTTTATTGCAAAGTATGGCGGCAAACTGTTTTGCCTAGTTTCATGGGGGCAGAGACCCTCTGCACTTTTCCTTTGGAAAGAGTTCAGAGAATTGTGGTGAAAAACTGCTCCTGTTTCTCAAGGTCTCACCAGCAAGTTTGATCCTGTCACCTGTTATTTACGAAGCCATTGGAAAAAGTTTTAGCCACATGAATATATGAAGGATACAAATCCATTTATCTTTATCAACAAACAACAGTATTTCTACAAAAACTAAGTGAGCGGCAACCCGGTGGGAATGTAACTACTTCAAGCTTATGCCATGCAAGACAGAGGGGGTCACTTTGGAGAGCTGGCTGAGTATATAAACTTCCACTACCTATGGCATTTATCCCTTAACAGCCCAGATTGGACAGTCTGAGTTTGCTTGGATTCATCACTGTTCCTGGGCATCCAAATACAAAATGGTAAATAAAAATACCCTTTTTTTAGTCAGGCAGACAATTATAATCTACCCATTAAAACAGCTATTCTTAACCTGGGTTCTGTGAGATCCTTTTGAGCAATATTAGCAGTTATGTGTAGGTGCTGACACACCTAGGTGACTCAGAAAATAAACTCAGAAATGTGAAATAGGAATCCAACTACAAAAGCATTCTGATCTGTTGTAGTTTGAGTTACTTCAGTTTCTCCTTGCTGCTTACTTTCCTGCACTTATCCCTGGCTCTAGCTGCCTGCATCTGATTGCAGGTCTTACCTGCAGCACTTTTTCTCTTATGCTAGGGCCAGAAATTCAAACAGCTGGAGCCTGAATTGATTCAACCTTTGCAAGTTAGTCTAACCTGCCTAGGCGGAACCGGTTTGTAACAAGACAAACATTCTCTCTGGACTGAGGCAATGCAGGCACATGCCTGCAATTGCTCAGGCCAGGCACCAGGGGGTGCTAGAGCATATCCTTGGTGGCAGAGAAGCTGTGCTGGGCAGACGTGGCCAGTCCAGGCTGAACTGGCCAGAGAGGGGTTTATTTTCTCCCTCTCTATCCCACTAGCAGGGACCCGAGCCAGGTCTGCTGCAGCAGTGGGGCACCATGGCCCCTGAGGCAGAGGGGGGCAGGGAGTAGAGTTAGTCTCCCCTCTACCCCCACTGGCAGCCGGGTCTGCCCGCTGTTGCTGCCATGGGGAGAGCACCTGGCCGACCTGGCTCAGGTCCCTGCCAGTGGGATAGAGAGGGGGGAATTAAACCTCTCCCTGGCCAGACCCCTGCATCAGTCTGTCCCTGCTCTGGTTGGGGATCAGAGGGGCAGGGCCAGCCTAGCTAGGCTGGAGCGGAGAGCATGCTGGGATTCCAGGGGAGTCCGATTCAACTTAAACAAGCAAGGGGTCTAGACCAGGTATTGTATAAGCTGGTTTGAGCCAAATCAGTTAAGTCTGATACTACATTCAACCAGGTTTATCTCAAATGAGTTTCAACCATTTTCAAACTGGTTTATGTGCACTGAATGTCTGTTATGTTACAGGTTTGAACCAGTTTCTGATCACTGAAACCAATGTGTGTGTAATGTCTGTTCCTAGCATTAAAGTAACAGGGTTCTATGTCCCGTAATACACAGAGACTCAGAAAAATAAGTTCCAGAGGGTAAAATTATATATTCAAGCAACCATGAAGTAACTCTAATACTGTTTTCTCTATTTAAATTGCATTCTGTGTGTGTATATTTTTCAATTAAATTTAGTAACTCATTTAGAAAGTTGCATTTTAAAGATCACCGATTTTAATCTCTTCTTTAATGCTTATATTAAAATGTAAATCCTCTTGGATGCCAGGCTTGATTTGTCCTATACTTGTAAAACAGGCAGGATAAAATAGTAGTAAAGAAAAAAGAATTATTACTGTTACATGCATTAAAGTAGTCAAATCATATTTTAAAATCACAATAGAGAGCATAAACATGCAAAAAAAATTTCTGATTGAAAGGCCTGACTTTTGTTCTATTCACATCCTTGTCACTGTTGCTAACATGCTAGTAGCTCTCCAAATGACAATTCTTTTCGTCACAATAACACTGAGCAAAAAAGCAATATTTTAGAAGCTACCCTTGATGGTTCAGGCTAAAAACAAGACATGGAAACAATGTGCTAGTCAGGTTACTCTTAGCTTTTGGAAGAGCAATTCTTCTACTGGGATTTGCTACCACATGATGTTGGCCTTGTACTTCTTAGGCTCAAGTAGCTTATGTCCTGCACACAAAAACTTTTTGTTGCTACATTACTATGGGTGGGGATGTAAACTATGCTCTGTCTCTCTGTCACTGTAGATCACTGACAAAAAGTTTCCAGCGATTCAAAGGGCTGGAGAGAGTTCCACAGGAGTGGAACACCCTTGCAAACATCCAAGAGTTAGTATCTGGGTATAGACTAGTGTAAAAATTACATTAGTAAAAAAAAAAAAATACTAACGTAGGCTTCTATGACGTATCTCAGGGCTGTACAACTGGCAGTCTGCAGCCCGTGTGTGTGGCACTTGAGTGGTCATCTCAGCCTGTGGGCTACTACCTAGCTGCCACTCCCTCCATTGTTCTTGCTGTTGCTTCATCCAGGATCTCTGGGCATCTATATGTAACAACTAATGAAATCACCTGACCTGAGACAAGGTCCCAGGGTGAGCTGAGCCAGGCAACAGCATGGACCCAGTGGGGCTCCTGGGAGACTAGGCGATACAGGCCAATGAAGCTCTCTCTCTGGAGGCAGCCATCTTGGAAAAGGGAAAATGGCTCCCCAAAGGGCAGATGAAGCCTGCTGTGGAGGCAGTCATCTTGGGGAAAGGGAGAGCTGTGAGAGAAGTGCAGAGGCTGAGGGAGAGCTGAAGCCCAGCGTCCTGTCCTCACAGCTGCCGGAGCCTGAGGAAAGTGTGGGCTGTGTTGCAGGCTGGGGGGTTGGGAAGCCTAGCGCAGTGCCTCGCTTGCTCCCTTTCCCCTGGGAGCCCTGCCTGGATAAGCACTCAGCCCTTCTGGAGACCCCCAGCAAGGAGGACTCTCCTCCAGGCCCCCCATGTGGCGTGAGGTGCACTAGGGGGAGGGGGACCGGGGAGGTTGGTCCAGCTCCCCGTGAGCTCTGGGCAGGGGGCGGAGCTGGGGGACGTAGCCCCCTTCACACAGGGCAGGGTCCCTGTGAGGAAGAGCTAAGACCCAAGGGAGGGGGGTGAACTTCAACTGGCTGGTGAGTGGGGGTGTGCCATGTGGGCAGGAGATTGCCAGTCTCCAGCCCCGACCCTGCCCCGTGTGTCAGGGGATGAGGGTCTGGGCAGGGTAAGCCATCTTACAGGGATTTCAGAGGAGCACCCGCCTGCAGCACAGCCCTGCCCCGGCACGTCTTGTGAGACCCTTACAGCAAGGACCCGCCCACAGTTCCTGCAGGAGAGGCATGGAAGCAGCTCCACCTTCCCGGGGATCCAGTCCAGGCTACATGGTGTACACAGATCATCCGAGGCCATCATCGTGTACATTACTGACTGAGGGGGTGAATAAGTTTCTGACAATTTATCAGTTGTGTATTAGTTTCTTTTTCTTTAGCCCTTTGTAAATAAAGTACACATAGTTGTGAATTGTGTGGTGTCTAATTGGAGGCCCAGGGACACTAGGTGCCTTCCTGTGAAGGGAACCCCCCTCACTCCAGAAGAGCAGGGGGCTCCAGGCTGTGGGCACCTCCAGGGATCCAGAGTTGGGTTGTAGGTAGCCCTATAGCCAGGCTTACATACAGAAGCAGCAATACTGCCTCATGTTTAGAAGTCAAAATTACTACACCCTGCTACATAGAATTTAGTCACAGCTCCCATTGTTGACCTTTACTAATTCTAGTCAACTACTTACAGAATAATACAAAAGACAGAACATCTTGAAACTCAGCCTTATTTTATTTTCCTTTTTCTCCTTCAGCTCCATTTCTTCCTGATCAAATAAATCTTTGCAAAAGTTTTTCCTTACAATTAAAAATTTCTGTGCAAACTTCATAAGTTTGTTTTTCAATTTTACTTTCCTTTAATCCTGCTCAATAAATCTGATTTTGTGATCTAATGTAATCATTTTAGGCAGCAAAGAAATAATTAAAAGTATGTAATAGCAACTAGCTAATGATTCCTACAAATCCCATCTCACCAGATGCTACTCAATCTTGCTGGGTGATGGAGGTGGTTATTCTAGAATGTTCCTGTGTTACCCAAGAGATTCCTTTAACTGAGTTCTGAGCTCAGAGGAAAGATTAGCCATTTTAAAAATGGAACATTGGAATCATAATCTGAAATTATTCCTACAACTTCAGGTACGTGATAAAAATGCAAGGAAAGGAATACGAGCAAAATATTGACATACTGAAACAAAGTATTTGAAGCAGGATGTGTGTAATACATTTGTCATAGTGACTACTGAATGCAGAAAGTTGAACTTGCCAAGACAGATACAAGCACCAAGACTGAGGGAGCATCCAGACATATGCCATGTTAACATAGCTGTTACTTAAATTGCTTTTGTACACAGACATATCTTACACAAGTATCTTGAGTGGGCAGATGATCAATTCTCCTGGGACAGTTGCTGTAGTAAGTCCTATTACAGCACTTCACAACAAAAGTAGTTGGGGAGCTAGTCATAGCCTGTGTGCATACTCCAGGAAAGGAGCTGATGTGCAACATTACTGTCATAATTTACACAATCATTATTTTACTCCCCATTTTTCCCAGTGTTCAACATAGGATTCTCATTAGTTAAACGAGTCATATATGTTGTGTTATATTGGTGCAAAGATAGGATATACCAATATACATATATTACACTTAAATACTACTTATTATTTATTTGTTTTCAGCACAGCACCCAGGAACACTAGTCATGGTCCAGAATTCTGACTTGCTATGTGCTGTCTAAACACAAAGAAACAAAGTTCCTCCTGCTATAAAGAGCTTATCATCAAAAGTACAAGGAAGGTACAGTAGGGAAATGCAGGGAAGTGCAAGGTAACAGTATCAGTCAGCACAATAGTAGTTTCAGCATGCTAACAGTTGTCAAATTTTTAGTAACCATGTCAAAGGAAAGTTGTAAAGAGAGCTCTGATGGAGAACAAAGAAATGGCATCACAAATATTTACAGGAAGCTCTTCCACACGTGGGAAAAAGCACAAAACTACTTATTTGAAAATTGAACAAGGTGACAGTGAAGGAGCCCAGGTCCTGCTGACCATTCACAAGACTTAGGCTCCTAAGTCATTTAAGTATTTTTGAAAATTGTAGCCAAGATGACTACTTCAAATCCACTCGGATGGAACTCTCAGCTGCAGTTAATAGACTTACTTGTACACACACCCATTGTAGAAAGAGCCAATATTGGTCATAAAAACTTTGTTCCTTATTATGCACTATAGAGCCTTCAACCTCAAGGACCAAAACATATGTAAGGTTAATAAAAATTATGAAATCCTTTAGTAGCTGAACAAGTATAGAAGTGTAGGGTATTTGAATGACACAGTAAATTTATACTGCCTGTTTTCCATTAAATCCAGAGATGTTATTAAAATTGTCTATAAAGTACTCCAATATAAAGAGGAGTGAAAAGGAAAAGATTAAGTAGTGGATAATGTGACCACAATTTAAAAGTAACTATTGTAGTGATTTAACTCCCTAAGCAAAATTCAATTAATATTGTCCAGGATTAGCCAAAATGGACACAGCTGTGTTACAGGATTTGCAGAATGGATACCAGAATTACTGCTGCCTATATATCACCTCAGCAAGAAAGCAGTGCACCTAGTCATCTTGAAATGATCATACAAAGTACAGCAGTTACCCCAGAAGGATAAAGAATATGAACATTTGTTTCAGAAAAGACAGTCAACCAACAGGAAAGCTGTGTAGACGGGAGGCCAAAACACGCATCAGGATTGCTAGGCTACAGACTCACATTAAACCACTGACTTTCTGGGGAAAATTATTTCAGTTCTCTCTGTAAAATGAGGATGCTTACACTTCTCTATTTCACAAGGTGGGACAAGACAGAACTCATTGTTGTCACATAATTAATTTGCTGTTGTGAGCTAGTTAAATGGTATAGGGATGAAAACCAGAGGGATGCCTACTCAGCGGTACAATTATTTCTGTGAATTGTCTTTGGTAAAAAGCAAGCTTTGTTGTAAGCAAAATGTTCCATCTGAGCAGAAATGTCCTGGAGGAATAGATGATGCTGCCAAGTGACTAGCTCAAAGCCAGTGATTCAAGAGTGGAAGTATTAGGCTTCTTGAAGCAAAAATATCAGGCTTTATAAATAGTCTATTTTCAGAAGACTGAATAGAAGCTAAGGACAACGATGATAAAAGACGAAGGAAACCCATCTCTGTTTCTTCCATTTCATTCAGCTGATCTTTGATACATTTCTAAGCATGTTTTCAAACCTCTGAAAATAATTTAAGGCAACAGGTTTCTTTTTTTGCTCAGTTACTAAGTACCTTAACTTATGCTAAGTTAAAAACTAAAGCAATTCTCTTGAAATACACACAAGTCATTCTCACCAGCTGAGAGACATTCATGAACATTTAAAATGCCGAGAAACTTCAAGAGGTTTTAGACACAAGCTTTCTTGAATTACATTTAATCTTTGTAGGCTTAAAATCTTGAACCTATTAAGTCCTAATTACTTCACCATATACTACATTTTTTTTTAAAAAAAGAGATCTGCATACAGTCATTGCAATAGTTATGCTATACAGTAACATCAGAGGAGACATATACTCTGATGAGAAATCATATGAACATGCTTCTATAAGACTATTTTGCAGTTTTTGTTCGCAGCCGTCGCTTCATGATTAAGTGATCACTTTCCTTTTTCTTCTGATCCAGAACAATCTGAAAAGAGGACATTTTGCAAGATATTTTAGCTTTTCCTCTGAATAAGATGCTTAATACAAACAATTCTACGTCAGCATCGCTCTATAGATAATTCCGTATCCAAAACAAGGTTCATGATATAACCACTTCTAATGTTCCTACATGCTATTTTCACAATGTGTTGTAAAATAAAACCTCTGAATGATAGATTCATAATATTCAGAGGTCAGCATTTATACATCTTTACATAAAGGTAGGTCATGACTAAAGTGAGAGGAAGTGTTAGGATGTCTTAAATTCAGTTTGCATCAAAGTTAAGTGGAAAACAAGTTATAAAAGCAAAGAAACAATTCTGATGTGAAAGTTATTTTCTATTCTAACCTTCTGTTACTAATTCCATGAAACACAATGCAGTAAAATCTGTTATCTGGCATCCCTGGGGTAAGGGGATTGCCAGTTATGTAAAAATTCCAGTTATATGAAAGCCCCCAGCAGGCCACACACAGAGCGGGGTAAGGGACATGTAGTGGCAGTTGCCTGTGGAGCGACAGCAACGTAGGGTGGCAGCAGCGCAGGGTGGTGGCAACCGCTGCCGCATGCAACTTATCCCTCGCCCTCCCTGCCAGAAATTTCAGTTAATGGAATTTCCAGTTAGTTAAATGTCAGATAGCAGAGATTTTACTGTATTTAAAAAACAAAACAAAACTCAACCACCAAGTTTAATCTTCCCTTGGTTGTCTCGTTCTGCTCTCCTCTCCTCTTCCTTTGCAAGTTCCTTTGGCATTTATTCCCTAATTTTTTCAATTTCCTCTTCTCTAACTCTTGTCAGGGATCCAGTGCAGTCTGCCTTCCGTCCTCTCCATTCAGGCTGCTCTGAATGTGACAATTTACTTGCCTAAGCACTTGTGGGATTGAGGCATAAGGATGAGTATCTCGTGCTCACTCTGCACAATTTACCACATTTACCTGAATACAAGATGCTCCCCCTCATAATTAGATTATATGCATGGAAACTTATAAATGTATTATAATTTTCCACATATGGAATCTAATCATTGGAGGATCATCTTAAATTCATCTCCCCCCCCGACACACACTACTGCGGGTGGTGGGGAGGAGAAGTGATGAGGGAGGCAGTAATGGGTAGGGACCTACTGATATTGTGGTGAAAGTGCACTGTAGCTCCTTCAATCTTGCAGTTTCCCTTGAGCGCCCTTCCATCGCTGACTGGCGGAGGAGCCCTACCACTCACTCCTGATAGGCGGTGAGGTAAAAACCACTGTCTCAAATACGGTGCAGTTTTTCTTCCCAACCAGTCAGCAGCAAGTGGTGGGATTGCTGGGACCCCTTGGCCAATCAGCAGCAGGAGGCAAAAACTGTGCCAAATTTAATATAGTGGTCTTTGCCCCCCCACCAATCAGGAGTGAGCAGCGAGTGATGAGGCCCTTCTGCCAATCAGCAGTGGGGGAGTGTGCAAGGGAAATTGCAAGATTAAAGGAGCTGCCAATCAATAGAAGGGGTATGCAGTAGGGGGCAAGCAGTGTGGAGGCAGCTGGACAGGCAATGAGAGAAGCAGGCAGCTTGTCCCCTACCACCTGCCCTCCCTACATTTAACCCCTATTGTGCCTGCCTACTCCCTCCCCCCCCACCCAACAGCCTCAGACTGCCCCAATCCCTGCTTCCCCAATTCCCCCCTATCCACAGCTTCTTTCCCCCACAGCCTCAGGTCTCCATCCCCCTTTCTCCCACCTCTCCCCCTGCTGAATTCTCTCCTCCCTGTCTGCCCCTCCACACCCCTCTCCCCTGTTACCTGTCCCTGCTGCAGGCTGGGGCACAAACCATGGCTCCAGCCTGGCTGCGTAGCAGCAATGCACAGCTGGCATTATGGCTACAAACTGGCTTTATGGCACAGCTGGCATTATGGCTACAAGTTTTTCCTAATATCTAACCTAAGCTTCCCTTGCTGCCAGTTGAGACCACTGCTCCTTGTTCTGTTGTAAAACTAAAAGGATTAGTAAGGTAGATTAATCAGAAACTGGTTAACCATCACTTAGTTTAACTCTAAAAGAAAAAAAAAATGCTGCATCTTGGAGCATGTGCTTCATGCTCCAAGATGCAGCAAAGACAAAGCCTGCCAGTACAGAGCAAAAGTAAGGAAGTTGTGGCAGAAGGGGAGAGAGAAGGAGAAGCAACATGGGGGGAAGACTTGGGGCTGCAGGGGAGGAGTGGCAGAGCATGTCAGGTGGGGACAGCTTTGTCCAGCTGGGTGTTAAAAACCTCCAAGGATGGAGATTCCACAACCTCTCTGGGTTACCTCTTCCAGTGCTTTACTACCCTCCTAGTTAGGGGTGCACTGATAGAGATTTTTCATAGTTTCATAGCAGCTAGGGTCAGGAGGGACCTGAGCAGATCATCTAGCCTGACCCTCTGCCACAGGCAGCAATGAATGCTGGGTTCACAAGACTCCAGACAGGTGATCATCCAACCTCCTCTTGAATTTGCCCACGGTAGAGGCAAGGACCACTTCCCTGGGAAGTTGGTTCCAGATTTTGGCCACCCTAACTGTAAAAAATTGCAGTTCTTTCCTTCTGATCTCTAACCTAAACCTATTCTCCATCAACTTATTACCATTGTTCCTTGTCACCCCAGGGGGTGCTGGGGAGAAAAGGGCTCTACCTATTTGCTGTTGATCTCCCCTGATGAGTTTGTAGGCAGCCATCAGGTCCCCCCCCAGGGGGCCAGTACCAATAGATGATTGGTTAAGGAGGCATATCGACTGATATCGATCCAATTTCCGATACCAGCCTGGCAGCTTGAAGAGCAGTGTCCAGCTGGTAAGTCTGTTGTGGTGGAAGGGAAGGGGGGAGGGAAGGGGCAGATCAAGGCCCCCATGATGAGGGAGTGGGTCTGGGACAGCAGCTGCCCAGCCAGGGTGGAGCGGGTGCAAGCCAGAGCCACAGCTTGGTGGGGGAGAGAGGGGGGCCACTCCCACCACAGAGGAGGGGGCAGTTCCCACCGCTTTGTGGCACTCATCTGGTGGTTCATCCAGTGGCTCACGCCACTCATCCAGGAGTACATGGGGGGGCTGCCCCCAGATCACAGTGAGGGCTGCACTCGGGGTGGGTAGCCGCAGCAGTGGCGCTGCAAGTGGTGCCTATGGGGGGGGCTTCAGCAACCCCAAAATTTTCCATAGCCCCCCATAGTCCTCGCTCCCATCTCCAATACTGCCTGCCCCAAGCACAGCCCCGGCTCCACCCTGATCAGGGCCCCCCCCCCGCCATGCCCTCCTGGACAAGTAGTGCTCAACGGCAGGAGTCCCTGTCCCCCACCCCAGACAAGCCGTGTCTACATCCCACAACTGCCCCGCCCTCGCTGGGCAGCACTTGCCCCAACCCCACTCTCTCCACTCACCATGGGGGCCTTGATCTGCTCCCCCCTTCCCTCCCTTCTCCCTTTCAACCACAACAGACTTATCAGCTAGACATTGCTCTTCAAGACATGGGGCTGTGCTCCTCACTGCTTACATGCTGCACTGCGACTGCACATGCACAGGCCACTTATGGCCAATAATTTGGCTGATATTAGGCTGATTTCCAATACAGAATTTTTTTTTTTTTAATATATATGTTCGATATCAGATTGGCACTGATGCATCAGTGCACCTCTACTCCTAGTGAGAAAGTTTTTCCTAATATCTAACCTAAGCTTCCCTTGCTGCCAGTTGAGACCATGGCTCCTTGTTCTGTTGTAAAACTAAAAGGATTAGTAAGGTAGATTAATCAGAAACTGGCTAACCATCACTTAGTTTAACTCTAAAAGAAAAAGAAAAAAAAAAGAATAAATTCATGGTGACTAGATGTCCTGCCTACTCTGTGAACTACTGCAGAACATAACTTACCACGTGACCAGGAATATCTAAAGGAGAGGAAATGGCAGCTGAGTAGAGCCTTCGCTTGGTTTGTTTTGGCTTGAGCTGATTTTCTTTGTGATTTTCCATTTGTGCAGATTTGGGAGAGCTTATCGTTTTAATCAACTTCTTTGCTGAAAGAGCCATTATATTTTAATCAATAGTTTATAGATTTTGTAGACAGAATGAATTAGAAAAAAAAAATAAAGAATAAATGATGCAACATTTAAAATCTATAAACACACGCTTTATTTTTTAACAAGATTTAGGAAAAATTTAAAGTAGAACTAGATGTGGAATTCAGAAAGGGCAGTTAACTGAAATTACATTGCTAAGAAGCCAAAAATGTTATGAAACTTTTCTGCATTGGGTGATTTGCACGAGTTCAAGAACATGCAGGAGACAGCACAGAGGTGCGCCTTATAGACTAAATCAGGGATGCATAAGCTTTTGTAAGCAATAGTTGCTTTGTTCAGCAATTAGACTAACTGCTGTGTGAAGATAATACAGATGGCAATAATTAACATGCACACCTTCTGTCAAAATTTAAAATGCGTACACATGAAACAAATCCTCCTTGCAGTTTAATTCCATATCTATCTGCATTTAAAAATGGAAAAAATTCTTGATTGGCCTTTGTAGACTTCTTTTATTAACATTTTCAGAATATTTTCACAAGAGGATAGCTTCCATATTCAGCAGTATTAGTTAATAATACTCCCTACCCCACCAATAAATTGCATTGTAACCCACTGCTGTTTATCTCTTAACAGCTGTTGAACAGAATGATTGGAGAAGTCTTCTCTAGCATCTCTTAAACCAATAATGGGGAATAACAGGAAGGATAATAAATATGGGACAGATCACTGCTGTCCCAGCATCCGCTTCTGCCAGTAGGAAACAGGACACTGAGCTAAATGGATCATTGATCTGAGCCAGTATGGCATTTCTTATGTAGTTATGTTTAAATATCATATCTGTGGAAAAGGCAGTTAATACCATTCCCAAAGAAAACAAATCAGACTTTTCCCCATACAGAAAATTATATATTTTGGATTTGATTCTTGTGTCAATTTTACACTAACTCCAAGCTGTCTGCCCTCCTGTAGCTTGCCTGACTCCTGTCACCGCTTTCCCCGAAATGCAGGAGGGGAGGCAAACTTTAGATAATGGTACAGTAATTAGATTCTGTATTTGGAAAGTTATAACAAATTTATAATTTTCCATATATAGAATCTAATTATTGGGGAAGGGGGGTAATCTTAAAGTCTAAATCATCTTGGATTTGGGTAAATACAATATTTGCAAAACACTTACTATACCATCTTTGTAAGCCAGTATGTTACTTGAATACCTTGCCACTACATTTTCTAATAGGTAGGGCCTGGTTAAAATCATGATTTCTTATTTTCCACAAAATTGATTTCCACAAAAAAAGAAATTTGCAATGAAATGGAGTTTCCCAGCAAGCAGCCATCATGACATTACGTTGCAACAAGATGGATTCTGCAGGCTGGGGAAACCATTCTCCTGCCAGCAGCAAAAGCTGTGCGGCCCGGGGTGGGGGGAGCTGTTTGCTCCTCCAGGTGGGAAAACTGGGGTGCTGGGGAAGAGAACACACATGGAAGATAAACAGCCTCTCCCCTACCCAGTGCCAGGGCCACCTGTCCAGGTAGCCCTCAGGCAGCTCCAACCCTGTCGTGCCCATTTTCCTACATGGAGAAGCAAACAGCCCCTCCTCTACCCAGTGCCAGGACCATCTGCCAAGGCAGACCCCAAGTGCCCCAACCCCCTGCACTCCAGTTTTCCCATCCAGAGAATCAAACAGCCCCTCCCCTATCTATCTACAAGCTCTCTCCTCCACATCCCTTTTGTGAACCCTTCCCCCCTGCCCTGGACTGCTAGGCTTTTGCTGCTGGCTAGGGAATGCTTTCTCCCTGCCTGGCAGAAACAACTTGGGACAGATAGCTGCTACTGCTGTTCCTGCCTCTTCCAGTGAGGCAGGGGTGAGGCCATGGGATTTTCAGGAGGGATCAGAGGCCTTGGGAGCTGCTGCAATTAAACCTGGCCCTAACCCTGCCCCCTCAGCCAAAATGGAAGATGTGGAGGAGAGGGGCACCATGATTTAGGTGCAAAATGGCACGCCCCGACCATGATTAGGCCACAATATTAGTGAGCTAGGCCCATGATTTAAACTAGGCCCTACTAACAGGCATGACAAAGAAGTGGTCTTAGACTTGAGCTCAGTACAGACCTTTGGAATGAATAATTGTAGGAGAACTTTGAAGGAAATCTCCAAGCTTTTGTAAGGTTCCATCTTTTTTCCTAGTAGATTTCATACTTGCAGTAGATTGTTGGTTTCTTAAAGGGTATTCCTTTCTAAATGATTGTGAATTAGATACCTAAACAAAAACATTGATTAATAATTTAGATAGACAGTCACCGATTCACTTATTTTAGTCTATGAATTAAATTTGATCATTAGACTGATGATTTGCAGTTTTAAAACTCAGTTCTAACTGCCCACTTCTCTTGGGGGTATAAATACATTAAATAGATGCTCTTATTTGCAGGAGCAAAGTAATTCCAAATATTCTGACTGAGGAGAAAGTATATCGAAACAAGAAGATCCAGGAAGATATATTATAACGAGGCATGGGCAAAATCTTGGCATCAATAAAATCAAGGACAAAATTTCTATTGATTTTAATAGGACTAGAATTATACTCTTTGTATTGTACAGGCGTAGACACGTATTATGATAAATTTAACATCACATGCTTCATAGAGGATTTTAGAGTACTTCGCAAATAATTGTTTGGATATACAGGGATTGCTCCACTATGAAGCATGGTGGGATAGGCAGCAGTTTAATAGAGGACTGCAACATTAAGCAGTTTGAAGAGGCAACTTGAAATAAATATACCTGTTTGTAATTTTGACACATTGTAATAGCTACTAAATTACTAAAACCAACAAATTTGACAAATTACTACATACTTCTGTTCTTTTTCATTACTATGTTTACTTGGCAGTAGTTTCTACTCAGTTTCAGTTTTATCCTTTATAGAGCAGGCCCCTTTCTCCTTTGTTTCTTGACTTCTATTATACCTTGATTCTTCTACTTAGATAGACCTTTGTGCCCACATCAAGCCCTTTTTGAGAGTGACAGGGCAGTAAGTAACTATACCCTTCCTTGTACAACAGCTGAAATGCTCCTACATTAACTTGATGCTACACCATGTCAAATACTAGTACTGATAGCTAGCCAATTGTTTCTTCTTTGAGGGCAGGGGTTTCATAGTTTCATAGTGCTTAGGGTAAGAAGAGACCTAAACAGATCATCAGGTCTGACCCCCTGCCCCGGGCAGGAATGAGTGCCGGGGTCATAACACCCCAGCCAAATATCTGTCCAGCCTCTTCTTGAAGACCCCCAAGGTAGGAGAGAGCACCACCTCCCTTGGGAGTCCATTCCAAATGGTCCAAATGGTCCTTCTTCTAAGCAGAAATGACTACTATCTCATAGGGATCACGGAGACCTGGTGGAACTCCTCCTATGACTGAACTACTAGTATAAATGGCTATACCCTGTACAGGAGAGTTCATGCCAAAAAAAGGGGTGAAGGTGTAGCTCTCTATGTGAAGGAGAGCTACATACCCCTACAAGCTGAGATTGGCACTCAAGCAGGATGACTGGAGACAAGGGGAATGTAGTGAAGGGGATACAATGGAAGGAGCCTACCACAGACCTCCAAACCAGGAATAAGTACTTGACCAAGAATTTGCCAGGTAACTAGCCAAGGCTGCATACTTTTGGTGCAGGGCCGTCATGGGAGACTTCAGCTACCCAGACATCTCATGAGGTGAGCACTCGGCCAAATCCGATTGGTCATGAAGCTTGCTTACATGCATGGATGAGCTCTATCTGTCCCAAGAAATTTATGGGTCGACAAGAGGCAAGATGCTGCTGGACCTGCTATTGGACACAGGGGATGATCTAATCAAAGGAAAGCTGGGTGACAGTGACCATGAGTTGATCACTTTCACTATCCATCACAAAGCTGGCAAGTCAGCCAGCAATGCAGTAGTCTTTGACTTCAGGAAAACTGACTTTCATAAGCTCAGGAGGCTTGTTCTTGAAGCCCTGAGAGGCCATGATTTCACAGGGAGGGGAGTTCATGATGAATGGTTGCTGCTTAAGGAAGCAATCCTAGAAGCACAAGGGAAGTCCATCCCCACCTGTAGAAAAGGTGGTAAAAGGGCTCAACAATCTCCCTTGGCTCAACAGGGAACTCATAGACCTCCTACATCTAAAAAGAGAGGCGTATAATGGATGGAGGACAGGAAACACCACTAAGGAGGAGTATGCTGCATGGGTCTACACCTGCAGTGAGCGAACTAGAAAAGCCAAGACTGCAGCTGAACTCTAACTGGATAAACGAATCAAGGACAATGAAAAGTCCTTCAGGTATGGGGGGAGTTGAAAGAAAAACAAAGGCAATATTGGACTCCTGCTAAAGCAGCTGGGGCAGCCGACTACTGACACGCAGGAAAAAGCCAATCTGCTTGATGATTACTTTGCATCCATTTTTCATCAGCCCAAAGGGACCACCCTGCCTAACATGATGCGGGATGACTGGGGTGAAGATAAATATATGCCCATCATTGGCGTGGATCTTGTGAGGGAGCATCTTGAGAGGCTGGATCCCCATAAATCAGCTGGCCAAAAGTGCTAAAGGAACTGACAAGGATATTCGAGAGCGCATGGCGCTCAGATGAAGTCCATGAAGACTGGAAGAGGGCCAATGTGGTGCCCATTTTCCAGAAAGGGAAGAAAGACGACTCAGGAAACTACAGGCCAAATCAGTCTGACCTCAATCCCTGGGAAGATTTTGGAAAAAAATCAATGACACTGTTCTTGACAGGCTAACAGAAGGCAGCATTCTGAGGGAGTCAGCACGGGTTTGTTTTGGGTAGGTCTTTCCTGACCAATCTCATTTCCTTCTATGTCCAGGAGACGTATTACCTGGACAAAAGGGAAGAGGTTGATGTCACATATTTGGACTTTAAAAAAGCTTTTGACCTGGTGTCACATGATGTCTTCACGGAAAAATTGGGCAACTTGGCCTCGACTACTTTACAGTCCGAAACCTGGGGAACTGGCCCTGAGGTCGGACCCAGAGAGTGATAGTTGATGGAACCGAATCAACGTGGCGTTCGGTGACTAGAGGTGCCCCCCAAAAGCTCCATTCTCAGACCTGTACTCTTTAATGTCTTCATAAATGATCTGGACACTGGTGTCAAATGCATACTGGCCAAGTTCGTTGATGACACCAAACTTTGGGAAAGAGCCTTCACACTTGAGGATAGGCTGGTGATCCAGACCAACCTCAACAGGCTTGCAAGGTGGGCAGATGAAAACCTGATGGAATTCAATACAGAGAAATGCAAGGTGCTCCACCTTGGGAATAAAAATCTGCATCATGCTTATAGGCTCAAAAATGCTACACTTGCTAGCACCATAACCGAAAGAGATTTTGGGGTCCACAAAATGAATATGAGCCACGAACGCGATACTACAGCTGGCAAAGAGAACAAAACTCTGGCTTGTATCTACCGATGCATCTTGAGCAAGACCCGAGATGCCATCCTCCTGCTGTACTTGGCCTTGATGAGGCCTCATCTGGAGTACTGCATCCAATTCTGGGCTCCACAAATTAGGAAGGATGCAGAGAAGCTTGAAAGAGTGCAGAAAAGATCCACATGCATGAACAGAGGGCAAGAAAACAGGCCTCATGAAGAAAGCCTGCGAGCTATGGGACTCTTCAGTCTGGAGAACTGCAGGCACGGGGGTGACTTGGTGGCAGCCTATAAGTACATAATGCATCAGGATCTGAGGGAATACCTGTTCACCAAAGCACCCCAGGGGATGATAAGGTCCAATGATCACAAACTCCTGCAAGACTGTTTCAGGCTGGACATGAGGAAAAACTTCTTTACTATCCAAGCCCCCAAGGCCTGGAACAAACTCCCCCCAAAGATGGTGCAAACATCTACTCTGGACACTTTCAAGAAACATTTGGATTATGTTTATCTTCCCAGGATCCTTTGACTCTAGCTGACTTCCTGCCCCTTGGGCAGGAGGGTGGACCCGATGATCTTATGAAGTCCCTTTGAATCCTAATGTCTATGAAATCTATTAAGACATGGCAGATGATACCATATATAATACCTAAACCTGCTTGTATATATTCTAACATTAACTAGATTTCAGAGTATCCCTTTAAAACAAATAATATTTAATATAATCCCCAACTGAAACTGCAAGGGATTGTTTGTGGGAAGACTAATTTCAACGTAATTTGTCCAGATACCATAAGATAATACCTTTAGTTCCACTGTGATCTGTTTCATGTATATGGGGCAAACTATACCTTTGACTTGAAAGAATCATGTATAACAACACAAAATTAAGAGGCTTCATGTTGTATTATTTCATAAACTGTTTCAATATGTTATATTCTTCCCTTTGAATCACTTTTGCTACTTCCAAGGGGACTCAAATATCCCTCAAGTATATCCCTGCCAAATATGGATTGAATTACCTTTTAGAATCTAAATGCAAGCACATGTATAAAGCTTAAATTTTAATTTCAAAATCACTGTTACTTGCATATATCAAACCCCACAGAATATGTTCAAACCAACTTCAAGAATAAAATAAAACAACCCATTTTCATCTTGTTGATTGTAGCAGAATTGGAACTTGTAGGCAACCAATTATTAGTCATAGATGTGGTATTTTTCTTGTTTACCTGTTTCACAGAGTCCTGAAGGGAAAAAAAGAACATACTAAATTCAACCACAGTTAGCATTGCAGCTATAAAATTTCTTCTGAGACAAGCAGTAATATTTTGTATAGTCATAGAAACAGACAGATCTAAATGGGCAGACACAGACCATCATGACAACATATATAGTCACTACTGGCCAGTATTTCCTAAGATAAACAAGAACCTCTAGTACATTCTTGAATCAAAGACTACATAACCATCTAAATAAAAGAACACTGGAAACAGAAATCATTAACTCAGTCTAAAATGGATTTTACCTTTCATCATTTCCTATATATTAGTGTCAGCTTGTCAAGTATCTTAAAACTAATATAGAAAGTCACTTCATGAATTAATATATATGTAGTGTTGCAATGACAAGTATAAATTCAGGTTGATATTCTATCACTGCTGAGCTGTCAGCTCAAGACATTGATGTCATCTTTTTAGTTTAAAAAAACCCCTTCAAAATCCACGCGAAGCAAGACTATCTGTTGACAGTTCCAAAAGAAACAGCAAAATACATTTATTGGAAATAACAGTCTTGGGCATGGGACTTTGGCAAAATTTCACGGATGCAATCTCTTAAAAAAGGTAGAACAGATTTCAGATACGGTGGCTGCCAATCAAACTCAACAATTCAGGGAATGGAGGTGAAAAAGAAACGAAAAACAGGCTCTGATAAATTAATCTGAAGTATTAAAGGCCTACTTAATAAATCTGAACTAAAGCCAATTTTCATGCATGGCTCTTTTAGGTTTGATGTGGGCTCACTCCCTGACCATACCTATCCTTAATACAAGCCTGTTACTGTCTTTAAAAGTATATTTGGAAGTTTCCAAAAAATAAAAGCAAATTAATTCAGTACTTCTAACTCAGTCATTTAAGTCCACAGATGATGGATTTTTCCGTTTTCCTGTCTGGTCTGTGAGAGACACATGAACAGCAAAATCAGAATATGAAGACAAATAGTTTAAAGTAAAAATCAGATAAGAAATCAGTCATAGAAAATACCTTATAATTTTAGTTCAATGATGTTGAAAAGTTATTGTGACTTAACTGAACACTGTATCAAATGGGATAAAAGAATGGATTACTGAACTACAAAAAAGACTATAAATGGATCTTTACAGTTTCATCAACAGCAGAAAACTATTACTAGATGAAATACGCTCATCTCCAAGACCGGGGAGGTTCAGTACCTGATGAAGGCCTTCAGAAGTATGTTTATTTCTACATCTGTTTTTCCAGCAGCTTGAGAGTATATTACTCTCAGAGAAAATTAGTTAAAAAAAAATACATTTTTTTTATTCACTAATGGTAGAATAATCTTTTCCAAAGTACAGCAAAATCTCCGTTACCTGGCATAAGTGGGGAATGCCAGGTGCAAGTAACATAAAAATGCCAGTTATCTAAAAATACCAGAGCTGGAGGGAAGGGCTTGCAACGTGGCAGCAGTAGCAAGGGGGGAACGCACACAGCTTGCACATGGCTGCGGCGCAGGGTGGTGGATGGTGGTGGTACAGCAGCAGCATTAGGTGGTTGCATGTGGCGGTGGCACAGAGTGGTGGATGGCAGCAGCGCAGTGCCAGTTAATAGAATATGCTGGCTAGCAGGATGCCAGAAAACAGGGATTTTACTGTATTTGATAGTTTGCAAGTCTGACATCCAGTTCAATGTTCTCATATTGTGCTTGCTCTCTCTCAATAGATACATTTTGTAGTTGGGTTTTGAGAACAACAAAATATAAACACTGCCATGTGCTTATATGTAATACTGATGACCGAACTGAAGCTTGTTTTCTTTACGTACACCTCCTGAATATAAGCATTTCTGAGCCTCTTGCACGAAAGGTGCTAATGAAGCACAAAGGAAGAAGCCTGCTTACCTCCAATGTCATGTGGTACAGGTGGATGTTCCTCTTTTAGAAGTTAAAGACTTACCTTAAGGCCTCCTTAAGGGAGCATGCCATATTGGCTGATAGATATTGCCAATATTGCCATGGAGTTGTGGACTACATTTTCTCTTAGATCTGGCATTAGCTTTAACTGATAGTACCACTGATTTTGACATTATTTTATAACTGCTACTGACAAGAGTAGGGAAGGCAAAATCTGAGTGGTTTCAGAATATGAAAACATGGCCAAAGCCACTACTTCTAGGGCCCGAGGTAAATGAAGGCAGTCAGAGTCAAATGTGTGCATAGATAGATACAAAATAAAGGATAATTTTAAATTGCTGAACAATTACCTTCCAGGTAAGCATTTTTTTATTCCACCCTAAAAGACAAGCTACACCAAAAAAGTACCCAATTCAGAGCTCTGCACATTCCTGGGAGATATGCAAGCCACAATATAGGAAATACAAAAAATAAGGAAATACAAAAAATAAAACCACCTAAAGCAGCAACAGTTCTTCCTCCCAAATATCATTTAAATCAGTAGTCATCTACCTTGTGCTAATTTGGAGAACTTGCATAGAAAATTCAGGAAATATAGTTTATTTTAGGATTTTCATTAAACTGTTGTGACTGGGAACTTCAGTTTGTAGTATCTACCATCTGTTAGTAAGGCTTCCCAAGGCACTGGTAATGGCAAAAAGTTGACCTAAAAAACAGGTGTCAAACTGATCAGACCCAACAAGGTGCCTGATAAGAGGAGTAGGGCTGCTTTACAGGCAAGAAGAGTGGCATGAGTCTGGTCTGCAGGTTGGATTGGGCCCACAGATCAGCCCACAGACTGCAAGACGGATCCTCTGTGGGTGCTGTGTATGCCCTAGACTAGCCCGATGTACTGCCTGCCATATGTATGCTAAAACCAGCCCCGTGTGCCACATAAAGCTGCATACCAGATACAGCCCCAAGTTGTGCGCAGTGCTGGCCTGATCCAGCTTCATGTGCTGACTGTAGCATGTGGGGCCAGTCCAGTGTGCACCACATACAGCATGCAGATCGAGTCTAAGACCCATGGGTGGCACAGCAGGCCAGATAATAGGGTTCTGACACACATATCTGGCCCACAAACCACATCTTTGGCACCTCCAATCTAAAAGATTCCCAAGCAAATATGAGTACCTCAGGATAACACAACAGCTGAAACCTACAAGAATCAATCTGACCCGGCTTGACTGCAGACAGTGAGGGAAGGGGCAGGGGCACTGAAACTAAAAGATGAAGGCATTGCCTCAGCCCTTTCAAACAAAAAAAAGAACTGCAGAGATCAGAGAGAGCCCAGGAGCTAGAGAAGTACAGCACAATATGGGAGACAGATCCAAATCTCAGAGAAAGCTGAAGGTTGGAAAGGGAACTGCTGCAGCAAGCAGAATGTATGCATTTGTGCTTTTATCTGGAGCCATATCTCATGCTGTTGAAAGTATAGTGACCATTTTTAGAAATTCTTCTGCAAAGCCTTTATGATGTATATCATGTCTCTAAAGCAGGGGTAGGCAAAGTCTGCCTCTCAGTGGACTCTATTTCCCAGCAGCTCCTGCCTGCCTCACTGCAGCCGGTTTCCATGGGTACCTCAGAAGCAGAGGGGCCATGACAGCACAGGGATGGGGTTTCCATGGACACTGGCCCAAGTGGTGCTGGGTGAGGAGCTGCTCTTCCCCAGCTCTGGCCCGCACTGTCACTGCTGCAAGATCCTAGCCCTGGCCCCAGAGTGCTGCTCAGGCCATTTCCATGGAAACCCTGGCCCCACACTGTCATGGCCCCAATGCTTCTGGGGTCTCCATGGAAACTGGCCTCCTGGGAAATGGAGTCTGGCCACTGGTTTTTTGCCTACCCCTGCTTTAAAGGTTAACCTGTAAACCAAAGGGACCAGATACCAGAGCTCTGGGAAAGGGTGCACTTAAGTCACTGGGTTGTCACTGCTTGTCCTTGGTTTGACCTAGGACAGCAGGGTCCCAAAGAAGGATGAAAAAATACAGATGGAATCTAGGTGAAGGAAGCATGCCCATGAGGCCCGATCCTTGGCGACCAAAGAGAACTTGAAGTCCAAGGGTCCAGGAGACTACGTTTGAGCAGGGGTAATCACATGCATCTCTCACACCTTGGAATTCCAACCATAGTTTTCTACCAGAAAATTTCTGCACTCCACTGCTAGAGTATAGCTAATATATAGCACTAAAAATCTTTTTTTAACTTTATTACATGCATTTAAGGTCACATTGAGAGCTAAGTAAACCAGAAGACACACCTAAGGATATTTTGGTGGTCCTAATATGAATCAGATAACAAAATACAGTGTATTGCCTTTTGATGATGAGAATCCAACAGAAGTAAACACAGTAATAATCAAAACAATACACAGTAGATTTAAAAGCGTGAGAGATCAGTTTCAACATACCTCATCCATCTCATCACTCTTCCTTTTCCTTCTTGCCTTGGACATTTTAACAGTCACTGGTAAAGCACTGCCCTGGTGTTTCACTTCCATCTTATTAGGCTGTAGAGGTGTGAACTTGATCTCCATCTCAGGTTTAGGAAACCTGCTAGTTTGTCCATTTTCTGTAGACACTTCAGAAGAGTCCAGGACAGTGTCTGAGTGGTCCTGTAGTAAGGTAGTATGATTTAAAAGAGTATTACAGAAGCATCTTTAAAATTATTTTACACAGTAACTAAAGAAATGCAGCCTTTGAAAAAAAAACACTATTTAACAGCTATTGGCACATGGAAAACTTTCTGTAACAAGAGAAGGAACCTACATTTTTTAATGCTTTTTTTAAATTTAGCTTCTAACTTTATGATTATAACTGAATGTGGACCAAATGTAGTACTTTCTTTCCAAGCCACCATCTCAGAAACAAACAACTCCAGCCTGCTCTCCACCGCTCATAGCTATTCCAGGAAGCAGTAGAGGGTAACAAGATTAGAATATTTGAATTCCTATTGTTTGGAACCCAATGAACAGCAGCAAAACTCACAGGAATGATATCCACTTCACTCTAACACTACATGGCAATTAAGCTGGATCAGATGCTATATGTAGGGATGGGACAAGCTTTAAACATAAGTTAGAGAAGGTATCCTCTACCTTGCACTCTATGTCAGCAGTTCCCAAACTCTGACAGACTGCACACCACCAATTTAAAAAGATACAAACGTAAGTACCACCAGCAAATTTTGTCATAAAGTAATTATAATAAATCTGTTAACACGTACACAGATAGCCTGTTAGTGGTACCACTAGTGGTACCCATCCCATGGATTGGGAACCGCTGCTCTACATTATAAGTATTAAGCAAGGGACCTTGCTTCCTACCGTAGGGGGAAAAAACAAAACAAAACAACCTCCCCTATACCCCCTTACCCCCGAAACCCAGAGCTCACAGTTTAGAGAGTTAAAGTACCTTCTTTTTTCTGGCAGCCCCAGCTGGAATTATGAGTGGGTTTCTCACAGCACCCTCCCATTTCAAGAGCTAATGATCTAGGCTTTTTCTATAAAGAACTTTAAGAAGAACTTTAAGAAACAGGGTTAGGCTTGACCAGTTTATGAACCCAAATAGATGCCCTACACCTGAAGGAGGTGTATGAAACATTTAAAATGTTTAAAATGCTTTTTATAAAATAGTCTCATGTTAGAAGCAAGGTTTTACAAGGCTCAGGCTTAATTAGATTCCAGCATTAAGTACATATTATAAACTCTTTTGTGAATTGTTAAATTGATGCAGAGGTAACAGGATTCAGCAAGCCACTACCAGAGCCAGGAAACTGCCTATCACAAGATGTTACTCTCTCCATTTAGTGGCACTCTTTTTATAGCTCTCTTCCTAATATAGCAACTTTGATAACCATGAGGTAACTGTGAAGCAGCAAAAAAAGAAGAGTTGTCAGCTTTTTGCAGGCTCCCACCAGGAAATCTGGGGCCCACTATCTTACAACATGATGCAATTTCCTTAGGTCCAGCATCCACAACAGTGATTCTCAGTCAGGATGCCATGGCACCCTGCGGTGCCTTGAGATCCTTTCATGGGTGCCACAGGGAGCCATGCAATGTTAGCACAGCTAGGCACACAACTGTAATTCACAAGATAAACCTAGAGGTTTCTAATAGGAATCCAGAGTATTAAAAGCATTCTGACCTGCTGTGGGCTTTCTGAATACTCTGAAACAGAAAGATTGGTCTTTTATTTTTCTGTATTCTAAGAATGAATGAAAATAAGACCTGGCATTTTCCAAGGGGCACCCTGAGTTTAACAAGGGCTGCTTTGTGTTGAGAACCACTTCTCTATAACAAAAGCTGTAGCATCACATATCACTTTAAGATTTAAACTTGCATACCAACCTCAATTTCATTTAATGAAGAGGTGTTGCTAGTACAGTGTAACAAACTCTTTTCTTTAACTTCATTCTCCTTCACTGGAACACACTGCCCAGTTACCCGGTTATTCCCTTCTTTTTTCTTTACCAGTAAAAATTCAGAACAAGTCATGAGAATGCTGAAGTGTAAGCTTCAAAAATATTTTTAAGTTATCTACAAACTCCAGTATAAAAGCTCAATCTACTTAACTCATGAATATTTGTGCCAGAGGACAACATTAAATATTGCAAAGATCCATATTGTTAATATCCACCAGTTATTTTTGTAGAAAATATTTCACTAGTATCATACCAAAATTACCTTCTTTCTTTATAGCTGTCTGTTAGCAGCTTCATAACAAATGGGCAATACCTCCCACCTATGGAGTTCAGAGGCAGTTAAATAATATTGTTGCCAGGGGCTCCAGGATTAAGATGTCACCCTTCAGAAAAGTTCTTCCGAAGCCAGAGAAACACTCCAGGAAGTGATTCTCAGGAATAAGATAACTTGAAAGTATTTTAACTAACCTTGAGGCAATTGTATGTTTAAATCTCCTTTGACACAAAAATTTCATTTGGTTACCAATTGTATTCTCTTCATTTACCAGACTACCCAGGTCGGTCCAATGCTGGGAGAAGCCACTAACAGAAACAAAATTACCAGGTAGGAAATTTCTCATTCAACTGCACAGCTTCCCTCCTTATTCATAGCAAGTGGGTAGCAGTGGGCAGTGATTCATAGAAGTGGGAGGAAAGGATAAAGCAGAATTCTTATTATTCTTATGGCAGGCAGACACAGGATGTTTTCCCCACATAAAACACATCTGCCCTTTTCATAGCCAAATCACTTTAGTGGCCTCTAGTGATCTTTGATAGATTAGTATATCTATTATATTATTAAATTTAATCCCTTCTCTAGTACTCCAAGATCTCATGGTCATATAATTCTCTCTATGGTATTCTGATTTTCCTCTGCATTGATGCCTCCCAACTTGGGCAAGAAATAAGGGGCACCTGAGCTGATACAGATATACCTGCTGGAGAAGTAAATTGTCCTTGGAAATTTCTTCAGCTCTAGAATTTGGCCCCTTTCCTAGTCCTCCAGACCATGAATGTAGAAAAAATTACTTAATTATCTTCTCTCATACAGACAAATTGAGATGCGATAGGGAAGGAAATATTTTACTCACTACAATCTATTTGAATCTATGAACTAGAAGAATTTATCATTAGAAATTTGATTTATCAAAATATTATATATTACATTTTATATTTTATCTCATATTTTTAGTTTTGAGAGATCCCTTCAGCCTCTGGGATGAATATAAATGAAAATATTGTTAAGTTGCATTATTTATAGAAAGTACTTGCTAAATAAAAGATTACCTGTTGACTGTGGGAGGATTCATCTATTTTACTTAATCTTTGTTTAGGTACAAATGATACCCTTCCAGATTTAGGATTTTCATGACAAGTAGGTTGCTTTAGCTTATTTATCAAATCATGCCTCTCAGCCAATTCTCTTCTTAATTGCTCTATTGCAATTTCATACTCCTGTTAAACACATAATAAGTTTAATTATATAAACTGATGCAGGATTGGCCAACTAATATAAGTATACACAGGCATGTTTACAAACAGTAATATACAACTTAATTATTCCTGTGGTAAAAGCAAACTTTAATTCT
>NW_017728994.1:37137362-37140573 GCF_001723915.1 Gavialis gangeticus | reverse complement strand
TCATGACAAGTAGGTTGCTTTAGCTTATTTATCAAATCATGCCTCTCAGCCAATTCTCTTCTTAATTGCTCTATTGCAATTTCATACTCCTGTTAAACACATAATAAGTTTAATTATATAAACTGATGCAGGATTGGCCAACTAATATAAGTATACACAGGCATGTTTACAAACAGTAATATACAACTTAATTATTCCTGTGGTAAAAGCAAACTTTAATTCTCTGTGCTAAAGTGGTATTTATGGAAGGTTCTAGAAAACAAATACAGAACAGGAACACACAGCATAAGCTTTCCTGTACAATTCATAGTATGTTTTTCAGTTGTCAAAGAGATCTTCCTTTTGAGATGCACTCCCTATTCACCCATTCCTAAACTCCTTGCTACACCTACCAGGAAGGTAACCATTGGTGATTTGTGATATGCATACCTGTCCTCAAGAAACTGAGTTAATCAGACAGTAACTAATTCAATCCTTTAGCTTTTTGGCTTTATATATTTGTTATATATTTACATTTCTGATCTTCGATGAAACCAAAAAATGAAGAAATAAAGGAAAGCAATTTTTTTTTCTTACTGCTTTGTTTCTCAGGCTACTAAACCTCATCTACTGTTAACCTCAATCAGAACTATAAGTAAAGAAAAAAAAAAAAAAAAAAATCAGCCCCAAGAAAGGATATTTTTTCATTATTTTTTTGGCTGACAAAGACACAGAAGAACCACAGATCTCATAAGAAAGCCTGGACTGGAACCTTGAACAGTTTTTTAAATCATAAACATTAAATAATCTTGAAATATTTTTTGAACTACTAAAATGCTCAGTAGTTCACAGACTGCCAGTACAAATTCAATTTCAGAATAAGATATCAGAATGATTTTATTTTTTACATTAACTTAGAGTATTTTCAACATTTCAAGATTTCAGAGCAAACAAACGTAGCTTTGAAATAATTTTCTGCAAAACTAATAGATAACAATTCATGCATAAAAAAAGGATTAGACTGACCTTCCCTGAACCTTTTAACGTAGTCTGCTTCAGTTCCTCTATTTCTTTATCTTTCTGTACATTGTTAAAAGACAGAGTTTTAAGCTGCACTTCCAAAGCTTTTACTACCTGATCTTTCTCTTCACGCCACTTTTGAAGGTTGTTATCCTTTTCCGCCAGCTGTGCAGTAAGCCTTTCCTAGATAGAAAATAGGAAAGTGATTAGAAAACCACCTAAAATTCCTTCCTTGAATTACCACAACTACAAGGTTTCAAATAATTAACTATTGTATTTATGCTCCAAAAGAAAGCCCTTAGTGTAAGCTAGGAAATAAATGCCGGTACTCTATTTAGAAAAGGAAAAATTGTAATCTAGTTTAATTCAAAATAACTGATAGTGTGTAAAAGCAAAACATGTCTCAAGTAATGCAGTTGCTCCTGTATTTATTCTCTTTCAAAGAGGAGGATTTCAGCCAAGAAAGAAAAAGTCCTCCAAAGGCATACAGTATTTACGTAACCCATCTATTCCTCATAAAATTAGGCAAGCCTGTCAATATAAAGTTACCTAAAATAGAACGTGTTAGCATGGCAGATCTAATATCCTCTTTCATTTTGATTTTGTGTTGGTTGATAAAAATCAGAATTGGGACCATTAGAAATTCACAGCGAAGACTTTTTTTCTAGATTCTATTGTAGCTTTGGATCAACATCGTATCTTTCCTTACATTAGGTTTAATATCAATCTTATTATTAGATCTTATTTACACAATGGGAACCATGCACTTATCATGAAATTAAGAGGGATAAAGAAAAAAGGAATTGTGTTCCTACTAATATGAACTGCATTTAATGCAAATACTAAATTATTACTGTAAGTATGACCAGAAAAAATAGCTTTTCCTCTCAGATTTTTGCTTCCCTAGAGCCTTTTATAATCAATTTGCTTTTACAAAAGTTGGATCAAGATTTACCATATTTACTCAAATACAAGACGAGCCCACCCCCACTGAATTGGCATGCGGAAAAAAGCCCTGTATTTTATAATTGCATACAATGAAATCTCACTAAATACACTGTCTACCATTAAACTACTGCCAAAAGTAGCATGTGCTTAGCCACGGACACCAACTATGAAGTTGATTACATGCAGCCAACACATATGGCCCACACTGAGCAAACATGCTGATGGAAACCTACTACAAGAATAGAATAGTGTAGCCCACCTGTCTAAGCCATACGGTAGTACCCATAGAGTGCAGTCCCCCTCACCATTCAAGTCATGGTGAGCAACAACATTGCATACAGTTCACCCACCATCCCTGTCTGCCCCTCTCAACCTGGTGCATATGATTAATGTGGTCCTACCTTCCATGAACTGAAGCTGGACAGGATTGCCCTGTGCCTCATCTGCATATACATGTTTGGAATATCCCAAGACTTGTGACAAGAACACCTGGTTCCAGTCATGAGTGGAGGCTAATTAGCACATAGATCCTTTGTGGGGGTAACTGGAGTACACAAACACACATGCTGAGCAACGCGGAGCTATGGGGTCACCATAGCTTGAAATACCATTGACTCTGGTGGAACCCAGCCCAGTTACAAGCTTTTAGTTTTGGACTAATAACATGCATAGTTTGTACTACTATAAGTAGATGCTAAAGTGCTGCTCAAAAGTGTGTTTATGGAATACCTGTACTAAAACCTATAGCAGTTTCAAAAAAAAAGTAACATGCATCAATACAAGCAGTCCTTGACTTACAACTTTTGAGTTATGAACTTTATAAATTGACACCGTTTTGAGGTTCCAGGGCAGGTTTCAACTTTACGATGCTCGATACAGCCATGTCCAGCTGGAAAGTCTGTTGTGGTGGAAGAGGAGAGGAGAGAAGGGGTGTTGGGGGTGGAAATCAGGGTCCCCAGAGCGAAGGAGGAATTGGAGCAGAGGCTGGGGCAAGTGCTGCCCAGCCAGAACGGAAGGACGCGAGACAAAGGTGCAGCTTATCCAAGGGGCGCAAGGAGGGGGGCAGGATGGTTCCCGCTGCTGCGTGCCACTGGTCCGGGAGCTATTCATCTGGCAGGGGGGGGGGCATGTGCCCCTGGATCTGCCTGAGGCGGGCAAGGCTGGGGCACCACCACGCTGAGCTCCTGGCAGGCATGGTGGCACTGGGAGTGGGCCTCTGCCCTGCCGCCATTAGCCCTGCCAAGGCAGGGGAGACACAGGACAG
>NW_017728994.1:37136735-37137351 GCF_001723915.1 Gavialis gangeticus | reverse complement strand
GCCAGGTGAGTGATGAGTGTCTTGGGACTGTTGATGGAGCATGGTGCAGGCTGTCTGGCAGTGTGATTGATGCCAGGGAGACAGTGTCCTCAATGTGCAGCAGATGAACTCATCTTTCATGAGAAAGGAGCCCATTAGTCAGAGGGGGGCCTTGGCCCACTGCTGGGAGTGAGGGAATGGTTGGGGGAGGGAATGCTGTCAGAGTTGTGTTGGAAATGAGAGCAAGGCACAGCAATGTCCGCCTCATAGAAGGCATGGCCCCATGTGGGAGTGGTGAATCTCTGTGGAAGGAGAAGTGGTGCCTTGCTGTCAGCAAAGGGGTTGGGAACCCAAACTCCTGGGTTCTGCTCCACTTTCTAGGAGGGGAAATTTGTATAATAAAGGGGAAATTATATAATAAAGCATTCTGGACTCCTGGGAGTCTCATCTAGGAAGAAAGGACATGGCTGGGAATTAGAACTCCAGGGTTGTCTTCCATTTGCTAGGAGGGAAATGCTGCTTAGTAGTTGGAGCTGGTGCAACTGAGAATCAGGACCCTAGGTTTATCTTCAGCACCTTGCCATTGCTTTTTTTTTTTTCTGTCTTGATCCTACAGCACTTACTCTCAGGCATAGCC
>NW_017728994.1:37121083-37131735 GCF_001723915.1 Gavialis gangeticus | reverse complement strand
TCAGGCATAGCCATTTGCCATAGCCCCACTGCCCACCTGGAACGCAATGCAGGGCAGCACCAGCTCTGCCCACCCCATGCAGATCTGGGGGCACAAGCCCCTTCACCCCCCTGTGCCCTCCCAAATAAGTGGCAGGGGCAGTGGCAGGAGCTACCAGACAAGCAGCTCCCAGACCAGCAGCACACAATGGTGGGAGCCGCCAGACCCCCTGGATGAGCCGTGCCTTTGTTCCACGCTTGTCCCAGTCCCTGCCCCAATCCCTCCGTCACTGTGGGGCCCTGATCTGCTCCCCCATACACCTTCCCTCCCCCATCCCCATCTACCACAACAGACTTACCAGCTGGATGCAGCTGTATCAAGTGTCGTAAAGGAACCAAATCACCAAGTTATAACATTGTTCCTATGGGAAAATTGGTTTCAAGTTTTAACGTTTCGACTTAAAACACAGTTTTCAGGAACCAATTGTGTCGTAAGTCTGAGGACTGCCTGTACTAGATAAACTGAGTGCCTGGGTGCTTTATGCAAATTGCTACAGCATGTTTAATTTCAAGGCTACTGTTTTCAAATTTGCTCCTCACTTCCATGTGCTCAGGGAGAGCAAGGTCTATAGTAAAGAGAGAGGGCTGGGGCTACCAGGGGAAAAAGTTGGGGGAATGATGAAAGCCAGTGGCTATCTGACCTCCAAGATTTATTTCCTGTGCTGTAGCAGCGAGAGGAGGACAAGGCAGTAGTGACACACAGGGGGTGCACATGCACCCCCTGAAAGCCCCTGTGCACCCCCTGACTGGTCACACTCACCGCTTAAGCAGTGGGCAGGCTGGGCCACCAGGAGTACCATTGCCCCCCCTGCAAGAGCTGGCCAATTGCTGCAGCTGCTCCCAAAAACAGCTGCAGACACTCTCGGAAGCGGCTGCAGCGATCAGCCGTTGTGGGATCGACTGTGGGGGGATCCCCTCTCCCCCGGCAGTGAGATCAGCTGTGGGCCCCCCTTCTCCCTGGTCAGCAGGGTTGGTCGCAGGTGGGGCATATGCCCCCCCTGACTAAGGCAGCATCAGTCACCTGCGGGACAAGGTCAAGGCAAAGATCCAATAATTAAATTCTTTAACTGGAAAATTATAATAAAATTTATAAATTTTCAATATATAGAATCTAATTATTGGGGGGTCATCTTATAATCACAGTCACCTTCCATTCGAGTAAATATGATAATTAGACTATTTAGATCTGCTGGTGAATCATTTCATATTCTTAGTAATGGCACCTTTCTGGGACTTTACATACAGTTCTCATCTTGGCTTTCCTAGCAATTGAGAAAAGAAAGTGAAAACCTGGTCCTATGAAGCTCCCAATACTTTCTACTGTAATTAACAACAGTAAGAGTTGAGCATCCTTGACACCTTTAAGTACACACTTTACACTTTGCAGATTCAACTCATCACTTTCTTTGAAGACAGGGTAAGGGTGCCATAAAAATGAGGGCTAATGGTTCATGACCCACCATTTCTGTTTGTTGGTTTACATAACGTTCTCGGTCTTCAGCAAATCTTCTCATCTCCTTGTTACGGTTATTCTCGGCTTCTTTTACTTGAGTTATGAGTTCCATTTTTTCTTCTAACCATTTCTTTCTATCAGCTTTATATTTTTCTTCGGATTCCTGTTTTAATGAAAGATAAAAGTAATAAGATATGAATCTTTTCTTTTATTACGATGAAAGCTCTCAATGGTTAGGCTGATGTTAAGTTGATAATTTTCACACATTTTAAGGGTGCCAATATTCCATGCCCTGGTGCAGGAAGCTGGCGTCAGCTGCTCCCGGGGCCACTCCAGCACGGGAAGGGGTGAGAGGGGACCAGCAGAGCCTCGGGGGCATTTGGGGCATGGTGCAGCCCAGCTGCTACAGGCAGCTGGAGTCAGACACTCTTGGGGCTGTTGCAGTCAAGACTGGGGTGAGTGCCGCTCTGTTCCCTCTGGTTTTCTGCCTTATGCAGCCCTAGGAGTGGCACCCCTCCCCCTACCCCTTCCTTAGTCCCAGCTTCACTCCCTTCCTCACCACCATGGGAAACTATCCCTATCTGCTACACTGTAAAGTGCGTTTGCTTTATGAGATTTCGATTTATGCGTCATTCTCCAGGAACACATGTACTGCATAAATCAAGGGAAACCTCTATTTTTATCTTTCCCTCAAAACAAAGGTACTTGCAGCACCAAGGGTGCAAGCTGAATGGGAAAAGGTAATGGCTGCCGTCCTGAAAATGCAATGTTTTACATAATCAGCATAGTCAGTCATGAGCCCTTTCCAGGAAAGGGAACAAGCGCCTTTCCCAAGTTGTCTGGAGATTAACCACCTCCTCACTCCAAGAAGTCAAATGTAGTTCCTCACAGCGAGAGGGTAGGCTTAAACATCAAAGGACAAGCATATTATTTTGAGACAGTCAAATCTGATGGACTAAGCAGGGAACAGGGTGTTAAATACAGATTCAGCAAGTGCATCCAGTTTGACATGAAGCTTTTTGGATTTGGTGTCTCCTCCTCTTAGTGCTACAGACAGTTAGAAGGACTTAATAGATGATGTGTTTATTCCAAAACTTTCCTTTTAATTAATGGATGGCATTTGCTAAATAACTACGATTATTAAAAATACTGCATGAAGTGTGCAGCAGAGGAAAAATGCAAAAAGGAGAAGTAAATTGAAAAGAACTGTTCAAATGATTTAGTGCAGAGGCACTCACCACCTGCCTGGCAAGCTTGATCCAGCAGGGGAGCCATGTTATTCGTCCTGCAGAGCTCCCCAAAGGCCCCAAAAATTGTGGCAGCAGTGACAGCATTAATTGCCGCTCCCCTACTGTCAAATTTCCGGACCCACAGGGAGCAACGTGTATGGACAGCTTGGCCCTGTGTGCTAGGTAGGCCAGGGTTTAGCAAAGCAAAGAGTCAGGTTCAGGAACAAGCTGAGTCAGGAAGCCAGGGGATCAAGTAGAGCCAGAGAACAAGTCAGTTCAACAATCCAGGGTCAGCTACTCTGGTACAAGTATGGGTGACTGGTGCCACCTTAGTCGGGGGTGGGGCACGTGCCGCCCCCCCCCCCCCCCCCCCAACCAGTCAGCAACTGGGGGGGTGGCGCAAAACTCACCAACCGGAAAGTGGCCACAGTGCTACATCTGAAGCTCCCACTCCCTGGCCAGCGCTTGCAGAAGAGACACCAGCACTCCCGCCTGCCCCTGCTGCCCATCACCTAACCAGGGAGCACAGCTGGTCAGAGGGTGCATGTGCATCCCTGTGCACCCTCTACATGTCGCCACCGAATACCAGCGATTGGAAGGAGCGCTAGGCTTTGCTCGAAGCTTCAAGACAGCAGGCCAGAATAAGCAGCTGTGCCGGTCAGGCCAAGGCCCAAGGTTCAAGGTCATGGCTTGACAACATGTATTTTTAACATGCCCAATCTTTAGGGTGCAACAAGAAAAGAAATGATGCAGACTATTGTTTACTTTAAACTGAACAATCTACATTTAAAGATTCTACATTTAAAGTATGAATTCAGGGATTAAATTTACCTTCAGCCTTTCTTGCAGCTTTATTTGTTCTCCTCTAACATCTATACTTTCCTCTTCATATTTGCTTATTATTTGTTGGTTACCACTGCTCTGCTTCTCCAGCTCTTTATATTTTTGCTTCCATTCTTCCAATTCTAGGCACAACATGAGAACAAGATAAAATAAGATATGCTTCACTTTTAAAATTCTTACCATGTTCACCTGTTTCTCTTGTTGGTATCTTTTACAATGAGTAATTATCACTACTGTTGGAGTGATGAGATGGCAGAGAGACAGAGTGGCACCACATGCCATTATGCTCAAACAGAACTGTAACAGTATTTTAGATTCGGGCCAATATAACAGTAACAAAGTCAAGGATAAAAAGGGAGAAATGCAATAGAGCAATTAGTATAATAAAGTATATTTTGCCCCTCCCTTCTTGGATTCTATACAGGTATTTACCAGAAACTAATCTCTTATTCTCTTCTAATTTGGCCTCAAGCACTTGGTCTTGCTCCATTTGAGTCTCTTCCTGCTCCTTTAATGTCAATCTCATGTCTTCAATTATTTTCTTTTTTGCACACAAATCTGAAAATTTAAAAATAAGTTTACAATGGAGGCCTCTATTTCTCTCAAGCTGTATAATATTCTCCCAAGTTGGTATGTCCATTAAACTAGTTCTGAATCCAAAGCTGTTTTGGTGTAATAATGCTTTTCTAGTGTCCATGGTCAAGGTGGTCAAGCTAGTGGCTATCCTTTTTTACATTATCCGACTGTCCCCAGCTCAGCATCTGGGGACTCCTCTAGTTTCTTCTCCTAATACAATACGAAATTTGAACCATCACTTCACTGATACATCTCAAACTTGCATTAAACCTGCCAGTGCCTTTATCTTCACAGTGTTGTTAAAAAGGTATCCCTAACCCCTCCTCTGATTTTTTTGAAAACTATTAAGTGAAGGGAATGGAAAACTCACGACCTATTTTATTTTTAGATAGAGTTTGGAATCCCTATCCTGTGTCTCAATTTCCTTGACAGGAGCTTAAAAAATGCAGCTCCTCACCTCAAAATTTTAAAATGTCAGGTTAGGAATTTGTTGATGCCAAGCAACATTTTAAAACATGAACATTAAATCCTTCAAGCCAAATTACACAAGAACTCCTTCTACAATCATTTCATTCTAGGATACAAAAAAATGGCTATTGCTGACCTTTACATGCATTATCATATTGCTTCAAAATTTCTTCCATCTTCTCATTATTCAACTGCTCCTAAATAGCACATGGAAAGCAAATTAGTAGGAAAACATCTGAAAACAGATACACATACTGGTATTTGTTGAAAGGCTTTTTAGTCTGCTAATTGGAACCTTATTAGGTGATTATTTAGGTGTGATGAAGAATAAGGATCTTTTTAATATACTATAAAAGGCATTTTAACCTTTTACTTTATTAATTCAAATTCAGATACTTCAACAGAGTAAAAGCATCTGCTGATTGGATTATTAATGAATATATTAAATAATACATTTCCTGAACACTTAGCTCTATCAAAGCAAATTTGATAAGTTAGTATCAGTAGACATTTTTTAAACTTGTTATTTGATCATTAAGTTAAAATTAACTTGATTTTATTTTACCCTATTTCTGTAGGCCGTCTTGCTGCTTAGACGTCTTACAGCATTAGACAAAATGCAGAGTAAACAATGCTCATTTCCACAATAGTAAAAAAAAAAATACCTTAAGTTGCTGGATTGTTCGCTGTTTGATGTCTAATTCATCAACCAACCGGTTTTTAGTTTTCTCAAGTTCATTAACTTTGTTCCTCAGAGAGTTCTCCTCTGAGCGCATTGTGCACACCTGTGAAAGGACAAGTGAAGCACATAGCTCATCATCCTCTGCTTGTTACTTTCATTTAATTTAGATGGCAAAAGTTAGGAGTGCTCAACCCCTAGCTCTTGGGTCAGACTTGGCCCAAGGAGCCCTACAGGCCTGATAACGTGGCTCTGCACGCTACTGGAGGCAGTGCAGGACTCAATCCCTGTGTGCTGAGCTACGTGGAAGTGGCTCAACCTGATCCCAGTGCACTGGGTTTGGGAGAGGCAATACAGGACCGACTGGAGTGTGAGGGACCCAATCTAAGTGCATGGGGATGGGGGAGAGAGTGTGAGGCCAGGCAGAGATACTTAAGGGCCTGATCCTGCCCCCCAATCTGGCACATGGGGTCAATGGGTATCGCAGCAGTGGTATAAGCAGACTGCACTTACAGTACAATTAGATGTAAATATGTTTGAGATTCAAAGACTCACATGAAGAGTTCAAACTACACAATTCTCACTTATTTTCCAAGAACACACTACTACATTTCCATCTTCCTTGTGTGGAAGATTTACAGTATTCAACAGGTACCGACAATCTGTGAAGTATGCATTTCAGCCATACCTATAAAACTAATAAAGTTTTCTGTTGGCATATAATCTCACTTCTTTACTGCTCCTTCACAAGTGGCTGACCATAAATATTTAGAAGGCAAGTTGGAAGCAGAACAAGAAGTGCTAGTGGGCTTTTTAGGGAGACAGTAATTCAACTAAGGCTGAACTGTACAATTTAGCCTTCATCTAAAATGCAAACTATTGCAGTAAGCAACCCTACAGATTTTTAATTATACCTGTTGCTTGGTAGTTAGATATTAGTCACTAATACAACTAAAAGTTACTGTTTAAAATTTCTTTCACATATTTTAATGGAACATGTAACTTTTATTTGACCCACTGAGAGAAATATCAGAGAAATTAGCACATTCCCATTCTGGCAAATCTTCTCTAATCTCACCCCAGGCCATATCTAAACTGCTTCTTCCCAATGCCAGATCAGTCACCAAGGAAATAAGCTTCACCCACTCACTGCTGCTCCAGCACATCCAAAACCCACAATTAATCAGTGTAAATAGCTCAGAAATGGCTTCCAGTGCCAGGTACAACCCAGGGGAACACTCAGAGGCTCTGGAGTCCACTTCTGAGACATCTGCACTGTCTAATTTCAGGTCTTGAGTCATTTGCCTCAAAAACAAGCAGACAGGATTTACATCTTCTGTGGCAGACCTACAGTCAGAAAAAAGTGGCAGAGTGATGCCCCAAAAGACCAAAGTATTATCTTTATATAGTCCAGCCTCCAACATGCTAAGAAAATACAGCCCCCAAAGTCAGACATGCATGTTCCATAGTGCCACTTAACTAATCAAGTCTGCAACATTCTTGTCAGTTTCATAGTTTCTAGGGTCGGAAGGGACCTAAGAAGATCATCTAGTCCAACCCCCTGCCATGGCAGGAAAGATTACTGGGGTCAAACGACCCCAGCAATCAGTAATCAGACTGGCCAAAATGGCATCTTAAGTCATTATATAGACCACATACAATAACAGTGATGGTTACTGGAGGATGGTGGGGCAACTCAGGAGCTGCCTTTTGGGGGGAAAGGGTGCAAAAATAGCAGATATGTACTACCCTGAGCACAACCACTGCCCAGGGTATGGAACTACCTTATTATGCCTTTGCACAATAAGTGTTTTCCCATTACTAGGTGTCTACCGAATCGAGGTGGCTGCCGGCCAATTTTGTGGGCAGATACCCAGGCTGGCAGCCATTTTTGCAGGCTGAGCACAGCCCTTTTGCAGCCCTCTCCCCACCCCAGCCTCTAATAGGTCGAGGGGCCCCAGTGGCCCTGCCCCTTGTTGCTGTTGGGCTGAGAGGGCTGTCCATCACAGCCCTGCCCCTTGCTGCTAACTGGCTTCAAGGGCTGTCCATCAATCAGTTTCAACAGGTGTCAGTGGCAGCCATGTTACGATGCAAGCAGCCCCTCTCTCCCTTCGCACCTCCACCCTTCCCCAAGGAAGGCTGCGCAAAAAATCGTGAAATCACAATTTTGGTAGGTCCCCACCAATTACAGTATCTGCATATTGAAACATGAATGAGTAATAGTCATATCTCATTAGCTTACAGTTTTACCAATGCTCTCTTTCAGGTTCACCTTTAGTTCAGTATTAATACGAATTACCTGAAAATTTATACTAGTCAGGTGTTTGACAACTACATTTACTCGAATCAACACAATTTAGAAATTAAGATAATCCAACAATTAGATTCTATATATGGAAAAATTATATAAATGTTATATAATTTTTCATGTATAGTATCTAATTATTGAAGGGTGATTTTAAATTAATCACCCCCACCGCTGGTAGAGGTCAGGAGGCAAAGGGATACCAGTCAAGCAGGGGGGAGGGGGGTGGAGTCAAGTGGCTTGAAACCTACACCTTGCTCTCCCACAACATGCCCCTGCTTCCTGTTGAACCCCCTTGGCTGCCTGCTCCCCCAGTGCCTATGTACCCCAGCACCTGCCCCTCCATCATTTGCTACACCGTGCCTGTGCCCCCTAGTCCCTAACCGCCCCATTGTACCTGTTTTCCCTGGCACTTGCCCCCTTCCCACCTAGCCTTCCCTGCTGCCTACCTACCCCCCATCGCAAAGCCTGCCACCCACCACCTCTTCCCCCACCCAACCCCTCAGGCTTGGGACACAAAGCAGCTCCATCCCTAGCTCCAGGCTGGGTGGAGGCCTCAGACCACAGCAGGGCCAGAGCTAGGGGGCTGCTGGTGGTGCAGATGGCAAATGGCAGCTGTGGCTCTAACTCCAACCCAAACCCAAGCTGTTGCTAGAGTTGGAACAACAGCAACAGCCTGACTCCTCCCCCACAACCTTGTACTGCAACCGAAGATATGGTGCTTTTTTCCTTATGTTAAAATGGAGGGGAGAGCAACTCTTATCTTGGATTTGAGTAAATACTGTAGTGTTTGATAAGCAAGGATTGATTTAGTTTAGATTTAATCTGTACAAAGAATGTGTCCTGTTATTGTTCCAAACCTCTTTTTGTACTTGCTGAATTTGTTTCTTGGCATCTGCTAACTTCTCTTTCAGGTCTGCATATTCCTCATCTTTCCTTTGGAGATCTACATTTAGATGCTGTATGACAGAAGAACTCTCAGAGAGGTCTTTACTCAACCTTGGAATTAAGAAAAGAGATGTAAGTACTGAAAAAATGAAAATATTACTGTACAAGAGATACATTTGTTAGAACAGATTACTGGAATATGGATCACTGGGGTTAGTTTCCCCAATGGCATTAACTTGCTGTAGGACAATGAGCAAGTCAACTGCTGTACCAGCTTCCCTAATCTGCCAAATGGATTTCAGACTGTTGAATGAGACCTTGCATAAAAATGAAACAGTCCATTTCACTTTTTGGATCCTTAATGCACTCAGGTAACACTGCACTTTAGTATGCAAGTAATACAAGGTACTAGAAAATTATAACAACCAAACTCCATCAAGGACACATGCCTGTTTTATAATTTTTCTTAGAACAAAAGAAGCCCTGAACTTTGAATCAAAACTTCTCTAATCTTCCTTAAATTCAAATGCAAACAGAACAAACAGAATTTCTAACCTCAGATTTAATCAAGGAAAAAGCCTTTCAACATCGTACAGAAGTGGGAGCTGACCCTGACATCTTTATAAAATAGTACTTTATAATCCATGAGCCCTTTGTGCCTTGTAAGGGCACAGTTGTGTTTCTGGACTGGCTCCATCTTCCTACCCCATTATTTAAGTTATCACCCTATCTATCAGGGTAGCGAAAAGGTCACCAATAACGGCTGTTGCCATATGAATTGCTCTTAACATTCCACCATACAAAAACTAGAACTCTTAGTTCCAAACTGATACCTTTTATTAGACCAACTGGAAAATGGCAAGAAAACTGTCCTTTTCTGCCAGCTTTCAAGATCAAAGTCCCTTCGTCGGGCTCTGGGAAAAGTGTAGATGGTACCAGATGGTAAAGAGTCCCCATAGGTAGGAAATAAACTTCATTTTTTCACAGAGGGAGCTGAAGCTGGAAGGCTGTCCCTCTGTGTCCATGAGAGTGTCTTTGTGAGCTGTGTTGAGTAGCCGTTTGATGTCTTGATCAGGTAGAATTTTTTTTTACCTCCCTGCCTGCCATCTGACACCTCCAGGGCTGAAAGGGACCTCAGGAAGTCTAGTCCAACCCCCTCCTCAAAGTAGGACCATCCCCAACTAGATCATCCCAGCTAAGGCTTCGTCTAGACTGGTCTTAAAAACCTCCAAGGATGGAGAGTCCACAACCTCTCTAGGTAACCTGTTCCAGTGATATACTACCCTCCGAATGAGTTTTTCCTAATAACTAACCTAAACTTCCCTTCCTGCAACTTGAGACCACTGCTCCTTGTTCTCTTATCTACCACCACCAAGAACAGACTATCTACCTCATCTTTTGAACCACCCTTCAGGTAGCTGACAGATGCTACTAAATCCCTGCTCAAGTCTTTTCTTTTCCAGACTAAATAAGCCCAGTTACCTCAGCCTCTCCTCAGAAGCCATGTGCCCCAGTTCCCTAACAACTTTCACTGCCCTTGGCTGGACTCTCTCCAATTTGTCCACATCCTTTCTGTAGTGGGAGGCCCAAAACTGGACACAAAACTCTAGATGTGGCTTCACTTGTGCTGAATAGAGGGGAATAATCATTTCCTTTAACCTGCTGGCAAATGATCCTGCTAATACAGCCCACTATGCCATTAGCTTGCTTGACAACAAGGACATACTGTTGATTCATATTCAGCTTACTGTCCACTGTAACCCTCAGGTCCTTTTCTGCAGAGCTACCACTTAGCCAGTCCCCAGCCTGTACTGGTGCATGGGACTGTTTTGTCCCAGGTGCAGGACTTAGCACTTGTCTTTATTGAACCTCATGAGACTTCTTTTGGTCCAATACTCAAATTTGTCAAGGTCTCTCTAAATCCTAGCCCTACCCTCCAGCATATCTACTACTCCCCTCAGCTTGGTGTCATCTGGAAACTTGCTGAGGGTGCATTCTCTCTCATCTTCCAGATCATTGATGAAAATATTGAACAAAACTGGCCCCAGGACCGACCCCTGGGGTACTCCACTTGATACCAGCTACCAATTAGACATTGAGCCATAGATTACTATCCTTTCAACCCAATGATCCAGCCAGTTTTCTATCCACCTTACAGTCCATTTATTTGATT
>NW_017728994.1:37075939-37120918 GCF_001723915.1 Gavialis gangeticus | reverse complement strand
TAACATTCCACCATACAAAAACTAGAACTCTTAGTTCCAAACTGATACCTTTTATTAGACCAACTGGAAAATGGCAAGAAAACTGTCCTTTTCTGCCAGCTTTCAAGATCAAAGTCCCTTCGTCGGGCTCTGGGAAAAGTGTAGATGGTACCAGATGGTAAAGAGTCCCCATAGGTAGGAAATAAACTTCATTTTTTCACAGAGGGAGCTGAAGCTGGAAGGCTGTCCCTCTGTGTCCATGAGAGTGTCTTTGTGAGCTGTGTTGAGTAGCCGTTTGATGTCTTGATCAGGTAGAATTTTTTTTTACCTCCCTGCCTGCCATCTGACACCTCCAGGGCTGAAAGGGACCTCAGGAAGTCTAGTCCAACCCCCTCCTCAAAGTAGGACCATCCCCAACTAGATCATCCCAGCTAAGGCTTCGTCTAGACTGGTCTTAAAAACCTCCAAGGATGGAGAGTCCACAACCTCTCTAGGTAACCTGTTCCAGTGATATACTACCCTCCGAATGAGTTTTTCCTAATAACTAACCTAAACTTCCCTTCCTGCAACTTGAGACCACTGCTCCTTGTTCTCTTATCTACCACCACCAAGAACAGACTATCTACCTCATCTTTTGAACCACCCTTCAGGTAGCTGACAGATGCTACTAAATCCCTGCTCAAGTCTTTTCTTTTCCAGACTAAATAAGCCCAGTTACCTCAGCCTCTCCTCAGAAGCCATGTGCCCCAGTTCCCTAACAACTTTCACTGCCCTTGGCTGGACTCTCTCCAATTTGTCCACATCCTTTCTGTAGTGGGAGGCCCAAAACTGGACACAAAACTCTAGATGTGGCTTCACTTGTGCTGAATAGAGGGGAATAATCATTTCCTTTAACCTGCTGGCAAATGATCCTGCTAATACAGCCCACTATGCCATTAGCTTGCTTGACAACAAGGACATACTGTTGATTCATATTCAGCTTACTGTCCACTGTAACCCTCAGGTCCTTTTCTGCAGAGCTACCACTTAGCCAGTCCCCAGCCTGTACTGGTGCATGGGACTGTTTTGTCCCAGGTGCAGGACTTAGCACTTGTCTTTATTGAACCTCATGAGACTTCTTTTGGTCCAATACTCAAATTTGTCAAGGTCTCTCTAAATCCTAGCCCTACCCTCCAGCATATCTACTACTCCCCTCAGCTTGGTGTCATCTGGAAACTTGCTGAGGGTGCATTCTCTCTCATCTTCCAGATCATTGATGAAAATATTGAACAAAACTGGCCCCAGGACCGACCCCTGGGGTACTCCACTTGATACCAGCTACCAATTAGACATTGAGCCATAGATTACTATCCTTTCAACCCAATGATCCAGCCAGTTTTCTATCCACCTTACAGTCCATTTATTTGATTTGTACTTCCTGAGCTTGCTAGAGGGTGTTGTATACCATATCAAAAGCTTTGCTAAAGTCAAAATATATCCTGACTAGTGCTTTCCCCACATCCACAGAGCCAGTCAGCACATCATAAAAAGCAATCAGGCTGGCCAGACATGACTTGTCCTTGGTGGATTCCTTAAGGACCTGCTCCATGATTTTTCCAGGGACTGGCCTCCCAGGGAATCCTTAAAAGGATCTCATGGAACCCTGGTTGAGAATCACTAATGCATACAGATGCTTTTAGAAAGACATTTTAATATCAAAATCCCTTCTTTGGCATTTACAGTTGGTAAGTATGAGTACATTTGCTGAAAGGAAGTCAATGCACATACATCCTAGATTTACTCTCAGGTGCCTATTCAGTATTATCTGTACTTACTGTTCTGTGGCTTCTTTTTTTCTTTCATCTTCTCTCTTCTTTTCTTGAAGTGACTGTTCAGTTGTTTTCAAGTTATCCTTCAACTGCAAGACTTCCTCCTTCAGTTTTATTTCCTGATCATTTAATTCTTTGATCTTTTTATCTGAATTCTTACATTTCTCTTCCAGATCTCTCACATTACTTTCTATCTTTAAAATAACAGAATCCTTTTTTTTAAGCATATTTTTTAAAGTGGCTGCATTATCATCCTTTGCCCTATAAACTTCTAAGAGGCTTTCAAGCTCTTTTATTTTTGTTTTGTAGTCGGAAATTTGTTTTTCAAGACACGTAATTGTTCTGCAGCGCTCAACTATATGTTTTTCAGAATCAAGGGTATTTTCTTGCAATTGTTCCCGTAATTGATCAACAAGGATGTCTTTTTCCTTTAAGAACAGATTACCTTGATTTGTAATCTCATTCAATTTCAGTTTTAGTTGACTGTTCTCATTCCCAGCATCACTGACTTGCTTTTGTAAATATTCAACCTGCTGAAGCAGTTCTTTGATCTTATGACTCTTTTGGGAAGAAATCTCAATAATCTTCCTGCACTCTTCCCAAATGCCTTCAACACTGCAGTAGAAAGAGCTTTCTTGCCCTAGATCTGGAGTATTAGAAACATGCAAATCCAAGCATAAGGAATGCATTTGAGTTTTCTCAGGTGTATTTTTGGGGGAATATTCCAAAAAGTCCCTTAGATTGACCAGATCAACATCCACAGTGTGGGATTCTAAATCAAGCTTACATACCTCCTCCATTTTTGACTGCATTGTTTTAATTTGTGATGCTTTCTCTCTGATATTTTGGCTAGTGGTTTCTATCTCTACAGTCATTTGCTTAATTTTTTTTTCTTGTTCTTTATTTATACCTTTTTGTACTTCTAATTCAAAAACTATTTTCTCATAATTAGCCTGAGACTGTTGGAGTTCTTCACTCAAGCTGAAAACCTTTTCTTCTTTTCTAGATAGCTGGAGGTGCAAGCCTGCCATTTGTTCACTGATGCCTTCCTTCTCTGTTTTTTCATTTTTAAGCTCTTCTTTAAGTGCAGTTAACTGGCATTCCAGGTTCTCATATCTTTCCTTTAATGCTAGCATTTCTGCATCTTTTTCAGAAATGTTTTGTTTCAGTTCTTTAAGCATACTTTGTTCTATCGCATCATCTTTACACTTATTTTGAATGCATCCTAAAAAAATAAAAAAGTAATCAATGTATAGTTCCAGCAAAATAAACTGGTAGTAATAAACCATGGTATATACCAAATGGCAATTTTTACCTCTTTGGAAGGCTTTGGGAGGTTTAGAACTTGAACGCTTAGATCTTGTAATGCTTTTAAAGCAATGATGCTCACCTTCTAATCTGTAGGCCAGATTCAGCCCACAGAGCCATGTTATTTGGCCCATGGGGTTCTCCACAAGTCTTGAAACAGAAGCAATAATGGAGATGTAGCAATTAATGCTGCCAGTGCTTCCCCACCACCAAATTGTCAAGCCCCATGGCCAGATGATAAGGCCCCATGGGCTGGATAGGACCAGTGCACATAGTGGGGGTGGCAGGCCTAATCTAGCATGTACAGGGCAATGAGTATTATATTTTTTAGAAACATTGGGAGATGTGTTTCACACAAAGTAATTTGGGGTAAAGTATACATCTTACATGGGAGGTCCTGTGGTTTGTTGACAACATAAATCAGTATTTGAGGGGGCTGTAAGTTTATAAGAGTACACATTCAAGCAAAAAATTTTAGCATCACAGGGTTTATAAGTACATGTATGTGCAAGGTATTTGCACGCGATACTGATGATTATGCAGTTTGTCATATTTATATAGAGGCATCACCGACTTCCTAATCCAGAATTTGTTAAAAAGCCTTCTACTTTTTAACTATTTCCCTGTAAAGCATTTTTTCCTCTTCGCTCACAGTTTGAAATCTATGGCAAGATCTATCTTGGCATATCTTAGATAAGCACCAGGTTAAGCAAGTGACAGCTTTGTGACAGAAGTGTCACAGACAGCATTAAAAGTCAGGCCTCAATCATATAGGATTAGGATCAGGTGCAAGAAATACCATTTCCCCTTCCATTTTTTTTTTTGGATTAAAAAAAAAAAAAAAAAACACACAACATTTATTTCAAGGACTCAAGAAATGAGACTTTGAAAGTGTCATGGATTTTCTATATTAACAATACATAAATAAAAAATATCCCAAAGAAAGAGGCAAATGAAATGGCCAAGAGATACAGAGCAAGAGCAAAACCTGGTCTGATGACCATATTACTAATGCATTGTAGTTTTATGTTAAGTGAAACTCAGAAAGCAATTCCAATTGTTTTAGCTATTTTACAATTGACAGCCAAGATCAGTCAGGGAGCCATTTTGTATATTAGTGACAAAAAAGTGACATGCAGCTTAGATGGCTTGACTAAGCAAAAACTCAAGACTGCTGACAGTCTTAAGGAAACAGGCTAATGGAGCCTGGAGTCTTAAAACCAAAAAAAGAGGACAAGGCCCAAGTATCAGCTCAAGTCACAAAGGTTTCCCCACGCCCCCCTCCCACATGCAAGCTTTTTTGAAAATGTCACATCTGCTTACCCAGGGGTAAGCTACCACTTTGTCTTCATTCATTTCTCTCCACTGTTCCTCATCACTGCTGTATTTTTAAGCAGACATTTTTAAATCTCCTTTCAGGTATGAATGGGTATGAGGCGTTATAAATCATTTGCTGCATCACAGAAGGTATTAGTTCAATATTCCCCCCTTCAACCATCTCACTTGCAAACCAAATCCTCTCCCCCCTCTGTCATATAAGCAAGCTAAGCACAGAGTTCAAGCAAGGTGAGCAGACAAGATATCAAAGCTGCATGCACCTGGCAATAACCAGGATGTTTGTTTACATTGTTTTTATTAGACATGAAAGTAGAAGAATTTCCATTATCAGGTTTGTTTGGGTTGATTTTTTTAAAATATTGTCTTGAATAGAGATGCTAATGTACCATGTGTATTCCTCTACACATTTACTATAGTATCTTGCACTAGAAAGTTGTACAGCACATACCGTCTAACAAAACATTATGTAGTAAACAAATGTTTTTCAGCCTTTTTTTGTAAATAAAGCATATGCAAGAAAATACTAGATGATTAAACAGCAACAAGCATGGCAGAAGGTAAAGTAGAATAGTTATGCCTATATACCCAAAGCGCAATCAAATAGGAAAAAAGGGAACTACTACAGAATTATTAGCAGACAAAGTAGCAGTTGGAAAAAGTAGAATATCTAAAATTATTTTATTTAAGAATTTAGTAGTAAACAGATGAGACATTCCATCTATAAGCCAAACAATGAAGAAACAATTAATGAAGAACAGTTACAGTTTCCATTTAGTATTTGACACAACAGATTTTCTCTTCCTCAGCCGATAAAACCTGCGAGCTACAATTTTCTGCTTTTGTTCTGGTTTAGAAGTCATATTTTTTTGGAGGGCTCCCTGCTGAACGGTGGTAGAAACAGTACCTCTCTTTGTAGGTGGCTCTTCCTCCTGAGTAAGCTTATTTTCAGAACGGCGTTTTCTTCCTACTTCCAATACATTCTCCACAAGTTCACTTAACTCAACGTCTTGTATTCTCTTGTTGATGTTCTCTTTTGCAATTTCTTTTTTAATAGTTGTTACGTCGCTGTCCTATGTTGAAGTAGAACTAGTTATTGTTTTATAAAATAAGCAAACACGTTACAAGCAAGTATTCTAAAAAAAAGCAAGTGTTTTGACAAGTATTATGAGAACAAAAATATGGCTATACATACATACACACACAATCTTTTTGCAGGTTTGTTGGGTTTTTTGTAAACAAAAAAATAAGAGAGAGAGTTGTAAACTGTTTGGGATTTCTCCAGTAAGTATACATCATCTGATATTTACTACCACAATAATACTTTGTAGAACAGGGAACAGAGTTTAAGGAAGGAAAGAGAAAGGCACTTAGAGCACTTACAGACATATAGAAAAAACACACATCCAGCCCAGGATTCAAAATTTACAGCCCCTGGGTTCCCGGTCCAGGTGCTGTCCTCTTCCTGCTGCCACCAGTCTTACAACACCTCCACCCCTCCCCACCACTGGACAGTCTCAGCTCTTCCCCCCTCGCCCCGAACTTTTGCCATCTGGCCCCACCCTTAGGAGTGGGGTGCTGCAGCACAGCCCACACGGCCAAGAAAACCCATGGTCAGGAGGCTTAGGGGGAAAGCCAGAGATTTTGTATGGTGAGGTGGCACCTATATGGCACAGAAAGGTGGGGATGTCTCATGCAGCATGGCAGAGCAGCAGTCGGGTGCACGGTGCAGTGCAGTACAAAGGAGGGCATGTGGTGCTGTCCAGGAGGAGGACCACAGTAAGTGGCGTGCAGCCCCATTTCAAGTTACTGAAACTTTCCATTTATGGTTAGATTCATTCCACCACAGCATATTTCAAATGCTTAAAATAACTTCATTCTAACCTTAGTTTGTCACCCGTGTTAACCTTCAGACTTTTAGCCTATACAAAGTTCTGGTTCACCCCGATACCCCAGCCCCACATTTTTGTTATCTGTAACTGTTGATGCTACAACTTCATACGTGTTGAAAAGCTGTAATCTGATTCCTATTAGAGCTATGATAGTTAAAAGAGACACTAAAATCATCAGAATTCACTTAACAAGGGAAAACTAAAACTTACATAGTTTTTCAAGGTAGCTTCTAAATGGGATATCAAGTCTTGCAGTTTTGCTATAACATCATCTTTTTGCTCTGTGATGTGAATAAGCTCTTGAATTTGTTTATTCTTTGTAGTCATTTTCTTTAAAAAGATTAAAGGTTATATTAACAAGATCTTTGTAACAAAACACATTCCAACAGGAGTAATCTGTTGCATTCAAACTTGCAACAAGAAGTATGCTATATTACTGGAAGATCTAGTCAGGTAAAAATGCAATAGAAGAATACAACAGGATATTTTATATGACTATAGTTGTATTAAATATTTAAAAAGGCAGGTGGTTAATTTTACTGCATTTACTTTTAAGAAAAAATTACCTCAGTGGTTTCATTAAGTTGTTGAGTATATTCACTCAGTTTGGCCACTTGGATGTTAAGTTCTGCAATGAAACAGGAATATTATGCATTAAAGAAGTTATAAGATAACAGTTTACTTATAATTGGTCTGGATAAAAGTCCTCCTATAGTAATGTTTTATGAATTTGCTCAGGTTAAAATTTAAAACCCTCACCGTCTTTTCTAGTATATTTTTTAGTGATTTAAAATGTATCTCAAGTTCTTAAAAGCAGCTGACCTAAATTTAAACTAAACAATTTGGAAAAAATGACATTTTATACAGAAGACCGAAAAGATATTCAAACTTGCAGTTCTGAAAGTAGGACACAGAAATAGAGTCCCTCATGCATCTTTATAAGCCTATGGAAGATAACATGTCCTGAGATCCTGATTCAGGTGCCTTTATTTGTTTTTCTAGCCTTTGGCATTTTACAGAAGTGTCTACACCACACTAATCCAAATGTACTGCAGATGCCCATAAGGGATGCTGGTACTGGCTTGAGAAGAGTGCAGGTCTTAAACTGGACAAATTCTGAACTCATTTCAATTTTCCTCTTTTTCATTCAACAAGTAGGCGCACAAGTCCCTTCAGAAGTAGGCTTTGCATCAATGGTTTTAAATGTTACAGAAGTGGTGTTCAACCTATGCCCTGCAGACTGGATGCTGCCTGTGCAAGTGACCCATCACCAACACATTAGCCTGGTTCTTGCCAGACCAGTGAGCTCTCCAAGTTCACCAGCAGGTCAGCACAGGATCTAGTCAGAGCTACTGTTTTCATGCAGCTCCAGAATCCAGGGAGTGAATACTGTTGCTGTTCAAATTCAGCAGTAGGGGGAAAAGAAGAGAAGAACAGCATCAACATTTATCTACTGAGCTCCACAACACAGAGAAATCAGTGGCTCTGACCAGAACCCATGCTGATATGCCAGCAAGTTGAGAATGTATGCAGCTGCAGAAATGCTTTTGTATGCAGCCCTTGGCCCCATTTCTGATTTTAATGTTTGGTCTGCTTGTAAAAACAATTGAACGCCACTGAAGGAACAAATGTACCCCCTCCCCTCCTCGCCCCTGCAAAAAAACAAACAAAACTAAACAAATAAAATACACAGCCTCTCTTCCACACAATTAAGCTCTGCATCTGAATTAGTCACATAGGCTAAATAATAGAAAGCTTTTTATAAAAACTTCTCCAGGTATTCCATCTGTCCCCAGCTCTCACCATGATGCGCTTCCATTGAGTTAAATAAAGATAACCTGCTACTTAGGTTAGATAGTAGTATCAACCTAAGATTTGCAAAGCTTGTCTATACACTCAGTGCAATTTTCAGCATTTATGGTAGTTAGATGCAAATGCAAGTTATCTGAAAATTTGACTGTTGTATAAGGATTCTCTCCAACAAGTCTTTCTTCAGTCCAAAAAAACAAAACCAAATGAAGAGACTGATTTGTTTAAAATTAAAAAATTCTACATAATGTTTTAGGACTGCATTAAGCTTTACTTCTTAATGCTTCTATGGTGCTAAACATGAACCTATTGAAATCAAGATTAAAATAAGAACAGATGCAATAATCTTAGCTGTCTGGAAAAAAAAAAAGATACATTTCATAGTAGTCAAGACAGCATCTTCAGCTATTTTAATACAGTATTTGGATCTTTTTCCCGTTGGGAAGTACCATTTTATTTCTCATGTTCAATCAATATTTTTAGTTCTTCTAATTTTATTTATGTTACTATTCAGCACAAATACTTGGCAGTTCAAATCCTTCTAAGCAGAGTAGGAAAAAAAATTCTACTCTAATTCTTCACTGACTTCTAAATTACTAAATTCTGAAGGTACTCACATAATCTAATTTTCTTATTGAAAAAGCTGTATTCTTTTTGCCAAAAACTATTGAAACACAGTCTTTGATTGCTCTGGCCACATGGAGTGGACAGACAGATGGTACACTGTGGTGGAAAGCCCAAAAGAGGGACTGTAGCAACACTTCTTTGACAAGTTATGGTAACGGGAGTGTCTCTTTCACATCAATAGGTGAACTTTTACTCAAAGAGGCACATTTCTCTGAGTTTAAGATAAATCTGTTTATGCTTCTTGACAGAAGTAGAAATACTGTCAGTCTTGCTTCGTAGCAACTGTGAATAATGTCTACACCAGTAACTCTTAATGGGGGAACCACTGGTCTACACACTAACAAATATTGTTCTCATTATGCCAAGCTACTTAATCACTTGTTACCTAATGTTTGACTTTCTACATGTAGAATCACACTGATTTTTGGCAATCAGCTGTTTCCAAATATGTTAGCTACTTCCATATTACTAGTCTGAATGAGAAACTAGATCTAGAGACATAACAGTACCATACGACAAAGTAGTCAGTGTTATCATATGCCAGATATACCTACCCGAATCTTTTAGAGTCTAGCAAGCTAACTGCCTCAACAATAGTTTCATAGTTTCTTAGTGCTTAGGGTCGGAAGGGACCTAAACAGATCATCAGGTCTGAACCCCTGCCTGGGCAGGAACGAGTGCGGGGTCATAACACCACAGCCAAATATCTGTCCAGCCTTCTCTTGAAGACCCCCAAGGTAGGAGAGAGCACCACCTCCCTTGGGAGTCAATTCCAGAGCCTGGCAGCCCTAACTGTAAAGTAGTGTCTCTTGATGTCCAGCCTGAATGTATAGCTCCACACACCTGTAGCTGAAATCTGATTCCATACACTAGCCAGCCATCCACTTTAAAAAAACCCAAAAACAACAAAAACACTCCACTCGTTCTTTTCTTGTTTATAAAGTGTTTGCTTTTTAAAGGAGAGTCAGACAGGTAAGTATAATTGCATCCTTTTTGTATCTTTATAAATTTTTTATTCAGACTAAAAGTAGATCCCATAAACAAATGGGGGGGGGTTTAATATTGCAACCATATAATTACTTCAGCTTTATAAAGTAAAATGCAAAAGCCTAAAAAGGATAATCTAAAAAAAAAAAAAAAAATCCACCAGGTTTTCCAGAATTCATGTATAAGGGTAGTATTTCACAATATGGATAGAGATAATACTGGAGATCTGCAGTATAAAAATCACAGACTAATACCAGTTATCTTGTGAGAACACTGCTAGAAGAAAGTTAGATTAGTTTATTGTATTAGTTTATTCTCCAGAGGTAGGCAGAAGCGCAGTGGCAGAGTAGTTAAAGATATCTTACTATGGCTATAGAGGTGAAAGCTGAAGCCTCAGCCCAGACCTCATACCAAAGTCTACTCCTACCGAATCCAGCTGTAATGGGGCTAGATCTATTAGTTGGGACTGGTGAGCTGCATCAGCTAGACAGTATTTTATACACGTCATCCTCCCATTTACCATTGGCTAGAGAAATTAGAGTGCCTTACTCAAACTAGTTTGATGAGCCGCTGGGCTCAGGGGGACCTTGAACCATAACAAATATTTAAATCGTCATGCACGATTTCAAACTTACAAAAGGGGGGGAACAAACAACCAACTTAATGAAGTTTTTAAAAAAGTTATAAGTTGCATCATTTGATTTGAAAAAAAATGCACACTTTTACAAATTACTGAAGGAAATGCATTATTTAAGGAGTTTGTTTTCTTAAAATTATATGGTTCTGTTGGGTTAAGCTTCAAAACAACACAATAACCAAACTACAAATTGCACAATATTCATGAACGACAGCTAATCACCACCAGAAATTAACTATCAAATTCAAAGTAGTTGATTAGATATGCAAGTCACTTAGTTAGGAATGCATTCCCAACTGCTTTCTATCTTAATTCAGAATCATCCCTACTCACCTTTAGTTCTTTGTGTCAGCTCTTCCTTGGTTTTAGTTAGCTCAGTAGTAACTTCTTTAAATTGTTTTTCAAGCCATGCAATGGCTTCCTGTGGGTCTTGTAAGGATACAATATAGCTGTGGACTTCTTCTGCTTGCTTCTTAATATCAGTAACATCATTTTCCAAAGAATTAATAATGCCCTCAAGATAAATACAACTTTTTGGAACTACATTATTGCCCTCCTCCTAGGAAGTGAAAAACATTTAGTCTTTGGTTAGCAAATGGCCCCTACAAGGCAGAATAGCTATACTCTCTATGGAAAACCAAAAACTCATTTGTGAATGCCCACATGAAAAAAGAACAAAGGACAAGAACTATGAAATTTTAGACCCAAATGATCTTGCTGATTTGGGCCCTATGACTTTATTGTCAAATTCTGTGTCTCAATTATCCATGTTTTAAAAAAAATAAATAAATACATGATTAAATTTACCCCACCTTATAGCATCTAATATGTGATGATCAAAAATAGGAAGACAGCAGAATTTTTCCCATAATATTGTATTTTTGTTTGGAAGTAGAAGGGGCACTGTCTAAGAAGTATGTGTACTTCAAAATTTATCACTAGATACTTCAGATATCAGAATCATCTGATATTTGGAATATTTCTGTGGAAAAAAAACAAAAATACTTTTTTTTTTTTTAAATTTAAAGCACAAAGAAGAGGAAGTAGAGCTGTAACCAGGACGTTGACAAAGTTGAAATATCCTGGTTCAGGGTCCAATTATACCTTCAGATTCATATTTGGGTCCCCATTCCTAGAAAATGCCCACAAGTCCTGTTTGAGGAAGTACTGAAGAACAACTAAAACTGAATATGTAGGGCCTAGAAATGCACTCACTTGGAATAGGCACACATTATTGAAACTATACTCTTGAATGCATATTAGCTTTACTATAAAAGGTATGAATTCATTCACTCCCTTTCTGTACGCCATAGAAGTTTCATTCTGTTTTCCTTAGATGTGCAAGTATACACTTTCATTCCTTGAAAAAAAGTCTCGTGGACAGACTACCAAAAGTTCAATTCTAAAGCTACATGTACTGCCCTCTAACTTAAGAACAATTATGATCTCTCAGTCTGGAACATAGATGCTTGAAGCCATTACTAAACCAAACGTATCTAGAGACAGTTAAGATACCTGAAAAAAGGGAGGTCCTGAACACCTTAAGCAGTAGATTTAACATAGATATTAAATCTGTCAAAAGATGACGACTCAAAAAGAGTGAGAGAGAAGAAAGAGCGAGCGAGCGAGTGAGAGAGAAGAGAAAGAAATACCAGAGTTGCAGCTTGCTCATTAGAAGGAGCATCCTTTATTTTTTCTCCTTCATCAGGTATTTTGACGTATTCATTTACAAGATCCTTGTAGATTTCTAAGCGTTTTTCAGACGTTTCCTCTAGTAACTCTCGTTCACGATTAAGGGCCACCCTGAATTAAAGAAAATTAAGTGATCTTAGAAAGAAAGTAATTTCCACCCTATTGAGTCACTGACATTTTGACTCAACAGGCAAGAAGGAATACACATTTGTTTCAGGTTTAAGTTAGAGTTAAAAAAAAAAAAACAACCCCAAAAACCAACCCCCCCATTCCACATTAACCCCTGCCCCCCATGCAACAAAAAGAAACATGCACTACACAATTATTGTCTTGTTTAGAAAGACTTTTATAATTAAGAAGCTACGAACAAATCTTTAAGCAGCTCATGGCTTGGTTGTAAACTGGGCATCTCACTGGACATGAGCTATGCAACACGCGTTGGTACATGTATTTTCCATTCTTGGAAATGAGGAGCTTCAAACTTCAAGCACTTACAGTACACTACTGGATGTTTATCTCCTGCATATAACTTGTTTACAGTGGGTATAAGGATTGCCATTTTAAAAATGCCTGAAGTTTCTCTCAAAACACAAGATTTTATATCAGTATTTCAGGATTTAAGCAACATTTTTTAGTGCTTATCTGGAAAGTATTGATAATATTAGTTCATGAATTAAATACTCTTTGCAACTTGCTTTCCTTTTGCAATTTTAATAGGACTGTACGAGCTATTGACGATTTGCCTTGGTAACTTGAAAGTTTAGACTTGTTAGATTTGTAACAAGTGTTCTTTCATTTCAGTGGATTTAGCTGGTCAATACAGAATTTTAGATTTTTATCATTTCTTTGTACTTTTTTATTGTACAAGTTGCATGCATTTACGTTTTTTGACATCACAGTTTGGGTGGTAGATTTTAACCATTTAAAAAACAAATCATTGCTTTCTGATCGAAATAGCTGTTTGCATTTAACTAGAGCCTTGTTTATATTGGAATGATGTCATTATCATCATCATCCTCCAAGTTAAGACTCAGAGCATTTGTCTACACTATAACCCTAGTGGGAGCATCCCAACAAGTGCGCATGTGCAGGGGTGCGCGTTTCCCTTGGGACAAATAGCGACATATTTGTGCCACTGCCATTGGTCCCCGGGCATGCACCTGCACACACACTCTGGCACACAACCAAGTGACCTGGGTGGGGAAGGGGAGGCTGAGGCCAGCAGCCTTACCTACAGGTCCTGGAGGCCTCCCGAGGCAGCAGTGGCAGCACCAAGCCTGCTGTTCAGAGCATAGCTCTGGCTAGCCAGGCTCCCTTTCTGGCATTGTATGCTGCTGCAGCAGCATGTACCACACCCGTTTTTCAGGTTTTTGGTTGTTTGTTTGTGGTTTTGTTGGGTTTTTGGGGGAGGCAGGGGGGAGGAGGAGGAGGAGGAGATCATTTCCTGGTGTCAAAAAACCCCCCAAAAGCTCTGCACTGATTAGCAGTGTGGCGAATGGATGCATGTGCTCCACATGCATTCTGCAGCACCACAAACTGCTTTGGAGTGCCACAAGCCACACGTGCACACTTGTTAGGATGTGTGCAATGTGTCCTGGCATAGACTTTCCTCACCTGAGATTATGCTTAGGGGCAACAAACACAGGTTCATTAGAGGCAGGTCCTGTCAGGCCAACCTGGTGGCCTTCTATGGCCAGGTCTCAAAAGCCTTAGACCCAGCGGTAGCAGTGGACGTAGTCTTTCTGGACTTTAGGAAGGCCTTCGACACTCTCACCCCATTCTCATTAAAAAACTAAGGGACTGTGGCATCGCCACCTACACAGTCAAATGGGTTGCTAACTGGCTGGAGGGCTGCATCCAGAGAGAGTGGCGGTGGACGGGCCTTATTCGACCTGGAGGGATGTGGGCAGTGGGGTTCCGCAGGGCTCGGTCCTCAGGCCAACACTGTTCAACATCTTCATCAGAGACTTGGAAGAGGGGTAAAAAGCACCCTGTTCAAATTCACAGACAACACTAAGATGTGGGGGAAAGTGGGAAGTGCTAGAAGGGAGGAATAGGTTGCAATTGGACCTAGACAGGTTACAGGGGTGGGCGGATGAGAATAGGATGGGATTCAACACCGACAAGTTCAAGGTACTGCACCTGGGGAGGAGGAACCAGCAGCAGACCTACGGGTTGGGGAACTCCCTTCTTGTCAATGCAGAGGCAGAAAAGGATCTTGGAGTCATTATTGATGCCAAAATGAACATAGGCTGACAGTGTGGAGACGCGGCCAGGAAGGCCAACCGTACCTTGTCATGCATCCACAGATGCATCTCAAGCAAGTCCAAGGAAATGATCCTCCCTCTCTATGTGACAGGCTGCATCTGGAGTACTGCGTCCAGTTCTGGGCGCCACACTTCAGGAGGGATGTGGACAACATGGAGAGGGTACAGAGGAGTGCCACCCACATGATCAGAGGGCAGCAGGGCAGGCCCTATGAAGAGAGGCTAAGGGACCTGAACCTGTTCAGCCTCCACAAGAGAAGGCTGAGGGGGGATCTAATGACTGTTCACAAACTAGTTAGGGGGGACCAGCAGGCATTGGGGGAGTCCCTGTTCCCCCAAGTGCTACCAAAAGTGACTAGAAATAACAGTCACAAGCTGGTAGAGGGTAGATTCAGGCTAGACATCAGGAGGCACTACTTCACTGTCAGGGTGGCTAGGATCTGGAACCAACTTCCAAGAGAAGTGGTACTGGCTCCTGCCCTGAGGGTCTTTAAGAGGAGGCTAGATGAACACCTTGCTGGGGTCGTTTGACCCCAGTACCCTTTCCTGCCCATGGCAGGGGGTCGGACTTGATGATCTACTCAGGTCCCTTCCAACCCTACCAACTATGAAACTATGACCTTGCTCACTCTAAACCTGCAAGTGCAACTGTCAGTCCATTCCAGGGACATTTCACACAGCTGCTCCCAAATGTTTCAAACTTAGCTCCTGAGATAACTGGAGGAGGATACCTCCAAAGCAGTAATCACAGGTACATTTGCTGCTTTACACTCAAAGTGCTTTACAAGTCATGAAATACATAAGCAGGAACAGGTGTGCAAGGTGTTACTGCTGAGATGCACTGGGGAAGTAATGTAGATATACCATCTTATGCTGGCATAATACATCATGCATACTTGTTCTTTCTTGTATTGTGTCCTTTATAGGCTGTCAGGTGTTTTTACAAGAGCAAAGATAAATAAAAATTACTTATGGTGAGGAATAAGAGTACCCATACACAGTGTAAGATTCACTTCCTCATACTGGAACCAAGCAGAAAGGCATGCTGATGACCCATTGATGCATGCAGTTAGTTGTATTTTCCTCTTTATAAAGGAGGGTGTTTTGGATGTGTAGCAGGACACCTTTGGTATCTGTCACTTTAAGGGCCAGAACAGACAGCAGAGCAGCCTGCAGGAGACTGCACTCCCAATCAGGCAAGTAACAGGGCTAGCAGGAGGCTGACTGATTGGGAAGATGGCCCAGCTGCTAGAGGTAAGAACAGGCACTGAGCAGTAGAGCCAGCAGCTGCTGCAAGCAGCTGGAGGGAGAACATTGCCCAACTGGAGCTGCTGCTGCTCACAACATCTGGGAGGTACAGGGCAGGAATTATGGGGATGGAGGAGGTTCCTGGTTCTGGGGAATGACCTAAAACTATACCCTGCTGGGGCTGGATGGTGTGGTGGAGCTGCTTGTGGCAGGACAGCTTTCAGGAAGTGCCACACCTGTGCCTCCCCATTAAAGAAAGAGTATGGGACAGCAACTTCTGACATGCCTGGGCCTCCTGCCCCCTCACCAGGACCTCCAGTTTATACCCTTTCACTAGGGCCTCCACTCCGGTCAGCCCATGTGCAGTCCTTCAGGCCCCATAAGGCCCTACTCTACACTGCCACTGGACACTACTCTGTCCCTTAACTGGGGCTAAGGGGCCTTAGACCCCATGGGCCTTGGGTGTCCACAGACATGCCTGGGCCCACTTGGGCCTTGGGTATCTGCTGACAAACCCGGACTCTTTTTCAGGCTCCATACAATGGGCCTGGGTCCTGCCTCAGGCCCCACTCAGAGGGTCTGGGCACCTGTGCTTTTTCTCTTGGGGTATGCTCCCCTAGCCTCCCCCTCCATGGGGTCACCCACAAGGCAGCAGGGGCTAAGGCAGAGTACTTTGGATGCTATCTGCGAGGCATGGTATAATTGGAGGTTCAGAGCAGTGTATATTGCCCTAGGCATCAGGGCATAAAATGGGCAGTCTCCCACATTAGTACATCCTCTTTTATACATCAAAGCATGGCAGATAAGACAGGGCAGACTGCCCTAGAGAGGTGAGCAGGCCAACACTGTGGGCAGCCTAGAGACTTCCCCGTCACAGGATGCATATTTGTGTGTCCTGTTCCTGCAAAGGTTCAATCACAGAGATTGTTTACAATCAAACAAGCACTGGGCCAAATTAAGCTTTTTCCCCCCCTTTTCTTTTCGAGATTTGAATAATTTTAAGAGCTTTTTTCCTCCAATTTATATATAAAGTGCAAGTATGCAAATATTGAATATTTGAACTTAAAATTAGACTAATTGAGACAGAAAAAGAAATTTACAATTAGAAATAAACCTACTAAGAAAATTTACTTACCGGAAGTCATTTCCCTGTTGAGCAAAATATTGAGTGAATTCCTGCGTAACTTCTTCACGAATTTTTAATTCCAAGAGCAATTTGTCTTTTCTCTCAGAAATCAGTTTATTTTTTAAGTCTTCTATTATGTTTAGTAGTCTCTAGAGAATGGCAATAGGTAGCATTTTATATTTACAAAGGAATATTTTCAAAGGTTTCTGTAAGCGCTGCTCTAAGAATAGTTCTTTTGTTCACTGCCTCCCCACACAATCAGAGATAAAAATCTCTCTCAATTTTCAACAGAGTTGGACACAATCTGTTTGTTTGTTTTTGTTTAAGTCTTTGTAAAGTACTTCATCTGTGCCATACATTGTTAACGTATACAAAGTTTGCATATAAAAGTGTGTGTTCGGGGGTCCAAAGAATATCAACTGTACTGGAAAAATTGGAATGGTTTCTTTTCAAAACAAGAGCTAGACACTGACCCCACTCCCACCCATAAAATGCTTTACAAGTCTTGCACAGCTCAAAGACCTATGAGCATGCTACCAAAACCCTGCTTTCAGAGCCTTCATGCATGGAATTAAAGATAGGAAGATTTTCTACCTACCCATGCAGACAGCACATTGCCAAGAGATGCATTTTATTTCACCCATTGCTAAGTATAAATGCATTACTCTCATTAACGAATCCGGTTTTAAAAGCTGTTTACACAGTCTTTATAGGGGGGCTCGGTCCCTTCTCCAATACGCTGAAGTAAGAATTCTACCCCAATACAAAAATAGGCTGTGTACCAATTCTGAATAGATTCCTGGTACATACCAGATACTCTTCTTTTCCAATAACTATTTCACTTCCTTCATGGTCTTCCATCTTCTCCTTTGGCATCTCTACTGACTTATCACGCTCTTCCTCTGCCTTTGGCATCTCTTTTACCATTTCTTCTTCTGCCTGTGTCTCATTATCATGCATAATGCAATCATCATCCTCCATCACATCTTCCAGGCTTCTGTCCCAGAATATAGTGGCTCTTTTTCTTGCTACTTGCATTTTAGTGTTGGTATCACTTACAAATGGCGCTTCTCTGACAGACTTCTGGCCAAATGACTGCTCTTGGGGAGGATTATAAGAGTCTAGAACTAAAATCTATTAAGGAAAAAAAGTGATCAGTCATTTCTAAGATATAACCAGGCATCCTAGTTTTCTGCAATTAAACCCCCCCCCCAGATTCTCCAATTAAAAATCCAAAACTCCATGTTTTGCAGTGGCAGCCCAACCCCTTGCTGCTGATTGGTGGAGGGGGCAGAGCCACAAAACAGCCCTCTCAGAGGATCAGTGGCAGAGGGAGGAGGGGACAGCTGCCATCTTGGCTGCTTCTCTGTGCACCAGTGGCTTCTCCTCCCCCTGGCTGGCTGCCACAGTGGCCATGAAAACAGGGGGCTCCCACCAGGGAGCCAGCATCTTATTTTCAGTAAGTTGTTTTTCTTTTCTTTCCCCTGGGGATTCTAGAACATTTTCTGTAAAAAACAAAATTCCATGTTTTTCCATGGCAAACATTTCTAGGATCCCTGGAGATAACCAAGTAATTATGGAGGAAGTCAGTAGCACTCAACTATCACTCTACATTCAGCACACACACACACATTCACTGGGACATGTCCAATGAATTTCATGGTTCCTCATCGCCATTACCATATCAGTGAAATTAACTGACATACTACGAAGTTACCTTCAGGATAAATGAGGTGGTATAGTTTAAGAGGCCCTGCTCCAAGAGATCTAGAACACAGTAGCTTTGCTAAAGGTACAAAGCCACCCCTAATTGAAATAGCTCGTTTCATAGATGTCAGGGCTGGAAGGGACCTCAGAGATCATCAAGTTCAGCCCCCTGCCCCAAAGGAAGTCAGCCAGCTAGGGTCAAGGGATAAGCATCCAAACATTTCTTGAATAAGTCCAGAGTAGGTGCCTGCACCACTTCAGGAGGGAGTCTATTCCAGGTCTTGGGGGCTTGGACAGTAAAGAAATTCTCATGTCCAGCCTAAAACTGTCTTGTAGGAGTTTATGACCATTGGTCATTGTTTTTCCTTGGGGTGCTCTGGTGAACAGACGTTCTCCCAGATCCTGATGAACATCCCTTGTGCATTTATAAGCAGCCAGAAGGTCCCCCCTGAGCCTGCGCTTTTCCAGACTGAAGAGTCCCTTGGCTCTCAGCCTCTTCATAAGGCTGATTCTCTTGCCCTCTGATTATGCGCGTGGCTTTCCTCTGGACTCTCTCAAGCTTCTCAACATCCTTCTTGAATTGCGGAGCCCAGAACTGGATGCAGTACTCCAACTGCAGCCTCACCAAGGCTGAGCATAGCGGGAGGATGACATCCTGAGATTTATGTGAGAAGCATCTGTAGATGCAAGCCAGGGTTTAGTTTGCTTTATCAGCTGTGACATCGCATTGGTGGCTCATGTTCATCTTGCAGTCAATCATGACCCCCAAGTCTCTTTCAGCACTGGTGCTAGCAAGTGTAGCACTGTTGAGCCTATAAGCATGCTGCAGGTCCCATCCCCCCCACCCCCAAGGTGGAGTACCTTGCATTTATCAGTATTGAATGTCATCAGGCTTGTGTCCACCCACTTACTAAGCTTATCCAAGTCAGCCTGAATCCCTAGCCTGTCCTCAGGTGTGGATGCTATGCCCCAAAGTTCACTGTGAACTTAGCCAGTGCACTTCTGACACCAATGTCCACATCATTGATAAAGATGTTGAAGAGAACTGGTCCAAGCACAGAGCCTGGGGGATCACCACTGGTTACTGAGCACTATAATGATTCGCTGCCATCAACCACTACTCTCTGGGTCTGACCTCGAAGCCAACTTCCCAGCCACCAGACTGTGATATAGCCCACAACCACTCACAGGCACCATGGTCACTATTTTGTCTACTGAATTTGGGGGTTCCTCATTGCCATTACCATATCAGTTAATTTCACTGATATACTACAAAGTTACCTTAAGTTACTACTGCAAAGTTACCTACATGCCACGCTTAGGGGGTACACATGCACCTATGTTCATCTCCTGCATGTCACCAATGATCTCAGTGCTTTTAGAAAAGCAGTTTCCCTGCCAAACCTATTAAGGCTTTCAAACAGGAAAGATTATAGAACATTTAATTGGAACATGAATGAATACTAAATTCAGAGATTACATTCAGATCATTAAAGTGTGAAATAAAGGATTTTAGTAGTCCTCTTAAGTACAAATCTGAATGATGCAGATGTGGAACAACTAGGCATCTCCATAATACAATTCTGAATTATAAATAGAATTACACAATTAAAATGCACTTACTTTTTGTGCAACTGCTGAGAACTTCAGTACATTGAGGGTTTCATCATAGGCAGAAGCACACTGGCTTATGTTGACAATCATATGTACCTTCCCTCTTCCATTGAAGAAGCCTTGAAGGAAGTGAGTTAGTTTACTTTCCCGGAATGGTATGTGCTGCTGCAGCCTGAAGGACAAAAACAAAACACCACATACAACATTAGCTAAACATAGGGTCCCACGGAAAACTCCTAATGAGTTTTTTTAAAATCTAAAAGTTCCCAAAATTATTTTTTACTACAAGGGGAAAAAAAAAAAAACCAAGACACCCAACAATGCCTTACTTAAAATTTAAAAATTTAGTAATTAAGAGGCTGTTCAATAAATGTGTGTTGGCTAAGGATCATCAGTATCTTAGATTCTTGTTTATTTTCCCCTCATACAGTAATTTAGATCTAACAATTTGGAGATGCCAAACAAAATTACTTTGCTTCATACATTTCCCATGACTTTACAGGTACTGCAAGTTTCTCCTACATAGGCTGGTTATGTGGATCTCTTATACAGCAAAAGGGCAAGGGGATGGAAGACAACACTAGCTAAAAAGGCTCCAGTTTGTCCAGAAGCAAGTATATGATGATTCAAGCTTAATTTGGCCACACACACAAAACCCAACTGTTGGGACTTCAGATTGATAGCTTCCTCAATTCTGATGCATTAGAGTACTCGTTTTCTAAAAGCAAAGCTTTGCTCTTTTACCAAAAGGCAGCACCAAGTCCGGCCACCACTTGCATCTTAGTTTCAGTATGCAAATGGTACTACGTGATGTGCAGGCCTGTGGGAGCTCTCTGAAGAAAAAGCGAGGAAAACGGGATGTCATCTCAAATCATAACTAGCAGTTACAGATGCTTTCTGATGTATGCACGTGTGAGGGTAGCAGGGGTGGAAAATGACAAACACAATTTTGCCTACAGCTAAAAGTCAAAAGTTACTATTCACTGAAGAACTACAATAGCAAGTATAAAAGAAAAAAAAGTGTGGAAAAACAAGAGATTTGTTAGATGAGCTTTTGGGCACATCTCTCCTAGCTATATAGTTGGCCCAGTAAAAAGGTATTACTTAAAAAAGCAAAAAAACAAAAAGACAAAAACCTGCTTCTCACATTTCCTGAACCATAAACTATAGCAGTCCAACCCTACAATAAGCTTCCTGAGCATTCTGCTAAACTGCATATTTTTAAAAACTTATTAGAAGTAATTTTATCAAAATGTAACACTTTTGCATGTAATTATGGTAGACATGATGCACTTATCACTATTTAGCTGTTTGATTTTATATATTTAATTATATCCACAAAAATTAAGCATAGCTCTTGAAGTGCATACTTCGATTGTTGACTGTTCTTGAGTGCATTAATGCATTTTCCTAGAATCAGCAGAGAAGTGTTAATGTTTCCACTCTCTTTCAATCGATCACCCTCATTACGTGTCTTGGTACATCTTTCTGAGCCAGCAAGATCACAGAGTACTAATCTGAAAAGAAAGATTAAAAAAGTTAATTTGCTTTTCAGGTGTTGGAAGTCAGCAGAACTAGTAAGCTTATTACAAATTAAGCCAAAACTTACTCACTGACTTGCGTTACAAGAGGTTTTTCAGAATCTTCAATCCTTAATATTTTAATAGTGAATATGCTGTGACTAAAAAGAGAAAGAAAAGAGGCATATAAAAGTATGTTGATCCAATATCACTTCTCATTCAGTTACTTAAAAACCAAAAGGAAAGTTGCATTTAACTTCTTCAGGACTTGTACACAAACTGGTAAAAATTTCAACATGCATTTATGCCTTCAACGAATTTACAGCTTAGCCAAATGCCATTCTAGCTGCTAAGTATCTTTAGTTTAAACATCCAGTGTACTTAAAAGAAAGGAAGAAAGCCATGCTCAACAGTTGGGCTTGCATTCTCATTGGGATTTATTTATTTATTTTAAACAATCATTTGTCAAATTAGTAGGCTATTCCTATGCTCCCAACTTTCTATACTTAGAAGGCCATTGAGTCTTCAAAATCCATATGTGTGTTGAATAAAGGCAAACAGAAGAGCTAACTGCCTTTACTTCAAGGAGAATGGTTTCAACAAATCTGTAAGCTTTTCTATAGAAGCTTCTAATTACAAAGCTGTTCTAGTTTTGCTCAACTTTTTTCCATTTACCAGTGTGGGTGAAATTGTGGCCTAATTGTCTAGGCTCTCACATCACCAAAAGATCCATGCCACCACCAGTGTTCATAGGTCTCTCTCACCTTCTGCTGGAGCAAGTATTCAGTTTTGTGCAAGCAATGCTCTGGTGTTTCAATCCCAACTTCAGAAGTCTAAAAGCTTCTTTTGCATTAGAAATCTGGACCCACTGCAGATCTCGAAAGGGAACAGCCAAGATTATTTTGCTAAATATTTATGAAGTAATCATTATGCATGTACATGTGCTATGCATATAGATCTGTATTCAGGACACAAAAAAGTTAGCCAGTTTATTGCTGTAACAAGTGGGGCTCACAGGGCTGGTCTAGTCATTGGCCCACCCACCTTTCCAGGGCTAACCGCCTGCCTGCCTCACCTTTGATGAATCATTATGTTGTTCCCATTTGGGAGGCTGCCCATTTAATTGCCCCAATACCAAGAGAATATACATTGCTCTGAACCTCCCCTTATGCCGTGTGTCACTGCGCTGGACGACAAGGCTCCCAGAGGTCCCAAGAGCAATTTCCCCCCACACTCCTGGCTGACGGGGGATAAGAGGCCCAGCTGACTGGCTGCTTGCCATATCTGAAGCAACCTGAGCCCGAGAAGCAGAGGTGCATGCAGCATCTCCCCAATGCTTTAAAAAGCATGCTATCCCTGCGTGTGGAGATGCACGCTAATGGTGACATCATAAAAAGTTGTCGAGGCCCCGAACAAGTGCTGGAGGGCACTGCAGGAGCAGGGACAGCACAGGGTACCAGGAGTGCCCCTATAGACACTGCAAGACCTGGGAAGGATGCCAAAGGGGCTCCCATGAGCTGGGATGGAAGAAACCCAGAGGGATCCCGAACCCTGGAGATTAGCAGCAGTGAGCCAGAGTGGGACTGGGGGGACCCACCTCCAGAAAGAACTGTAGGACTGATGGCAAACACGCGAGTCCAGTTCCCCGAGCAGTGCCACATTAGGTGCCTAGGATGTTTCGAGTATGTTTTCTTTTGTTTGGAATTTATTTCTTACTAAAACAGGCCTGACCCAGGAACATCCTGGCACAGCCTAAGAAGCCCAGCAGAAGGAACTTGTAATCTCTAACTAACCTTAAGGTGGCTGGCCAGAGTTACAGTGGTTTTCCCCAAGGACAACTGAAGCAGGTGGGGAAGAAAGCCCACACCAATTCAGCAAAGGAATGGCAACCAAGTATCCTATCAGAGCCCCAAGTCGCTATAGCACCTAGCCAGCCTGAGGGTGGAAGGACACCATCTCCAAAAGGAACCTCCCATTCTTTTCTTAGACCACCAAGGCATGGCAGGTGAGTAGAGGTAGACCCACCTTGAGCATAGGGGCTTCAAGTGCCCAACAGACCTTCTCCGGGCACTTCGTAGCCCATGCCTCGCAGCTGGCATCCGTGGCCTATCACCCAGCCCAGCCCATAATCCTGTGCCCTCACACTGGCCTCTCAATCACACCACACCCACTGCCTATATTTCCTGGTAAACAATTGCAAAAAATTGAACTTTAATGAGCCAACTGTCCCAACATGGATATTAGAAGGTAGGTGCATCTACATGTGCATTAAGGCATTTCTTCTAATGAGCATTAAAAATTAAGTATCTTCAATGTGAGGTACTAAAAAAAAATGTGCATTAGGCTGCCTTAATGTGCAGTAAAAAATGCACATGGTTTTTAAGTAGTTATTAGCTTAATGGCACTTTTTTTTTTACATGACACTTTAATGTGTAGTAAATAGGCTACTGCACATAAAAGCGCATGTGTAGACACACCCAGCTAGACTCTGGTTTCTCCAATCTAAAGGCAAAACTGCTTTTGAAGTTTTATATTGAGAGAGAAAATTGTCTCCCTTTTGTTTCCAATACTCACTGCGAGAGTGGGCAAGTGATTTGTTTTCCCAAAAAGATATTAAAATGCATGATAAAGTATTTATTTTATAGTTACCTCTCACATATGAGCAGCCTTTGATATCTTGAGCAAGACGCAACAACTTTCTTTTCTTGTCATTTGTTATTGGGAACAGTAAGTCATAAATGCACTCATTGTAAATCTCACAAAAGGAAACCCAAAGAGAGAATTTCACGTGGCTTCCTTCAGTTGTGATAGATTGTTCAGATTCTTGTATGATTTCTTCCAAGTCTGCCAAAAATATTTAGAGTTATACAAAATAACTAAAACTAAAAAAAACCAGAATTAGAGTCCAGAGTATAAAAAGAGAGATTAGTTACAAAATGAGAGTTTGGAATGAGCTCGGACTTCTTAAAGTGAGACACTCGTCACAACACCAAAATTTTTGATCATCTGTACATGTCTACTATCTTTGTTAAGGAGTATCAATACATCTCACTTGCTTTTTCAAAAGAAGAATTTATTTTCAACCAAAATGAGTTAACTGTGCTCAAGAGATTCAAGTATGTTCTTTGGAAGACACTGCTCAATTCAATACATTCCAAAATGTATAGGATTATTTGTGTACACATGCTTACTTTATCTGGAGTATAATTAACTATTACAAGTTGTCAGGATGATAGTGCCAGAAGACGAGCAGTGAAAATTTACTCAGCCACAACTACACTCTAGTCTGACTAAACATGATCAGCAACCATTAGTATGAAGACTTTACTTCACCTTCAGACTGTCTGCCAACACAACCATTTGCAGTTGTTTGTCTTGTAGGACCAAAGCACAAGAATTATATGGTGACAAAATTTGATATGGGCCATTCAATAGACAAGAAATGGCAAAACGTTTCAGCTGCTAGTAACCCACGCTGGAACTGGAACTGAAAGTTACCGACCTGAAGTAGAATAGCCCTTATTCATTTAAGTAAAGAACAAACTTTTACATACCTACAGATTCGTCTGAAGTCTTGCTGCAATTGCTGTTTATGCTGTTCTGAGAATCTACCTATTAAGAAAAAAAAACAAAAATTGATAGCAGTAAATTTAAAAGTCAAATTAATCTTGGTTAGAACTAGGAATATTAAGAAGCCCAAAACTTCTGAAGCAGGTCTAGGGCACTAATCAATAGGAGAGCAACGCTAGGTCAATATAAGATTAATCGGAAGCTTTAAACCAGACAGGAATTATTTGTCTTCAACATTTCCAACAGCCTGAACTTCAGCTTGGACCAGGAGCTCATTTAGAGCAGCAGTCTTAACCCGTGGGTCACGACTCAAAACTGGGTCGCAAGAATATATATGAAAGGGTTGTAAACAACCCATAAAAAAAAAAAAAAAAAAACCACAACCCAAACTTTAAAAATGGATTCTCCTTTAAAAGGAGAAAACATAGGAAACTACAAGTTTCCTGTTGGAGGCTAGCAGAGTTCTAGCCTGCATGGAGCTACTTGAGGCTGGGGGGAGTAGGAGGAAGGTGATCAGGCAGGACACGCACACACACGGCAGCCAGGCACCACAGAGCAGTTCCTACAGCTCCCTGCAGATAAATCTATGGGGCAGAAGGGATAGAGGGCACAGACAGTGTCAAAGGGACACAGACAGCATTGCCTGCCACCCCACCTCTTCTCCAAAGGAGGAGCCATGGCCTGAGGGAAGCAGTGGCGGCAGCCAGGCCATGGCAGGGGGTTAGACCCACAGCCCAGTGCATGAGTGAACGACTGGTGGCAGGAGAAGGTGAAGGCAGTGTGGCTGATGCAAGGGTTCTGGCATCAATGGCAACAATGAGTCTCACTGTGCCACTCTGCCCTCCTGTGCCAAGTCTCATCTGCTGGGCTGCAGAGGCAGCTCCTGCTCAAGCCAGTCCAACTAGGCTGCAGCTATGTGCCCACTGTGGGTGCACACTGAGGGGCTAGGGACTGGGATTGGGGGGCAGTTTTCTACTTAAACTATTTACTAGATTGGGACTGGCCATCAATGTTTACAAATGGGTTCTGGTACAAAAAAAAAATGGGCTGAGAACCACTGATTTAGAGCACAGGTAAAACAAGTGTATCATCATTACACATTAGGGAAAGACTGTACTAAAATGTATGTTTCAAGCTGAAAAAAACATGCAAAGGAGTACAGGGTACCATTTTTGGCTCAGCCCATATTTATCAAATAAATTTCTACTGTTAACTTTCATGAAGTTTTTGCATATTCTTAAAATATATCTGGAAGGGGGAAAAAAGGAATGTGTCTACCAAGAACTTAGAGTATGGTATACATCTAAAAAAAGGCCCATTACGTGAAAAAATATTTGCAAAGGTCACAAAAAGCTAGGATTCCATCAACTTACTCATGCAATCAGCACAAGGTATATGCATTTATATAGCAACAGAATTTCAAGGAAGGATTTCACTTCACGTACTTCAGTAGACCAGTCTTGTATGTAAACACGAGTACTATAGCAGATTTCATTAGGGTCAGGCTGAACAAGAGTACAAAAGAATCCCTGCCCAGCCCTATGACCCACAGATCAGATATGGCTGTTAAGCTGGGGGGCTTCACTGGTATCATTGCTTTCCCCCTTTAGTGCCTGCTGCTGTAGAATTAGGTTGGGAATGGCCCACTCAGAAATGAACTCTATTAAAGCGAATTCCCGCTCCAAAAACATTGCAGAGCCCTGGCCTATTAACCTTCTGCACAAGTTCATTGACCTGTACCTGGTATTCCAAACTCCTTCTCACTTTGTGTACCCTCTCCCCTCCCCCCACTTTAAACATTTTGCAGTCTTACAAGTAGGTAAAACAAGGAAATGCATATTTCTAAAGCCTCATAAAAACTGTTCAGTGATAACTGCAGACATGTATGCTAATGCCTTCAACTCAATTACAGGCATATGTGTATGCATACGTATGTGTGTAAAAAAAATTAAATACACAGACATTATCAGCTTGTAGTGCCTCAAGGGGGTCTCTTCAGATTCTAAAGCAGCAGAAGTTAGCTGCATGGATTTTTTTTTCCTCTGGGTTTATTTGTGTATTTCCATAAACTGTGATATGTAGATTTCTACTAAAAACTTAAAAAAACCCTAAGATCACTAAACATAAAATACTTTAAACGAAAGTAGCAACCTTTGATTTACACTGTATGTTACAGACCAGAAGAGTATGACAGTACAATTATATTTTGGCCAAACTACAGGAGGAAAGAAAAAGGATAAAATCAACAAGGCAAACAGTCTGGACTACACTGACAATTCTTACTGTTCAATCAATCATTATTTTATTCTGAAAGACGAATTTTGGGTGAAAGATAACCAAATTGGCACTGATAAAATTGTAAATCAAAACAAGCTTCTGATTATCCGTACATTAAAAAGAAATGTTAAAACCTAAATTCTTGATTATTGAACTATAAAACAACAATGACAGCAATAAAAATAAACAAAAACATCCTTCAGTTAAGCGTTTAAACTTACAAGGCAAAAGATGTTTATGTTTTTTGCACTTTTCTACAAGTCTGCATAATTTTATTTAAAGGACTTTACTGCCACCTTCCTCCCAGAGAATTTTGATTTTCAACACAATAGTTCCAACCGACTAACAGTAAAACATTCAAGATGAATTTTGTATAACAGTTATTTGGGGAAATTTTCAATCTCCCTTTAGAAAAAGTTTTCCTTTTTGGTCTAAATTTGTAGTCATTGCTCATTTCTATTTAGCTGGTGCTGTGCGTACTTCAGAACTTAGTTTGCCGATCAGGACCAATGCCATTACGGTCAGCCAATTATCTAATGTTTATTCTTAAAGTAGAAGACAAAAACCACTTTCGACTTTCAAAACTGTTTTTAGTCAACATAAGCCTTCAACTACAGTGCCACTCCAGTCTATTGTAATTAAAAAAATCTGAAATAAATTAGGTATCCTTCATCAAAAAAGCCATTTGGATCCAATTGTTTATAGTTTACTTCAGTTTTATTCAATTCTGCTCCTTCCCTATGAAGACAGCTTTTCTTTTCATTTCGAACAACTTTCCAGATTCATGAGTACCTGTTGATGCCTTATTTCCAGAGGAAATAAGATCAACCTGACAAGGCCAATAAATCTTTTTAGAAGGCTGTGTGTTGTATACAGAAATACTGCCATACCTCTTTTGTTAGACGAAGAATTGAATTTTTAAAAGCAATTTCTTCTTTCATTTGTTCTTTAGTCAGCTTTATATAATCTCTACATCTATGGGGCTTGAGATCCATTTCTGGATACATTTTACCATGAACTCTTTTAAACAGCATATCCATGGTTCTTGGCAGGATACCAACATCATCTTCTGTCCCTGTAAATAAGATATATCAGGTCAAAGACTTGTATTTTCTTGGAAACAAGAGGGAGAGATTGATAAATTGTTTCCTGAAAGAATAAGAAAGTAGGAATGCCCCAATTGTCTTCCTTTTTTTATGTTGTCATAGCTAAAAGGAAAACTGAAGAACTGCAAAGGCAGTCTTGTGTGCAGGCATATTTCTTAGGTGAAGGTAGCAAAAACTGTCACTGCTCTCTATGATGGAACTCAGTTCTCAGACATAGTAAGCTGCAGCCCCCACTGTTAAAAGACGTAACCCAATGGGGTTCCAAACTATATTTGATGATGCCTAAAAGACGTTTTCTCTGTTGGGCATTATGACCAGCAGATGATTAGTGACCAACTTAAAAAACAACTTCTTTAAAAAAGCCCATAGTTTATTCAGAGATGACTAGCAGTCACAGAAGTTTTGTTATTGTTATAGTTTTTGTGGGTTTTTTTAAAATAAAAATACAACAAGCACCCAAACTTTTCCCCTTTGAAAATTTAGGCAGGTTCAACTGACTCAGATTCCCATTTGCTGCTTCTCTGGGCTTGAAGGGCATTTTTACACATGCAAGAGCTGCAGTGCCAGGAGTTTTCAAAGCGCCTGGTGATGCGGCGTGTGCAGTTGTATAAGTGGTGAAATGCATGTCAATGCAAAGAAAATGGTGTCAGTCGCTTTTCACAGATTTCATAGACATTCGGGCTGAAAGGGACCACGGAGGATCATCAAGTCCAGCCCCTGCCCCATGGGCAGGAAGTCAGCAGGGATCATAGGATCCCAGCAAGATGAAACATCCAAATGTGTCTTGAAGGCATTCCAAGTGGGTGCTTGAACCACCTCCGGCAGCAGTCTATTCCAAACCTTGGTGGCTCGGACAGTAAAGAAGTTCTTCCTTACGTTCCGCCTGAAGATTTTGCCCTTTGTTTTAAGGCAGGAATTGGCAACCCCTGGCATGCATACCAATTAGTGGAACATAAAGATATTTTCCCTAGCATGCCAGGAGGTATGCGAGAAAACTGTAAAAACAAAAAAAAAAAAACACTAACTACAGCATCTTAGAGGTTCTTTGGTTCAAAAGCACACTGCCACCATTTTCTTTACATTGACACACATTTCATCACTTATACAAACTGCACACAGTGCAGCGCACATCAACTCACATGTGGCACAGACTAAATTAAATTGAGTCTGCTTAAAAGCAGCAGATTTCTGGCACATCGCTGAATGAAAAGATGCGTGTACAAATGCCAAAAGAGACAGAATGCTCTCTTGCACTTTATCACCATCTCCTCTAGCAGCAGCTAACTACTACCCCAGCCCTCATCCACCGCACTAGTAGAGTACTACATTCTCAATTAGATCTTCAGGTTCTGGACAAAACAACTACGTAACTTTCAGCTGGAGTTCAGCTGGTGGAGAAATGTCTTCCCACTTTTTGGTCCTGCCATTGTTCCTTTGAATTCGTTTACTCCAAAGGACTTCTCACTGTTTGTTTTCTGTTTGCTTTCCCTAGGAGTTCTTTTACGTGAACTCCATGTAGTCAGAACAGACAGGAAAAGACTGTACATAAAAAGGATGCACCTCCCTTATTCAGCATTTAAGCCTTTGAATAGGAAAAAAAAAACTTAATAGTGGCCAGAGGGAGTTGCAGCAATCCAATTCATATTGCTTTCCACTCTTGGGCTAGGTATGTTGACCATTCAGAAGAAAAAGGAAGAGAAAGAGCTACTGAATTTACTTAAACAAACAAACACAAAACAACCCCCAAAAAACAAACTCAGGAGGAGGTCAGAAGCACAACAGCTTTCCCCTTCTTACCTGCCCACTGTAATTTCTCTCCCAGTATATTTGCTAACCATTATATACAAAAAGGTAGACTATATTGGTCTCAAAGCATGAAAATACACAAATGTAAGTGTAAACAAGTGATCCCATTTGTCTCTCTGGTGGCAATTTGCTTAATTGGAAAATTATCAGTATGCCAGGCTAACTGATAGGTAGGTGTTTGTTCAGAAAGCACCTGTAACTAAGCCAGGACGCCAGCAAGCCTGTTTCAAAGACATTTTATTCCACTTGCATGCATGATTTTTTTTTCATCCTTCCATTTCACAAGTGCCTTACATTTTATAGGCACAATGCTATACTGGATCTTTTAGACCATCATTTTTAATGCAGATTTTTAAAGCTCAGATGCAGCTACTCACCCTGCCAGTTGGGTCTTTTGGTTTGGCTGCCAAAGCAGGAAAGACACCAAGGGCACATCCAGACAAGTGCGTGCATGTGTTTCCGCGAGGACAAACAGCAGCAGCATATAGTTGTGCCACTGCTACTTGTCCCCGGGTAACGCCCGTGCACGTGTGCTCTTGGCCATGGTAAGTTGCCCCAGGTGGGGTAGGGGAGGCTGGCAACAGCACCTGGGCTGGCCCTAGCAGCCTTACCTGGGGACTTCCTGTGGCTCCAGCAACAATCTGGCAGAAGGAAGACAAACAGGCAGCTAAAGTATGGCTCTGGTCAGCCAGCCTCTAGTTTTAGGTGGTGCACACTACCACCATTTGTGCCACCCTGCTTTTTTTCTAGTGTGGGGTTTGTTTGTTTTTTTGACATTGGGCTCAAAAACATAAGAGGCTATGTTGGAACTACTGCTGGGGGGGGGGCGGGGGCTTTACAAATAGGAGTATCATTAACTTGACATCTGATCTGGCCAATTCTGAAAATCAACCCTCACACTCAAGTGTTTTACCTGTCCCTCCCTTCAAAATAACTGGGTCTACTTTGATGAGATCCTCACTAAATATCAATAGAAATTAAAGGAAGTTGTGAAGCTGCTATACGGGAAGCAGAGTCAAATGCAAAGTGGTTTGTAAAAAGATGTTTCTAACCTCTCTCTGAAAAAGGTTAGTAGGGAAAAAGTTGAAGACTTATTTTTAAAAAAATTGTAGGGAAAGAGGCAGACCCAGTTCCACATACCCAACTGTTCCAAATCCAGAGCTTTAGTATGATTTCACAGCTTTTCAGTTTCAACACAACAGATAAAATACACAAGATATAATCCTAAAGGAAAAAAAAATCCTTAAAAAACCCCCAAACCAACAAAATTTAAAAGCTCTCTAACAGCAAATGAGAATTTCTAAATTAAGGTGTCAAACATCTAAATACAAGAAAGATTCTCAACGTACAAACTCTCCTTCCACTCCAAGATTGAATGACCCTCTGAAAGAGTTGTCAATGGTTTTTAATAACAGTCCATCATTAGTTCTTTAGGAAATAACCGAATATAACTCACTGTGTGTAAGCTAATATGTTAATTGTTTTTTCCTGTAAATAATTTAATATAGAACTATACCAGACTTTGTGCTGTATTTTTTTTATATTTTTGGATAACGAACACTCTGAAAAAACAGCCAAAATGATTGTTTTGCTAATGATGAAGCATGATTGAGTTCACATATTCTTAAGATATCTTCCTTTTCTTTCTGGAAATAAAAAGGAGAGTTTGGAACCAAATAAAGGAAGGACGACATCTTCTGGTCTGCAGTGATACTGAGCATTACTAATACAAAAATACAGCTTTAGGGGACATAAGACTGCCAGAGAATATTAAGCACAGTAGTGACAGTACTGTTCAAGACTTTTAAATATTTGAAAGTGGGTACATTTTTAAAACTTGTCTGATCACTATTATGATTAAATCAATGTTGAAGCTAATATTTGCTTTCAGTGACTTCCAAGTTGGAGCTTCTCCATTTTCTTAGGAAGAAGCTAATATTATAAAAGTATTAGTCATTGCCTTTTTTTCCGTGTCGAGAATGGCATACACCATTCATTCTCTCTCTATTAAAGGTATACATAATTCCTAGTTTTGATATTGACACCCATATCAGTGGATTGTATTGAGGGTCTAAATTCTATTCAACTCCACCCCACCCAATCCTTGAAAAGCCATTAGTGTAAAATGTAGGTGGGAACTCCCGTCTTTTTTTTTTTGCAACTTATTGTTAAGGCCAAGAACAAGGCATGTGAAAGAGTTGACATATTAATGCTTTGCTTTCAGGGACACTAGCACAATTGAATAGAATCACATTTCAGCAACAGAGGTAACAGGATTTCAGCCAAAGGTCCACGCAGATTAGCTAGAATGCACTAATGAATGCAGGCACACGTTCCTCCCCCCACCCCAGACAAAAAGTTATTCCAAAACAATTAAATAATTGAAGGTTAAATAAGAATCTGATAAAATAGATATTTTTAAATTTTGCTCTTCAAGAAATTGCTCATACCTTGGAACGTGTAAGTTTTTCCAGCATTTGTTACACCATAAGTGAAAATAAGACGACTGTGTCCTTCCAAGAAGTCTTGTACTGGTTGTTTCATTGTGCCTTCAAAGAACTCTTCCTGGGTTGTTTCAGGCCCAAACACCTAAACAGTAGCAAGAGGTCACTCAACATCTTCAAATTTGAACAACCATTGGAGGCTTTTACTGCTAAGAATTTTTAAATCAGATAAATAACATATACTTATTTTGAAAAAGGACAACGTACTAATGAGCTTGAGATTAAGCAAATGTAACTGCTCGTTTAAAGAGGCTTTAACAGGGTGAATTAATTGTCTGCTTACATGCGAAAACATGAATTTCTGCATCATCTGCCCCATGTTTTTTTCACTCAGTCGACAGGCCATGGAGTTCTTCGGAGCTTTCAATATAACACTAGTCGAGTCTTGAATAGAAACACATTCCTATGAAAAGGAAAAGAAAGTGGTAGTGATGGTACATTTGCATTTTAAACTAAGTAGTACTCTAAAGTTTAATATTAAAAAGAAAGCATTTAAAACAGAAGACATACCTGAAATTCCTGTTCTTTTTCTGAAGATGTGAAAGGCCTAATTCGAAGGCAAACTTGTACATGTTCTTTGCACTCAAAGCTGTTCGGCTTAAAAGAAAAGAAATAACCATTATCTTGAAAGTTAGTCAACTTACTCAAATTCTTAGTTTAATAAGGCAACATTATTTTATTGTGCTGGTAAGTAAGGTCAATTATTTCAGGTTTTACTGTCCCTTATATTATCTATTATAGTTCACTCAACTAAGTTACATGTTTTTCAGTCTCAGCAGAAGTTGGTTTTAAAAAGTACTACATGGCATTAAGTTCAAGGCAAGAAGCAAAAATAAGAACTATCAATACACTTGTATGCTATCCTTTCTTAGCTGGGGAATCATTTTTAACTTAAGAGGGGCTGAGCAAGATGAAACAGATTTTTGCCAACATTTTCTACAGAATACTGGTTATACTTATCAGCTTCTGGTTGGTAATTAAACTATGGTGTAAGGAAGATGCTGTTAGCGTTGTCCTTCTATTACAACATACCAGCTAACTGCCCGTCAGAAATGACTGGAGGGGGTGGCAGGGGGGGAGGAAGAGGGGATGGAGTGCCATCACCTAACACCCCATGCTGCCACTGTTCTGCCTCTTGCAGGGAGCAGGGTGGGGGAGCCAGGGCCAGTGCTAGTGCTGCTGGCTTCAACTCAGCTTTGGAATTATGGCAGTGCTCCCCCACACTTGGAGCACTCCGATTGGCTGTTTTTGTCAGCTAATCAGAGCGTGAATAAAGTGTTACAGACAGACAGACAGACTTAGGCTTTTATAATATTAGAATGGTACAAGATATGTGTATGCAGATAGGATGCATGTGCATTCCTTATGGCTCAACACTTCTGTATTTCCCTGCCTGCACTGACATGTGGCAGTCCTTTCAAGTGTATATACTTGAAGCAATCACAAAGTGTGACAGGCCTACCAAGGCAGAGATGCAACAGCACCAACTTTAGTACTCCCCTTCCATGTTTAAGCAGAACTATGCATACATTATTCTTTAAAATAATAGAACTAATTAAAGTACCACAGTGAGACATTGCAATGCAAGCTCATTTTAAAAGTTTGAGGTGACAATGTACTATCTTATTCTCACCTGACTTATATTCAAGCTTGAAGCAGCCAAGGAAAATTCATCAGAGAGGTTTGTTTTGATATCTTCAACATTTACTGGGCCAGTTCTCAAAGGCAGCTCAACACTGGCAATATAGGATGGTCTAAAAATTGTTTCTGTATCCAGAACTGGTTCCATTCTGCAAAAACTAAAAAGCCAATTATTTAAGTATCACAGCATAACCAAAAATAACCAAACAACAAACATAGTGCAAGTTAAAAAATTCACACAATGCACAGAAGTGTCCAATACATAAATCATGCTGGAACAAGAGTTACTATTATCCAAGAAGAGCTGGGAAGTTGCAGCAAATATTAATTAAAGCATCTCCAACCTGAAAGGCTGAAGCAAGAGGATGCCAACAATCGTGCATCTTTATCAGACACATTCTGTGACCTTTAATATTACTGTATTTTCTCATGTAACACATGCCCCCAAATTAGGGATATACATATATTCAATTTAAGGGGCAGGGGTGCATGCGAGCACCCTTTAACCTATTGTAATTATGGCTGTTAAATGATAATTGCTACAACCTGAAGTGTGCAAACATGATTCACAAAATAAGCCCAAAGGGTGCAAATACAAATCCAGAGCCTTGGTCTGCTAGGGTCTTTCCGAGTGCTTCGCCACAGAATTGCTTTAGTATTTTTCAGTAACCAAACAAGGGAAACCCAAGAGCCCGCAAGGCGCCTCGAGCCTAAGGAGGCGGAGAACCGCTGCCCAAAACATTTGCACGGAGCCTTTCGGTCCACACGGGGCTCTGCTGCCTCCCCCTGCACCCTGCGGAAGGGCAGCGGCCGCCGAAGCTTGGCCCACTGCCCTCCGAACGGGACAGCCGCAGCCATGACGGGCCCGGCAGGGCAGCGCAGCGCGTCTGTCTGCCGCCGAGGACCCGGAGCTCCGCCAGGCGAGCCCAGAGCGGCACGTCACCACCGCCGCCACGCGGGTCGGGTCGGGTCTGACCCATCCACTCACCCGCGCGAGCCGCCCCGGCCCGGCCGGACCGCTGCAGCCTACGTCGCGGCACTTTTTCAAATACACCCAATAAGAACGCGCGGTGCTGCGCAGCATCATGGGAAACGAGAGCCCGGGGGAATCATCCCAGCGAGTGGGATTCTGGGTAGAGTCGGGCATGCTGGTAAGTGTAGTTTCAGCGAAGAGGCGGGCTCGTCCCTTTGCCGCCTGCTGCTGCTTGACCGGGGCGGGACCTGCTGGGGGCGCCCTGGCGTTGGCGGCTGCTTTCTGGGCCCGCTGGGAGGTGGCGGCGGGGGTGTCCTGTTCCAGGGCCTGAATGAGCCGCCTGTGGGTGCGGTGCCCAGCAGGACCCATGCTCCGGGAGCCCGGGGGCCACATCTTTACCCCCCCCCAGCTATGTTCACCCTCTTTCTCTGCTCAGTGCCTGCTCTACAACTGCTCCCTCAGGCGCGCAGAGAAGGGGTGGGAGGCGCCTCCGCACGTCATGCAGTGCAGTCGCTTCCAGTCTCCTTTGTACCAGCATCCATTTGTAAACAGCGCTGGCCAGTCCCATCCCAGTACCCCTCACCCCTGGCCCACTACCCCCAGCCCTCCCAGCGTGTGGCTGGGACTACGAGTCTGCAAGGCAAAAGCCACCGTTTCTCACATTTTGCTCTTTTAAAGGAGAATCCATTTTTAAAGTTTGTTCACAACCCTTTCATATGTTCTTGCAGCCCACTTTTGGGTCACAACCCACGGGCAGGGAAATGCTGATCTAGTCCAGCCCCCTGCTTGAAGCGGGAATTGGGATCAGTGCTATCCAAGCTATCCCAGACACCTCCATGCTGCAGCTGATGCAGAGCGGCTGGGAAGCACAGAAAGCAGCTGGCCGACTGCTACTGCGAAAGGCTCCAGAACTGCGTCTGCAGGATTCCAGCACCAAACTGTGCACAGACCTTCACAGTTCAATCATAGGTGCATGCAGGGCCTGATCCAGGGGGTGCCATGGTGCAGTCATGCCCCTCTTTGATCCTGCTCCATGCAAATTTTAAAGCGAGCGGGTGGTGGCAGCAGCATTTCTAGGCAGGCAGCAGTGAGGGAGTTGCATGATTTCATTACAGTCTCCTGGATTCCTTTTGAACTCCTCATTCCACAGGCTGTCATGACCTTTTCTTCTTTTTAATGGTCTTGATGTTCCAATAATCAAACTGCCATTCTGCTGTGTGTTCACTGCTCCTGGTAATACGACTCCTATTTCACAGCACTGCAGACTGTTTTAACTAGCTGAAAACAGTAACTTGGGTATGGAAATAACTATCAAGATGTTCAAGAAGGTTAAGATTTTATGAATCTGAAAGAGATGTACTCTAATTACTGCAAGATGACAGAAATAACACCTTGTTTGTTTGGTTTTTTGCCTGGTTTGTTGAGTTTTATACACCATACAATACAACCTCATTAGCTCAAAATACAAGGGACCAAAAAGTACAGACTTAAAAATAAATGGGTTCAAAATAACCGTATTGATAGTAAATTGAGTGTTTGTAAGTTACTATGGATACATACAGACTGAATTGCCCATGTACGGATCTAACTAGTAAGAACAAATTGAGGAGTTATCCTAGTGACTATTTAAGCTATAGACCAGCAGCGATGATGTAGGGCCCCTTTTTCTTCCACTTAGGTCCATCTAGGTGTAGACTTGTTTCACTATCCCCCTGATGCCACTAACCACCACCATGGACCTGGCATCCCCATGATTGTGCATGTAGCTAGGGCTGCTGCCCCCACCTGCATCTGTGTGCCTACCACCCCTGCAGATGCCCCTGCATCCTGACACTTACTGTCCGGAGCCCCAGCTGTTCTTCATGCTCCCGTGCTGAACTGCAGTTTTTCCAGGCTGAGCCCTGGCTATTCCTTGTGCTCCTGCCACCTTGGGCATTACTGGGCTAACACCCAATTGCACCAACCTGCAGTTTTTCCAGGCTGGGGGCTTCATGAGACAGGCCTGGGGACCTCCCTGCTACAGGAATCCCTAGAGACTGGGAGTGCCAGAGGAGGGCAGTAAGTGCCAGGGGGCAGGGAAGTCTGCAGGGGCAAGATGTGAAAGAGGCATCCCCAGCTACCTGTACTATCAGGGGTGGGATTGGAGGTGTGTAGCAGGGTGGCATCCTTGTTGGGTCTCTGCTGGATGCCCTGTTCCTGGGGTAACTGCCCACTTCACTCATCTACCGCACCTTGATGGAAAAATGTGAAAGTTGTTACTAGGGCAGGAGACTACCCATTACTGGCTGACAAGGGCCTTAATACCCACTCTGACCTCCCCTCCATGGGTCCCATGCCTCACAGATGTTGCTTTGTATGCATTACCTCTCCGGCCTAAGGGCAAACCGGGCACACAGTTCTAGCTCTACTCTACAGCCCTGGAGGGCCACTTGCACGCCACCCCTCGCTCACTGGGGTCCCATTCACTCTGCTGGCTCTCACCCAGCCTCTTTCATACTGACCTCTCTCAGGGAGACACTCATACCACCTGGCTGCACCTGGCTTTGGGCTTGTCTCTCCATGCTTCAGTCAGCCCCAGCACAGCCTGTTGGGTATCTCCCACTACCCTCACCTGAGCATTGACTAAGCAATTCTAGAACTGCTGGCCTACTTCACTCCTGGCCCCTTGCCAGGCCACTATGCCCGCACTGGACTTCCACCTCGCATATTCATGGGGCCCCTACTCACTTGCCCACTCTAGTCATCACCCATCTCTCTCTCTCTGGGTTTCGCTCACACCACCAGGTTTTATCCTGCTGGCTGGGAACAGCCCCAGGTCCCTCCTCTAGCCTGAGCTTTGCCTCGGGGCTCCTTAACGAGCCCTGGGCTCCCCCTGCTCATTAGAACACTACCAGGAATGTGGGGCTGGGGTTATAAAGGTACCCTGACCCACCTTTCACCAGGGAGGTAAGTGGCCTGGCATTTCCTGGGGTTTCCCACACCACCAGGAGCCCCACCAGACCACCCTTCCCCAGCAGGGTGCAGTTTTACATCTCACCCAGCACAACGGGTTACCTCCAACCCATAGCCCCTTCCCTTATCTTCTGATATTCCCAGAGTAGGCTCTCAGCCTGACGTTACCTTCTTCCTTCCTGCAGCAAACTGCAGCCCAGCTTACAGCACTGGGCCAAAATGACTGCACTCATCAGGCACCTGGCTGCTACCTGTTTTCTGCCTTTAACGTGGCAAGGCATCAAAAGGTGCCCTGCCACAGGGTGGAAGGACTGGGGGCAGTTTCACAGGATCAAGGGTACCAGGTCCACGGGTGTTTTGGTGGGATTGGTGGTGGGATAGTTCCACGCTCAGGTGGATCTAAGTGTGGCGTCTCTAGCAGGCGTGGTGAGTACCGCACCGTCCCCCTTTACCAGAGTGCCCCTCAACATCAAGTCGTGGCAGAAGTGTTAACAGAAAAAGAAGGGGTTCAGTGGAGTTCTTCTTTCCGGATGTCCTGGTGACGGGGGTACTCACATTAGTGACGCAATGTTCCTTGGGGCTTCGCCTCCCCTACACCCTGTCCACTCGCTAAGTGCTCGGAGGTTGGATTTCGTTGTTCTGCCATTCCCTGTAAGCCCCTTTTCCAAGGGGTCAGGTGTCAGCTTCGGCATCGATCAATTGCCTAGCTGTTAAGGCGGCTGGAGACCCAGTCCCTGGTGCCAAAGGGCTGGGCTCCCATTGTCTGGTGTCCTTCTCCCTTTGAGTGAGAGGGACGCCCCTCTAAACTTTTGATTGCCATTGGATGGGGACTGATTTTCCCCAGCCCAGCGCAGGACATTGCTCCCCTTTGCTCCTGGGGTGGATGCAGCGCCAGCTCCAATACTTCAGCCAGCCTCTCCAGTCACCGCCTGCCTGGCAGGCTCCCTGCTGGCTCGCTCCATCTCCTTCCCCCATTGCCAGCTTCCAGCGGGGTTTTTACAAATCCCACAGTGGCGTCCACAGCCGCCAATTATCCCACCACACCCCCACCATGGTAGCAGCTGTTTAAAGAGCCTGCGTAACGCCAGCTCGCATAGTGATGGCTTGAGCCGTGCTCCCGGAGGTAAGTTTCCCAGGGTGTGGGGGGCCTGCTTATTCCCTGTGGGGGTTCTCAGGGTTCCCCCCAGTCCCCTTAGAGCCTGCAGGGGCTTCTTGCTGCCACAGACTTCCCCCCTTAAGCTGCCTTGTGGCATCTTGACAACTTTTAAAGCCTTCTGTATAGCCTGATGTTCCCTCTTATGTGCTACATGTGCCTCCTTGGTTGGATTCTCCGTCCAGATACCTACAGAGGAAATCAGCCATGAGGTTATCCTTGCCAGGGCGGTGCATTATTGTGAATTTGAATGGTTGAAGAGCAAATGCCCAGTAGGTAATGCGTGTATTTTCACTTTGTTTTTTGGTTAACCGCTACAGTAGAGCATGGTCTGTCACCACCAGGATCTCCCGGCCCATCAAATAATATTTAAAATACTATCACCCAGCATATAGCTAGGCACTCCCTCTCTATTGTGGCATACCTGGTCTTGGCTTGGCTGAGTTTTCGGCTTGTGAAGGCGACCAGGCATTCTTCTCCCTCCCATCTCTGCAATAGGACAGCCCCCGGGTCGCTGCCAGATGCATCCGTCTGTAAAATAGAAGGAGGGAAGTCAGGAGTATGTACCACCATCTCGCAACACATGGCTTCCTTCAGAGCTTAGAAGCTTCTTTTCATCTCAGATGTCCATTTTAGTGTCCCTGACGCCCATTCTTTGAGAGCAGCCATGAGGGGTGCTGCAAGTTCCACAAAGTGTGGTATGAACCTTCGATAATAGTTGATAAGCCCCAAAAAGGAACAGAGTTGCTGACAGTTGTGTGGTTCCTGAAACTGACATATTGCCTCCACCTTGTCTGCCAAGGGTCAGATAGTCCCCCATCCTACACGAAACCCCAAGTACTTGGTTTCTGTGTATTTTGGGGATTGGCGGTCATCCCAGCCGCTCGAAGCTCTCCCAAGACCACTCTCAGGGCATCAAGATGCTGGGGCCAATCTGTGGTGAAGATGACTATGTCAATGTTAACTGCTGTACACGCTACGTGTGGTGCCAGCAGGGCATCCATAAGCTTTTGAAAGGTGGCTGCCGCTCCATTTAGCCAGAAGGGCATACGTACAAATTCGAACAGGCCCCAAGGAGTTCCAAAAGCAGTTTTGGCACAATCTGCAGCTCTCATCGGGATTTGCCAGTACCCTTTTGCTAGGTCGATATATACTTTGCCTCTCCAATTCTTTCGACGAGGTGGGCAATATGGGGCATAGGAAGTGCCTCAAAGGTCGCTAGTGCATTTAACTTTCAAAAGTCAATACAAAGGTGAAGTGACTCATCAGGTTTGGCCACTGGTACAATTGGACTGCGCCATGGGCTTCAGGACGGCCTGATGATTCCCTGCTTCTGCATCTTTTCTATCACCTGTTGTAGCGCCTGCTGCAGATGCCGTGGTATAGGCCTCCATCTTTCCCTGACTAGTGCACCTGGCAGCATCTTGATCTCATGCTCAATTCCCCGCACTAGTCCTAGGGTTTCTTGGAACACATCCTGGAATGTCTCTATCATCTCCTTCAGTTCCCGACGTTGATTGGCATCCAGATCTTCCCCTAGTTGTACTTGCCTATTGGGTGTGGATCCTTCTAATTCTGGGCAGGGGGGAGGGTCCCAGTTCCTCTACAACCTCCTCCTTCTGCACAAGCCAGCCTCGTCAGTCCTTCCATTCCTTGAGGAAGTACACACACACACACACACACACACACAGTGCCTCAAGTATCAAAAGTTTGGTAAATGCTGAACTAGATCTTTTTCTAGAATATCTGGTGTTATTAGGTTTTGCATTAAATATAATAAAACAAAAATTAACCACTCTATGTATATGATTTTCTATGATTCTCTCTCTCTCTCTCTCTCTCTCTATATATATATATATATACACATATATATATACACACACACACACACACACACACACACATACACACATACATACACACACACACACACAAATTATAAAATGTACATACATATCTGTAAGTAGGTTGCAGCTCTCTAAGCATTAAAAAAAAGTGTACTATTGTACACTGCATGCCTCACATTTTGATAAAAGAAAAAACAAGCTGAAAATAGTCAATATCTATCAAAAACAAAGTGATACTTCTGTATTTTATTTAAGAAAAGTGCACCAACTAAGGTAAGAAATTCCATAATTACCTTTGCTCCTTATATTTACTGGATCAGAGTAGTGCCTACATTTGTGAAAAGGTGTGTCTATAAAACGTAGGTGTGTCTTTTCAATACAATAAAATAAAGGTTAAATTGCATTGCTAATATCTTCTAAGAACTTTTAGGATCAGTATGGCTGAAGATCACTTTGTAAGACAAGCTAAGTTTTCTTACTTTACTTGCTATGTGGGTTGGAAAAATCCCTCCTAACACGCATGAAAAATGTGTAAGCCTGCATCCTAATGAGAGTTCATTACAGTTAAATCAATGTGATTCAAGTCACATTTTTTTTTGCCTGTCAAGACATGGTAGACAGAGCCATGGTCGAGAGTGGGAAGAATTCAGAACTCCTCCTCTAAAAGAGAAAAGCTATGGGAGAAGGATTTTTGAGAAAAGAAAACTCTTGCCAAGAATGATCTAGTTACCTCTTGAAGAAAATTACTGGTCATAATGTACTAGCTTAGCATGATTATGCCCCAAGCAAAATTTCATTGTTGTTTGAACAATTTGTGAAATTATTATATATAATGGGAAATGCTGACACAGCCTGTCACTTAAACCAACATCTCAAGACCTATGGCATAAGACAACTGGAACATTAATAAATTAATAATAAAAATAAAGTACATTATAAAGTATAACTAACCATAATGAATTATAATTTATAATTAATAATTAATCATAACAAAAATAAATTAAATATAATTTATTTGGATTTTTAAATCTTATAAATATAGAAAGATTAATTTTAATAAATTATAAATTATTATAATAAATTATAAATGAATTAATGACAATAAGTTGGGAACTTTAATAATAGCACTGGAACATTAATAAGTTAATAATTAAGAAATAAGTTTGGTAACAAATATACTGGTGTCTCAGAGTACAAATATCTATACCCAAAGACAGCAAGTTAAAACAAGGCATATTCATGGTCATAGCGTTCCTATAACAACCCTGCTCTCAACTGGGAGGTGAGGAAATTCCATATATTTAAATAAAACTTTATAGCTACCTTGATAGAAAACTTCCTTGGATGTCAAAACATTTCAAATCGAATGCTCTGCTACCAGAATCATAGAAGTTTGTTTGCTGTGAAAATCTTATTTTCTTCTTTTTCCAAAATCACCAGAGCATGAGAGATTCCTTCCCCCCTTTTACATAAGACTTTTTTGATTGAGGAATGCCTTTCAGAGCTTCCCAATCTCCTTGAAAATTATGTTTCTTATCTTTGAAGTAGTCCTGAAGACAGAATCCAAAAAGACTGAATATTCTCTCAGGAGAGACCCTGAGAGAAGACAAAGTCCACAGTCCTCAAGAGTATTTTTCAAAGCTTGCTAATTTCTATTTTTAATCTTTCTTCTCCTTTTAATTTAGTTTTTATATTTTTCTGTATGTCCTGGAAGAATTCAGATAAAAGAGCCCCGAGCTGCACCCTGGGGGCTCCAGGGACAAGGGACATGTAGAAAAACAAACAAACAAGAAAAAAAAAAAAACTACTCGCCTGCAACAGGACACCGACACTGCAGGAACGAAGAGTAGAGCCCATGCGGGTTACAAGCCGCGCCTTTATCCAGCTGAAGCCGCCCGATGACATCACGGGCAATCACCAACCGGCAAAAATAAGAAGGATCGCTGCAGGAGGAGCAGCAGGAGCAGGAGAGCTGACGGAGGCTCTACATACCAGCAGTGGCCGGTGCCTGTATGGTGAGGGAAGATCCGGGCAGGGACCAGCAGCAGAGACGGCAGGGTCTCTCTGCTCAGACGACAGTGAACTCAAGCCCCAAAGACTGAGACATCAGGGGCAGAATGCTGCAGGCAATGCCGAGGGAGAGCGGCACTGCAAGCTGCATTCAGCGGCGTGAAGGGAGCGACAGCCCAGAAGAAGTGGCCATAGCAGACCCAGGGGAGATGACAGGTCATCTCCCTGAATACACCCAGGTACCAGATACAGAAGACAGGTTGGTGATGGCGGAGGTGACGAAACTCCCAAGGAAGGGTGACAAGGAGACCCCATCAAGTCCTGACAGTACGGCCTGTGGAACAGCCCAATAGGGTACCCAGGCCCTTATTTTGTTTCATGCATTTTTTTTTCCTTTTCCCCCTTTTGAGGGAGGGGGTGATGATGAGCTTTGCATGCCTCATGAATTGAGTCTCAACCTTGAAAGGGCCCCAGCACAGGGAAGTGAGTGAGGCTAAGGAACGCCAGAGTTGCAGCTTCCTCCTTTGTTTTGTTTCATGTTCATTTCTTTTTGTTTCCCCCTTCTTTGGTTGTCCCAGAGGGGTAGAGACCTGGTCTAGGGAACTAGTAGGCCTGTGGGCCACCGCAGGCATAAAATGCCCAGGACAGAAAACCTGAAGGAGGCATTGAGATCAAGGGCACATCTACACCGAAGGAAAGGCCGCCTCAAGACCTGGTGTCCTGCTGGGAGGTTGGCACGAGGCTGGGGTGGAGGAGAGGTAGAGCCCCACGGACAGCTGTCAAGTGCAGTACCCACCACTGAGGGACCTCCAGCAGCTCACCCCCCCCCACAGGTAATACGTTCAAAGTTGTGGCAGGCGAGTTTGGGGGTGGCCACCAAGGCGATATAGACCTACCTCAGAGGCCACATGAAGCATCAGTACATCCATCACCAGCCGCCTGGGCCAAGGCAGCGCACGAACAGCTGTTCAAGGCCAGGAGGGCACACTGTAGTATATGTAGTCTCCTTTGTTGTCAGCCTTTACAACTGTTAAGAGCTTTTTTCAAATGTCGTTTCCCAATTGCGTTTTAATAGATCTGGGAGCAATTGCACTTCCCTAATTACATATGTATTAGGCCTGTGCAAAGCAGCTAGTATTCGCTTCAGATTCAGCCAATACAGGGGACAGTGATTCAATTCGGTGATTCGAACTACTGTCCCAAATCGATTTGGCTGCTGCCAAATCTTCAGATCTCTTAATCACCAAAGCCCATCCCCTGCCCACCGCAACAATGGCTGCCCCGCCCACCCCAGCTCCCAGGACTTAAAAAAAAAAAAAAAGCCTGTCTCACCAGCTCCTGCCACATCGGGGGCAATCCCTGCTGCCTCCCACTGCATGGGGGGCTCAGCCCCCTGATCATGCAAGTGGCCCTCCTCTGGACCCTCTCCATGTTGTCCACATCCCTCTTGAAGTGCAGAGCCTAGAACTGGACGCAGTACTCCAGCTGCGGCCTGATCAGTGCCACATAGAGGGGGAGGATCACCTCCTTGGACCTGCTCGAGATGCATCTGTGGATGCACGACAAGGTGCAGTTGGCCTTCCT